>NW_020950326.1:16540309-17092246 GCF_900497805.2 Vombatus ursinus | reverse complement strand
TCTCTCTCTCTCTCTCTCTCTCTCTCTCTCTCTCTCTCTCTCTCTCTTTCTCTTGTCCACCAATAAACACAAACTGATGAATCCTCAAGCAGAGGAATTCCATCCACCCTAGGTATACACAAGACATAATTTGCCTGAGGCCAGAAATACAGGCCCCATGAGGAGACACAATACTCAAACTGGCTATTCAGAAAGGAACTCCCGGAGAGATTTGGTTAAAAGGGATTTCTTGGGGCTTTAGCTCTGAATGGCTCTGATGCCTGACAAACAAATAGCCACCATTCTCCAAAGAACTACCTCCCCTTTCCAAAAGAAAAACCAGGCCCGGTCAACAAATCAGCAGAAAACCACCATGACTGAAAGTTTCTAGAACTGCTCTGGTTACCTGGCATGTCTAAATGCTTTTCTCTTTCTCTCGTTCATATGCTTACTCTGTGGAAATTGTTTCTGTGACTAATACTTGGGAAACTCATGGCACAAGAGACAGAGCACTGGAATTGAAGTCAAGACCTACATGCAAATCTGGCCCCAGATACTCACCAGCTGTGTCCAATCATAGACAAGTATGATGATGATGATGATGATGATGATGATGATGATGATAATGATAATGATGATAACAATAACAATATGGTTTTGTATAGCACTTTAAGATTTTCAAAACTCTTTACATGAAGTGTATATAAAACTCTTTAATTTTATCCTCACAATAATCCTGGAAAGTAAATGCTATTATTATCCCCATTTTACAGAAAATGAAACTGAGGCAGACAGAGGTTAAGTGACTTACCTAAGGTTACACAGCTATTAAGTGTCTGAGGCAGTATCTGCGCTCAGTTCTTCCGGACTCCAGGTCCAATGCTCTATCAACTGTGCCTCCACTAAATTTCTATATGCCTCAATTCCCTCATCTGTAAAATGAAGATTATACAAGCACCTTTCTCACAGGGTTGTTTTGATAATCAACTGAGATAACGTATATAAAATGCTTTACAAACCTTAAAGTGCTATATAAATGTTATCCAGTCACTTCAGTCATGTCCCTCTCTTTGTGACTCCATTTGAAGTTTTCTTGGGAAAGATACTGGAGTCGTTTACCGGTCCTTCTTTCAGCTCATTTTACAGATGAAAAAACTGAGGCAAAGAGCGTTGTTACTTGCCCAGGATCATACAGCCAGTAAGTGTCTGAGGGCAGATTTGAACTCAGGAAGATGAGTCTTCTTGACTCTGGCCAGGCACAGCATACACTGAGACAACCACCTAGCTGCCTCCAGGGCAAACAGAGGTTAAATGATTCGCTCAAGGTCACAAAGCTAATAAGTATCTGAGGTTGGATTTGAACTCAGGTCCTTCTGACTCCAGGCCCAAGGCTCTATCCACTGCATCACCCAGCTATCTCACAGGTTACTTGTGAGTAGGAATGAGGGTTGGGGAGGGAAGAAAAAATGGGAGGAGAGAGAAATTATAAGCCAAAAATGAAGCCCAAGCAGGTATCAGACAGTTTATAAGGTAGAGGGCATGAATGGGATCCTGAAGATGAGCAAACAGGTTGGTGCAACTGACTAGTCTTAATAAAATGCAATTTGCTCTGCTCAGTGATGGGCACCTGGGGCAGCATGTACATACAGAAGGATTCTGCTTGAGGACATGATAAAGCAGCTGACCCAAATCCTTGGGCCAGGCAACTTTGATTGCCAGACATAATTATGATGAACTTTTCTGCAGTGTAAAGTGCCATTTGCCGACTAAAACTCAAATTCTCCAGGACATGCACTTTTATTTGCTTACAAACTACCAAATGAGAAGTAAAATGGTTAAATCTGAAAAGTAGAAGCAATTGCTATGATCTTGCTCCTAACATGCCAGCAAAAGCCCAAGAGACTTCAAATCAGAAGACTTGAGTCCAAGTATTAATTCTGCCCCCATTCTATCAGTGTTAGCTTGGACAAGACACCTCCCTATGCTAAACCTCAACTTTCCCATCTATAAACTAGTAGCAATAACACTTGGACTACTCATATTACAAGGCTATCAAAAATTATATTTTGTAAATCTTAAAGCTCTACATCAATGTGATTTTTAAGTATTATTCTTTCCCATGGAGAACATGATAATCCCTGTCCTCAAGAGGTGCACAATCTAATAGTCAACCAAAATAAGCCAGGCCAGGATTAACAGCTAGGCCACTGGTGGTCAGAAGTAACTATTCATTTCAGAGAGGAAGGAGCCAGTCATGGAAAGCATGAGTAGAGTAGCAGAACAGTGGTTCAGATATGAGGCTGCAAGAGGCCAGCTGCAGAGTAAGAGAAAGGGGAGTAACTATGCCAACAGAGACAGCAGAAGTCAGGGAGTTCAGATCCAGCTGAATACTCAGGAGTTGGCAAACAAGAACAGAAGCTGGGTTGCAAAGGAAGCCAATGGGGATGACTCTGGAAAAACAAAGAAAGTAAAATCAAGCCTGAAGTAGAACTAGTTACAGAATGACCACTTAGAGTACTCAGGGATGCTCTAGTAACTCACTTTTATGGTGAGTTGGAGCCTGCCTTCTGCTCCATAAATGGGCAAAGCTATCAAGAGTCTTTTAGCAACTAGGTGGCACAGTGAATAGAGTACTGGGCCTGGAGTTAGGAAGACTCATCTTCCTGAATTCAAATATGGCCTCAGATACTTACTAGCTCTGTGACCCTGGGCAAGTCACTTCACCCTGTTTACTTCAGTTTCCTCATCTACAAAAAGATCTGGGGAAGGAAATGGCAAACCACTCTAGTATCTCTGCCAAGAAAACCCCAAATGGGGCCATGAAGGGTCAGACATGACTGAATAACAACAATCAAATGCTTATAATACTCAAGACGGATTTGGGCAACAGCTGGGTTTTTTTGGTTGGTTAAACTAAATGGTCTCTAAGATCTCTTCTTGTTCTAACATTGTGTGACTGCATACTTCTGTTATGGTGTCTTAAGGTGCACAGCAGGTAACCAGGAGCTTCAACCAATGGAGATTTATCAAGTGCCTATTATAATTAAGGAACTGAACTGGGTAGAAAGAGCCCTAGCAGCAGGTATCCCATAATTATATCAAAGGATCAGATTTAACACTAATGTTAATGCTGGAAGGCCATCTAGTCCAAACTCTTCATTTTACAGATGAGGCTACCAAGGTTCAGGAGAGTTAAGTGACTTTGCCTATGATTATATAGCTAGTAAATGTCAGAGACTGGCCTTAAACCCGGGTCTTGCTACCTCCAAGTCTACTACTCCATCTGCTATTCAATGCTATCCAATCCAATGCTGCTCAATTATGGTATTGTTTATGTAGCCAAAGCATCATCAGTTTTTTTTTCCATCTGAGAGGCAACCTTATCCCCCATTTTGATGATGCTGCATTCTGGCAAGTTATAAGATTTCAAAGTCTTCTGTTCTATTCTTAGCAAGTCATGATGACATGTGTCTATGCCTCTGAACCTCATCCTGCCAAAGAAGAGTGCAGTGAGGATCTGGGTGCTAACATTTTTCAGCCACAGTGTTTGTTCTCTTTCTACACTTCTACTTCTCTCTCTAACCAGACACATGGCCTGGATGAGAAGGCTCAGGCTGCTAATCAAGGGAGCAAATTGTTTTCTTTATTATGTCCCCGGGGGGGAAAAAAATCACCACTTCCTGATGCATTATTTATCAGGAACACATTAACTGTGGATGACATCACAGGCATTCAAAGGCAATTTGGGGAAAGTATTGTTAAAGCAATTGATTCATGAATTCCTAGACAAGGGAAACTAAATATGCTGGCAGGCTGAGATGTAATATGTTGACTTTTTAAAACGTATTTGTGCATAATTGATTGAAATTGCTAAGCTGTATGGCCTGTGGAAAACAAAATTATTCAAGGAAATCATACATTGTGTTAAATGATCCATGGAGGAGCTACAGGGGATGACTTACACATAGTTATCCACTTCATGGGGAAAGGTGGGCTCAGACTTTGACCATTCTAAGAGATCCCTGGGCAGTAACAGTTTGCTGAGTCATTCCAACAAGGGAACAAGCTTCTCATCATGTCACATAGCCATTACCAATGGCTTCCTAAGAGTAGTGATTGTCAAATTTTACATTTGGAAAGGACTTCAGAGATCATCTACTCGAGGTATTCTTAATCTTTTTTTTGTCATGGACTCTTTTGTAGTCTGGTGAAGTCTATGGATCCCTTTTCAAAATAATGGGGTTTTTTGTTTTTGTTTTTTTGCTTAGGCAATTGGGGTTAAGTGATTGGCCCAGAGTCACACAGCTAGTAAGGTCAAATGTCTGAGGGCGGATTTGAACTTAGGTCCTCCTGACTCCAAGGCCAGAGCTCTATCCACTGTGCCACCTTGCTGCCCCAGAATGATGTTTTTTAAATGTAGAAAATATATAGGCTTACAAATGAAATCAATTATGTTAAAATGAAGTTATCAAATATGTTTTAAAACCAGTTCATAGAGCCCAGCTTAGGACACGCTGATTCCAACCCAACCTCCTCATTTTATAGATGAGCATGCAAAGAGGCAAAGAAGGGAATGTCAGTCAATCAGTCAGTCAATAAGAATTATTAAGTGCCTTCTATGTGCCAGGCACTGTGCTGGGAAAGCAAGACAATCTCTGCTTTCAAGGAGCTCAGAGTTTAATGAGGGAGGCAACATGAAAACAACTACATACAAACAAGATGTATGCAGGATAAATTGGAGACAATCCTCAGAGGGAGAGAACTAGCATTAAGGGGGATCAGAAAAGGCTTCCTGTAGAAGGTGAGATGTTAGCTGAGACTAGAAGGAAGCCGGGAAACCCAAAAGGTGGAGAGGAGAAAGGAGAGAAAGCTGGGCACAGAGGATAGACAGTGAAAGTACCCAGAGTTGGCCAGACCCCGGTCTCTCCCCATCGACTGCACAGGACTCCCAACACTCCCTCCTCTCCCCGGCAATGTGGGGGGGGGGGACAGGCATGATGGACACAGTCTACTTCACAATCCTGACGAACCTGTTTAGAAAAAGGATTGGAGACTCAGAGATGACAATAGCAACAGGACAAGAAGATCTCAACAAGTTGGGCAGGCCTTTCAGGCTTGCAGGAGATGTCATGAAGCATTGGGGCGGGTGGAAGACACCGTCAGAGAAAAGCAGTACATTATAAATTAAGCCAGAACGTTGTTCCAGAAAAACACAAATCTTACCGATTCAGAACTAATTAAACAATGTATAAATGAACTCACATCAAGAGTTGAAATAGGATTGCATCATCAGATCCCATATCTGAGGCCAATTTACCCACCTCCAATGGTCCTCACTCCCCTGCAGAGTCATGGACTTCAAACCCAGGAGATGCTAAGAAAATTTTCCAAACCACTATATCTCAAATCTCACAATGAAGTTTCTTAATCCAAGAAATAGGTTCTCTGTATGAACTGTGAGCCAGGCAGGGCCTGAGCACAAACTAGATAATGAATCTTTTCTACTTAAGTCCAATCAAATAAAAGAAGGACAAAGAAAAAAAAAAGAAAAGAAAATATCCAGAGTCAGGCGATAGTGAATCTTTTGTGAGGAGTAGAAAGGAGACCAGTATTATTTGGATCATAGAAGGTATGGGATGGAGTAATGTAAAAATGACTTGTTCAAGGTCACATAGCCAATGAGTGGCAAAGACAAGATTGAATGAGATAGCTTGTGAAGGAACATGATAGCTGTTTTCAAATACTTGCAAATGTGTCAGAAGAATTAGCATTATTTTGCTTGGCCCAAGAAGGCAGACTTAGGAGCAATGGGTAGAAATTGTACACAAAGGCAAACTGAAACTTGAGTGAGGAAAAATTTCTACCAATTAGAACTAGACAAAATTAGCATAAGTTGCCATTCTCAGGGAGAATGGGGTAGTGGATTCTTCTTCCCTGCAGGCCTTCAAGCAAGGGCTAGTTGGTCACTTACTGAAAATGTTGGAGAATAGATTCCAATTTCTCTGAAGACTCTTGCACCTCTGAGACTCTAATTCTGTGATCAAAACATCAAATCCAGTCCTCTATCCACCATACCCCAAGTTTCCTTTGGAAACCTTGGCCAGTTCACTTGGGTCTCAGCTGAATGCTAAATGCCTGGAGTGGCTCAGCAGTCCATTAGACAACTTATAAAGAAAATGCTGTTGGCACAAACAGATGCTCACACACTTCTGAAGTGATAACTGCTCTCTTGTTACTGATCTCCAGTGCATTTCAAGTCCCAGGCTGATTGAAGAAAGGCACTGACATAAGCCCATAGTTCCACTCTGCACACTAGCTTCTGCACATTTTTCCCATTTCTGAAGTACCTCTGCTATTTCTGGTTCTATCCGAGCTAGCAAAGAGCCCCAGTTTAGGGACCAGATAATGTCTTAGTTGGGATAAACCATGCTCTCCATTATATCCCACCCACTCTCCCTGAGTAGGGTATCTGAGGCATGTAAATGAGAGACCAGGGGCTCAGGCCACTGATTCTACCTCTCCCCCTCAAAATAGATACAAGTTAGCCCTCAAGAAAGTATGGTTATGGAGAGCTAGAACGAGATGGGACCTGTGAAATTGTCTAGACTGCTGCTCCATTATATAGGTGAGGAAACTGATCCCCAGAAAGAAATAGGGACTTGTTCAGGATCACAAAGCTAGTTATTAGCAGGAGCTAACTAGTAGCAGAGCTATAAATCGGGTCACCTTTTACTAGTCATCATGATATTTCACCTTAAACAAATTCTGTTCTGTAGGAAGTCAACATCTTTTTCTTCTCCAGCTTCCTTTTAAGCACATTTGTGATACTCTTCAGTAAAATAACAGTAGGCAGCTTATCCTCATTTTAGTCAATACCTGTGTTCCTGAAAATATTATCCATAAATCCAGTATTTGTGTACACTGTGGCCCATTATTAAAGCCACGGGTTCACATTAAAGAGGTTCAGTCTTTATTGAAGATTAGAAGCCTTATTAATAAAACACATAAGGATTTGTGCTCCTGACCAGTATTTCCCTAGAGGACATCAGGATTTGGCACAGTTTTTCACAACAAAAGGAAAATAGTCTACCTCTCCTGCAAGCACTTGGGCTAACACAACCTTGAATGCAGAACGGGCTTTATCTGATTCAACAAAATTGTGAATAACTCACAGCCAAGCATAAAAACAGACAAGATGCCTCTGCTTCCCTCCCTTTATGGAACAATAAAAACCTTCAGGCTAACACTGTGCTAGGTATCTCTACTTCCCCACAAAGAAGAATCCCTGAAGATTCCTATAGTCACAAGCAACACTTTCTTCTAATGAGCTCTATTTTTCCTCACAGACTTATACAGTCCTCTATACTTACAGAGCTACTGAGTTGCACACCTACTCAAAAGGGAAAGAACTTATAGCAACAAGAGAATTGGTCCCTCTGCCCAAATCTTCACAGCTTTTGTGATTCATAGTCCCCAGAAAGAGGAAGGTCTGGATTTTCTCTTTCTTGTTGTCCCTGAGCTTTATAGATCCTTAGCTGCAGTTCCTGAAGCCTCTACTTTGATCTAGAAACTACACTATTTGGTTCAAGATTCAAGATTTCCTCTATCATTATACTGATCTATTTGGCACTGGTTTCTCCTTTCCCAAAGGGGCCTTTTAGTTTCCTGGCTCTCACCTTCAGGGAGACTAATTCTTTTATCTCTGCATCTTCCCTCTCCCCTCTACCTGACCTCTCTCTTCAGATCTCTAGCTCCTAAAGTGCATTTTGATCCCTGGCCCACACTTTTTTTATTTTAAAATCAGATTTTATTCTTGGTACTATATTGATGTTGTTTCCAAAATAAGGTATAAAGACATATTACCTTATTCCAGAGTAAGTGTGATATTTTTTTCTAAAGTTGTGTTGTTCTATATCAGATTGCTTGCTGTCTTGTGGAGGAAGAGAGAACAATTTGGAACTCAAAATTTTGCAAAAATGAATGTTGAAAATTATCTTTACATGTAATTGGACAAAATCAAATACTATTAAGAAAGAAAAATAAATCATTTGCATGTACAGGCATATCTTGGAGATATTGTGGGTTTGCTTCCAGACAACCATAATAAAGAGAATATTGCAAAAAATAAAAGAGTTGCTGTTGTTGTTGAGTTGTTTCAGTCTTGTCCAACACTCTGTGACCTCATTTTGAGGTTTTTCTTAGTAATGATACTGGAGTGGTTTGCCATTTCCTTCTCCGGATCATTTTATGGATGAGGATATGAGGCAAACAGAGTTAAATGACTTGCCCACGGTCACACAGCTAGTAATTATCCAAGTCTAGATATGAGCTCATAAAGATGAGTCTTCCCGATTCCAAGCCCAGTGCTCTATCCATTGTGCCACCTAGCTGCCCCCGTTAAAAGTTATACGTGCCCATATAATAATAGGTGCTCATAAATCCCTGTTGAACTGAATTGAATCAAAATAACTGGGACAACAAACCCTTGCTGCATCCTTTTGCATAATAAACTTAAAATTGGCAAGTTGCCTCAATTCATTCAGGTTTCCTGCTTTTTGTCTGCCAGTCTTGACTGAGGTAGAGATGTACATATTGGGGGAGGGGGAATGAATGTAGGAGGGGGTGGTGATTTATTTAAGCAACTGGATTTTTTGACCACTACCTTTCTAGTTAACTTACTCAGTTGACATAAAACATAGAACTTGTGTAAGAACTTTATTTTATAATGCACCAATAAACATATCCCTTCTTGTCTTCATAAAGCCCCCACTCCATCCCCACTTCTTTTAGGCTCTTATTAAAGGAATACTGACTCTTCTGGCTAACTGGGACAAGAGTACAACAAGGACTGGGAGAATGCAGATTTGTTTGAACCGTGTTAACTAAAGAATGAGGTTTATGTTTTAGGAACCCAGGAATTTGCCCAGGGAAACTCTTGAGGTCTCAAAGTAATTCAGAATTGGCCACATGTGCGTAAGAGTTTGCTATCTTTGCTTTCCTTAAGCAAACATAAGCATATCTTTAGCTCTGCCCACAATCTTAGCTAATTTTTCCAAATCAACTCAGCCCTCCCAGCATCTAGGAAATTCAATTTCAACAGAATTAAGGGTGCAAGACACAATTCAGTCAAAGTGGATAATCCTGTTATTATCTAAATTGCTTTCTATATTCCTTTCTTCCCCCAAATTTTAAAACTTCTGGTTAATTTTTTGCTTTAAGGCTTAGATACTGATGTATGACATACAATCTAGATAAAATCATATGTTACTAGGCCCTGTTATGTTAGGGCCTAGTTGGTGGCAAAGAGAGAATAAAATCAAGTTGCACAACTAAGCCTTGCAGTAAATTTCCCTGCCCAGGGTAATCATATCTACTTTGTTGCTGTTCTTGTTTTTTTTTTAATTTAATCACATTTTATTTTCAGCTCCAAATTATCTCTCTCCCATCTCCCCCTTCCCCACCCATTGAAAAGGCATGAAAAAAAATTACTACAAAGACTCTTAGTCAAATTATATATAAGGAAGAAATTAAATAAGAAAGGAAGGAAAGAAGGAATGAACAAACAAATGAAAAGAAAGAAGAGGAAGGAAGGAAGGAAAGAAGGAAGGAAAGGAGGAAGGGAGTCAGGAAGGGAGGGAGAAAGGAAGAGAGGGAGGAAGGGAGGGAGGGAGGGCGGAAAGAAAAAAGAAGTGTCAGTCTACCCACTGAGTCCATCAGTAGTCCATCAGCTCTCTTCTACCAGTGTGTAGTTTATTTCATCACCTAATCATCACTAGATGTCTTCAAGAGAGTCAAAATGACCACTGCAGGGGTGGCATGCTGTAGATCATATTCGTAATTTGGGTAGGCACCAAACCAGATCATTGCTAAGGCTCCTTCTAATTCTGAAATTGAATAATTGGACACTTGGTTTGAGAAGAACTAGGAGCCTAAACTCAGCTTTCACGTTCCAATGGTTGAACAAAGACTCTCTGGATCCATCCAAGTGAATCCACCCAACAACCAAAAACTTACCATGTTCTTAAATAACACAGAAATAAATTTTGAATGACAATTTTAGAAAGCATTTAGTCAAGTTAACTCATTATATTAGTATTTGAAAATGTAAAGGAATAGCTCTATTCTGAGTGTGGAAGTTCAGCAGATGGAGCACCAATGCTTTACAAGAGCACAATACAGAACATTAGATTCTCCTCAGTCTCCATATTTTCCTCAAGGCATATTAGACACTTGGGAAGACACATTAATTCTTCTGGATCACTGTCCAATGCAGGCCAGCACTTCCAACTTAAATAATTGTAAAGGGTGGTAGTGGCTGTACTTCCAAATCTAAGCAAGCTCTCAGTTTGTCTGTGATTATTAATTACTTCTTGGATTACAAATAAGTTTGGCTTGTTTTTCTGACCCTTATAATTGGTAGAGTTGGCGGTGGTGGAACTTTGCACAGTTACTATTGTTAACTGTATTTCCCTTCATCCTATCCCCCCCATTTATTATATTTCTCTCTCCTTTCACTCTGTCCCTCCTCAAAAATGTTTTGCTTCTGACTATCCCCTCCCTTAATCTGCCCTCCTATCACACGCCCCACTTCTCTTCTCCCTGTCCCCTCCTACTTTCCTGTAGGGTAAGATAAAGTTCTATACCCAATTGAGTGTGTAAGTTATTCCCTATTTGAGCCAATTCTGATGACAGTAAAGTTCACTCACTCCCTCTCACCTCCCCCCTCTTCTCCTCCACTGTAAAAGCTTTTTCTTGCCTCTTTCATGTGAGATAATTTACCCCATTTTACCTCTCCTTTTTTCTTTCTCCCTCTCTCACCCCTTAATCCTATTTTTTGGATATCATCCTTTCAAATTCAACTCATATCTATGCCCTCTGTCTATATATACTCCTTGTAACTGCCTTAATAATGAGGAAGTTCTTATGAATTACAAATATCATCTTCCCATGTAGGAATGTGAATAATTTAACCTTAAGTTTCTTATGATTTCCCTTTCTTGTTTGCCTTTCTTCTTCTCTTGAGTCTTGTACTTGAAAGTTAAATTTTCTATTCAGCTCTGGTCTTTTCATCAAGAATGCTTGAAAGTCCTCTATTTCACTGAATATCCATTTTTTCCCCTGAAGGATTATACTCAGTATTGGTGGGTATGTGTTCTTGGCTGCAATCCTAGTCCTTTGGAGTATCATATTGCAAGCCCTCTGATCCTTTAAGGTAGAAGCTGATAAATCTTGTGTTATCCTGACTCTGGCTCCATAATACTTAAATTGTTTCTTTCTGGCTGCTTGCAGTATTTTCTCCTAGACCTGATAATTCTGGAATTTGGCTATAGTATTTCTGGGAGTTTTCATTTTGGGATCTCATTCAGGAGGTGTTTGGTGGATTCTTTCAATTTCTATTTTACCCTCCGGTTGCAGAATATCAGGGCAGTTTTCCTTGATGATTTCTAGGCTCTTTTTCCTGTGTGTTTTGTTTTGGTCATGGCATTCAGGTAGTCCAATAATTTTTAAATAATCTCTCCTGGATTTATTTTACAAGTCAGTTGTTTTTCCAATGAAATATTTCACATTGTCTTCTTTTTTTTCATTCCTTTGGTTTCGTTTTATTGTTTCTTGATTTCTCATAAAGTCATTAGCATACATTTGCTCAATTCTAATTTTTAAGGAATTATTGTCTTCAGTGAGCTTCTGTACCTCCTTTTCCATTTGACCAATTTTGCTTTTCAAGGCATTCTCCCCCTCATTGGCTTTTTGTACCTCTTTTACCATTTGCCCTAGTCTATTTTTTAAGGTGTTATTTTCTTTTTTTTCTATGAGTAAACTTTTATATTTTATTCATTTGTTCTTTTTTCTTTTTTGTTTTTTTATATTAATTTATTTTCAGTTTTCAACATTCACTTCCATAAGCTTTTGAGTTTTAAAATTTTTCCCCCTTTCTTCCTGCCTCCCCCCAAGATGGCATGCAATCTGACATTGGCTCTACATATACACTCCCATTAAACATATTTTCACACTAGTCATGTTGTAAAGAAGAACTAGAACCAATAGGAGGAACCACAAGAAAGAAGAAACAAAGCAGAAGAGGGGGAAAAAAAGATGAAATAGCATGCTTCCGTCTGCATTCAAACTCCATAGTTCTTTCTCTGGATGTGGATAGCACTTTTCATCATGAGTCTTTTGGAGATGTCTTGCATCTTGTACTGCTGAGAACTGTCTATCAAAGTTGATCACTGCACAATGTTGCTGTTACTGTGTACAATGTTCTGGTTCTGCTCATTTCACTCAGCACCAGACGATACAAATCTTTCCACGTTTTTCTGAAGTCTGCCTACTCATCATTTCTTATAGCACAATAGTATTCCATTACATTCATATACCTTAACTCGTTCAGCCCCTCCCCAATTGATGGGTATCCCCTCAATTTCAAATTCTTTGCCACCACAAAAAGAGCTACTATAAATGTTTTTGTATATGTGGGTCCTTTTTCCATTTGTATAATCTCTTTGGGATACAGTCCTAGAAGTGGTATTGCTAGGTCAAAGGATATGCACATTTCTATAGCCCTTTGGGCATAGTTCCAAATTGCTCTCCAAAATGGTTGGATCGGTTCCCAACTCCATAAGGTGTTATTTTCTTCAGTATTTTTTGTGTCTCCTTTACCAAGCTGTTGACTCATTTTTCATGATTTTCTTGAATCACTCTCATTTCTCTTCCCAATTTTCCTCTACCTCTCTTACTTGATTTTCAAAATCCTTTTGGAGCTCTTCCAAGACCTGAGATCAATTCACATTTTTCTTGGAGGCTTTGGATGTAGAAGCTTTGACTTTGTTATCTTCCTCTTACTGTGTGTTTTGATCTTCCCTGTCACCATAGTAACTTTTTATGGTCTGAATTTTTTCAGTTGTTTGCTCATTTTCCCAACCCATTTCTTGACTTTTAACTCTTTATTAAAGTAGGTCTCTGATTCCAGGGTGGAGGGCATCCCGTCCCAAGCATCAGGGGCTTTGTGCAGGAATTTTCAGAGATACTTCTAGGGACCTGTAAGTTTTCAGTTCTTCCGAGGTGGTATGATCTAAGGAAAGGTGTTTACTACTATCCTTGCCTATGCTCTGGTTTGTGAGTAAACAACTCTTCTCTGCCCTGGAACTGTGATGAGGGTCCCTGCTCCACTGTAGCTGCAAGTTCTTGTGTTCTAGTTCTTCCCCTAGCTGTGGAACTGCCTCCCAGGAATCCCATCCAAATCCAAGTATGGTCAAAACAAGACTCCTGCCTCAGAGCCAGCAAAGAGACACCTGTAAGCTCCTTCTGATCGGGTGTTCCACCCGCTTACCATCTGTGGGCTGAGAGTTCCAGCTGCTGACGATTCAGTAGCTCCCAAGGCCTGTTTCTGGTTTGCTGGGACTGGGTCTGTGGCCTGTGCTGGACTGTGCTCCTCTCTCACCTAGGTGTGACAGACCTTTCCAGCCAACCTTCTTAGTTGTCTTTGGCTGGAAAATTATTTAATCCCATCCTTTTGTGGATTCTGCTGCTCTAGCAATTGTCTTATGGCATTATTTAAAGTTGTCCAGAGTAGCTCAGGCAGACACTGCCTTTCTCTGCCTTCTTGGCTCCGCCCCCATCTCCCACTTTTTAAAGGCCAACTCCAAAGGTGTAGCTTAGGTATATAAACCAGCTGCATCAATGTGACGTCACCAAGTTCCAAGGACAAGATAAGTTCATACTTTGTCAAGGACACAGTAGAAAGAAGTAAGAGATTGCCAGTCCTCAGGCATGCCTGGGTACATTCGCTATTATTTGTAAATCAAATTCCATTTCCCCAATGATTTACATTCTCAATGCACAGATGTGTTCTCTTCATTCATGATTGATCATTAGTGGGCCGTGACTCCTAACATTTCAATTTTGCATTTCTCTGTGAACATGTTCAGGTCTTTCCATCATAAAAATTCTGACCATGCTACCCCCATCAAGCTAAAGTACTATCTCTCTCCTCCTGCCAAATTTCTAGAAAAAATAGCCTAGATCCAATGCTTCCATTTACTGACTAGCCACTCACTCTTTAGCCATATAAAATAAGCCCTTGAATGTCCTGTAGGCATTTAAAACTCATTGTATCCAAAAAAGATCTCATTATCATTCCCCTGAAGCCGTGCCCTCTTCATAACTTCCCTATTTCTGTTGAGGGCACCACCATTCTCCTATGAAGTTAACCACTAACTGTGGAATCATCTTTGACTCTTCCCCCTACATATAATCAACCGCTAAATCTTGTTGATTTTAGCTCCCCAATACCTCTAGCAGTCATCCCCTCCTGTCTACTCAAATTGTCACCACCCTTATTCAGAACCTTCTTTTAACTCACCTCAACTATTGAAATAGTTTCCTAATTTCTCTCCCTTCCTTTAGTCTTTTTTCCATTTCTAATCTATCCTCCACATAGCTACCAAAATAAGCTTCCAAAGATAAATTTACATTAATCTAAATTTACATTACTTTCCTCTTTTGCCCACTCCATGTTCCAACCAAAGGAACTACTAGCTTTTCTCCAGCCTGTCCCTGTTCTTCCTCAGTCTCTCCTCCCAGGTAGGTATGATCCCTCCCCAAATCCTGTTTCCCTCACTATTAAACTTCTCCTGTGTATATGTTAAATTCTAACTCTTATTATTATTTATTATTATTATATCTGCCTACCTTATCCTTCTATATTATCAGCTCCTTGAAGTAAAGAACTATGTTGTTTTCATCTTTTTACTCTCTGAGATCTAGCATTCTGTACTCTGCACATGGCAGAAGCTTAATAAATGTTTGTTGAATTGTTATTAATGTCTCCAAGTCCTTCATTTCAATTTCTGAACATCAATCATTCAACCTTCTGTATTTCAATAGATCTAGAAGCTCATGGATTTAGGCATTTTCTCCAACAATACATACCCCAATCCACCCATGCCTGCCCATGCCAAGCAATGCTCATTGGTCATCAAAGTTTACCCATAAATTGTCAGCCAAAGATGCAAGAGGCCTTTCTCATGCTCTCTTGACACTGTGATGATGCTACTGACACATGTGGGCTGTCCATCAGTTATCTCTCATTCATGTTACATGACCAGTCGATCTTTTTTGATCAAACATTGATTTGATGACATCTTTTATAAACAGAGGTATTGAAGTGGATAGAGGGTTATGCTTGGAGTCAAGAAGACCTAAATTCAAACCCAGTCTCAGATACTTAATAGCTATGTGACCCTGGGCAAGACACTTGACCTCTCTTAGCCTCAGTTTTCTCACATGTAAAATGGAGACAATAAGGTTATTGTGAGGATTAAATAAAATAATATATGTAAAGCAATTCACAAAACTTAAAGTGTTACACATGTGTTAGCTATTAATATTTGTAATGTATTGTAACTTTTCTATACATATCCTTCATTGCCCTTTGGGTGATTTTCAACTTCATTTCTTAGAAGGCAATAATGAAGATAAAAGCCTCACTAAAAGAAGAACAGAATTTTTTTAAATGGCTCCTTCTTCTGTGGAGAAACTTAGAGTCATCAAAAGAACTTCACAATTTCCCAAAGGCAATCTAGCCTACTCTATTCCTTCAGTTCAACTCTGAGACCAGAGACACAATTACTCAATTAGAAATAAACCCTGAAATATGTCTTCCCATTTAAGGACCCCTTAAGTTAATCATCTTATGAAAAGAATATTGTTATAATATGAATAATCTTCCCAAAACTAATCTGCTCTATAAATTTAAATTTTCTTAAGAAGGTAGGCCTACCTGAAGGCAACAAGATCAACCTCAATGTCTATTGAGCACCTGCTGTATGCAATGCTAGAAGTGCCTCTGTAGGAGTCTTGATCCACGGAAAGTAAAGGGAGGCATTGGGACATAGAACACTGGACCTAGGTCAAGGGATCTGGACTCTAAAGCCAACTTTGCCACTAACTAGCTGTGTTACCTCAGATATCACTTCATCCTATGGTACTTAGTTTACTCATCTGTAACATATAAGGCCTGGGCTTACTTATGTCCCTTCTTACTCATATTCTATGATTTGTAAAAGTATATGGGAAAGGAGGAAAATCTAACCTCTAGAAGACTTGCACGACCTTATGCAAAGTGAAATGAACAGAACCAGGAGAATAATTTACATAATAACTACAATAATGAAAAGGAAAACAACTTTGTAAGACTTCAGAATTCTGAACAATGAAGGGACTAATCATAATTTCAGAAGATAGATGATGAAGTATACCTCCCACCTCTTGACAGAAAGGTCAGAGAGTACAAGTTCAGAATGGGACATACGTTTTCAAAGAAAGCCAATGTATTGATTAGTTTTGTTTAACTATTTGTTACAAGGGAGGGCTTGTGTAGGAGGAGAGAGAAGGAGAGGAGGGAATTAGTGGAGAGTGAAAGACATACAAAAAAAAAGAAAAGAGCATCAATAAAATATTTTTTCAATTACAAAAGGAAATTGATAAAAATTCAGAATGGCACACAAATTGGGCAATTCTTGTCAGTACTTTGTTCAATTTAATGTAGCTTTAAAAATAATATGTACGTAATAAAAGCTCACAATTCTGAATAAAATTATTTAATATTTCATTGCATACTGAAATGCTCCTGCTTATTGATTATTGTTAAGTTCGTAACAAAAAAGAAAAGGAAAGAAAAATTAGCTTCAAATAGAGTTCATGGCTTGCAAAAAGGACAATAATGTTTTGATTGTTTTGTTTTGTCTAACTTTCTTTCCTATTCCTAGGGCCACTGGTAATGTTTCTACCACATTCACCAGTGAGATCCAGCCTGCCCACACAGAAACACCATTTGGAGGAATGTGTATCATATTAAACATACTCATGCTCCACCTGTGCCTTCGGGTCAGGCTGATCAACCTGATCCCAGGAGAGGAAGCAATGAGAAGGAAGCAATCTAGACATCCTTGGCTTAACGTGAAATTCAAAAGGATGTTCAACCATGTTTAAAAGAGCAGAAAATACATAATGGTCCATTAAAATATTTTGCTCATGGAGAATACATAACATTAGATAAATGAATTTGAAATTGGACAGAATTTCCTACAATTAAATCCAGAAAGCAGAAATGGAGATTCCATACCCTTCCATGTTACTTATAATCTAATTCCCAATATTCAGTACCACCCATTACAGGCAGCTATTAAATCTCCACTTTAGCTCATGCCCCTTGTTTTTAGGCAAGCTTCCTGTGGAAAGAGACTAAAAAAAAAAAATAACTACTCTTCTCCACTTGCCCTTCAATAGCTGTTCTCTCTAATATACCAAGGAGCAGAAGAGAGAAAACAGGGTAGGAAAACAAACAGGTTCAGAGCACAAGTGTTTGATCAAAAGGGACAGGCAGCCCTTCAGAGCCCTAAATTTCCCATGACCCAACATTGAGCATTCTTTGCTCTGATCAGCAGCCCATGGTTTATTAAGCAGTTAACTGCTCTTTTAAAATCCAGAGAAATGCAAAGCTCAGAGAAATTGAAATGCCTTCATTCCATCATTAAAAAACACTTACTACCCTTTTTCAATCTTGGTCCTCACTCATCCCTTTCTTTCTGATTTCCTATAGCACTTCCTGACTATAGCCCTCATTTGACTTTTGCATGAAGAGTCCCCAACTTACAAGCAGGTTGAATGTCAAAAGTTCAGGTTGCAATTCAAAAGTGTGATATGAAATCAATTTTGTAGAATTCTAGCAAAGAACTGGCCAAAAAAAAAAAAAGTAAATGCCCATCACCTGGGTGACAGCTGAACAAGCTATGGCATAGGAATGTAATAGAATGTTATTATGCTGAAAGAAATGACAAATATGATGGATTCAGAGAAACCTGGGGAAATCTGTATTAACTGATAAAGGATGAATGAATAGAACCAGGAAGACAATGTACACAATGATCAAAATAAGGTAAAGAAAAATGACTTTGAAAGGTTTCAGAAATCTGATTGATTCCATGACCACTTGACTTCAGAAGATTGATGACGAAGCATGCCTCCCCTCTTGGCAAAGAGATGACTGACTAGAGGCAAAGAATGAGATATACTTCTTCAGATATAGCCAAGAAGTTGATTTATTTTGCTTCACTCAGGGATATAGGCTCTCCCAAAATAAAAAGTATTCTTGACACACTTCTTCATATATTAAAATTTTCATGTTTGCAGATATATGTTAAATTCATAATTTTAAGAAATAAAATTTACATTAAAAAAGAAATTCCTCCCCCTTTCTATGCCCTATCTCATGCTTCCTCTCTCAGTCATTATTAAAGGACATTTAAAAGCTGAGCATTTACTAGATGGATAATTCAATCTTGAGTCTCTCCTGCTGGCTAGCATAGTAGGCACTTAATAAATACTTGTTGAATCATGATACCATACAATATCTAGTTTGAAGCCTTGATATATCTCTTGGTTCTTATCAACAATCTTTAGTGTGTGCCCCTCTACTATTATTTAACTTTTCAACTATGTCAGTTTGTTTTCCCTATTAGATTGTAAGTGCCTGAAGGACAGAGACTATCTACCTTCCTTTCCTCACTTCCTAAAGAGCCCACTTCAAAGCAAATTCAAGAATAGATCCAAATATTTTCAGTAAGCTTGATTTCCCCCCTAAGATAAAACATAAAGTGTTTGGGGGACTCTTGTGTTTATCTTAACAGTCTTAGAAGACTGAGCCTCAAACTCTAACTGATGAGCTGACTTAAAACAAGGAGAGTGATAGATCTTGGTTTGGGGGTCAAAGAACATGAGTTCAAATCTTTTCTCTATCATGTATTATCTATGTAAGGAGAAGAGGATACTATGCATGTTTTGCCTATGTAGTGTCCCTATGGGTCTGTCCATACTTGGTTTGCAAGGAGGTAAGAACGGGTATCTCCAGAGTCTCCTCCCCCACCCTTCTCCAAGGGAGACTCCTGTCAGGAGGGGAGCAAGAGGTTAGGGCCAAAGGCTGGCCACACTACTTTCTTCAGCAAGAAGAGTACTGAGCTACAATTATATTTATCGGGCCTCCTAAATGTGGTTAGTTTAAGGGAAATAACTTTCAGGTTCAAATAGCTCCTTATCATTGTGCCTTAATGGGAGAGGATTGCCCTAAGTTAGAAAGCTAAGGTTTGAATCCTTCCCACCAAATGTCAGTTTCCCAAAGAGCATATGTAGCAAATAGCAAATAAACCCATTTATCTCAGCTGATGGCAAACAGGAGTCAAAGGAAATACAAGAGTATGAGAATATACAACAGACAATACAGAGTGAATGAGCTCTCCCATTGGGAGCAAGACTATCACAGCTCAACCAAGAGAGAGAATCCCAGATCTCACCTAAAGGAAAATTCCCTGAAGTCTCTGGTGAGGTAAACTGGGGACAGGGACAAGATGGAGGTAGTGGCTCCTCCACAGGTCAGCTTCTTCCCAGTCTTTCATCCCCTTCAAGGACCTGAAAAGAATCCTGAATTATACGTCTTCTCTCTCAAAACTGGAAGCCAAGAAAACCTCTCTCTTCTCTCTCAAGCTCTCACCAACTTCATCTCTCACTCAGGCATAAAGCACTGAGTAATCAACCTCCACCAAAGAGGAGAGCCCCATGCAAATACGCTTTGAGGCCTAGGCTAAATATTTGAGCTTAAGACAAATCAGAGAGTTAACCTCTCTAGGCCTGTTTCTTTGTCTGTGAAATGAGGAGGCTGAATGAGCTCCTTTTCAACTCTCCTTCTATGATTTTATGGTACAAAAATCACTGAATTAAACATCAAGAGACCTGAGTTCTAGCTTCAGATCTCAGATTTTAGCAAGTCATTTCTGCTCTCTAGGTCTCAGTTTCCCTATCCCTAAAGTAGGGGGGTTAAAGGCAACATGTTACAGGGGAAAGAGTTAAGTTCAAATTCCACCCCTGGAATCTGTCACCGGTGGGTGTATGGATGTGATGGAACATTGTTCTATAAGAAATAATGAGCAGGCGGACTTCAGAAAAACCTATAAAGACTTACACAAACTGATGCGAAGCAAAATGGGCAAAGCCAGGAGAACATTGTACCTAGTAACAGCAACACTGTGCAATGATCAACTATAAATGACTCAGCTCTTCTCAGCAATACAATGATCCAAGAAAATTCCAAAAGATTCATGATGGAAAATGCTATCCATAACCAGAGAAAGAACTGATGGAGTATGAATGCAGATTGAAGCATACTATTTCACTTTCTTTTTTTTTGTTTTTGTTTTTCCTTTTGGACTGTTTATTCCTTCACAACATAGCATAGAAATATGTTTTGCATGATTGTACATTTATAAATATATCAAATTGCTTACCATTTTAGGGAGGAGGAGGGAGGGAGAAAAAATGGAACTCAAATCTTTTTTTAAAAATGAACATTAAAAATTGTCTTTACATGTAATTGGAAAAATACTATTAAAAAAAGAATCCCCAAAACTAATATTTGATGGCCAGTTATCCAGTCTTTGCATAAAGAACTCTGCCGACTAGGATTCATTCCCTGCAGAATCCGCTTATTCTACTTTTTTGTTAAGTCATTTTTCAGCCATATCTGACTCTGTGACTGACTCCATTTGTGACTTTCTTGGCAAAGATACTGGAGTGGTTTGCCATTTCCTTCTCCAGTTCACTTTACAGATGAGGAAACTGAGGCAAATAGGATTAAGTGATTTGCCCAGGGTCACACAGCTAGTGAGTGTCTGAGGCCAGATTTGAACTTAGGTCTTCCTGACTCCAGGTCCAGCACTCTATCCACTATGCCACCTAGCTGCCCCTGTTCTATTTTAAAATAGCCCTAATTATTAGGAAGTTTATCCTGAAATCAATCTAAATGTGCCTCTTCATATTTCCAACCATTATTCCTAATAGACCAAGTCTAATCCCTCTTCTATATTGACAGCTTTTCTCATCCTGGAAGACAGTTGTCATACTTTCTCTCATGTTCCCTTCCCCAGGCTTCTCTTCTCCAGGTTCAATATTTCCAGTTACTTCACTCCATCAAAGGACATAACATTTGTTGCTCACTTCTATATGTTGCCTTCCCTCTATTGATTCATACTAGTTTGTCTCCTGTAGAACTTCTTTGTACATTGTTTGCATGTTGTCTCTCACCTATTAGACTGTGAGCTCCTTGAGAGCATGGACTGCCTTTTACCTTTCTTTGTATCTCTAATACCTGGCACACAATAGGAGTTTAATAAATGTTCATTGACTTTTCCATTTATCAATGTCTTTTCCTAAACTTTGGTACTGCCCAGAACTGGATATAATACCCCAGATGTGGTCTGAACAAAAGAACTATCACCTCATCATTCCCAGAAATTGTACCCATGCAAACGAAACCCAATGACATTTTTTGACTACAATATCATACTGCTGCCTTATATTGAGCTTTTAGTTCACTAAAACCTTCATATCTTTTACAAACAAGTATCTGTTTAACCATGACTTTCTCATCTTGCATATGGGAAGTCAATATTTTAACCCAATATCAATTATATCAATTTGCATTTATCACTATTGTATTTCTTCTTATGAGATTCTGCCCTACATTCTAGTAGGTAAAGATCTTTTTTGAGTTCCAAATCTATCTTCCTGTATTTTAGCTGTCCCAACTTTGTGTCATCTGGGAAGTTTTCTCCCTTCTCATTGATGATTGTTATGGCCCCTCCACCCTCTCCTTCTTCATCACCTGGTAACCTCCTACTAGGGAGGAAAGAAGAAAGAAAAAGAGGAAGGAAGGAAAGAAGGGAGGGAGGGAGAGAGGGAAGGAGGAAAGGAGGAAAGAAGGAGCAAGGAAGGGAGGAAGAAGAGAAGGAAAGAAGGGGAAAGAGAGGGAGAAAGGGTGAGAGAGAAGGAAGGAGAGAAGGAAGAAGGGAGGGAAGGAATGAAGCAAGAAAGGGAAGAAAGGAGTGAGGGAGGGAGGAGAGTAGCAACGGCTATGTAGCTGACCTTTCATTATCAGTCTTACTTTACTTTCCTTTTCATCAGCAAGATGATGAACAATATGTACTGCCTAGTAGAAAAAGGGATGAGCTTTTGCTCCTATTGCTCCTGCCTCCTATTGAATTCCAAGCCTTTCCACTGACCTTGCCCACAGAATACACATTATCTCCCCAATTTGAATGTGAGCTCCTTGAGAACTGAGATGGTTTCCTTTTTCAACTTGTATCTCCAGCACTTAGCACAGTGCTTGGCACATAATAAACCATTTTTAATGTTTTTCTCATTAATTCATTCACAAATATTATAGAGATGTCATTTATAATAGTATCTAAGTCATTAATAAAAATGTTCGACAGAACAAAGAAAAGCACAGATTTCTTGGATCTAGTGGTCTTCCAAGATGACTTCAAATCATTAATTACTACTCCTTGATTCTAACCATTTAACAAGCTCCAAATCTATATCACCTAACCCACATCTCTCCATCTTTTATTTTTTTTGTCAGTATGATGGATCAATATATTTTAAAAGTTTGAAAACATGTACAATGTGCAACACCAATGGACTTCCTACTTCTGCAAAAGGGTAGGCTTAGAGTGTCCTATGAAATTTCTTCTTTTTTTAATTGAATTAGTCTTCTTTTTTAAGCCAGGTGTATTGTTTATAATTTACAACATTCATTTTTCATTTTTGTGTGTAGTAGATCTTTCCATTTATACAGTTATAGTCTTTGTATATATTCTTTCCTGATGCTGCTTCTGTCATTTTGCATCAGTTCATAGAAGTCTCCATATGCTTCTCTCTATTGATCATATCCATTGTTTCTTATAGCACAGTAATATTCCAATATGTTCATGTACCACACTTTGTTTAACAACTCCCCAATTAGAATAGCATGAACTAGTTGAAAATATATAGTTATATTTTATATAAATCATTTTATATTAATTCATAATATATAAAATATGATGAAAACTGTTAAAATATAAGTTGGTTAGAGAGTTTTCTGTGAAGCTACATTGGTATGCCCAAACAACTCCTGTTTTTTTTCCTTTTCACAGGAATTGTTTCCTTTTTGTTTTCAAGATTTGCTTCTCAAGAATTTCCTTTCCACCCTGAGTTGACTTCTCTCATAGAATTTTACCTAAGTCTTTACCTAATAGCATTCTACCTATTCTTCCTCTCAACCATTTGAAATCAACTCTCCCAAAATATAAGGTGCATGTTAGACTCTGCCTGGGTTTCCTTTCCTATATCATGTACTTTAGGAGGAAGTAATCATTTCTTTCTAAGAGTCCCATATTTTCCACCCCAGCAACTGTTCTCTCCCTGTTGGTGGAAATCTGTTCCCAAATAGAATTTTCTTTTATTGTTCCTCCAACTTTAGAAGCATGAAATTATCATTTAATCAAGCCAAGAAATCATTAGCTCCTCTGCTTCCCCTGATTTTTCTCTATTTTGTCAGAGAAAAAACTCAGATGTCTGAATAATTGAAGACTCCCATCACTACTATTATCATACCTAATGCAAAACCTGTGACCTGTTTTCAAAAACTTCATCTACGTCTTCTTACTGTTCAAATGGTTTAGAGCAGTGGTGTCAAATTTAGATAAAAAGGAGCCACTCAATCTTACATAAGGATCCCTGTGTGTGATGGCAAGAACCACTTCTCTTCAGTTCTTCACCTAAATGTTCTCTTCTTTCTACTGTTTTTCCCTATCTGCTTTCTGGATTTCCTCACATGCAAAACCTTTTTAATATAAAAACACTCCCCCATGCCCCACCCCTTTTATCTATTCTGTTTCTTTTGAATGAGACATACCTATCCTAAGCCATAGTTCAATCAAAAAACTCATTCCACCAAGTCTCAGTAATATCCATTAAGTCCAATGTTCCTCCTTTCATTAGGATGTGTTGTTTATCTTGCTTAGCATTCCTTGGGCATTTATGTGTAGACTTTAGAGGTTCTTGTTTCTGAAATGTTGTGGTAGTCCTATAAGAATAGTTGGACATTATCCTTTTCAGGGGTTCAGAAAGGAGACATTTTGGAGGAAATCTGCCTCCATATTGGACCAGGATCATACCTGATAACCAAGAATCTACTTGAATTGAACTGGATATTGGGTAGTATAGAAATATAATTTACAGATGAAAGATCAGGAGCTATTCTAACTATATAGTAAGAATATTTGACTGTTCTTTATACAACCTTTCTTCCAGAGAAGTCCTATTTGCCTAATTCTCAAACTGTTAGGGTGGTATATTCTTTTAGGACCAATTCAAAGATGACCTAGAAGTTAGTCATATATTTCACTGAATGGCTCAGTATCCTCTTAGGTCAGTTCTTTTCCTCTTCTGTATAGTTCTAAAAAACTGAAATATGTTCAAGTAACATGGGTACAAACCAATAAAATCAAAGGAAGTATTGACATTCAATTCTATTACTTCTGTCACTGCTTGCTACAAAAAAGGTTGTGGAGGCCATGTTGCCCCATTGATCTCTTTGGACACTTTTCCTTGGTGGGAATAATGTGCAGTACACAGGCACAAAGAGTGTAAGTTGAGTTACCAATGATATTCACATGTCTGCTCTTTCTGTCTTGTTCCTCAATCTAGTTAAGTACCAACTTATGTACCGGTGAATCATGGTATTTAGTTGTGGGAAAGCATCATAGCCAATTTGACAATTTATTAATCACAAGATAACAATAAATCTCTAGCTTTTACACTTCAAAAAAAAGACTTTTGAGGTCATAGATTTTATTATTTAATTCTTAGATATTGTCTCCTGTGAACTTCTGGATGTCTCAATTACTTTTCTTCCCATCTTGTAACTACCATGGTACCTAGCTTGGTGGACATACAAAAGCAGTTTTCTCCCTCCCCTTATTAGTTTTTAAAATGTTTCAAGTGATTCATAGCCACCCAAAGTCAGCTCTCCTCAAAGACTGTTTAACTGTGACATACAAACAGACCAGGCTCTCAGCAAATTCACAATTTTCTCTTCCCCTTTATCTTCAGACTTTATCTTCACCTTCCCACTTCTCTTGTCTTCTCTCCTCCTTCCAATCACCCTCTCCTCCCAAGTGGCAAACTCCCTTATGCTACCCACTGGCCCATCCATACTGGCATTGCTTTTCTCTCTCCTTCTCACTATCCCCCCATTAAAACTCCCATTTCTTTCCTCACTGTCTAACCCTCAGAAACATTAAGAAAAATGACCTGATTAACTAATTCATACTAAGGAACCTCACAGTAATATTTGCATTTTGAAGGTGATAGATCTCTGTGCCCTAACCAAATTCTGCTTAGGCCTTGATACTATTATTGCAGATTACATATACAAGGATCCCTCTTAAGCTGCATAGTATATAGACATTTATGCTCTATTCTTCCAGTCTTCCCTCCATCAAATGGCTATTTCTTATAGCATTTCATAGAGTATAAATGAGCTCTGAGAAAAGCATTTACCCTCCTTTCAATCTCCTAAACTTTAGTATCACTCTGTATAGTTTTAAAAAATCTAATTGGATATAAAATATTAACACCTGCAATCTCTCCCCGCCCTGGATAAAGCATAACAATTCAACAAACATTTATTAAGTACTCACTAGGTTAGACACCGTGAAAGACACAATAATTAAATTAAACAAAGGCCTTTGTTTCATGGAGCTTACAATTTTGTAAGGGTATATGATGTTATGTACTAAGAGAAGTACATTCAGAGTCTTATTCTAAATCCAAAAAGGAAAAAAAATCATCTCTGTGCTGAGGAGATCACATATTCCATGTGAAAATAATTTCATTTGTCCCTAAAGAAATCAAAGAAAGAAAAGATCCAATGTATAAAATAATAAAAGTAATAATAATAATAATAAATATGGTGGCTCTTTTTGTAGTGGTAAAGAACTATATACTGGGGGGGCATCCATCAACTGGGACATGGCTGTATAGATTATGATATGGAATGGAATATCATTGCTCCATAAGAAATGATAAAAAGGATGTTGTTAGCGTAACTTGGGAAGACTTATACAAACTGATGCAGAATGAAGTGAACAGAACCAGGAGAACAATTTATTTTACTAACAATATGGAAAAACAAACAATTTTGAAAGACTTGAAACTCTAATCGATAATATTCAATGCTGATTCCAGAGGACCAATAATGAAGAATTCTACTCACCTCTTGATAGAGAATAGGTGCATGTTTATACCAAGCTATCCCGGGAATCCCTAACGCCAGTGTCCCTCCATGCATCAGGACAGTTCAGGAATGAGGGCAGGTCAGTGCTTTACAGAGAAGGGAGGGATATCACTCAGGTGAATCTAATTGTTCTCCCGCTTCTGTGGTTGTAGACAGGAAGACAGTAGGAATTTCTATGTTGTGTAATATTCCAGGCATAAAAGCTTCCAAATAGAGAGGAGTTTGAGAAAAGTAGCAGATCAGAATGGGTGGGATACAACTAAGGAATACACAGTTACTAAAGAAATATTAGTTCCAAAAATTTAGAGGTTTTTCTGGACTAGAGCCATAATACCACCTTTCCAGACAGCATGGTATAATCTATCTAGGCAAAAAAAGGGAATCTCATTTGCCCCTCCTTGTCTCATTGTTAGAACATGATTCCTGGAAGCCAGAGTCCCATTTGACTAAAACTGAGAAATTTCCATCACCCTTTGCTGAGTGGACAATGTCTTGTGGATGGCTGGTATTTATCTACAAAGATGAGTGATCAGGTGATGATGTTTCTGTGCAAACACCACTCATTTCAACCTAGCCCTCCATTCTGGAAAAGAATATCTCATTCAGACTAGCAATAATACATTTTCACAAAGGAAGGATTAGGCTCCCCATCTCTTCTATGCATTCCCTCAGTAGTTCCTGGCACAGACCTCTGCACTCAGTAGGTGCTCAATAAATGTTTGTCAATTAAGACATTACCATAATAATAGGCCCATTTTCTTGCCATATTTCAACAAATCATGTGCTGACAACTTTGGACAAGAGCATGGGCCACTTTCCAGAAATCACAGACCTTCCTTACCCTGAGGTCTCCCTCAGCACCTGAGGCCTCATCATCCCAGAATACCCACCTGCCAAGCTGGCCTCCTTCTCCCACTGGTGAGTTAGTCCTTCCCAGGATCTTTATTTTGGAGAGGATCCCAGGCGAACCAACCTTTATTCCAGTCCCCACTATGCTTCTGACTTTACAGACTTTAATATCTTCCCCCCAAATTTCACTCCCCCCCTTTCAGCTCCCTTTTCTGTATTGTCTTCCTCCATTAGAATGCAAGCTCCTTGAGGGTAGGGATGTCTTTCTTTCTGAATGTCCAGTCCTTAGCACAGTGCCTTAAACAAACCAAGTGCTTAATAAATGCTTGTTACCTTCCTATCTATCTCTCTTTGTAATAGCTCCCATCTGTTCATTTTCTTAGGTGGCTAGGTGGTGCAGTGGGTAGAGTGTTGGGCCTGGAATAATGAAGATTCCTCTTCCTAAGTTCAAATCTGACCCTAGACATTTATTAGCTGTATTGTGTGACCCTGGGCAAGTCATTTAGCCCTATTGGCCTTATTTTCTTCATCAGTAAAATGATATGGAGAAGGAAATGGCAAACTACTCTAGTATCTTTGCCCAGAAAACCTCAAATGAGATCATGAAGAGCCAGACATGAGTGAAAACAACTGAACAATAAATTCATGTCTTTAACAGTTATAGACGTGTAGAATGTCAGAAATGCTAAGGACTTTTGAGGTCATCTAGATCATCTAGATTTGAGGTCATCACTCACTTTACAGATGAGGAAACTGAGGCCTAGATATAACAAGTGATTTGCCCAAGGTCAAATAATGAATCGGTTGCAGATCTGCATCTAAATTCCAGGACTCCTCACTGTTGTCCTGTGCTCTTTAAGGAAAAGGAGCCGTCTGAGCCTAACTCAGTTCCCACCTTGGGTGCCTTACCTGCTTTCTAAAACTTATTATTAAAAGAGAAAAAAAAGCAAACTATTGAAAATCCTAGATAATCTTCATTTCCTCTTCCTAGTAATCTTCTGACATTCTGCTGAGATAGGCTGAATGTTCTAAATACCCAGGTAGTTCAAACAGGAATTAATCTCCTTTCTTTTTTTCTTAAATTAAATCCTTGATTTGGTACTTTTTAATTTAAAGTCCCCAGTGAAAGTTGGGGGAGAGATAAGACTGAAACTTTAACTATAATGACCTCATTGAAACACTGCAGTTCTTTATCTTTCTCACATTTGGATCAGTGTTTTGGAGGGCAAAAAAAAAAAAAAAATCTCATATGCTTGCTCTTCCCTGTCCAGTTCCCTACCTCCTAATCCTTCCATCAAATTGGGAGCAACCAAATTCCTGACTGCAAGCAAATTCCTTTTCCTCCTCAGCTATGACGGTCACTCAAGCCACGCTACTTAACAGAATTCACTTGCCCCTCCTACAGTTAGTACAGAGAAAGTACAGCCAAGAATCTGACAAGATTTAAGATAATTGAAGTGGAAAGAATACTGACTCAGAGTCAAAGGCTCTGGGTTCAGATCCTACCTCTGATATTTGCTAGCTGTGTGGCCTTGGACAAGTGTCTTAGCCTCCCTGGGCATCAGTTTCCTCATCTATAAAACAAGGAGATTGAACTAAATAGCTTCTGTGGCCACTTCCAGCTCTAAATCCCTGATCTAACGATCTCTTATCCTACATCCTATTTGGCCTGGAAGACATAATAAAGCTCCCAGTACTAGTACATATCGGCCACTTAATAAATTTTTATTGTTGGATTGATTCCAGATGGGCTATGCAAAACCAAGTACAGTACAGCTGCTCTCTGGGTAATCTGCTTCCAAGTCAATGTCTGAAACCCTCTTGGAAGACATTCTGGAAAAGAAGAATGTCCACCAGCAGACAGGTCGTGACTCACCTCACTTGACGTCTAGGCCTTTTGGTAGAATTCCAAATGGTGAGTTACATTCACCCAGTACTTTACAGACATTTTCTCATTTGTCCCTCACAACTCTGTGAGATAGGTAACACAAGTATTATCACCATTTTACAGATAAATAAATTGAAACTCAAGGAGGTGAGATTCAATTCAACAAGAATATTTAAAGTACCTACTATATTCAAGGCACTATGCTAGTTTTGGGGGAAGTGGGGGGAGGAACAGTTTAGACCTCAAGATTATACCAGAAATGATTCATCCAATACCACACAGCTAATATGTGGTGAAACTGGGATTAAGATCCAGTTCTGATCCCAAATCCAGTGTTTTTTCACTACACAGTGAGAAAAAAAGTGGTTATGCACAAGGAATACAACAGAATGAAAAAGCATTGGGAACACAAAATGGGTTTTTCCCCTGTGACTGCATCCGCTAGAAACTGTCTCTGCCAGACTGGGGAGGGAGGAAGGAAGGAGGAAAGCAAAGAAGAAAGGAAGGAAATTAGCTTTTATTAAGTATCTACTATGTGCCAGGCACTATTCTAAGTTCCTTACAAACATAATCATGTCACTTCTTTGGGTCTCAGTTCCCTCATTTGAAAAATTATAATGAAGGAAGAGGAACCAGATGATCTCTAAGGTCCCTTCCACCTTGAAAGCTATGATCCTATAAGCTTTAATCATCATTCATTTCTTAAATATAAAGGGTGATATCACAAGCATATTAGAGAAAGAAGGAAAGAAACTATCTTTCAGCTCTATGGATAGGGGAATTATTCCTAAAAAACGAGATATAAAAGATTATAGAATGTAAAATGGACAATTTTGATCACATGAAGTTTTAAAAACCAATACACTAAAATTAAAAAGGAAACAAATAACTAGAAAAATACCTTTGCAGTGAGACTTTCATTCTCCAGACATATAAGAAACTGATTCAAATTCATAAGAAAAGAGTTATTCTTCAATGAATAAATGGTCAAAACATATGAACCAGCAGTTCTCAAGGGAGAATGTCTAAGCTATCTATAGTCAAACAAAAAAAAATACAAATCACTGATAAATAGAGATGCAAATTAAGGTAACCCTGGGGATCCACCTCAAACCCATCAGTTCAACGAAGTTGACAAAAAAGAAAAGTGCCAAATATTAGAGGAGCTATGGGAAAACAGGCAGGTTGGTGGAACTGAGAATATAGTAGAAAAGCAATATAGAATTATGCTCAAAAAATTACTAAATTGTTTGTACCCTCTGACCAAGCAATATCACCACTAGGCCTGTAACTCAAAGAGATCAAAGAAGGAGAAAAAAATCTATGTATATATAGATATTTATAACAACTGTTTTAGTAGCAAAGAACTTGAAACTAGGAGGGTAGCTCCTAAATTGGAGAATGGCTGAACAAATGATGGTATATGAATATAATGGAATGCTATTGTTCTGTTAATAATGAAAGAGACAATTTCAGAGAAACCTGTATGATCTGATGAAGAGTAAAGTGAGCAGAGTCAGGAGAACAATTTAAACAATAATAAAAACATAAAGACAAACAGCTTTGAAAGTCTTGAAAATTCTGATCAATGTATTAATCAACTCTGATTCTAGAGAACCGATGATGAAGCATGTCGCCCACCTCTTCAGAAGATGATGGACTCGGGATTAAAATTAAATATATGTATGTACATGGGTATGTGTATATGTATGTATATACATATAGAGAGAGAGACATATATGTGGGGGAGGGAAACAGCTAGGTGGTGCAGTGGATAGAGTGCTAGAGTCAGAAAGACCTAAGTTCAAATCCAGCCTCAGAAACCTCCTAGCTGTGTGACCTTGAGCAAGTCACTTAACTTCTGTTTGCCACTGGAGAAGGAAATGGCAAACCACTCCAGTATCTTTGACAGAAAAACCCCATCAATAGAGGTCCTTGGAGTAACAAAGAGTCAGACATGACTGAAACAACTGAATAGCAGTGACAACAAATTGTGTGTATGTGTGTGTGTGTGTGTGTGTGTGTGTGTGTGTGTGTGTAATTTTTTAGGCATAGTCAATGGTGGAATTTGTTTTTGCTTGGCTATGCATATTCATTACAAAGATTTTCTTTTTTGATTAATGGAGGAGGTAAAGGAAGAGGAAATTGATTTTTATTAATTGAAAAAATAAACATAATCTTTAAAATCTTTACACCAGGGATGAAAAACCTGCAGCCTCAAGGCCACATGTGGCCCTCTAGGTCCTCAAGTGCGGTGCTTTGATTGAATCCAAACTTCACAGAACAAATCCCCTTAATAAAAGGATTTATTCTGCAAAAACCTGGACTCAGTCAAAAGACCTCACCCAAACACCTAGAAAATCACATGTGGCCTCGAGGCCACAGGTCCCCACCCCTGCTTTACACCATCGTCTGCCATAAAAGCTTTCATCCAAATTCTCCCATCCTCTTCCTCCACTGCTCTTGGCCAGGATGCTTCCTTCAGCAGTCATGTACCTTCAGGTTGTTCCTTAGGCTAAACCATCCCTTGAAACCTCAGTCAGATTTGAACTCAGGTCTTTGGACTCCAGGCCTAGCACTAGATCCGCCATGCCACCAGTGATGCCAGAGGTGATGCTGTTTAAATCCAGAGCTTCCTGCTTGAGTGGAGTTTGATGATCCTGGTCTTCTTCATTCCAAAGGAAAGGCCCCACCCTGAGAGAAGAATATATTGTAAATTGATTCACGAGATCATGCTGTTGCACACTGCACTGAGAGTCAGGAGATCTGGATTCTTTTAGGGACTTCCTTTCCCTTCTCAGCCATCCAAAGCTTCATATTCTTCACCTGGCTGAGTGACCTTGAGTCAAATCCCTTTACCTTCCTCAGCCTCAGTTTACTCACCTATAAAATGAGAGGGGTGGACCAGAATACCTCCAGCTATAAAATTATATGACTTCCATCTTCCCCAACCTCTTCACTAGGCAGGAGCCATGCAAGACCAATCGTTATTCATGCATACACTTCCACATCGCCCTCTTCCTCTCTCCCCCTCCCACCACCACTACAGCTACTAACACCTTCTGAAAATAAAAATGAAGAGAACCTAACAGTCCTTTTTATTACCGTAATCACATTGGGGGAAAATCCATCTTTCCTCAAACTACAGAATCTCCTCTTTGCTTTGCATGAACAATGAGGCACCATATTGCATGTCAGGGGATAATAAATACTGTTAAAAATGCTTATACTCAAATTAGCTAATGCTTTTTAACATTTTTATTAGACAAATGCAAGGTGGATGGGTTGGGATGCAATGAAAATTCTAGTGCGAATGAGCCTGGACATAAAAATTGTCTTTCAAAACAGCAGCCGTCTGGTTGATCAGAACCAATTCTGTCCAGGGTTTGTTTCTACATGGCACGCAGAGGTCCCTCTTTTCTCCTCTGACTATTTGTTAAGCAAATTAACAACATATTCTCTTGCAAAATGTCATTAAGTTTGAAGCGCTGATGAGAATGATGACATGATGAGAATACTTGACCAGAGAAGGTTGATGGTGGTTGCCTCCACCTCCACATCTACCCCTCTACCCTCCCATCCCTGTTTTCTTCCCAGCTGAAAAAACATAGCAGAGCTCTGGCTAAACCCAACATGCAGCCCACTTGGGCAAAGACAGCCCTTCCTGCATAAAACTGAGGGAGAGGCTGAAAGGAAACTGCCAGCCACCAACCAGTCAGGAAACTGACCCTGATTATAAAATCCTGGGCCAAGCTCAGCTTTCAAAATAATCCATTTGTCACCAGTCTCCATCATCAAATTAGCAGGGCCAAGGAGAGCAAGAAACAATTCTTGAAAGTCTGTGATCTTAGTGACTTAATTACTTGTAACTTGAAACTTAAAGCTTCATTTGAAGCATATTCCTGGCCTTGAGCCTCGACAAAATAGAGAAGGAATCTGTTGTCTGAAGAACCTGGGGTCACCTCTATCCCACCACAAGGCATCAGAATATCCTAGTATCATAGTTTTAGGGGCAGAAGAAAGCTTTGAGGTCATTTAGCCCAGACATTCATTTTACAGATGAAGAAATAGGCCCAGAGAGGTTGTGACTTGCCCAGGATTGTATAGGTTACAATGTAGTAGTACCTCACAGAGCTTTACTTGTAAGCAAATGCAAGACTTTCAGAGGAAGAACTTTCTGTCCCCCCAAATCTTAATTCCACCTATCTGCTGACCTTATATTACTGAAAGGAAGTTTGGATTGGGGATGGGGAGCCAAAGGCAATGCAGGCTAGCTTGTTCTATCTTTCCTCCCTTTATACCAGGAGCTCCTAACCTTTTTTTGTAACATGGACTCATTTTATCAGTGTGACAAAACCTATGAACCCCATCTCAGAAGAATATTTTTAAATGTGTAATATAAAATACATAGGATTACAAAGGAAACCAATTATAGTGGAATAGAATTATAATTTTTTTGAGTTCTCAGACCACTGATTAAAAATCTCTGCCGTATACAAATCTATGCCTAGAGAAGGTTCGGCTATTAGCCATTTATACTTCAGCACGTGCAAGTAATCTCTCCATTCCCCAGGGAAGTTGGCATTTATTCTATAGTAGTGGTGGTTATTTAATCTAATGGTGGAATAAATGGATTCTTGGGCTAAACCAGCCATCAGCAAGCAGGTGGGATTAAGATTTTGAGGAACAGGAGCTCCTTTCTCCTGCAATCATGCATCTGTTCACATATGAGACCAGCCCTACCCAATATTTGCCCTTTCCATGACTGTCTAGAGTCTCCTTTAGGACTTTCCTGTGGTGTTTCCATCCTCCATGATCTTCCCCACCAGTACCACCTTGTGGTGCTATTCTCCTTCCCCACCTGGCCTCACCCATGGGTGAAATAGAAAGTCATACTGGCACAAATGTTATAGCAGCTACGTAGTATGGATAGAGTACTAGTCTACAGGTCAGAAAAACCTAAGTGCAATTCCTGCCTCAGACACTTACTAGCTGTGTGACTCTGTGCAAGTCACTTAACCTTTCTCAGCCTTAGTTTCCTCATCTGTAAAATGGAAATAATAATAGTACCTACCTTACAGGATTGTTGTGAAGATCAAATGAGATAGCATATGTAGTGTTTTGCAAACCTTAAAGTATTATAAAAATACTAGCTATCATTATTATCATGGGAGGGATATGTTGATGATGATGATGATGGAAAATAGAGAAGGAAATGAGTAGTAAGGAAGTCTCTCTCACTATGGACTTTCAGACTAGATCATATTCTAATGCTTCAGGATGGTGGTGTGGAGGTGATCATGGGTTCCTGAAGGCTATTATTATAGAAATATACATCTCCAGCTAAAAGGGACCTTAAGGGGCAGCTAGGTGGTGAAGTGTCCAGCCTTGGAGTCAGGAGGACCTGAGTTCAAATCTGGCCTCAGACACTTAACATTTACTAGCTGTGTGACCTTGGGCAAGTCACTTAACCCCAATCACCTCACACAAAAAAAAGAAAGAAAGAAAAAGGGACCTTAGAGGACATCTAGTCCAACACCCTCACTGTATATATCAGGAAAGACAGGCCCAGAGAGGTTTTGCCCAAGGCAAAAAAAGATAGTAAGTCGGTAGAGCCTAGATTGGAACCCAGGTCCTCTGACTCCTTATTCAGCACAACATCCACCATATAATGTCACTGGACATCCAGCTCTGGCAGAATCTTCCAAGGTTGAAAGGCTTTGAATGTCTATCCTCAGAGGACTGACCTAACTAATTTTGAGACATCTGTCACCAGAAGATTGGTCACTAGATGACCATATTTTATTAGCCAGTTCATGTTTTATTTTGTGTTGCTTATTTTATTTTGGGCCACAGCAATTCATAACCATGAACTCAAGAATCAAGGAGTTGCCACCCTTAATGGAGGAAGTATTCACACTGGTATAATCACTGCTTCTTAAAAATTAATGTATTAAGAAGGTCTGGAAGGGGTGACATGACAGCAGGGATTCACTTATCTGATTAGCAAAACCAATTACCTTCTACTGCCACCTAGCAGAGTACAAAGGCCGGAGGAACCAGGGCATTTGATATCTAAATTTTGTTGGAAAACCATGGTGTTGTAGCAGAATAAGCACCAGGACCTGCTGTCATGATACCTGGACTTAGATCCTGGCTCCCAGATCTATTAGTTGTGTGACCCTGGACAGGTGTCTTTACCTCTCTAGTTTCAAGGAAAGTACTAAGCCTTACAATGAAGGGGCAAGGGAATGGGTTAGGAGCATTTGGGCATTAACTGGGTTAAGTGAACAGCATTGAGGCTCTTGGCACATAAAGATGGAGAAGGGAAGCCTGCATTAAAAGGAAATAAGGTGGCTACCAAAATGAGGGGTAGAAGGTTGACCAGAAGTTTCAGCAGATGCATAGCTTTGCAAAGGGCATCCCATGTCCCTTCCATTCCTCCCAGGACTCTCCCTGGCATGGTGTTTCTCATTATGCTCATCCAGCCTGGGAAAGACACCCTTTTTACCCCTTACCTAATCTCAGAAACCCCCTGATTAATATCACACTCATATTCAAACCTCTTTGCTCAGCCACTGGGCAGCACAAAATCCCTCTACAGTGAAATGACAGTTTGACTACAACACCATCCATTCCCAGCTTGTGGGACCATTGTATTTACCTTCTTCTTGATAACAAAGGTGAGTAAAAGTGATCCTTAGTGGCTCTTTCATCTTCAGCATTTGTTATAAGTGGCATAGTGAATAGAGTGCCCAGCCTGGAGACAGGAAGATTCATCTTCCTATGTTCAAATCTGGCCTCAGACACTTCCTTGTGGTGTGACCCTAAGCAAGTCACACAGTCCTGTTTGCCTCAGTTTCCCAAGCCATTCCAGTATCTTTGCCAAGAAAACCCCAAATGTGGTCATGAGGAGTCAGAAATGACTGAAAACAACTAAACAATGATATGAAACTCACTGACTCCTCAGTTAGCTCATTCTACTTCGGGTCAAATCTAGTTGTTAGATTGTTATTAGCAATACAAAAGGATTCTTCATTTTCTGGACATCACCATTTCACAAGCTCATTTTTTTTCCCAAAATTAATGAATTATTAACTTTACTTGTGTGTTGAAAACAGGACAAATTTGGATTTGCACTCCAATATCTTAGGAAGTCTACTGTATAAACCCAGGTTTCCCTTGATCAATAATTGATCAATCAATAAACATTTATTAAGTACCTACTATGTGCCAGGTACTATGCTAAGCACTAGGGATGCAAAAAGAGACAAAAGACAGTCCCTGCCCTCAGGGAGCTTACAGTCTAACAGGGGAAGCAACAAGCAAACATACAAAGCTATTGAGACTTTGTATTTATTCTCTCTCTCTCTTTCTCTCTCTCACTTCCTCTTTCAGAGCTCTTCAGTGTATAATTTGGTTTTTATGATCAAAATGATGCATGGTTTATGTGCACTAAAAAATAACAAATTATACATTAAAAATAATATAAGATTTTAAGCTATTATTTATTAAATTGAAATTTCTATTGACTTCTCAGTTTCATTCAAACTTCAGTAGCCATTTTCTCCTCATCCTTTATTCAGTGATACACAGTAGAAATAGTTTGTTTTCTAGCCATGGAAGGATGATTATTTATTTATGTGATTTAATTAAAACATGCTTATTGGGCCCTGGATGCTTCTACAATTGAAATCCAAGCAGCTAAAAGTTCCCTTAAAAAAAAAAAGTCAGAAGAATGTAATAGAGGAAGTGCCAAGCTATAAGAATGTCTCATGCTGTATAAGGTCCATTCATTAGTTCTCTCCTTTCTCTTTCAAATAGTGTTATTCAAATTGGATTTTTATGAAAGAAAATAATATTTTCAGATAAAAAAGTTTTCAGATAAAATCCAGCAGACTAGATTGCCTTTGCGAAATTGAGCAGCACTTTTGATGACCCCAAGCTTCTCCCTAGAACAAAAGTCCACCATTTTTAACACCAATATGCTTCTGATGATGCTACATGACTGGAAGGCATGGAATACGATGGTTGGTCTCCAAAGAGCTAGAGCTGAGCATCCCACAAAGGACAATGGAGAGAGACAGGAGCAGGCTGCAACACAAAGCAAATAAGGAAATAAGGAGAAATGAAAGGGAAGCAACATAAAGGATGGACAACCCATGTGTTCCCTTTGCATTTGCACTAGGTCAAGAGCTATAGGGGAAGGACTCCCAAATGTTCGGTAGACATTCTGAGGCAAATTTACAGATCTACACAAATGAGAAATGTAAAAGATGGGCAGGCCTTCAGGCCACATGTGGCCTGTTCCCTACCCCTGTGATAGACACTATGCTGGGTGCTGGAGTTAGAAACACAAAAATTTGAGGAGCCTACATTTTATGGAGAAGAGGATGGAAATGAAACTTGCACAGCAAAGTAAAGACAAAGGACATAGAGGTAGCTAGGTGACACAGTGGAAAGAACATTGGACTTGAAGTCAGGAAGACCTGAATTCAAATCCTACTTCAGTCACTTACTAGTTGTGTGACACTAGGCGAGTCATTTAACCTCTCTTACCCTCCATTTGCTTATCTGCAAAATGGAAATAATACCACCTAGCTGACAGGATTGTTACAAAGATCAAACAAGATGATGTGTAAAGCACTTTGCACATCTTAAAGCACTATATAATTCTGACCATTGTTGTTCTACTATTGTCTTCTAGGCCAGCCTTGCTGGGCATCTAACACTATAGTTCATGAATTCATGGTGTGCTTCCCAATAATAGTTATCCAATAGACTCAATGAGCTCTTAGCAAAGGCATTTATTCAAACAGCACCATGAGAACAGTAGTTACAATCCTCCCCATCCATAAACAGAAGCACCCTCTCCACAAATACACCTAGTTTCCATGGGAGAAAGGAGAGGATAAGAGGGCCATATGCTGGATACATGAGTGGCAAAGGCCGCAACTACTGCTTCTGAGAGGCCAGAAAATCCTTTCTCTCTTTATAGTCTTCACTCAGCTCTCCTCAGGTGAAGCATCTTTGCTGGGTGGGTCATTCAGCTGGGTTCCCAGGACCTATTCCTTCTACAACTCAACTCTCAATTGCCAAGACTAGCTCCTTAGAGTTGCATCCTGACTCAAAGGATGTCCCTCTACCACATCCCTCTATGGAGGGTCTTTCTCTATTCCCCTCTAGAGGGAATATCTCCTATTGAAGGTAGGTTTCCCTCAAAGTTAGAAGGCTGACTTGGGAAGAGAAGAGAGAGAAATCTCCTCCTTCACCTCCCCAACCCCCAGAGATCTCAAGACACAACTGCTTGGAGTGTGGACTACCTTGATCTCTCCTCAGGGTTTAACTATTCAAAGCCCCCAGAGTCCTGCATAATTTGCTGATTCCTTATTGACTCAATAAAAAAGGTACTAGTACTTCAAAGGAATAAGGGAACAAACATTGTTTACACATTAAAATCTCATTGTGTGACATCAGAGGTATAAGGAGGGGAACCCAACCTCCTTCCCTTTCATATGCAAAGTTAACTCTGGGGGAAGCAGTCAGCATCCTGGGGTTGAGGAGGGGAGGGGAATCAGCCTAAGCTTCCTATGAGAGGAAGCACTTGAACTGAGCTTTGAAGGAAGCTAAGGATTTTATGAGAATAGAGAGGTGCATTCCAGGGGTACGAGATGGCCTAGCAATAGCACAAGCCATCAACATATGGAAGTAGATGCTTTAGAAAGTGCTTTCACATACTTGAGTTCATTTGATCCTCACCACAAGCCTGGGTCAGAGCCCCTGGCTAACAGAGATTGTCTAGGGTTGCAAATAATCCAGCCAGGAGTCATTATACACACATGAGGATCAGTAATGGATAAGAGGTAGAAAAAAATCCCAAGTTATGGGTCATGCAAAGAGATCATAGTTCAGACAACACAAGGAAGCAGTAACACATCTGAGCAGGCTTCAAAAGGTGCTAGTTGGTCCCACTGAGGCTCTAGTTGGTTTCCTCAGTGCTTTGGCAGTAAGCCTTTATTCTAATGCACACTGCCCCATGCTTGCCTGCCCTGCTTGACATAATCCAGTGTTAACGGTTAAGTTCACATGGGTGTGATTGTCCCCACTTGACAGATAAGGAGACTGAGGTCCAAAAGAAGTTAACAAGTTGGGTGCCTCAATTATTGAAGGTCATAATTTGAGCAAGTGTCAGAGCTGGACCTAGACCCCAGGCCTCCCAATATCATGTTGAATTCCCCTTTGCATTTACTGAAATGTTTCTTAAAATACTTTACAAACACACACACACACATATACATACACATACGCCCCAGATCAAATTCTGAGTTCCTGACTGGCAGAGCACCTCCAGCATTCTATCTCTGCCATGAGGGATGATAATGGGGCCCTTACTGACTATACAACTTGGGGAAAGTACCCCCTGAAAATGGATGTGTCCCCTGAGAGCCAGAGCTCAACTCTGGCTAGTGCTGTTAAAGCCAGATTTGAATTAAAGCCTTCCAGGAGAAGCATTCCTTAAGCTTCAGGCCCTCATCACTCTAAGGAGGAGGCCTAAGAAAGAAGAAAAGAATCACCTACTTAGCAGAACTCAAAAAAGCACCAACCTTTTTAGGATGCTGGTGGCTTATACCTTTTTTTTAACCTGAGGAGGAATTCTGATTAATTAGCTCCATCCCTTGGTGCTCTCAGCTGTGCTGGATACAAACCCCAGAATAAAGATGAAGACATGGCAGGCAGTGTGGCATCACAGAAAGTAGACAAAACTTAATTATCAAGAGACCCAGATTCTATCCCAGTCTGGCCATTGATTTGCTTTATGAGGAAGCGGTGTAGTTCAGAAAATGTTGCACTCAAAGTCAGGAAAATCTGCATTTGAATCTTGCCTCATATACCAGCTGCATGACGCTGGACAAGTCACTTAACCTTACTAGGCCTCAGTTTACTTATCTGCAAAATGAGGAAGAGGGCAGACTCAATAACCTCTAAGGTTCCTTCCAGATCTAAATTTATGTTCCTATGACCTGTCTGAGACTGTTTTTTAATCTGTAAAATGGACATAATACTCATCCCCACATATATATTACACAGAAAGTATTGCTATGAGAGGCACATTCATTTATGCAGTCATCAAACATTTATTTAATGCCTACCATGTGCAGAGCACTGTGTCAAATGCTAGGAGAGATACAAAACTTAAATTTGATTTGTGCTACTTTTTTTTGTTTTTTTATTAATTAATTTATTTTGATTTATCAACAATCACTTCCATATGTTTTTGAGCTTAAATTTTTTCTCCCCCTTTGTCCCCACCACCCTCCCCAAGATGGCGCACAATCTGATATAGGCTGTTCATATACATTCCTATTAAACATATTTTCACATTAGTGATGTTGTAAGTAAGAATTAGAACCAATAGGAGGAACCACCGGAAAGAGGAAACAAAACTCAACAGAAGAAAAAAAATAGCAAATAGTATGCTTTGACCTGCATTCAAACTCCATAGTTCTTTCTTTGGATGTGGATAGCATTTTCCATCATGAGGCCTCTGAAGATGTCTTAGATCCTTGTATTGCTGGGAAGGGTTAAGTTTATCAATATTAGTCATCATACAACATGGCTGTTATTGTGTACAACGTTCTCTTGGTTCTGCTCACTTCACTCAGCATCAGACCATACAAGTCTTTCCAGGTTTTTCTGAAGTCAGCCTGTTCATCATTTCTTCTAGCACAATAGTATTCCATTACATTCATATGCCACAACTTGTTCAGCCGTTCCCCAATTGATGGGCATCCTCTCAATTTCCAATTCTTTGCCACCACAAAAAGAGCTGCTATAAATCTTTTTGTACATGTGGGTCCTTTTCCCATTTGTCTGATCTCTTTGGGATATAGCCCTAAAAGTGCTATTGTGGGGTCAAAGGGTATGCATATTTTTATAGCCCTTTGGGCATAGTTCCAAATTGCTCTCCAAAATGGTTGGATTATTTCACAACAAGGCACTAGAGTTCCAATTTTCCCACATCTTCTCCAACATTTATCTTTTTCCTGTTTTGTCATCTTGGCCAATCTGATAGGTGTGATGTGGTACCTCAGAGTTCTTTTGATTTGCATTTCTCTAATCAATAGTGATTTAGAGTATTTTTTTCATAGGACTATAGATGGCTTTAATTTCTTCATCTGAGAACTGCCTGTTCATATCCTTTGACCATTTATCAATTGGGGAATGACTTGTATTTTTATAAATTTGACTTAATTCTCCATATATTTTAGAAATGAGGCCCTTATCAGAGATACTGGTTGTAAAAATTCTTTCCCAATTTTCTACTTTCCTTCTAATCTTGGTTGCATTGGCTTTGTTTGTGCAAAAACTTTTCAATTTAATGTAATCAAAGTTATCCATTTTGCTTTTTGTAATGTTCTCTATCTCCTATTTGGTTATGAATTCCTCTGTTTTCCATAAATCTGATAGGTAAACTATTCCTTGCTCTCCCAGTTTGCTTATAGTATCATGTGCTACTAACTTTTGCCAACAGGACTATTCCTTCTTATGATCCTATGGTATTCTTGAAAAGGCTACAATCCTTGGGACTTCAAAAGGCTACAAGCCAAGACCAAAGTAGAAGGAGAGTTGGTATATGACTCTTTGTTTGCAGATAATTGTGCACTCAATGCAGCCTCTGAGGCTAAAATGCAACAGAGTATAGATGGATTCTCTGCCACTTATGCTAATTTTGGCCTGGCAATTAACACCAAGAAAACAGAGGTCCTCCACTAGCCAGAACCACTCCATCCACATGTAGAACCATTGGTTACAGCAAATGGAGAATTTTGAATGCTGTGAGGTAAGTTCACTTAGCTTGACAGTGTATTTTCTAGAAATGTACACATAAATGATCAGGTTGACGTTCACATTGTCAGAGCTAGCTCAGCATTTGGGAGGCTCCCAAAGACAGTGTGGGAGAGAAGAGGTATATTAATACCTACCAAACTGAAGATCTACAGAGTCATTGTGCTGACCTCATTGTTGTATGCCTATGAAACCTGGACAGTATAACAGTATCATGCCAGAAAACTGAACCACTTCCACTTGAATTGTCTTAGGAAGATTTTGAAGATCACCTGGCATGATAATGTACCCAACATTGAGGTTCTCTGTCAAGATGAACTGCCAGGCATTCAAACTCTACTGCAGAAAGCATAATTCTGATGGGCTGGCCACATTGTTTGAATGCCAAACACACACTATTTTACAGAGAACTCACAGAAGGCAAGTGCTTACCCAATGGTCAGAAGAAGCAGTACAAGGACATTCTCAAGTTCTGCAGTGCAAGGACACTCTGAAGGTCTCTCTGAAGAACTTTGGTATCAATTGTGAGACACAGGAAGTGCCAGCACCAGACCTCAGTATTCCATGAGCAAAGCAGAATCTCAGTAGCACAAAGGAAACCTGAGCTGCACAAATCCAGGGATATCTCCATCCCAAAGCTCTAACAGACTGTCTGTGCCTGACCTGTGGTAGAGCCTTCCAAACTCATGTGGGACTGATCAGCTGCAGTTGGACACACTGTGCCCTGGTATAAACATCATGATGTCATTGGTCTTCTTCAAAAAGGAAGGATGAAGGGCAGCTGGGTGGCATAGTGGATAGAGTGCTGACCCTGGAGTCAGGAGGACCTGAGTTTAAATACAGCCTCAGACACTTACTAGCTCTGTGACCTTGGCGAGACATTTAACCTCAAGTGCCTCAAAAAAAAAAGAATGAAAAATGACAATAACAGCATTAACTCTAAAGAGAGAAGATTCTAGGTTCAAATCCCATCTCTGATATTTACTACCTGTGTGATCTTAGCCAAGTCACTTAACCTTCCTGGGCCTCAGTTTCCTCATCTATACAATGAGGGAGCTTTAACCAGATGGCCTCTGAAGTTGCTTCCAGTTCTAGAACTAGGAGCCTACCTTACTAATATAGCCTGACCTTGATTATTCAGGATGGTTGTTGCTGTTGTTATTGATTACCAATAGTAGATTGTCCCAAAGATAGGAAGAGTTCATGTTTATATTTCTTTTCTTCTTATCCACAGTATGATGTAAGGGGTTAGATTTAAAAAGACAATCAGTAAGTCCTGTCTTAGTCTCATGCCTCTATCACAACTCATTAGCTGTTCATCCCCATCAAGTCAACAAGTCAACAAAATACCTGACTAGGTACAGAGAATTCTCACAAGTGCTACAATGGAAGCCAAAAAAAAAGTCAGTGCTGGTCCCGTCTCATCATTTGTGTGAAGACAGAAAGAAGTAGCTTCCTCAAATCACCCAGCCCACAAAAACTATATCCTAAGTTTTTTGAAGAACTGGGAGATACTGATCACTGAGTTGCTGTCAACATTAATCTATCAGGAATTGGATTAAAGGATAGAGATACTGTTGGACCAGTGAGAGACACACATTCAAGTCCTAGTCTTCAAGTCAGAAGACCTGGATTTAAAGGCTTTTTCCAATATTTATTAGTCCTAGGACCCTGAACAAGGCACTAAATCATTAACTCTCAGATTCATCGTCTGTTAGAATGGAATAGCATCACTTGTACTACCTACCTTATGAGGTTAGGGACAGGGATAGGAGCAGGGATCAAGGTTGTGAGAAAGTGTTTTGTAAATCCGAAGGTGCTATGCAAATGGAAAGCTGTTGCTGTTGTTCTTACTACAGAGCCTGACACATAGTAGCTGCTTAATTAATACTTGTTGATTGATTGTTGAAAAGTCCAGAAGGGACTGAGAAGGAATAGTAAAGAGATATACTCAACTAAACTAGAGGATTTATGTTGTGGAATGGCAGGAGATCATGTTTGATAGGGAGAGAAGAGACAAGTTACAGAAGGTTTTGAAAACTGAGGCAGAGAAGTGTGAATTTGATGTAACTTCCTAGAGTTAGAGCTAAAATGGGACCTTAAAGGTCATCTAAATTAAAACTGGGACAGCTAATATGTGATTTAAATGACTTGCCCAGGGTCACAGAGCTAGTAAGTGTCTGAGGCTGTATTTAAACTCAGGTCCTCCTGACTCCAGGGTCAGCACTCTATCCATTATGCCACCCAGCTGCCCTTCATCCTTCCTTTTTGAAGAGGACCAATGACATCATGATGTTTATACCAGGGCACAGTGTGTCCAACTGCAGCTGATCAGTCCCACATGAGTTTGGAAGGCTCTACCACAGGTCAGGCACAGACAGTCTGTTAGAGCTTTTGGGATGGAGATATCCCTGGATTTGCAATCCAACTCCTCCTTTTACATGTGAAGAGGTTAAGTGATTTGCTCCAGACCACACAGGTAATGAGTGACAATGTCAAGATTCAAGCCCAGATCTTTTGACTCTAAATCCAACACTCTTTCTATTGGACCAATTAGCAATAGGGCCCATGGGCATTAAGACAGTTTGTGAACATGTAGAAAAGGTTATATCACTAAAAGTCAGCATGGCTTCATTAAGAACAAGTCATATGAGAGGCAGCTAGATGGTACAGTGGATAGAGCACCGGCCCAGAAGTCAGGAGGACCTGAGTTCAAATCTGGCCTCACACCAAACACTTGACACTTACTAGCTGTGTAACCCTGGGCAAGTCACTTAACCCCAATTGCCTAAAAAAAAAAAAAGAACAAGTCATATTAGTTTAGCCTCACATTCTTTTGGACAGGGTCACTAGACTAGTAAGTCAGAAGAATGCTATGTATATTTTAAGGTTAATTTTCAACAAGGCATTTGTCAAAATCTCACTGTAGTGTTATGGACTAAATGAGGGGATAGTAAGGTACATTCAGAAATGTTTAACTGACCAAGCCCAAAGATTATTAGTTAATAAACCAAGTCAGCCTTGAGGGCGGTTATGCAAAATACTACAGGTTTCTATCATTGCCCAGATCTTGGATAAATGGAGATAAAGATAAATGACAGATAGAGAGATATGTGTGTATATGTGTATGTGTGTGTATATATACACATATATGTACATATACACACAAACACACACATGCTTATCTTTAGATGACAAAAAAAACTGGGACAGCTAATATGTGAATTGATGAATCAGGATCTTAATCTTGGCAGGTTAAAACAGAGAGCTGAAACTAACAATATAAAAGTTAATAAGAATGCTAGGTCTAATACTGAGGTTCAAAAAATCAGCTGCAAAAGTAGAGAATGGGGCAGACATGGCTACAAATCAGTTCATGTGAAAGATTCCAGAATTCTAGTGGACCACAAGCCCAATCTGAGTTGGTAACATAATATGACCCCAAGAAAAGCTAATATGGGAGGTTTGAAGTCCATACCTCAGATTTCATCAGTATAGAGAAGGACTCCCTCTATCAATGCAAATCAGCAATTGTTCTGCAATTTATATTCTTAGAGAATTGTCTGGGGCTACAAGAGGTTAGATGACTTGCTTATGATCACACAACCAATATGTGTCAGAGGCAGGACCTGAATCCAAAAATTCCTTGGTGAGGGGACTCCCTATTCACCATTCCATGCTGCCTCCATTGGTCCTCTTCAATAATGAAGGAAAAATAACAAACTAACAAACTAACAAACAAATTGGGGTATAATCTTAGGCCGAATGAATAAAAGTATAACATTTTGAGCGAGAGAGATGACAGCAGCACTGAATTCTGCCCTGGTCATACCATATATGAAGTATTGTGTCTAATTCTGGGCACTATATTTTATGAGAGATGTTGAGAAGCAAGAATATATTCGAACATGGTGAGGGGAAATCCATGGTTATAACTGAGAATACTTAGACTGGTATAGGAGTCATAGTGGTGAACATGTTAGCTGTTTTCCTCTATTTTGAGTGCTGCCATATAGAATAGACATTATGCTCCTCTTTGGCTCTAGGAGGCAGAATTATGACCAATGGATGTTGATTTTAGCTCAACACAAAGAAAACTTCCTAATAATTAGAGCTGCTTAAAAATGGAATGGGTTTTCTAGGCAGGTACTGAGTTTCCTATGGTTTTCAAATAAGACTGCTGGATGACCGCTGTCTGGAATACTGTGGATACAGGATTCATGATTTGGGTACAACTTGATCTCCAAGGTCTCTTCTAAATCTAAGCTTACAATTCTAAGAGGAGTCTGTGTGATGGTCTTTAAAGGACAGGGCAGAGGAATTAATCACAGAAAAAACAGCATGAAAGGAACTTTTCCTGGTTCTGTCCAGGAAAATGAGGGTGTGATGGAACCTCTTTCTAACTGTTTTATACCCTTGTTATGTCCTGATCTATGGAAGGTTGTGGACAAAAGTCATATACCACAGGAAAGCAGGAATGGGTTGAAATCTTCATCCCTGAAGAGAACATCCAAATCAGTGAGATCACAGATCTATTTGAGTGGTGAGGGGAAGGGGGGAGGGGGAAGAACAAGCATTTATTAAGTGCCTACTATATGTAAGTTTCTGTGCTAAGCATTTGGTTTACAAATATTATCTCCTTTGATCCTCACAACAACCCCACTAGGAATATGTTCTTATGAGCCCTATTTTACAGTTGTGGAAACTGAGAGATGCAGAGGTTAAGTGACTTGCCTAAGGTCATACATCTGTTGCTGGATGTGAACTTAGGTCCTACTGACTCCAGTCCTAGTTCTCTAAACACTGTACTGCTTAACAGAACAGATCTATGACTCTCTTGCTCAAAAATCTTTAGCAGATCTCTATTTCTTTTGGAATTAAGTACAAATTACTCAGACCGGCATTTAAATACTTCCAGTGTCTGTCTCCAACCTCCCTTTCCAGCTTATTACTCTCCCTTCAGACACTCAGCATTTCAGTCATTTTAACCCACTTTTTGTTCCTTGATCTTTGAATTCCATCCCATAAACTCTTCACTTTTGCATAGAATAAATCTCATGCCTGGAATGCACTCAATCCCACTTCCTAGGAGAAGTCCTTCCACATCCTTCTAGTTTCTACCACTCTCTTCCTCCTATTATAGTATCTTTGTAATTCATCTGCTGATAGAATGTAATTACTTGAAGGCAGGAACTGTTTATCATTTTTGTCATTTTATCCTCAATGTCCACCCAATCTAGTTTCTGGTATATATAGGTACTTAATAACTTATAGAGTGAGGAAGTTAGTGTAAATAAAGAGTTCTTAACCTGAAGTGGGGGCATGGTCTGTGGACAGATTTCAGGAAATCTGTGAACTTTAATGGGAAAAAAATGACATCTTTATTTTGATTCAACTCTAACTGAAATTTAATATTTCCTTCAACTACAATTTTCTGTAAGGTATTATTCTAAGAAGAGGATCATAGGCTTCCCCCAGATTGCCCAAAGGCTCCACAACACACAAAAAAGATGATTTCCTGGTCTAGATGATGTCTCAGTTCCCTTACAGCTGTGCATCTATGATCCTATTACCTTCTCTGCCTTAAAGAGTTGGCCACAATGAAATCACCTTCAAGTCAAACCAGGATTCTAAGCTTATTTGAGGAAAGATAAAGGGTATCTGACCTGGCAGGTTTATGGTATCAACAAATATTTCCAACTCTTTTTCAGATCTTTAGAGAAGAAAGCCCAGTCTCCATTTCCCTAGGAACTTTAAAAAATGTTGCTGTTCCTGTCATCTGAGAAAGAAAATTCAATCCACATGTTTCTCATTAATTTACACTTAAATCATTAAAGATGTCTTTTGAAAGCACTTTGTGAGGGCCACATTTTTTTTTGCCTTTTTACAAGTCTTTATAAGATCTTTTTCTTAAAAAACAGGAAATTATGCTTTGCCAAATACAAATTCAGCACCCAAAAGCTCAAGTCCTGCTTGTAAGACCAGGACCATAAAACTACAAGTGAATTTAGATGGAAGAAGGAAACTTCTCCTGACTCTGACTTTCCAAACAGGTCAAAATTGCCACTTTGGGGTTCCCTCACAGAATTCAAATGGAAATGAAGGTTGAGTTAATTCTACCAGTTCTGTTTGGGTTTGGGTATGGAAAAGACTGGGAAATAATGCCACCAACCAAACTGAGATTGGACCTTTTCTTTTTTCCAAAAGCTTTGATTGGTAAATATGGATGGGGATAGGTAGCCCTGTGCTAGAGACAGCAGGACAGACATAGCTAAGAATTTTCATAAGAGTGTGAGGACCACAAACCACACCCAGGGCAAAGATCACAATGTTCATCCTACACAGAAAGACAGAAGCACAATTGGTTTTCCAGCCTGCTAGGGTCAGACAGAAATTCCAGAACACTGACTGGAAGCCACTACCCAGGAAGGAGTGAAGAAACAGGGAGGGGGAAAGAAGCTCACTCCAGACTATCTGATAGCTTCCCATTTTAACTAACTATGTTCAGTTTTCTATCATACAAACTAGGTGCTAAGTTCTGTCACTTCTATGCTTTCTGAGGAGCTACAAATGCTACTGGCACCCTATAAATTTAATGACTCAGAGCAAAGCCCTTGTTGCCCTCTGTAGTTGTAGTAGAGGACAATTAAAAGGAAAAGACATACTCCCTTCTCTCTGGAAGCATTTCTGGGGAGAGAAAATAAACCTGAAAAGATCACTAACAACACAGAACATATCACATGGCATTATCTTTTTGGTTAAGTCATGTTTCAGTCACTCTTCATGACTCCATTTGGGTTTTCTTGGCAAAGATACTGGAGTGATTTGCTATTTCCTTCTCCAGTTCATTTTACAGATGAGGAAACTGAGGCAAACAGGATAAATGACTCACCCAGAGTCACACAGCTGGTAAGTGTCTGAGGACAGATTTGAACTCAGGTCTTCCTGACTCCAGGTCCAGGTACTCTATCCACTTTGCCCACATAGCTGTCCGTGGTATTATCTAATTAGTGACAAAGAATGGTAGAGATCAGAAGTGATATGAGTTCCAAGGAAGAAAAGATTACTTTGGGCTGGGGTACTCAAAAAAGCATTGTTGGAAGAGGTGAGGCATGAACACAGCCTTGAAGAAAGGGCAGAATTTGAATAGGTAGAGGGGAATGTGAGGTTATCTTAGGATGAAATGACAAAAAGAAAAAGGCATGGAGGTAGGAGCCCTCCCCCAAAATAAAAGCCCTTCCTTATAACAAATAAATATGATCAAATTCACATATTGATTGTATATGAAAATCAATTTCTCCTTCTGCTCCACTAATCCCTTGTTTTTCTGCCAAGAGGTAGGTAGTATGATTCTTCTTAAGTCATGCTTAGTCATTGCATTGATCACAGTTCTTAAGTCTTCCAATGTTATTTTCTTTTACAATGTTGCAGTCATTTTATAAACTGTTCTCTTGGTTCTGCCTACCTTACTCTACCTCAGTTCATGTAAGTTCTTTCAAATTTCTATGATATCTATCCCTTTAGTCATTTTTAATAGTGCAACGATATTCCATTACATTCATATACCATAATTTGTTAAGCTAAACTGATAAGGACCCACTTTTTTTACTGGGTCATCCATTCTTGCCCTGGCTAGAAATGCAACAACAGCCACTAACAGGCTCAACCCCACTGCTGAGTGGCACAGAGGTTTTGGCCTGCTCCATTTCTGAGCCGGTCTAGTTTGTCCCTCTTTATGGAGCCTGGCAGCCCTCAGCTCCCAGGGGTTCCCGGTATTGTTGCTAGACTTAGTTCCGACACCTGATCAGCATTAGTTCTACTACGAGTCAAAATTCTCAGATTCAATTGATCCACTAGCTTCAACCTCGTTGATAGCTGCAAAGCTTAAAGGCATGTACCATCAAGCCTGGGGCTGCTCGTCTTTTTCCTTGCCTTTCCTCTAACAGCAACAACAACAACAAAGTGCTGCCGTAAATATTTTTGTAAAAATGAGTCCCTTTCTCTTTCTTTGATCTCTTTGGAGTATACATCCAGACATGGTATGCTGAGGCAAAAGGTAAGCACAGCTTAATGACTCTTAGGGTATAATTCCAAACTTCTTTCCAGAATATTTGGACCAGCTTACATTTCCACCAAGTGCATGATTGTTCCAGTCCTCCCACACTCCTTCAAATAATTGTCATTTTCCTTTTATTGTCATCTTTCTCTATTCAGAAGGGATCAATCAGAGTTGTTTTAATGTTACTTTCTCTTATTATTAGTGATTTGGAGCATTTTTTACATGCTGGTTGACAGACTGAATTTATTTCTTTCAGAACTGTCTTTTGATATCCTTTAACCACTTATCTATTACAGATAGGCTTTTATTTATTTGTTTCCACTTCCTAAATATCTTGGATATCAGATGTTTATTAGAGAAACCGCAAGGATATTTCCCAGTTAACTGTCTCACTTCAAATTTTAACTGCTATGAGTTCGTTGGTGCAAAAACTTTTTCCATTTGATATGATCAAAATTGTTCCTTTTATCTCCTATTGATCACTTCTCTTCTGTTTTTGGCCAAGAACACTCTTCCCCTCTCCATAGTTGTGAGACATGTCACCTTTTGCTCTTCTCTAATTTGTTTATAATATGTATACCATCACATCTGATACACACTTTTCCATCTACCATTAATGCCCACCTTTTTCTTTTGGCCTATCCAAATCTTCCCCATGCTTAAAACCCTGTTCAAGCCCCACTTCCTCCATGCAGGTGATCTGACCCCCCAGGCCTGTAATGACCTCTCTCTCTTCTGAATTCCCTCATACAATTACTTTCTGTACGTTTCATTTGGCAATTGATCATATACACTGCCTTGTGACATCTCTTCTATTGTAGCCCTCAATCGGAATTTAAATAATTTGTTGCTATTAACTTTTTATACACTCCTTGAGGCCAAGAACGGACAAACAATTGTCTTCACTCAGTAATCCTAACACAACTCCTCACCCAATCTACTGACTGTCTCTTTGTCACATAAAATCAACAAGAATTTTTTGAGTGCCTACACTAATCAACAAATTTTTATTGATTTCATGTGACAAAGAGACAATGAGTAGACCAGTCTGGCTGGACAGGTGATTTGTTTCGAGTACCAACAGGAGAGGATGTTGAAACAGCATGGAGGAAACATGGAGAGAGTCCCAGATGTCAGGCTTAGAAGTTGGACTTTATCTTATAAGCAATGGAAATTCACGGAAGACTTTTCAAGTATAGATAATATAACGAAAGCAATGTTTTAGGTACATTAAACTAGCAACTAAGTTCATGTTTGTAGGTGTTCTAAGTGTAGAGATTCTCAGTTGAAGGTAACGGTTACCATTCTCCATCCCTTTTTCTATCACTTTAACATTGAGACAATATAAGTGGAAGGGAAGAGCACTGGACTAAAGGCCATTTTTATTTGCTTCATGGTAAAATAATTCATCACCAAGTAGTCACCTTTCTGGTGATGATCCTTCACATGCTTAACTAAGCTGGTCTTCAAAAAATGGACATAATCTGCTATCAGGACCATACTCCTAGCAACAGATATATGACCAGAAACAGTGGGCCAGTTGCACGGCAAGTGACACAGATAACTAATGAGCAGCCTATTTGATTCACTGGTAGCCATGAAATTTTAAGAGAACTAGAACAATTCCCATAGGATGCTATGTGGACCGACTGTGAAGAATTTAGGAAAGAATAATAGCAAGGGTCACAGTAAGTCAATAAGCATTTGTTAAGTACCTACTACATACCAGGCACTGTGCTAAGGACTAGGCATATAAAAAGAGACAAAAGATTGTCCTTGCCCTCAAGGAACTGATGATCTAATGGATGAAAGAGCATATGTGTCACCTGCATCTTTGGAGGGAGCATCACACTGATGAGATCACAAATCCATTGAAGAATTACAGTATCAAATCTGGCAGATAATATGCAAAATAGATTAGAAGGAGTGACTGAACGGAGGGAAATACAGTAAGAGATTATCACAGGCATCCAAGTGTGGAGTGACTAGAACCTGGACAAAGGTGATGGGCATAGAATGGAAAAGGAGAGTCAGATGCAAAAGACATTGCAACAGTGTATTTTCAGTCAGTCAACAAACATTTATTAAGCACCTACTGTAACTAAATTGAACATAATCAAGTGTCAGGTTATATGGTGCAGACAATAACTACCCTGAGTAGTCAGAAAAGAGAGAGATCAGTGTCAGTTGATAAATTAAGATCTATTCAATTCAAAAAGTGTTTGTTGGGGCAGCCAGGTGGTGGGGGCAGCTAGGTAGTGCAGTGGATAAAGCACGGACCCTGAAGTCAGGAGGACCTGAGTTCAAATCCAGTCTCAGACCAAACACTTGACACATACTAGCTGTGTGACCCTGGACAAGTCACTTAACCCCAATTGCCTAAAAGAAAAAAAAAGTGTTTGTTGTGAAATCCTATTAAAAATAAATTTTAAAAAGTGTTAGAGCACCTAATAGATGCATGTCACTGTGTGTGCTTAGCATAATGATTAATAGATAGTCAGCGCTTAATAAACATTTCCTAAATTAAACAATTCATTGCATGTTTGTTGAATTTCCAGGGCTGCAGTTTCCTATTTCATTAAACATCCTGACAAAAAGCATATTTCTCTAGATAGGGACTATTGCAATAGCCTCCTAATTGTTCTCTGATTCCAGTCTCTTTTTCCTGTCTGATTCATCTTCTACATAACTGCCAAAGTAATAATCCCAGAGGACAGGTCAATCACTTGTTGGAAAATCCTGGATGCTTTCCTATTGTTTGTAGGAGAAAATACAAATTCCTCACCTTAGCATATGAAACTCTTCAGAATCCAACTCTGGCCCACCTTTTCCAGCATTATTTCACATTACTCCTGCTCACTCACTCTTGTGCCAGCTAAATTGACTTACCTGCTGTTGACCAGACTCAACCTGTCATCTCCTATATTTATGTTTCATTCTGGTTACCCCACTCTCACCCCCATGCCTGGAAAAACTCTGCCTTCTTTTCTGCATCTTATAATCCTTATCTTCCCTCATGGCTCAATTCAGATGCTATCTCTCACTGAAAGACTTTCTTGATCCCTTCTTCCTCAAATTACCTTGTACTTAGAATGGCATGCTAGGGAGGGGAAGACACAGGGATGTATCCTGGAATAAAGTGATACAAAAACAAAAGATATAAATAAAATGTAAACTATCACTTCATGCTTACTTATCTGTTTACATGTTTTATCTCCCAATAGATTATGAGCTCCTGGAAGGCAGAGACATTTTGTTTTTGTTTTGTCTTTGCGTCCCCAATGCATAGCGTCTTGTTTGTAGTATTTAGTCTTTGTTGAATCAGATTGGATAGAAATGGTTCGGCTATGGTATTCTGCATTATGTAAACAAGTCAAGAAGCAGAGGGACCTCCAGGGAACTCAATAATAATGAGCAGAATTGGAGATCCTAGATATAGTTTAAACTGGAGCTTTTACCATCTCTACTTTTTAACCAAACCAACAATTTCATATTGAACAAGTAGTATGTGCTCAGGCCTGCTGTGGAGACTATGTATAGAAATATAGGACATGGTTTTTGGCCTCTAAAGGAATACAGTGTAGTTGGGGAGCAATAAAATCACAAAGACTTCCATAACAATACATAAGTAAAATGTTAGTTCCAGAAGAAGAGCTCTCACAAGGACAATCATGATTAATGTGGAAAATAAGTAAGGAAGGCAGTAAGTGCTTATATGGGCAGTGTGGATATAATAGAACACTGGCTATGACATTGGAAGACTAGAGCTAAGAAGAAGTAACTTGCTATGTTTGAGGAAGTATTCTTTCTTAATCAAGTAGGATGGGGTGATTTAAAAAGTAAAACATAATTTTGATTGCATAAAATTGAAAGACTTTTGCATGGTCAATAAACAGATTAAAAGAGAAGTTGTAGACTAGAAAAAACCTTTGTCTCAACTATGTCTGACAAAGGCCTGATATGCAAGATATATCAGGAATTTACACAAATAAATAAGACCCATGGCCATTTCTCAATGGATAAGTGGTCAAAGGATATGAACAAATAATTCTCAAAAGAAGAATTGCAAACTATAAATGACATATAAAATATTTCTCCAAAATCATTAATAATGAGACAAATACAAATCAAACCAGCTTTGAGGTTTTACCTCACCCAGCAGATTGACAAAAATGATAAAAGACAGGAATAGTCTGTGTCAAAAGGACTGGAAAAAGAATGGCTCACATGAATAGACTATTGGTTGCTCTATGAATTGGTCCAACTATAACGAAAAGCAATCATGCCGAGAAAGTATATAAAATATCTGTGTCCTTGACCCAAAGATCCCACTGCTAGGCATAGAAGAGGTCAAAGGTTGAAATAAAGAGCCCATACCCACCAAAATATTCATAGCATCATTTTTGTAATAGCAAAGAACTTTTTGTAGTCGTGAAGAACCTTTTCCACAAAACTGACCCCTTTTTCTAACTTCCCTGTTTCTGGTGAAGGTTCTACTCAGTCCCCAAGGATCACAAACTCAATGTCATCATCAGTTCCTCAGTCTCCCTTTCCCATCCCTTATATCCGATCAGTTGCCAATTTTTATCATTTCTACTTTCACAATGTCAGTAAAAATCTGTCTTCTTTTCTCACACACCCATTACCCTAGTTCTGGCCCTTATCACCTCAATTGCCGTGGCCCCCAGTTGTTTTCCCAACTTTAAGTCTCCCCTTATTCCAATACACTTCCAACACGGCTACCAAAATGACTTTTTGGGGTAGCTAGGTGGTACAGTGAATAGAGTTCTGGCCTTGGAGTCAGGAATACCTGAGTTCAAATTCAGCTTCAGACACTTAACACTTACTAGCTGTGTGACCCTAAGCAAGTCACTTACCCCTGATCACCTCACCAAAAAAAAAAAAAGTATTACTTTCTTAAAGTTGAGGTCTAGCCACATCACTCTTTTATTCAATAAACTCTGATGATCCCCCATTCATCATCCCCTAAGAAATAGCATAGCATTTAAAGCTCTTTATAGCTTGGCCTCAACCTACTTCTCTAGCTCCATTATAAATTAGTCCTCTTCACACCCACCCGTCAGAGTTGTCTTCTCACTATTCTTCATTCACGGCTTTCTATATCCTGTCCCCAATGCCTTCATATTGCAAGGGCAGTAGTGTCAAGGACTCCTGTGTGAAATTCACACTCTCCTCACTTCCTCTTCTTAGATTCTCTAGCTTCCTTCAGGAAGTGCTACTTCTTATATAAAACTTTTTTTCTAATCACCTCCGGATGCTTGTGTCCACCCCCTCGACCTTTGAACTATTTTGTATATGCTTATATCTTGAGAAGATCAAATTGATCCTCTATCATTTCTTATTGATACTATTTATAATTAATTGATTTTGTCTTATTACTACCTAAGTCATGGTTCTTTGTCTCTGAACTTAGCTCAGGAATTCAGCTGGCTTGTAATGAGTTAAGTTTAGAATTCCAGTTCTCTTGCTAATCACTGTTTTATTCTTGCCTTCAGAAAATCTGCTATCCTTGGGGGATGTGGGTGGACACAAGAGAGTCTGATCTAGTATCTATATGCCACCAAGATCTCCTTCAAGGATGTCTCCTCCACTATCTCTGGCCTTGCAAGTGGACTCAAACAATGAACATTTTTTAGTCACAGGAGGGAAGGAGGAGATTGTTGCTAGCCCCTCATTCCCAATTCCCAACCAATCATATTGTCCCCCATGATTCAGCTCTATAACCAGTCATATTGATTTCACCGTTCATGATGTTAAGCTTTTGCAACCAATCATAACTTGTTCCCTGCCTGCAAAGTCCTGTTCTTTGTTCCGTACTCCCCAAAACCTATAAAGGAGAACTGCCCCCTCATTTGGGGTCTTTGCTGAGGAAGGTGAAATCCTATTTATTGGTAAATTCATGCTTTCCTAATAAATTGATCATGCTCAGAACTGTGTCTCAGTTTCTCTTAATTTCAACTATTACAATCTTTACATTTTATTTTCTTTTAAAAGAATGTAAAATCCTTAAGAACAGGGATTATTTTATTTCTGGTCTTTGTATCCCTAGTGCCTAACATAGTATCTGGCACATAATAGGCATTTAATGAATATTGCTTGTTTTATTGATTGAAATAAAGTAAATGACCATCAACTGGGAAACCACTTAACAAATTGTATTGCATGAATATATTGAAATATTACTGTACCATAAGAAATATTGAACTCAAAGAAGTATAGGAAGATTTACATGATATTTTGCTAGTGGCCATACTACTAAAGTCATCACTTACACTGCTGAGAGAGCACTGGTCTTGCCTTGACCACAGAAGGGAGGGATTCCCTGTTGCTGAGACATATGGTTCAGGCCCCAACTTTGGCAAGGATGGGAAGCCCTACTCCCAAAGGTACAGTGATTAGAGGACCCAGTCATAGCTTTGATCAGCATTCATAGGTGTAAGGATAAAAATGTGTTCTGTATTACTGAGGCATGAAGTAGACACTCCCAGCCCTTGTCTTCAAGTCCTGAATCACAACATCAGGATATTGGGTCAGCTGCCAAGGGTCCAAGTCCTGGTCAGTAATTTATGGATCTAGCAGAATGGAGGAACATCTCCCATTAAACCTGAAGGTCCTCCAGCCAAGCCCTGGCATTGGAGTTATGAATTCCAGTGCCCTGCTCATCAGGATACTGGAGTGGCTGCCCGAGTAAGTGATCTCTTTTTGGAACAATGGTTCATCAGCTAGAAGTGGGTGCAGAGGTCTCCACCACTGGAGCTCATGGTTTGTGACTCTTGCTCTTTCCAGGAAGGACAGGAGATAACAGTGAGGAGATGTGGTGTGACTTGGTCACAGTGTGGTCAGCAGCTCATGAAGGTCCTCACAGTCCTGGTTTGACCTAGTGCCCATCTGGTTGCTTCATTTAGACTCTGCCAAGGAGGGATGACTCTAAGAGTCATTGCAGGAGGCTTTATTAGCAGATTATTGACAGTTCTCAGCTCTGGCCGTTGGTGGGCAAGAAGTAGTAGTTCCAGAGAGAGATGGTGCAGCAACAGCAAAACCTAATTGGGGACAGGGGATAGAAAGAAGGATAGAGCCTAGGGAAGCCCATACAGGGGCTTAGGTAATCCCTAAAGGACAGGGAGTGAAGTCCCTGGGCCTCAGCTTAGAATGGAAGACAACCAAGTAGTATAGGAACTGTCAGTGATTGTTCTACTGTTAGTCTTAGTGGGGATCATCTAGGGTTTCTGGGGGGAGCTAGGACTCTTTAACTATATGGTTGGGAGTGGGGCATTTTTCCTTGCTTCAAGGTAAGGAATGGGATATCTCTCCTTGACATCAAGGCAAGGATAAGGCATTTCTGCCTAAACATCTGAGTCATTATAGACTTTATCTCCAAATGCAGGATACTGAAGGGCCACCCCATATCCCAGCTTTGGAGCCAAGTCGGCTTTATGCCAGGTATGGTAGCCTAGAAGAATATACAGTCAGGACCAAGGCATGAGGGGTTTTAGCAAGCCAACTAGTAAATTTCCATAGTGAATTAAAATTGTGTTACAAGTCAAAGTTACAAATTGGATCCTAAGTAGTAAGATAAAGTTTAAGAGACATCAAAGAATCAACCTGTTCAAGAACTATCAAAGGATCATACAAAGAAACATATTCTCACCACAATGAACTGATACAAAGTGAAATAAATAGAACTAGGAAAACAGTTTACATGTTGACTACCCCAACATAATTAGTGAGAACAAAAAAAAAAAAAATAGGCGGGGAAGGGGAACCTGAATGCTGTGTTATTAATGTGATCGAGCTTGGCCCCAAAAGAAAAAAAAAATAAGAAAATGCGCTTCCATCCCTTCCTTGCTGAGGCCAGGGGCTACAGGCACAAAACATGGTGTATATTACTGGACTGGATTGATGTATCAGTTAGTTTTGTTTTTTTGCTAGAAAAGATGGTTCTCTGGGTGGGGAAGGGGGAGGGATATATCTTGAAGTAAAGGCAATGTATAATTTTTTTTTATCTATTAAAATGTTCTCAAGATGTAAATAAAAAGAGCCGAGTTCAAAACCTTCCTCAATTACTTACTAATGGTATGAACTTGAGCAGGTTCCTTCTTTGTGCCTTGGCTTCCTTATATGTAAAATAAACATGGCCGTACTGTAAAGAACCATGTGAAAAAACAGATTTTCTTCGGCGGAGTCCAGTATTGGGGTTCACGTCATACCCACTAACTCAAGGTCTGTATGTCCCAAGTCTCTGGACTGGGACCTCTTCTCTTTTCAATTGATACTATTTCACTTGATGACTCTAATTATCATCTCTAAGTAGATGAGCCCCAGATCTGTAGATTTTGACCTAGTTTCTCTCTTGAACTCCATTCCTACATCACCAAATGCCGGTTGAACATTTCAAACTTAGCACATCCAAAACAGAACTCATTCTCTTACACCCCCCCCAAAAAAAATCCACCTTTCTTCCAAACTTCCCCCTTACTTTCAAGGGCACCGTTGTCCTTCCGGTAACCCAATATCATTGTCATCCTTGATTCCTCCACCAACAAATCCAAATCTTGCCATTTCACTAGGTCCCATCAATGTGTCCTCATAGAGAGGTATGAAAATCAAATGAGATATTATATGTAAAGTCTATATAACTGTAAAGTGTTAATATAAATGTTACCACGTCAGTAGAATCATAGAATCTTGGTTGGAAGAAATTATCTAGCATAAATTATCCAGTCCAAACCTCTATCAAAATCACAGATCCTATCTAAAGTACCCCAACAAGATATCACTTAGCCCTGGGGTCCATGAACTTTAAAAAAAAGTTTTGATAACTATATTTCAATGTAATTGGTTTCTTTTGTAATCCTATGCATCTTATTTTAAAACATTCAAATCGTTTGAAAGATTATTCTGATAAGAGATTCATAAGTTTCATCAGCCTTCCCAAGGGGTTCATAACACAAAAGGGGTTAAGAAGCCCCAGTGTATCCTCTACTGAAATGCTTCCAGTGTCAAAGAATTCACTACCCTCCAAAGCACCACGCTCCACTTTTTTACAGCTGTAATTATTAGAAAGTTCTCCTTATGTTGAGTCAAAATATTTATCACTGTGCAATAATTTTCATGCTTTCCTTGGCACAATGGAAAGCACGCTGGATTTAATGCCTATATAGCCTTGTGTAAGTCTAATTTTTCTGGGTCTCAGTTTCCTCATTTTTCCAATGAGTATGATGGTTTAGATGACCTGTAAGGTCACTTTCAGTTTAAAGTCTCTGATCCTATTATCCTAACTCTCCCCTCTAAAGCCCAACAGAAAATAAAAAAAAAACTTTCTCAAAGATTTAACTATTATTTATGGAGTCCTTTGCACCAAAAGGAACACAGAAGTAGAGGGGCTGTACTTTGGCCTGGTTCAAAGGTGGGTAAAGTTTGCCTTTAGCATTCTACACACACACACACACGTGCACACACACACTTCCTGGCCTAATGCTTTCTGCCCTGCTTCTATCTAAACTGAGGTTCCCTCCTCTTGTGTCTCATGACCTCAGAATTTAAGGTTTCACTTAGCTCTCTGTTAAACTAATTCATGCTCATGTGCTAATGAGAGAGACCTCTGTCTTTTGCTATTAAATGAACTATGTGCATTGTCACAGTGACTTTCCAAAGCCATAGTATCTCTGATTTTGTTTTCTAACTGACTTTAATGGTGAAAATTCCAGAATAGGAAGGAAGGTCATCTATCATTGTGGCAAAACAGTGAGGGAGATATTCTTATCATGGGGATATTTTGGTAACCCTTAGACCAAATTGTTTAGGAGGCTATCTCCATCCATGTGAAGGTTCAGGCCCTCCCAGAGTCCAAGAGATGGATTCTGTAGTTGTCAAGTTCACTACTCTTCATGACCTCATAAGTGTCACCTCTGACCAAGTAAGTAACCCTGAACGGCTGCCCCTACCCCCTATTCTGTTTAGATAATCATCAGTTGATTCCTCTCCCTCTGTCTCCCCACCACAGCTATACTTCTCGATTTGACACTACCAGGGTCGGGGTCGTTCCTGGCTCTGCGACTAACTCACTGTTTAACCATAGGTAACTCAACAATAACTCATTTCTCTCTATGTCTCAACTTCTTCATCTTTCAAATGGGAGAAATAGATGTTCTCAAGGTCATCCTTATGTAGACAAAATAGAACGTTGCTTACAAAGTGTGATTTTTTTTTTTTGAGAAATGTCAAGCAAAACTCCATCCAAAAATTCACAATTAGAGACTTATCCCTAGGGTCTTTAAGATTTGTTTATGTCCCAGAGTTCTCTATGCGAGAACCCTTAAGCCATTATCAATGAATACCTTAGTGGGTTGATGGCCAGCTGAGAACAAGAAAATTCTTAAGGATTAGGACTCTTGGGCTCTAGTTTCCAGTAACTCCACCCTTTAAGAAACAGAGGGTGCTGTGACTGGCAGATACAAACTCACCAAAAAGATAAGCCGCTAAAAAAGACAGTAGCACAAGCAATCACTCAATGAATAGCTCTATTCCTGGCTTCATTTGTTTTGTCTTATTCTTTTGAGCTTTTGTCTTATCCCAGTGCCCCATTTTCATCTCAGCTTCTCTTCTTATCTTCTAGCTCTTCAACTCCCTTACTTCTGCTATCACTGTTGACATTGTGAATCATCCCTCCCGCGACTCTGTGGTTGAACTCTCAGTCTCATATTCAGACTGCTGCTTTACTATTCTACTCCTGGTTCCAATATCTGGGTTCCTCCCTCTATGGAAGGAATAGCTTCTCCTGACTGGCCGTGACCTGGCTGTATGATCTTTTGCTGGTTGATGCTAGGTGACTACTAGATTGTATCTTGAAGGCTGGGGTTAAGACTACCATTTTCCTCCCAGCTTTGTAATAATAATAAGAATGATAATGGTTCACATTTCTATAGAGATTTAAAAAGTGCTTTCTTTAATAGCCTTGTGAAATAAGCCATGTCAATATTATCATCATTTTACAAATGAGGAAACTGATATTTGAAGGAGGTGAAATTATTCCCTCAAGATCACATAGCTAGCTGTAACTAGTTGAGCCAGAAACTGAACCCAGGCCTGCTGACTCAATTGTATCCCTAGTGCCTAGCATTGTGACCTCCAATAAGTAGGTGAGCATCACACACAGGTTTGTATAATTGACTGATGTGGAAAGAAGAGAAGGCTGCAAAATGCCCAGGTGGGAGGGTCCCAAAGCCAACACTGGCCAATTTTGCCCAAGGACACTCTTGTCTACTCTGCCTGACTCTCAGGGCTGGTATTGCAAGAAAATTAGAAAATAACTATGAAAGCTCTGAAAGCACATAAAAGCACAAAACGCTTTAGGAATACATGGTGGTGTTATTAGATGAGTGGACCTAAGTGCGTGGTAGCAAGATCTCCATGCCAACAATATGGACTAGCACAGGAAGAATAGCATAGGAAACAGCACAGGAGAAACAAACTGCCAGGTTCCCCTTGGTTTCTCTTCCTACTACCTGGAGAGAATGGAACAGTGAGGACTCTGGCCTGGCTTCAGACCTCTCAGGTTAATGATGAGCACATTATTAACAGGGTTATCATGTTTCACAACTCATAGTTGGTGCCAGACTCCCTGGAATGGATAACAGAATGGTCTAATCCTAGGGGCCAAAGCCTATCGGACCCATTGATTGGGCTGCAGCCCCTGCCAACACAGCTAGTGATCAGAGGGGGCTTCATAATGAGGACAAGAAGAAAGGAACAAGAGATGAAGGAAAAGAGAGGAAGGGGGAAAAGGAGAGGGAAGAGGAGATTAGGCTCAAAAAATGGCCCAGCTTCAAATATTCAGTCCCATAGCTATTTCTCTCTTTTACTACAGAACATGATGTTATTAGGAAAGTTTGCTCTCTCTCATGCTGAACTGGTGTATAGATTCTGTCCTCAACCTCAAGTTCTCCTTTCCCCCATCCTAGTCCTACACACTAAGGCACAGACTAGCCCAACCTCTATGCAAGTAGCTCATTTCTCAGTAACCACAGGGTAAGGGTATGATCATGTCGCCCCTGCACTACTGCAACAGTCAAACATCTGGTGTTCTGCCTTCATTCTCTCAATTAGGTTATATTGAATACACATTCATTGGGTGCCTATCATGTGCCAGACACTATACTAAGTACTGGGTGTAAAAAGACAAAAATAAAATAGCTTCTGCCTCAAAGGAGCTTACATTCTGCTAGGAACCTGCAGTTCATTCTACGTATTGTCATTGGAATTGTCAGCAATACAGGGAGAATAGAGCACTGAGTGGTTCCTAACCAGACAATAACACAACAGTGTAAGAATACGGAAAATGGAAGAATACCCACAGAGCCATAAACAAAGTGGGACATCTGGCGAAGGGGAGGTCATGGTTATGGAACTGAATCCCCTGGAAATAAATCAGAATTTTAAGTCAGAATTTTCTCCTCTGGACTAGAGTCAAGAGATCTGATTTCTACTTCAGACTCTTCTACTCTGTGACAATTTCCTTCACTTCTGTAAGCCTCAGTTTCTTCATCCATAAAAGTTAACTTGGATCAGATCTCTAGAGACCTTTCCAACTCTGATGTTCTCTGCTTCTATGATTCTATAATTCTGTTATTCAGTGGACCATCACTCCTCATCCCACCACAATGAACACCAGGCCCACAATCTGCAAAAACACCCACAGAGCTTTGTTTACTTCAGAGAACTTGTTTGTTGAGATAATATTGACCTTTACAACCTCCCTTTAGTCCACTATTGGATACTAGTCCAGGGAACTAAAGGGCATTCCTCTCTGGGATTAATGTTTATTAAAGTCATAGAATAAATATCCAACATTTCCCATGAAATTTCCATTCAGGTCAGGGCTCATCCCCTATTCACGTAAGAGATTCACTTATTTTACAATCTACAGCAAGGGTAATATTTACATGCAGGGGTGAAAAACATTTCCATTGCAATCCATAATGGAATTTCCATTAAATCCACCATTATTTACATCCAGTGGAATTCACCATTCAATTTTCTCCAGGTTCAGATGAAGTCCTACCTCCTCCATGAAGATTTCTCAGACCACCCTCCAGCCTCCAATCAATAAACCATCAAGTACTTACTAATTCCTACTGATAGCTCCCTGTTCTAGCTCTTCATCACACTTAATATTGCTGCCATGAATTCACTATGTCACAGACTGCTGTGTTTTTTAACTGTTCATTAGTCTATGTCCTTTCTGTTCACTTAGACTGCAAACCACTTTAAGGTAGACACCCTGTCTTAATATATATGTATATACACATGTATACATATATATATATTTATATATATATATATACATATATCCCCATAAGTAATGAAGCAGTTTGATGGAGTGAATAGAGTGCTGAACTTGGAGAACCTGGGTATGCCTTTGCTAAGGAACTCCCTGTGGGGACAGAGTTTAGGAAGGAAGATGGTCGGACTCCCTGAAGTAGGTAAAAATGGTTCCTTATCTGAAACATGTATAAATCACTTATGGAAGCTAATCACAGTGGCTTCCATTATCTGCATTGATCAAGGGATGTGGTAGCAGTCTTTGCTCAGATCTGCTGGATTTTATCTTATATATTAAAAAAGAAACTCACAACAAGACAACATCTTTTCTTCATTTATTAATGATGAATGCCCAAGGTTTGTGTGGTTTCTTCTTATAAAGCAGACAGTCAAGCAAGAAAAAGACAGGCCCAAGGGGAAAATCCATATTAGAATTAAAGCAATTTCTTCCTCATAACATTAGAACAAAAAAAAGCAAAAATATATCAACTACCACTGAGAAAAGCTGCATAGTATAGTGAAAAGAGTCCTGAATTCAGAATCAGATAACTTAGATTCAAAACATGACTTTGCTACCTGCATGATCTTGAGTTTGGAGATGCTGCCTCTATCTGTGTGACCTTGAGCAATCACTTGACCACCCTGGTCTTACAGACTTATGTTCAAATCTTAGCCTTTGTCTCAATTTCCTCATTTTACAAATGAGATTAACCATACCTCTAGGATTTATTTCAGAAGGTTATTGCGAGGCTCAGATGAGGTTCTATGTGGAAGGTCCTTTTCATGTTGTAAATATCATATGTGTCAGTTGCTCTTTTTTTTTATTTGAGGGATTATTGGAATGTTCTGGGCCTGAAAGCATCTTCCCCACAACTAAGCCTGTCATAGTACTTGAAGTTAGAGTCACTTAGCATGACACAGAGAAGTGAATGAGGACTGGCCTTGCTATTAGAGGACTTGGGTTAATATTCTACCTCTGTCCCTGCTTGTGTGAGTTTGGATCACCTGCTCCAATTTTAAAGAAGAAAAAACTGAGCCAAAAGAATTTCAATGATTGGTCCAAACTGACACCTAAGTGTATTGTTCTTGCTGCTACAGAGGCCACTTCCCATAATACCTGCCAGGATGGAAGATGAGTCTTAAGAATAGCCTCACCCATGGGCAGCTAGATGGCGATGGCGCAGTGGATAGAGCACTGGCCCTGAAGTCAGGAGGACCTGAGTTCAAATCCAGCCTCAGACCGAACATTTGATACTTACTAGCTGTGTGACCCTGGGCAAGTCACTTAACCCCAATTGCCTAAAAAAAAAAAATAGCCTCACTCTCAATCGTAATAACCATTTGACAAAATACTTTGCTGACTTTCATACATCTATATTCAGGATTTCTGGAGTTGTGACACATCACCCCAGGAGGAAAATATTATGTTGATCTCAGAATAAAACCCTCTTGGATCTGTGTATCCCCACAGGGTCTCACACATAGTATGCAAGTTTTTAATAAAGTGTTTAATAAAGGCTTATTGGCTTTACTTGACTTCCCCCATGTTAAAATTTTTTCTTCTCTTCTCTTCTAGATTTGCCTTGGTTCTCTGTTGATGAAATCAGGGAGGGAAATCAGGGCTTCCAATGCCTCATGAACTCATCCTTTATGACCTCAAGGGATTTTTAATCACTTGATATATTAATAAGCATGACTTCCCTTTTTCAGATCTGGTAAACTGGCAAGGGCATTTAGAGAACAGGGAGGAATTTCACAATTTATGGAAATCCACAAAACATGGGTGCCTAAGGTACTTCAATTTTTTTCTAGAGAAGCCCCAAGAAATGCATCACCTCTCCTGAAGTACACAGTTTCCAGACAAGCCCCCATAAATCCTGGATGAAGGGAATTTTTACTTCAGACTGGTTCCTTAGTACAGAATTCTTTGTATTTGCCTTAGCAGTTAAGGCAGAAGTTTTCTAGGACTGAAATATGCCTCCCCAAGGCCAGACTGTCCTTAGGATGAGGCTAATATCTATCAAAAATACACAAAATTGGTAGAGTGGGCCTGTATGGACATGTTTGTAGTCAATCTAATGGTTTGTTTACATAACTCAACTCCTTAGAGGCTGTTAGTACACCAATGAGCCCTTTTGTTGATTTGAGGAACAACAATTAACCTTGGGGACTAAAAAGTAAACACAAGGAGGATTTATCACTTTGGCAGTCTCAAAAACACAATTTTGTTGTGCTAAGGGCCCCTGCTAAAGACAGCAGCCATCTGTTAAATAAACTGTTGGGTTGGGAACGGAGCTGCTAACTAACACTGACACAATACTCCAACTTGCTAATAACTGATGGACATTATATTCTAAAGATATAGTACATAGAGTAATCCACCGGGTTGGTTAATACCCATCACCAGAATTTATACCTCCAAATGAAAGCTGTCTTCCAGAGTAGTAACCTTGACGAGCTACAAACTTATTCCAAGGATGTTACAAATGCATAAAAAAAGAAACTCTTCTCTTGGAATTGTCTTTAGTGGTAGTTTATGAAGCACACAAGAAAATCAGTCTCTTGCTTTTTTGTTTGTTTTTTTGCCAAAATCAGTATTACCCAACTTGAATATTCAATTTAGCCACAAGACTTGGTTCAAAATGCCTTTTTAATTTCCAAAGTAAAATTTATTTCATATACTTCACATTCTTTCATTTTCAAAAAGTAAATCTACCTTCAAAGAATAGTGAGTTGTTAAGACTATAGAAGTTCAAATGAATGGGAATAGTCATTCTCCAACTGGATGGAGAAGAATATTTTAAACAATGACAACATCCTTTGAATAAGTATCTGCTTTCAAAGCAACTGCTTTAAAGGAGGCAGCATCCATTTGGATATGTGTTATCACAAATAGAAAGGCAGAAATTTGAGCCGTGAGAACAACATGGCAGCAAAGGTTGCTAATAACCTTAATAAGGGCATCAGTTGATGTTTTGGGGTGTTCTAGGCAGTTTATAAAAAACAATGATCTCTGGGCTGGCCATTATAATATGATTGGGTTATTGAGTATTTTCAATTAGCTGGTGAGTAAAAGAGTAATGTGAGACTTCATTGTTGCAAAGTAATGCTACTCTGGAAGTTTAACTACCTGGGTGCTTTTACTTGTTTGTCTGAATTTGCATTTCCCTGTGTCATATTTGTTTCTGGGGAAAGATTCATACAATGGCTGTGTTGTGAGCTGCTCTATGTCTCAGGAGTGGAACACACCAGAAGGCTAGGCAATAATGACTCTATGTCTCAAAGTCAATAACAGCTATATACTTGATAACATCTTTTGAATCTTGCTCCTATAATTCTGGACATATCTTTGTCAGAGACTATGAGACCCTGATGAATAAAACCAGCAGCATGGATTTCACCATCTCCAAACCTATAACTCCAAAGAGTCGGATGTTATCCATGGGCTTGATAAAGATCTATGATGGTCACTCAGCTTGTGGTATGCCAAGAATATCTTAACAGATCATCATGGTGCATTGTCATCTCTGGCAACCTTCCTGCTACCCAAACCTTCCTTTAGAATCACGTATTTCAAGTACAAAGGGAACACTCACTAGCTTTACTAGCCCCAACCACAAAGACCCAACCACAAAGCTTTTCAGCAGATCTGAGGTATCTTTACTGTAGGCAAATGAGGGGACATTCCATATTGGGTAGCTCCTCTGAAGGAGGGGTCCCCCTTCCTCACAGATACATACCATATAAGACCAGGTTTTGGCAATTTGGGGGTACCCTCATTAGATGTAGAATATTGCTATTGTTATTCACTTCCAACAAGAAAAATGAACATGGATGTCTATAAACTAATTCTGCCAACTGAGAGTTATCTGAAGGTAGAAGGATGTAGTGTTGATGGGCATGTTTAAAAGGACTTAAATAGGAACTTAAAGGACCACCTAACAGGGACTCCCAGGCCTAAAGATTTGGTGGCCTTAACCAATATGGCAGCACAGTTGAAGGAGCACCTAGAGGACAAGAAGGAGGAGCAGACCCAACAGCAAGAAGATATTATAGTGACCCTGGGATGTTAGAAGACCCCCACCCACCCACCCACCAAGCTCTTTCAGCTAGTGGTCAGACAGAGACTGAAATCCCTTAAGATATGACAGTTCCATGGCTAACAGGGCCTGTACTTCTGGTGTGAACTAACAGACAAAAGTATGTGTTGATTTTTTATGTACCAAGTAGTAAGCTCAACACTTCGGATACAAATACGAAAGGGAAACTATCTCTGCCCTCAGGAAACTCCCATCATAATAGGAGGAAATAACACATAAAAGGGAATTTGGGCAAGAGAAGGGTCTTGGCCTAGGTCAAGGGTGGGGAACTTGAGGCTTGGAGGCCAGATGTGGCCTTCTAGGTCCTTGGGTGCAGCCTTTTGACCAAGTCCAAATTTTATAGAGCAAATCCTTTTATTAAGGGGATTTGTTCTATGGAGTTTGGATTCAGTCAAAAAGCTGCACTTGAGGACCTAGAGGGCCACATGTGACCTTAAGGCTGCAGATTCCCCAACCCTGGTCTAGATCAATCAATAGTGATGTTAAGTGAAATCATAAGGCAATCCATTGGCATGCCCTTTCCAAAAATGTCATTTAGTTTGATTATAGTTCTCAGAGCATTAGCTGGAAATGTGGATGATGTACTCCTAATAGTCTAACCTAGAAATACCAGTTGGTCTGAGATAGGGACAGCAGAAGAACACAGTCAGGAAAACAAGAGAGCTTTAGGATTTGTCTAGGTGAAACTAACCAGAAAATTGTTTCCCATAGCATGACTTTAATGGTTTCTCTTGGACCAATGCTTATGATGTGAAGAGCACAGTAATATAGGCACCCACCATCTGGGGTAGAAGGCCTACCAGTCTCAGGGGGAAACGTCTTGAAGACATCAAGCTGCCGGTAACACTTGATGGAAAGTTTTCCTGGGAATAAGGCAGACCAAATGAATAGGGACTATAATTAATTTGAGAACTAGGAGAAATCATCCTGCTCCCAGTTTAGCAGTAAGTTGGGGCATGTCCTTCTGAGAAAGAGTATCCTAGAATATGTTATCAGGGCTAAAGGGAGATCTGCCAAAAGGGTATTTATGTAGGAGAAAACTATTTCTCTAACCTAGCAGGCAGAAGTCACTCAAACTAGATAATTTGCAGAGTGGTCATCATGGCCTCTAGAGGATTTGAATTTGGCCTGCATGGGCTCAGGCAGCAAAATTCCTGTCTCATTCTGAATTCCTCACTATCTCTAATCACCCTCCTCCATTTCCAAGCTGCTGTCAAGGCCTACCAATTTTACCTTTGCAATATCTCCCAAATACACTCCCTTCTCTCTAACGACACTGCCACCACTCTAATGCAAACCCTCATCACCTTATGCTTTGATTACTGGAACAGCCTGCTGGTGGGTCTGCCTACCTCAGTTTCTCCCCACCCTAATCCATCTTCCATTCAGCCACTGAAGTGATTTTCCTAAAATGCAGGTCGGATCATACCACCCTCCTACTCAATAAACTCCAGTGGCTCCCCATTGCTTCCAGGGGCAAATACAAAATGCTCTTTTTGGTGTTCAAAGCCTTTCATAACCTAGCCCCCTCATACTTTTTCAGTCTTCTTACACCTTACTCCCCAACATATACTCTTTGATCCAGTGACACTGGCGTCCTGGCTGTTCCATGCACAAGACACTCCATCTCCCAGCTCCAGGCATTTTCTCTGGCTGCTATCCATGCCTAGAATGTTCTCCTTCCTCCACTCCACCCTCACTTCCTTTAAGTCTCAAATAAAGTCCCACCTTTTACAGAAAACCTTCCCTAACCCCTCTTAATTCCAATTCTTTCCCTCTTTTGGTTATTTCCTATTTATTCTATATATAGCTTGCTTTGTATATATTTGTTTGTATGTTGTCTCTCCCATTAGATCATAAGCTCCTTGAGGGCAGAGACTGTATTTTGTCTCTTTTTTTTTATCTCTAGTGCTTAACACATAATAATTGCTTGATAAATTTTGTTAATTGATTGATTGCCTCAATCAATTAACAAAATTTATCAAGCAATTATAGCTCAGATTGGTATACTTTCCTTGACTCTGTTCCACAGAGGTAATTCTACATTCTCTCAAGATCCCACTATAATAACTAGAGCCCAAAGTCAAGGCCACCCAAAGAGTTCCTGCTTAAAAGATTAAGGAGAAGTTCCCAGCAGACTGGATTTTTTATTTAAGATTTGGTCTAGAATTGAGAGGTGTCAAGGAGAATGAAATGTAGCAGCTTATAGTCTGCCCCACACTCAACATAAGCAGAACTTTGAGAGAGTAGTCATTTTCATAAACCAGCCTTTAAAGAGAGGAGAAGGAAAGGAAGATAGTATATAGAGTGTTGAAGAGGGGTGTATTGAGATGTTTGGCATGGACCTATAGCAGAGTGACACGGGGGGAGACTGCCAACCAACGTGAATGTAAGGCCATGGCAACCATAGCCCTTGAGAACGTATGGAGAAGCCAGGTCATACACACAGACTCTCCCCATAGGGGAAGGGAGAAGCAGAGATCTTAGAAGGGACAGGTGTTGTTGTGGTTTAGTTGTTTCAGTCAAATCTGACTCTCTGCGACCTTATTTGGGGTTTTCCTGGCAAAGATACTGGAGTACATTCCCATTTCCTTCTCTAGCTCACTTTACAGATGAGGAAACTGAGGCAAACAGGATTAAATTACTTGCCCCAGGGTCACATAGCTAGTAAGTGTCTGAAGCCAGATTTGAACTCGGAAAATGAATCTTCCTGACTATAGGCCTGGTGCTCTATCCACTGTGCCACTTAGCTTCCCCTAGAAAGGACAGATACCAATACGACAAACAAGAAGACAGAAAAATTGATCTACAAAAGCAGGAAGGAGCAACTACTACCATTAGCCTTAAAAAAGACATCAGCCCCTTTCCCACTCTGTGGCTTCCCTGTAGACAACTTGTAAGAGTAGAGATAACCCAGACCTCTTGGTTAGTTTTCCATAAACTGCCCCTTACACTGTGACTACAGAGCTGTTTGTGAACAGGAAAGGACAAGCAAATGGCAAGACGAGACCTTCTTGTGAAAGAATGGTACAACTTTGAAAAATCTAGCTACTAATGAGGCCTTCTATGTTGATATTTCTCTGTATTGCGTTCATCCCCAGGGCAGGCCCTGCACATTGAGTTGTGCTATGACCTGTTTAAGATCTAAGGCACAGAGCACATCAAAGAAATAGCCAATGATGACTCTATGACAGTCAGGAAAAGCTTCATAGGATCATATGTTTAGAACCAAAAAGAACATTAGAGGCCAGGGGACAAACTATATTCTGTGGGCCATGCCTGGCTCATCCCATGTTTTTGTGCACCAGTGAGCTAGGAATGGTTTTTATATTTTAAAATAAAGTTTTATTGCCTTTAACAATGTAAAAAAAAAAACATTCTTAGCTCCAAGCCATAGAAAAAACAGACAGATTTGGCTCTCAGGTCATAGTTTGGAGACCACTGATCTAGTAGTCTAATACCACCCTTTGCATGTGAGAAACCTGAGGTAAGCAACTTGCCCATGGTCACACTGATAGTGACAGGCACAGGATTTGAACTCATATCCTCTCATTCCAAAACCAGTGTTCTTTCTACTGGACCCTTCTTCCTCTTGAACAAAACCTTCTGAGTCCTTTCCTTTTCTCACTTGGGCACATCACTGTCAGGGCAGGAGACAGTGTGATGTAGTTTTCACAGGACGCTGACAAGATCTAAGTTCTGGTGTGTTTCTTGGAATATTGGGCCCATTATTTGATAGCTACATTTTCACTGACCATCACAAAGTTCTGAAATAGTAAAATGAGGAGGAGTTCCTGATTTACAAAGAAATCAAGGATTTTTAAAATCATTCTCTCTTATCACACTTTACAGTCAAGTTCACTGAAGAGATATCTATGGTTGAAGTGCCTTAGGAAGATTATAGATGACTAGGGCTACTTTACATGAGCAGTCACCTGCCTATGAGACACAATTTCTGATGTCCCTCCCAAATCTTTGACTCCTTGCTAAGAGTTGAAATCTTACAATTAAAATTTTATCCTTTTACTTAAGGCTTTGAACTGTGGTAAAATTTAAATAGTCCCAGTAGAATCATACCATAAATTATTTTCAGTTGGTGTTTGTGAGTTAAAAATCCTTTCTTGGGAACAGTGGGGAAGGAGAAAGTTAGAGGGAGACCAAGGGGTCTGCCCAGCTAGACATCAGAAGCTCCAGGGCCTGCAGGGGGTCTTTTCCTTTGTTTATTGTCTCATAAAAATGATCTGCACTTTTAGTACAAAATTGTTGATTGATTTGTAGCAAGTACTCTCTGACTCATGTTCTCAGAGCCAGGTAGGCTACATCTGCCCCTTCAGGGCTCTAGAAGTATCCTGAGGGGTTTGAGGGAATGTTCTCTCCTCTAACGTTCTGTGTTCACCCCATGTTTAAGTCCTAGTGACTAGTACTCCAGTTCTATTTAACCAGTTAGTATCAATTACCTTTGACAAAAGGATATTTACTTCTAAGATATAGCAAGAATAGAAATACAAACCTTTCTTCCCTTAACACCTTGGAGGTACACTCTGACCAAAAACCTTGTTTTCTGAGAAGACGGAGCTCAAACATAGCCCAATTCTTACATAGCATTAGCCCCATCAAGTTCATGTCCAAATGTATCATTACTGTTAGAGGAATTCATGTCTCAGCTACTATTAATCTGAGTCTTAAATGTTATTCCTGAAAGTCATATAACCAGAAAGTATCTGAGTCTAGATTTGAACTCAGGTGCGACATTCTATCCACTGTGCCACTCAGAAACTCTCTTGGAAATACTAGCCTCTCCATATGGAGACATGAAATCAGAAGTGTTCCATGCAAACCAAATCCTTATTGCAGATTGATTTATTGAATCAATTTATTTTCCTCTAAGGCAACAGAATATGGTAGATCACAGAGAAAGTGTTGAACTCTGATATACCTTAGGCACTTAACTTAAACATAAATATATTTTGGATCCAATCTCAGACAAAGTGTGTGAGTGAATGTAGAATATAAGTTCCTGAGGGCAGGGACTGATTGGCTTTTGTCTTTCTATTTCCAGCACCTATCTCAATGTCTCACACATTTATGTGGGGTGTGAGGAGAGGAAGAAAGGAATAGTAACTTGCATCCATGATTCCACTGGTATAAAGAACTCCAGGTGAGACAACTACCTCTACCAATGAAGGTCAGCCCTCTTCTATAACATATAGTATTTAAAGGTTCCCTGGGGCACAGAGAAATTTAGTGACTTGCCCAGGGTCACACAACCTTTCACAGGCAGGACTTGAACTCAGGTCTTTCTGACTCTGTGGACAGTTATCTTTCCAGTACATCATGCTGTTACCTGCCAAAGTAGGTACTTAATAACTTTCCTCCTGTAAAATGAATAGGGTGGACTAGCATCTAGGTGGTGCCATAGTACACAGAGAGCTGGGCCTGGAGTCAAGAAGACCTGAGTTCAAATTTGACTTCTGATATTTACTAGCTGTGTTACCTTAGGCAAGTCACTTAACCTCAGTTTCCTCAATTGTAAAAATAGGGACAATGATAGCACTCACCTCCTGGAGTTGCTGTAAGGATCAAATGAGTTATATTATTACTCCTGGAATATCTCTAAGGTCTCTTCCAGATCTAAATCTATTATCCCAAATATCAAATGGAAATGAAAGCAAGTGGAACAATCTATAAAAACAGGATTATTGTGAAAATGGAGAAGTTTCAGCAAATACTAGAAAGTTACCAGTCTTCAAGAGTTCTTGGAGAATTCTCTGTCCTTCTCAATGATATCCAGAATGGAAGATCATCACAATGTGGAATTGTGAGTCTTGGAATTCAGTGTTGAACTCATTGGGGCAGAAGCAGAACTCCAAGGCAGCTTAGCTTCATCAGAGAAATATGAGGCACTGACCTGAAATTAACTCTAAAAGTCAAACTTTTTTTTTCCTGACTATCCCTGACGCTTTCCAGACTGCATGTGGATGTCAGGACCCCATTAGGAATGTGATGGGCCCCCTTAGAAAGCTGTTGCAGAAAGAAAGCAGGTGACTTAAGTGATGTTTCCAGAAGACACTGGGGGCTAGATGCATTTCTCCTTCAATAACAGACAGGTTTCTAATGATTTCTGCTGTAGTCAAAGTACACAGAGCTAACAACAAAAACAAACAGAAACCAAGTACACATTTCATCCCTAAAAGGTAATGGACATTTAAAATTGGAAAAGACCTTAGGCCTCTTATTTTAAAAATGAGAAAAATGATGGCCAAAGGGACTCCCATTTTGAATTTCCCAAAGAAATGGAGGTAGTAAGTAGCACAGTCAGGATTCAAATCCAGGCCTTCTGACTTCACTTCACGATCCTGCCTCTCAAGGATTAATGTAAAAATCAGCCTAATTACATAGACATGGAGAGCAGTGGTCTCTGTGGTATAATTGAGAAGAGGGATAAAAAAGCCTGCCAGTCTTTTATCCCTAAACCATTCTTCCCCCAAATTCCTTTATTAGCTAGCAAAGCCTTTGATGGCATAAATGGAGATAGATTGTAGATGATCCCTGATAGTTAAGAGGGAAAAAGGCAATTATTCCTTAGAGAGGAAAGCTAGGGACTGACATTCACACTGAGAGGTAAATAACTGATATGAGATTTTTTTCTAAGGGATAAGTTTTGAAAGAAGGAGTGGAGAGAGGAGGATACTAGATGTCTAAGAACACAGACAAGGGAAGCTAAGCGTAGGGAAAGAGCTGAGATATTCAAGGGGAGAGTATTGCGACAGTCATAGAGCCATATATGACTCTATGATTCTAATGATCAGGTCACATCTCAAGTACTGTGCCCAGTTCTTGGCACCAAAATTTAAGAGGACCATTGAAAGAATGCAGCAGGTGACCTGTGAGGTAATCTATCAATCATTTATACTTTAGTGTGAATTAGTGTGTTACAGTTCTCTTCTTGAAACCTCTAGGAGACCTTGGCAAAGTGGTTCTGAAGGAAAAAGAAATTTTATGTTGTGGGGTAAGTGGCTGTGGATAAGAGGTAGAGAAAACTTTTGTAAAGGGGGCAGGCCAGGGTGCCACACAACAGAGCAAAAGGCAATAAGTCCCCTCACTGGAGGTGTTCTAGTAGGAATGACAAAGCCACCATACAAAGTTGGGATTCCTACATCAGGCAGGAAGTTGAATAGATGGCCTCTCAGGTATTTTTGATGAAATTTTATGAGTGCAGTGGGGAAGGGCAATCTGTAAGAGGAAAATTGGAAAACAAACCTGCAATTTCACAATTTCTCCATGGGCTGGCCCAGGCTGTCTGACAGTAGGGACTTTTGCATCAGAGATGTTGCAGTAAACCATGATGGCCTGTTGGCCTTGGTGCATTCCAATCAGGTTCATTGGAACCCTGCAGTAAGGGTTCCAGAATGTTCAGGGGAGAAGTACTTTGAAAATCAGGGTAAATATAAAGAACATATGAAGAAATTCACTGTCTGCATCCAGACAAAGAATTGATAAATAGAAGTATGTATAGAATAATTTTACATATACATATATATACATATATATATATATATACACACACACACACACACACATATATATATATATATATATATATACCTATTTGTGTCTAATGGTAGCCATCTCTAGGGCAGGGGAGGAGGGTAGGGAAGGGAAGGAAAAAAGGAAAAAATGTACATGATAATTTTATTGTATATTTGAGAGGAATAGCTAGTTGTCCATGGTAGATTTGCAGTTTTATTACAATAGTCTTTTTATTGTACGATATTATGAAAATGCTTGTTTTATTCCATAAATTAAAAATAAAATTTTTAAAAAAAAAGAAAATCAGGTTCAGTGTTTATGCTGTACCCAAGATGGTTTAAAAAGGTTCAGAAAGTTTCAATGAAAAGGAGTAAATCTACCTCTATTTCCCAATCCATAGCTTAGTTCCCTAAACTGTCAGAATTGATAAGCCTAGCCCAGGATCCCTCTATTCTGATCCTCAAAATATCAACCCCTTAGTTAATCAATAAAACCTTATCCTGCCCTCAACCCTTCAATCCCTCACTCCATTGTTATATCTTTGTGAAACCCCTCCAAACCACAACACTGGGTTATTCGCACCTCCCACCTTTTCAACATTCTCTGAGTGATCTCCCCAATTCCAATAGGTTCAAATACCCTCTCTATGCAGCTGATTCTGAAATCTCTATATCCAGGACTCAAGTGTCTACTCAGTTCTAGCCTCACATCTACAATGATCTGCTGGACATTTCTATCTGAATGTCCCATAGGCCTCTCAAATTCAACATGTCTAAAACAGAACTCTTATTATCCCACTTAAACCTCTCTCCCTCCTGACTTCTATGTTTCTATAAAGGGTATCACCATTCTCCTAGTACCTTAGGTTTCAAACCTAAGTAAGAGTGATCTTTCACCCTTGACTCTCATTTATTACATTTGCATATACCAGTAATTGCCAAATCATTCAATATTTCTCCCTCGATATTTTTCATATCTGTTCCTTTCTCCTTTTTTTCTTTTTGTTTTTGTTTTTTTTTTTCTTTTTAATTTGTGGAATAAAACAGGCATTTCCGTAGCATGGTATAATAAAAAAGATGATTATACATGAAACTGCAAATTTATTATGTACAACTTGCTATTCCTTTTAAATATATATTAAAGTTATCATGCAAATTTTTTTCCCTTTCCTACTACCTCCCACCCTAGAGATACACACACACATATACATATACATATACATATACACATGAACACATATATACATATTATTGTGTAAAGTCATTCTATACATACTTCTATTTATCAGCTCTTTCTCTGGGTTCAGATAGCTTCTTCCTTCATAGGTCCTTCATAGTTAATTTGGGTATTTATAATAGTCAAAATAACTTGTTCACTCAAAGTTGTTTCTAAAACAATATTTACTTTATACAAAGTTCTCTTGGTTCTGGTCATTTTGCTCTTCATTATTTTGTGCAAGTGGATCGTTTCTTATAGCATCCTTTCTTTTTTATCATACCACAACCAGCCTAGTCCAGACTCTCATCACCTCCCATCTACATTATTGCAAAAGCAAAAGGCTTCTGATATCCCAGGCTCCAGTTTCTGTCCTCTCTAAACCTGCTTCCAAATAACTGCCAAATTAATACTCCTAAAGCACTAGTCTGACCATGTTATTTCTCTGCTGAAGGAGCTTCATTTCCTCCCCATTGCCTAGAATAAAATACATACTCTTTTTGGGGGGTTGGGGGAACCTAAAGTCATTCACCAGCCTTATGATTTCCCAGACTATAACACTAATCCCTGGCCAGCAGTCCCCTATGTGTTGTCTTTCTGCTTTAGAATGCAAGAAGCGCTTTGAGGGCTGGGACAGTCTTCCTTTTATATTTTTATCTCCAGAGTTGAGTGCACAAAATAAGGTCTTAACAAACACCTTTTCAGTCATTCTCAAATTGCAGAATTGAAGAGGGAAAGCGTTCTAGACATAGGGAACAGCCAGTACAAATGCACAGAGAGGGGAGACAGAGATCCCTGTAGGAACTAGCAAGAAGGTCAGTCTTGTTGGACTTTGGGTAAAAGAAGGGGTAATGTGTAATTAAATTCAATGGGTAGAATGCAAACCCCTTAAGAACAGGGATTATTTCCCTTAGGCCTTTTTAACTCCAATTCCCTGCACATAGTAGGTGTTTAATTAACATTTGAATTGAAATTGAATTGGTGAATGGTGAAGAAGCCATTAGTAAATTCTCAGCTCAGTTTCCACTTTTCCAGTCTAATCAATCCCACTTCCTCTCATCCTTTTTTTCCCAGGTCCTACCTTCCAATTCTTTAATCATCTTTGTGGGCATTTAGAGTTGCGAGAGTACAAAAAAAAAAATCTTTCAAATGTTTCTTATTTTACCGTATCCCTCAGCCCAACCACTAAAGTCAAATATTTATCCAAAATGTGTTGTGCTGAATTAATGGCTCTGGAGCCAATTCTGGCCAAGTTCAGACTCCATCCACAACCCTTGATTACAAGAGCTCCAGCAGAACTAGAGCTGAAAGGCAGAAAGATGGGCTTGTCAGCCCCTCAGACCCTTTAAAGGCAGTCAGGAATTATTCCTATTCCTTGTTAATTCCTACCACATGGCAAATTAAATTCTATTTAGCTGGTTTTTTAAATATTTTCCTCTCTTGATTTAATAAAGGCTGGAGCCATGCCATTATTCATAAACAGTCAGGGAAACAAATCAGAGTGAGCGGCCGGCTCCCAGAAAGTGTTCCATCATCTCTCTTCTTCTCAGAAACTCAGCTGCACCTCTCAGATTTCACTACCCTGACAGCTTTAAAAGCTATCGTGTTGTTTTTAAAATTTGACTTTGTTTACAGTTGCAAATGGGACATGATTTTGTTTCAAGACATTTGAAATTGGGAATATGATGTGGTTTAGTCTTGACTGTTTTTTTTTTCCCAGCTCCTCCCCAAATTCCTAAAAATGATGATTTATAGATGTGTGTATATGTAAGGGAAGATGGTCAGGGGAGGGGAGGGGGTAATAGGAAGGAGGAGATTAAGGGTTCCATCCATCCTGGTTAAAGCATGCTTTCAGATAATCTATACTCAATACACATAGGATCTCTCCCACATCAGACCCACTTTCTGTTTATATGCATACATTGTTTATTTTCAAATAGAGTAGCTGACAGACCAGGTCACCTGGATTGTTGCAAGAGCCTCCTAGCTTGTCTCCCTTCCTCCTCTAAACTATCCTTCATCCTGCATGACCAGGGCAATCTTTCCAAAGCTTAAGAACTTTCAATGGCTTCCCATTGCCTCCAGGATAAAGGCTAAACTCTTCTATCTGGTTTTTCATGCTACTCTTTCACAGACACGTGGCGTTCACCAATAAAATATATGATCCTTAAGGACTGAAATTATTTCATTTTTATCTCTGCATCCCCAGCACCTAGTACCAGTATCTGACACGTAGTAGGTAATAAAAGCATGTTGAACTGAATTGAATTGAAAGATTCCATGAAATATTCATCACTCCAATACCACCCCCCACAAATGGCACTTTGCAAATGAGATAACATATATAAAGTGCTTTACCAATTTTAAAGCACAGTATAAATACTAGCTATGATGATTATTACTATTTTATCAGCCTTTCCCTTTACCCATAACATAGCAGTTCTCAAACTTTTTTGGCCTCAGGATCCCTTTACAATTTTAAACATATTGAGGACCCCAATGAGCTTTTGCTTATGGAGGTTATAGCTATTAGTAATTACTGAAGGAGAAATTAAAACTGATAAAATTTTAAAATATTTCTTTATTGATTCATTCAAAATAACAATAACAAACTGATTACATGTTAATAAATAACATTTTATGAAAAGTTGTATTTTCTAAAAAATGCAGTAAGAAGAGTGGCAGTTTTACATATTTTGAATATCTTTTTACTGTCTAGCTTAATAGAAAGTTGCTGAATTCTCATATCTGCTTTTTCATTCAATTTGTTGTGATACATCATTTTGGTTGAAGTGTATGGAGAAAATCTGGGCTCACACAGATGTATAATTGGAAAATGGAGGAATATTTTGATAGGTAAATAATGCATTAGTATTATAATAACAAGAATTTTGACATCCAGGACCCCGTGAAAGGGTCTCAGGGATTCCTAGGCATACATGTACCACACTTGGGAAACTACTACTGTAATGCACGCTCTCCTAACCTTTTCCTTTCAGAATCCTCATATTCCCTTCAAGGCTCAGCTTAGTTGCCCTCTAAACCTTTCCCTCATCTTTCTCCCCCCACAACAGAAAGTATTCCTGCTCAAATATTCCCAGAGTACTTTGCCTGGATTCCCTTTTTTGGTATCATAAGATATTTGAATTATCATCATTTGTTCATATCTTTTTGAGTGGATTGTAGGCTCCTTAAAGGGAGAAACATTTTTTGTCTTTGTATTCCAGTGCCTAGCACAACATCTTACACATAGTCAACACTTAACAAATATTTCTGAAATAAATGATTGAATACTTGTCCATAAACAAGTATTTTGGCATTTTATTATAAACTTTCTTGTATTGCTATGTGTTTTATGTGTATATCAGATCAGTCTATCAATAAACATTTATTAAGCACCTACTACATGCCAGGCACTGTGCTAAATGCTGGGGACACAATAGTAAAATAGCAAAAGAGTCAAAACACGATCCTTGCCCTCAAGAAGCTTACAATCTAATGGGAGAGACAACATGCAAGTAAATAGATACAAAACAAGTTATATACAGGATAAGTAGGAAATTGTCAACAAAGGAAAGACTTTGGAATTAGGAGGAGTTGGGAAAGGCTTCCTGTAGAAAGTGAGGTTTTATTTTGGACTTAAAGGAAGCCAGGAAAGGTCAGTAGTTAGAGTAGAGAAGGGCAAGCTTTATAGGCATAAGGGACAGCCAGAGAGAATGCCAGGGTCTGAGAGATGGAGTATCTTGTTCATAGAACAGCCAGGAGGCCAGTGTCACTGGAGCATAAAATACATGCCAGGGCATAAAGTGTAAGAATACTGGAAAGGTAAGAGGAGGTTAGGTTATGAAAGGCTTTGAATGCCAAAAAAAGAGTATTTTGTACTTGCTCTAGAAGGCAATAGGAAGCCAGTAAAGTTTTTTGAGTGGGGAAGCAATGTGATGTGATCAGATATGCATTTTAGGAAAATCATTTTTTTGGGCTGAATGAAGGCCAGATTGGAGCAGGAAGAGACATGAGGCAGGCAGACCCACCATCAGACTTGAGGTGATGAAAGCCTGTCCTGGAATGGTAGCAATGTCAAACGATCATAGATTAGAGCTGAGAACTTATATTTTATCTCTCCAATTACACTGCAGGCACCTCAAGGAGAAGAACCCAGCAAGTCACCAGGATCAATTTTGCACATTGGCAGGGTAAGTGGTCCCCTAAATGGTATGGAAAACCACAGTTTCTCCTGAAATAAGCAAGTAGCATAAGGAAGATTTCCCCAGTGAGAAATATCTTTCTCACATTCCACCTATCATAGATTCATTTCGTTTGACATATTCCATTGTTACAATACAACTACCCTCCAGGGAAGATTAAGCCTATTAATCATTCACATCTTAATTTTCCTCAGTTAATCAGATTGCTATCATTCTCCACTTTGAAATTTATTTACTCGAAACACTGGTTAAGGGATTAATGGCAAGGGGATAGAAAAAAGAGAAAAAAATTTCTAAACCCAAATTCCCATAATGGAAAAAATAAGCACCAGGACTATTAAAGAAAGTAACATTTTAGAATAGATGTAGAGAAACCAGTGCTTTGATGCTGTCCAGAACGACCAGCAATTTTGTTGCTGGCAGGTATGCATAACAAAGGCATGACTATAGACAAAGGCTAAGGCTCATAGCCCTACCAACTTTGCCTAGCCTTTTTGTCATCACCCTTAGATTTATTTGCATGGCCACCAGGACCATTATAGAGCATTGACAGGAGCTTCATCACCCCTATTTACCCACATACCTCCTTTGAAGTTTCAAGCAGAGTCCCTAAAATGATTTGAGTGGACACAGATTGGTGATCAGGGCCATGACAGGAGGTCAAAGGAAGTCTTTTCTCAAGGACTTCAAGCAATAGCCAGACAAGAGTTAAGTCAAAAGAATATACTTAGTCTGGGGTTTCTGCTGACTTTTGAGGTGGTTTTGATGTGTCAGAGAGAATGCTAGGAATGAAATCATTAAGATCTGGGTTCCAAGGGACAGAGATGGAAACTCCAAAGCATTCTTTTCCTATGGACCAGTTGTGTCCCCTTCATAGACTTCAAAAAAATGTAGCAAGTATTATCCTCTGAAGCCAATGAAAGCTGCAGGAAGCAACTCTTGCATTTTCCAGCTGTGTGATCACACATAAATCACTTGACCTCATTATACTTCCATTTCTTCATCCATAAAATGGGAGTAACAATACCTGTTTCAATTACTTCACACCATGGTTGTGAAATTAACCAAGAATTCCTATAAAATATTTTTCAAAACTTACAGCACTATATTAATTTCAGATTTTATTTTGTTGGCTGACTTGTCGGGTGTGATGGTTCATAGCTTTATTTAGTCTATTACTGAAAGAAATTTAACCATCTCTTGTCTTCCTCCGATAGAATGTGTAAGCTCTTTGAGAACAAAGTCTGTTTCATTTTTATCATGTAATTCCTAGAATCTAGCACAGTGCATGACACACAGTAGGCATTTGATAAATGTTAGTTGATTGATGAATTGCCAGGAAGAGGCTAACTAGCCTATGTGCCCCCCAGCAGATGGTAGCAAAAAGCAACAGATGGCCATGAAAAGTTTGAATAACTGAAGGAATCAGATCACAGAAGAGCAGCTCAGGGATCACCAGAAGAGTGGACATCCCTGGCAGAGATCAGAGGCTCAAAATCCAGCAGGGAAATACAGAAAGCAATGCAATAATATCAGTAAGGTACTCTGACAGCTCTGAAGCATCTGAGGAATGAGTTGTGCCAGCCACATGTGTGCCTTCCCTGAATACACCCTTGCCATACTTCATCCTGACATAGATCCCCCTTCATGCAGGTTCCTTGGCTACACAGATTCCATGTGCATGTACTGTCTATGGGTATCTCCTGGCCATGCTTATTCTGTGCACGTGTATCTTCCTCCACTGTTGGTATTATAACCTTAGAAAAGTGTACTCATGCATGGAGGGGGCTTTTTTTCTTATCACTAAGTTTGCTGTGCTGTTTGATTACGTGTCTTTTACTTTTAAACTAATGTGTCTTCTGGTCTTGTAAAATTAAACGCATCAGTGAAGATTTGTAAGCTATGGTTCTGAATGAATGCTGCCCACAAAATTCCTGGGACTCAATGTGGGGGTGGGGAAAGCAGGGGTAGGGACATGTGCTACACAGAGAATATGATATCATCGGATTTTGAATTAGAAAGGACCTCAGAGATTACCTAGTTCAACAACCCTCATTGTACCCGTGAAGAAATTGAGACCCAGAGAGGTTAAGCAACTTCTCCAAGGTCACACAGTTAGTAAGCACCAAAACTAGGTTTCCAATTCAGGTCTTGGAGTCTTTGACTGCAATCCTACTTCTTGTTCTACTCCACTACAATATTAAATAATGAATGGACCTGCCCCCCTTTCTGCCACTGCAAAAGAATATATCAAATATATAGGGTAAATAAATCCCTACTAAGGAAAAAAGCATTCTCTGAAGATAATCAAACAGCTAAGCCAGGCTCCTTATACAAAAAAATAACAGCAGCTGGCTTACTCTTGTCTAAGGAGTAGTATCTCTTAGGGTCCTGCCAGAGGCTTTTAATTCACTTCAAGTTCTTTGTTCCTGTGACCTCAGGCAGCAACGACCTTGGATTTAGGCCTTCTCCATTCTTTCCCTTCTGGAGTTCCTCGATAAAGGACCCCCACTTCATTAGACATAGAAGGGGGAAGGGTAGAGAGCAGCTGGAACTTTGAATGCCTAGTTGTTAAGACAGCGGTCTTCAGTTAGTATCATTGTCTTCTTTTGCTCTCCCTAAGCAATGAGCTCCTGAAGGTGATTAGTTTCTGAGGAGGGAGAATAGAAACGAAAGAAAGTGAAAGCATGGTTGCCTCCCAGAGAGAAAATTGACACATGATGTGCCCCCCCTTCGGGTATGGGAAAGAAGGGAGAAAAGGATACCAAAATGTCTCCTATGGAGGTGTAGAGTCTGAATAGGTAGAGGAGGCAGAACACTTCTGGCAAGGTAGAATGTCCTCAGCTAGCAGTTCATAATTGTCTCACATACCCCTTTGACAGTCTGGTGAAGCCAGACCCCTTCTCAGAATAATGGTTTGTGCCTATATTCATGATTAAAAGAAATGCTAGATTTCATCTACAGGTGAGTGAAAATAAAGATATATTTTTTTCCTTTCCAAGTTGACAGCCCTCTTGAAATCTACCCACAGGCTCTATGTACCCCAGGTTAAGAACCCTTACCCTAGAGGAAGAAGTGATTATAATAGGTTTAGGAGACAATGAAGAAAGCAGCCTTACCCAGACAAGGAGTTAATGTAAGGGAATGAGGTGAGATATGCCTAAAAAGATAGATCCCAGATTGTGCAGAGCCTTGAGTGCTACTGCCTCAGACTGGTTTAACCTTCACTAATTAAGGAGCTGTTGAAAGTTTTTCAACAGAGAGATGATGTAATACAAAGAGTTTTCCTAAAGATTATTTTAAGGCCAGATATAGACACTGTGCCCCCACCCTTACATCAAAATACATTCTGATTCATGTGGTAGGATTGGTAATCTTTCTGTAAAGGAGACCAGATGGAAAATATAATTTCTTCTCACTTTGTCTTTGGGATATTTCAGGAGAAAGTCTGGGGGTAATTTTTTTAGCCATACCCAAGTGCTCAAAGGAAAGTATGTGGGATGGAGGATGGCCTAGGTGAGAACACCTCCTCTCGCCCCGCCCTCCAATCTCCACCATACACACTAGTCCCCAGAAACTAGTAGGAAATACTGATGCAGATGCAAATGGTTACAACCTACCATGTACATTAATTGGGGAGAGAGGATCCTGCTTATCCAACATACAAGAAGAAATCATGCTTACAGTCCCCTGGAATTCTCTTGTATGTGAGGTATGTAGCAATGGGAACTGGTTTACATAAAAAGGCTTCAGAAAAATGGGGGTAATCTGAACTAGAGGCCATTGCTGAGTTGTAAGTACAACTGGCCAAGACAGATTCTACAGGATATTCTTTTGCTATAGCTTAGTTGCCCTCCCTCCCTGCCCTCCTGCCTCAAAGAGATTAAGTGTTCTGTTCTGAAGGCAAGGAGAACTTCAAGAAGCAGAGCTTTGGAGCAATTGAGGAGGAGGCCTGCATTGGACAAGCACCTACTTGGAGCTGAGGAGACCTGCAAAAAGCAGCACTACAGAGGACAACAAAGCAAACCAAAGATAGGGAAATACTGAGATGGAGGAGCAAACCTCAGCCAGCCCCCTATGGGGGGTACCTATCCACCTCACTACAGTAAGTCACTGAGAGTGCACTGATCTCTGGGAGAAGAGTTGCTCGTTTGTATTCTGTTTCCAATGTGTCTGACATGAGCCCTATCCTTTTCCATTAACTTGAAAATAAAACCAATCATGTATTGTCTCATAAGGTTGTGTGATTTTTAGGAGAAATGGAGAGTACCCTTAGATAGAGGTATCAGAAACCAAATGATCTGTGTAGGAGCAACAAATCAGAGAAGTGAGAAGTCCCCAAAGTGTCCAGGGGCACTTCATGTCAGGAGGAAGTTTCTGACAAAAACACTCGTGCTACATGCCATTCTTCACTACCAGCTGAGACATACAGGTGCACCCAATTACAGCATAGCTGCAGGTACAGAATACCAGCTGTGCCTGTGATAGAATTTTATGTGTATGATATACTCAGGAGACAAATCCTAAATTCACTGATTTTGTTTATAGAATCTCCCAAGTATTACTCAACTAAAACCCAGGATTTCTCAAAGGAGCCAAAGCACCCCTAGTGTCTTAATAATAACCAAGAAACAACAAGGCCAGCAGCATCTTTCCTTCTCTATTAATAACCAACTTTTCTCCATGCACAGGTGAATGGTTAGGGCACAGCATTCACAGTGGGGGCCAACCTGAACTTGGCATAGCTGGAATTCCATGGATGGCCTCGTTCAAGTCTACTGCTTCAGACATGGAATGGCAAGTGGAAGGGAGTGTGAAGGTATGCCCAGTTTTCTAAAGGAAAACACATACAATGGAGAAGTTATCCAAACTGACCCTCCAATCCATTACAGAGGGCACACACCAGGCTAACAGTAGCACCATCCCACTTGAAGTCTGGGTAGTGTACATATGCTAAATTAAGAATTTGACAGAGTTTGTCTTTGTTGATTTCTTCTAATTCCATGCAAGTTCCTCAAAACTTCATAAAGTTTTGAGTTCTTTCATACACAAAGGAAATCCTCTAATGTTCCTACCTTTAAAACAATAGTCCTTTAGGAAACTAATATTGAACCCAATAAGATGAGCTTCTAATGGTGAATTTTGGAACAGCAGGAAAGTCTGGTGGAAAAAGAATTCTTGGGAAGGACTATTCTATTCCTAAATCTAGATAAACATTCTTCTATTCAATCTATGCATAAAGCTGATGCTACTTCCAACTGCCTTTAATTTTCATAGCTTACCTCCTCTCCCCATTCTTATCTCCTTTTCTTCAGAACCCAGATATAAAAGGGAATAGGTAAGTATACAGGAATATCCAACTGAAGTATACAACCGAGCATTTTCTTCCCTAGGGTTACATGTTTAAAAGTATATCCTTTCTCAGAGAATAGTAGGGAGTCTCCTAGTTTTATTTAGTTAGTTAAATTAATTTCATTTTAATATTTCCATTAGCCATTTAATTCATTCTAAAACCTGGCACTGCAAAGTAATAAAACCTTCCAAATATTGACAGACAGAAAAGTAAATGTCACCCAGCTCTAACCATCTGTTTTTCAACCAAATTCTTCCAGATAGAAAGCTTGCTATCATAATTTATTTATCCATTAATAATAGGCCTAGTTTTATCACCACTTATTCCCATTCCACAATTAAGAAAAAGAGCCATAGAATCTCCACTAAGTCAACATCTGTGTCTGGTAAATTTTGAGAGTTTGTTGCTAGAACCTTCTTGATCAGTAGGCTAAGAATGCTCAAAAAGGGACAGGATCATGCTGGGTGATGAAGCTGAAAATTCAAATAAAAACACCAGTGGCATTTATTTCAATGAATCTATGATCTCAATAAAATAGGTATTCCCTCCAATTATACAGGTATGATCTCAACCAGGGCTGCTCTATTCTGCATGGCTCTCATCCAAATCCTTCAATAAACTCTCTCTGCAGGATCCATTAAAAGAACCAGGGGTTTTCCTCTAAATTACAGATTCTTAACCTGGGATGTGTGAACATTTTGGGGTTTTTTATTATTTTGAAAACTGCATTTCAATATAATTCATTTTCTTTGAAATCTTATGCATTTTCGTACATTATTCTGACAGGAGTCCATAGATTTCACCAGACTGTCAGAGATCCATCACACACACACACACACACAATAAGAAACCCTGGACTAGATCTTATAGTTTCCAAATGAATAAATACATTTTATTATTATTTTATAGAGTTCTATAAATTATCCCTTTCATAATTTGATTGGCATAGAATTAAAACTGTAAATTAACTTTGGCAGTATTGTCACTCTTATTATATTGGTACAGCCCAGCCAACAGGACTAAATATGTCTCTAGCTATTTAAGTTGTTCTTCATTTGTTCAAGGAACACTTAGCAATCACTCCACACGAGTATTTTGTGTGCTTTGGATTGATCCTCAAATATTTTATGTATTTTGTAGTTATCTAGGAATGGGATTTCCCTTTCTCTCATTCCCTCTTGAATTTTGTTAATATTTTGTGTACAAATTCTATACATTTCTGAGGCCTTATTTTGGAGCCTGCAACTTTGCTGGAGCCATTAATTGTCTCAGTTATGATCTTTTCTGATTCCTTGAGATTTTCAAAGTGAACCATCATATTATCAGCAAAAAGAGATAGTTTTACCTTCTCTTTACCTATCTTTATACCTTTATTTTTTCCCCTTCTCTTATTACTCCTGCTGGCATTTCTGAAATTTTATTAAATAATAGTGGGGAAAGTGAGTATCCTTACTTAGTTCAATCAATCTGTGATCTCATCAATATAGGTATTCCCTACAATGATGCAGTTCTCAATTCATCCATGGCTGCTCTATCCTATATGACTGTCATCTAACTCCATCCTTATCAAATACATTCTGTGTTTATTAGGAAAAGTTCTAATGTATTCTTATTGCATACGATGTTTATTTTCACATTAAGATAGATACTTTTCATGATATTAAAAAAGGTCCCTTCGTGCCTATACTTTGTAGAAATTTTAGAACAAAGTGGTATACTTTGCCAAAGGCTTTTTCTGCATCCAATAAAATAATCATGTGGTTTTGAATGTTTTTGTTGTTAATATTATTAATTATGTTTTTTTGCTTTTCTAATGTTAAACCATCCTTGCATCCTTGGTATATCAAGGGAAATAATGAAAAAAAGTAGGGATGAAGTGTGAATAGAACTTCCAGAGTCCATTATAAAACAGTAGCCATCAAACCATTTAGCATTGGTTAAAAAAAGAGAGAGAGTTCAATGAAACAGACTAGACAAGGGAGTACGAAAAGCAATCAAACTCAATGCCTCAGTGCTTGATAAACCAGCAAAAATAAGTTATTTAGGAAAGACTGCCCTATTTGATAAAAACTGCTAGGAAAACTGGAAAACAGGCAGAAATTAGGCTTAGACAACCCCCTTACAACATATGGCACAATATGTTCAAAATGAATATGTGACCTTAACATTAAAGATTATACTATTAAAAAAATAGAGGAGGAATAGATCATATACCTTTCACAACTATGGGTAGATGTATTCTTAACCAGACAAAGGATAGAGGCAATTACAGAAGATGTAATAGATAATGTTGATTATGTGAAATTGAAAAGCTTCAACAGAAACAAAATTAACCCACCTCGCATGAAGGAACTGGTTGAACAGGGAAAAAAATCTTTGTATCATATTTCTCTCTAAGGTTTTGTTGTCCAAGATAAATAAACTATTAATGGTCATATATGAAGTAAAAAGCCATTCCCCAATAGATGAGTCATGGAAGGATAAGAACAGTTCTCAATAGAAAAATTATAAACTATTACTCATATGAAAGAATTCTCCAAATCACTAATACTAAAAGAAATGCACATCAAAACAACTCTGACATTTCACCTCATACCCTGCAAATTGTCAAAGATGACAAAGAATGGGAATAGTCAATGTTGAAAGAGTGGGGGGAAATAGGCACACTAATGTCTTGTTGGTAGAACTGTGGATCAATAAAATCATTTTGGAAAGCAATTTGGAATTATGCAAATAAAGTGGCTAAAATATCTATACCCTTTGACCCAGAGATTCTATTACTAGGCTTATACTTCAAGGAGACCACTGATCATAAGAAAGCCCCCATTATACAATAAAATATTTATAACTGCACTTTATGTGATACCAAAGAGTTAAAAACAAAATAGATGATCATCACCTGGGGAATGGCGTAACAAATTGTTGTTTATAAATGTGATGGAATATTACTATGCACAATATAACACCGTAAACAATATGATTAATATAGAGAACCATGAGAAAATCTACGTAAACTGATGCAGAGTTAAGCAAGCAAAGCCAGGAAAACAATATGTACCATAATTATGAGAATACACATACACACATCTAAGGTGAATGTTGTAAAATTACAAAGAACAAATAAGGCTCAAAAGCAGTGATAGGAGAAGGCACCCCCTTCATTTTGCAGATGTATTGGTCAATTTTCCTCATTTTTTCCTCTTTTTTTTCTTTTTTTTTTATGGGGCAGGAAGACTTCAAAAAATATTTGTTATATAGTATGACTCTCTGGAAGGAGAGATGCTGGGAGAAATTATAGTGATATAAAAAATCAGTATAAACATTTTTAAGTAACAATAATAAAAATAATCCCTGTAGATACATACCAGTGGAGGACACAGGTTGATCAGGCTATCCACTAGCTATCTTTGCACTTAATACATAACCAATCCACAATCACAATTTTTTTTTAAATAGGCTTAGGTCATTCATTTAAAACAAAAAACTAACACTGCTCTCTTCTACCATTAGCATTTTATTTACCCAGATACTCATGGGGAAAGATCATTCATCAGTTTACAGCTTGGATTCCCTTTCCACAGATCTACTAATGGTTTGATTTAATATTTACCAAGAGTCTACAACACACCAGGCTCTGTGAGAAAGAAAAAAGAGTAGGGGATAAAATGTAAATGAAGTCATTCTCTATTCTCTAGAAACCTAATTGCTCAGTAAACAAGTGCAACCTATTTGAGCAATTGCAACAATTAAGAGGCACTTCACTGCTTGTTGTCCATATTGTTCATGCTCTGGACTAGGGCCAGAAGTAATATTTGTAGCCAGCCCCAATTGACCCCACAGAAGGAGGGACCAAAGTTCTGACAGAAGTCTAATACTCCCACCTTTCATGAATGAAGAACCGTTTTTATTTCAAAATTTTTCCAAGCACTTTTCATATCTATGGTAGAATAGGAAAAGCACTGGATTTGGAATCAGAAGGCCTGGGTTTGGATCCCAGTTCTGCTATTTACTAGATATGTAACCTTGAAGAATTCATAATCTTTCTGTACCTTAGTTTCCTTAGATGTAAAATGGAGGCAAAAAATGTACTGCCTACCTCCAGGGCTATTGTGAGGTTCAAATGAGCAAATTTTTGCTTAACACTAAATGATAAAGAGTTATATGAGCATCAGCTATTATATAGCTGTATTACTACATAACTAAGTCACCATATTTGTTGTTCTCATTCAGTCATTTTTCAGTCATGTACAACTCTTTGTGACCCTATTTGGAGTTTTCTTGGCAAAGATACTGGAGTAGTTTGCCATTTCCTTCTCTAGCTCATTTTACAGATGAGGAAACTAAGGTAAAAGGTGTTAAAGGACTTGCTCAGGGTCAAACAACTTGGGTCTGAGGCCAGATTTGAACTCAGGAAGACGAGTATTCCTGACTCCAAACCCCATACTCTATCCACTATACCACCTAGCTGCTGGCTATATTGCCTAGATGTCATCATTTAGCTATTATTATCATATTGCTGGTACTCCTATCTGTCAAAGTTGTTCTAGTGAAGGTACTTAACATTTGACAATTTTCTTGCCACCAAATAAACTCAAAATTCCCACAAACATTCAGTTAATCACATTTCACTTCCTCATAAACACGATAAACCCAAAGTCTCAGTCTTGTTTCTCTTCTGCTCTTTTCCATACTGGGTTTTCCCCTTTGGATGAGCTCCTCTCCTCGTCATTGTAAAACTCATACAACTTCCCCATTTCAGTGAGACCAAAGACTGTTTTATGATCAAGATCACACGTGCTTGTTCTTCCTTTTTTTTCCCTTTCCATTTCCTTTTATTTTAAAAATAAGTTTCATCAATATCTTTTGTCTTGATATCATTGTCATTTCATTTCCAACATTTGAAGCTTCCCTTGTGACAGAGAAAAAGAAGTAAACATCTAATACAGTGATTGTATATAACACTGTATATAGTATTCTGCTTAAGTAGTCTTCTACCTCTCTGCCATGAAGGAAGAGCTATGTTTCACTATGTTTCATTTCTCTCCAGGACCAGGATTGATTTTCCTTTTTAGATTCATTTTATTAATGTCTTCTGTCTTTATATTAGTCATTTCTCACTACTTTCTTCAGATTGAACCCTCCTTCTGAAGAACAAAAATAACTTAACAATGACTTCTGACACAGCAAACTTGGCCAACAATGTATAAAACATACTCTCCTGGTAGTATCTCATTTTTCTGCTATGAAGGAAGTAGGTATCTTTTCTTTAGCATTCTCACTGGTCTTCTCATTACTCAGAGTTCAACTTCCTTTTGTAGTAATGATCATTTCATTTATGTTGTTATAGTAATAGTGTATTTTGTTCTTTTGCTTCTATTTATTACACTTTGCATCAGTTAATACTAATCTTGCCGTGTTTCTCTGAATTCCTTGTCATCTCTTGCTGTCTAATACTATGCCATTTAATTCATGTACCATAGGGTTTGATTTTTTCTCTAATCAATGGACATCTACTTGTTTGCAATTCTTTGCCACCACAAAAAAAGGGTTGCTATTGAAATTTTGGTACATGTTCCATTTTTGCTCCTGTCTTGGACCTCCTTATGGTATGTTCCCCATAGCATAATTACTGAATCAAGGGTTATGGACAGTTTTATCAGTTTTCTTGCATAATTCCAAATTGAAATGTGGAATATTAGACCACTTTATAGCTTCTCCAAAAGCATATCAGTGATATCCTGAAAAATGAAGGTATCAAAAAGCAAATTATGGAAATAATAACTATATGAAAAAGAATTACAGTGATAAGACCATAATGCCTAGGATGCAGCTAAAGCATTCCTTTAAGGTAAAATTTTATCTGTGAACACATATATTAAGAAAAAAGAAAAAGTAAGGATAAATAAACTGAATATGCTGTTTAAAATATTATAAAAGCAACAAATAAGCAAATTCAAAATAAGTACAAAAGAGGAAATTTTGAAAATTAGAGGAGATAAATTAGATAAAAAAGAATCTGTAGGATTGATAAACCAAGGTTTAAAAAAAACTGGTTCTTTGAGAGAAAAAAGCTAACAAATAAAACTTTCATTAACCTAATACAAAACAAAAGGGCAGAAATTCAAATTACTGAAATGAAAAATGAACAAGGCAAAATTATAGAAAAGAAGAAATAAAAGTAATTGTCAAAACCATAGTATAACAGTATATCTGTCTTACTGCAGCCCATCATTACTGGCATTTCTGCCAATTTGTGTTATGTGAGGTTTCTCTTCTTAGTGCTTTGGAACATGTTTGCATATGTGTTCCCTGCCCCCTTTCATCCCTGCCTTTTAATAAGTCCTTATAATTTCTTTCTTAAAATCTTGACGAGTCCAACCACTAAGTGTTTCTGAGTCTCCCTCTTCTCTGATCCTTTGCTTGGATGGATTCTGCCTCTCCCACCCCAGACATCTCTTAGTTTTCTGGGACAGTTTCTTGTATAAAATTCTCCACATAAACCTCTATAATTCTATGAGACTGGAAGGAAAGAGAGCAATAATAGCCTTATACGATAGTCAAGAAAAAGGAGGCTCAGATAGGTTGTGACTTGCCCAGATCATATATTAAATTAGTGGATAAGGGAAGATCCCAAACTCTGGATTCAGCTCAGAGCTCTACTATAAAATACCAATAATAGTTGGCACATAGCACATTCTAAGATTTGGAAAGTCCTTCATATACACTATTACATCTCACCTTCACAACAATCCTTTGAATTAGGTATTTTATGGGAGATCATTTCCATTTTACAAATGAGGAAGCTGAGAGAGAGATTAAATTATTAGTTTATAGTTTACACCAGTGGTGTCAAACTCAAATACAAATAGGACCATTAAACCATACATAAGAATCTCTGATAGAACATATTGACCTAAAAAAACCTATCAACATTATCTATATTTTATTGTATTTTTATTTACTTTGCCAAATATTTCCCAATTACATTTTAATCTGGCCGCACTCTAGGGTATTGTGGGCTGTGTGTTTGATATTTCTTGTTTCCACAACTAAAAAGGGTAAGTGGCAGAATTCAGACCCAGGTCTCCCAATTCCAAGTCCAGAGATTCTTCTGCTATAAAACATTAATAACAACTGGTATTAAAGCTTTTAAGGGTGGCAATGTGCTTGATTTATGTTGTCATATTACATCTTCTTAATACTCCTAAAAGGTGAGTACTAGTAGGTATTATCCCCATTTTATAGACGCAGAAACTGAGACTTGGAGAAGTTAAATAAGCAGCCCTTAGTGGCAACTAGTGAAGGATATGAGGTAGGATTCAAGACAAGACCTTCTAATTCCAAGTTCAATGGTCTTGCTCATGCTACTTTTCTGTGACTCCCCAACACTGAGCACATTCGCCCATAATTTAAAAAGGGAAATGACTTGCATCACCCCATCTACAACTTGAAATCTATATTTGTACTCCAGAAAATATGCCCTATGGTGCAAAATGGCTGAGTCTTTACTGGAGTGACAACCTTCATGCATCCGTGGACCTTGCTAAGAATGTAGGTTTTCCCATCAATTTTTTGCATGATTTCCAGAACTCATGTGGTCTTAGACTTGGGCTGAGGCTATGTTGGACCAGGTCCCTTGTTCTGCAAGTGCTTCTTCCAATCTATTCTTGAGCTGTGAGGTAGAAGAATTTGCACTGAGGTACAGCCTCATTGCTCTAACAGCAATTTTCTCCATTTGTTATCTACTATGTTTGGTCTTTAAATTATCTCAACAAGTCCTGCTGACATCATCACTGGAATTAATGAAGCTCAGCATAACCTGCTAATCTCCCAGCCAGGGGAGGGGGAAAGAATTTGGGTTTGCAGAGTCAAAAGACAAGTTCATAAATTTTCATTAAATTACTAGATGTTTGTAATTTATAGCCAGGCCAAGATGGCTCAGGTCTCTAAGGACCTGTGAAATGCTCTGTAGAAAAGGCTTAATAGTACAGAGAATGATGAAAGTGTTAATTCGATGATTTTTGTGGCTTTTTCAGACATCGTGGTGCTCTACAATAAGATGTTCATTATCCTATGATAATGGGCTACCTCCAGGGTATAATGGGTGAGGGAGGGGAGGGAAAGGACTATTAGGTGAGGGGTCTTCAACATTCTTATAGACTTATGATTTCACCTTCATGGGCACAATACCTCCATGCCTTATTGGATCAAAGGATCTCAGATTTTAGATATGGAAGAGACCTAACATGGCCATGCAGTCCAGTCCCCTCATTTTACAGCTGAGTATGTACAGAAGTCCAGAGCAGATAAGCAAATTTGCCCAACATTACACAAAGGGCAGGTAGGAGAGCCCAGTCTCTCAATTTTATTTCCTAGACATAAGGGAAAAGGTGGTAATAGAAGGTCTGCAAGGGAAACAGTGTGGAGAATAAGGAAAAGAGAATAAGCAAGGTTAGTTTCAGAATGAAGAGGGGAGATAACAGCAAGTTTTCAGCACTGAACATTTGAGATTTCAACACTGGTCTTCCTTTGTGATGCCTTCAATATCTCATTGCTGTGGCTTATGTATATTTATAACACACAAGTGAAAGTTGGGAACATAAGGAGAGGTGTTTCATAGGATGGTAGATTTAGAGCTGGAAGGTACCTATTCATGGAGTGCAAAGCTAGCAGATCATCTACTCCAAGCTCCTCATTTTCAGGTGAAGAAACTGAAACCCAAAGAGATTACTGAATCTCATTGTACTATCTGGGGAAAAAATGCTGGAAGGAAGGGAATTAAAGTTAATGGCAAATTATTTAATTTACCATCAAGTAAGAATCAATCCTAATCTAGTACTGAGGTTTTTTTTCCCGATAGAGGCCCAGAGAATTAAATGATTTACTCAAGGTCACACAGTTGGCAGAACCAGGATTTGAACCCAGAGTCTCTGATTTCAAATCCAACACTCCTTCCCCTGCAGTACGCTGCCAATCCACGAGAGTTGCTGTGACCTAGGTGATGTTACTATGTTTGATTTAGATACTGCATTTCACCAAAAGATTATTTTTTCAACACAGAGGATAAAAATAATTTCTTCAGGAATTCTAGGAGGAAATCTGAGGCAATGGAAAACAACAATCTAACTTAGAGCAAAGAACACTGGATTTGGATTCTGAGGAGTTGGGTTCAAATCTAAAAGCCCAAGAAAGAACTACCCTTATATTCCCAACTTTAACTTTCTAATGATCATAAATCCAGATATGTCACTTTAGGGAGGTATTGAAGGCACTGAAAATTGGAGACGGCATTGAAATATAAACTATGCAGTGCTGAAAAGTTACTGGATCTTCCCTCTTTGGCCTGAAACTATCCATGCCTCCTTTTCCTCTGCAGCTTTCCATAAGGTTTCCTTCACAGGCTTCCTCTTGTCAATTTTCACCTTATGTCTATGAAATTAAATTGAGAGATGGGGCTCTTCTGTAGCCTGAGAATGAGTCTTGTGTTTTAACAGCTCTTACTTGGAATCCACCAATCCAACAGGAGCCTCAACTGCTGGCATTTCACAATTGAACAATAAGGTACAGCCCAGGGAGGCTGAGGCAGGGGGGGCCTGTTGGCCAAATGAGCCATAATCTGCCACCAGGTTATTATCACTTGATAAATTCTCCTCTTGGAATCTCTCACTGCTATTACAAAAAGCCATCTTGGTGGGAAGAAGAAAAAAAAAAACTCCTGGCAAGAGACAAATATTTAGTTTACATTGTTGAGCAGTTAAGTCAGCAGCCAATTACACGTATTAATCTATCTTAAGAGGGCCCTGCTCCTTCCAAGATTCCCGGAAAGCTCCTGATGACAACAAAGGTCAACAATAGTTTAGTGAAGAGGGTGGAGGGAAAGGGAAGAAGGAGGAGGGACACAAATAACTTTATCTTGGGAGGTTCCAACAATGCAAAATATGAAATCATATTACAATTGGAAAGCCAAAGGCTGATCCTAACTCAGAAGATTAGCTCCCTGGGATTTATTAAGAAACAAGTCAGAATGTAGCAGGGGGAGTGGTTTAATCACTTTTTAGAGGTCAAATTCATTTCTTTCTGAGTATCAAGAAAATGATATCACTAAGAATCATTCCTCGGAACTAGAAGGGACCTTGGAGATCATCTACTCCAACCTCCTCATTTTCAGATGAAGAAATTGAAGCCCAAAGAGGTAATTGAATCTCATTGCACTATCTTGGGCGGGGGGGGGGGGGGGAGGGAAATGCTGGAAGACGAGGAATGAAAGCTAATGGCAAATTATATAATTCATCATCAAATAAGAATCCACCCTATTCTAGTACTGAGGTTTTTTTCCCAACACTGAATAATAACTAGCTAGAATTATTTTTAAACACCATCATATGCAGCTTTCTGAAATGGAAGATTTGTTGCCTTTCCATGGGTTGCTCATTTTCCATGGATGAATTGTATTGTATACTTAGCACATAGCAAAAACCCTGAATCCAGCACATTTCTTTCAGGCAGGAAAGCCTGGGGGCATGTGCAGGTATGGACAAAGGAATGGAAGAAATCCAGCCTCCAAATCCACATTCTGGAATAGCACATTTGATACTCTTGGAGATGTTACTATTTAACCACCTGTTTCAAAACCAGAACTCCCTAAGGAGAGAAATCCTTATCTGCTTTTCAAAGACCACTGAGGAGAGAGTTCTGGAACCTCTACCTAATAGAAACCCCAGTTTCCTTCAAAGCATAGCTCAGGTAGCCTCTACTACCTACAGCCTTTCTTTATTTCCCCCAAGTTATTAACATTCTCCTCCCCTTAAAATTATTTTGTATGACTTCATAGTTATTTTGTAGTTACTGGTGTACATGTGAATAAAGTTTGGGACCTGAAGTCAGGAAGTCCTGAGTTCAAATCTGGCCTTAGATACTTAGATGTGTGACCCTGGACAAGTCACTTAACTTCAATTTCCTCATCTGAAAAACAGGGATAATAATAACAACCATCTCTTACGGTTGTTGTGAAGATAAAGTGAAGTAATATTTGTAAAGAGTTTTGCAAATCCTGAAGTACTATATACTAAATACTGTCTATCATCACCATTGTCTTTGTTGTTTTTATCATCAATGACATATGCCCCTATAAGATGTAAATAAGTTCTTTGGGTACAGCAGTTGTTTAATTTTTTGTTCCTTGAATCACCAAAGCCTAGTACAGTGCCTTGTACACAGTAGGTGCTTAATATGCATTTGCTAAATTGAATTGTCAAAGCAATTTGTGGCAAAGAGGAATGTTATTAAAGCAGCAGTTAATCGATAGCATATCAAAGCAATAGAAGGGGAAGGGAAGAAGCATTTATTACGTTCCTACTATGTATCAGGCACTGTGCTAAATGCTTTTTACAAATATTATCTCATTTGATCCTTTCAACAACCCCAGGATGTAGGTACTATTATCACCCCCATTTTACAGTTGAGGAAACTGAGGCCGACAGAGGTCAAGTGACTTGCCCAGAGTCACACAGCTACTAAATGTCTGAGGCCAGATTTGAACTCATGTCTTCTTAACTTCAGACCCAGTGCTCTCTCCACTGTGACACCTAGCTACCTTGGAAAAAGTGAGGGGGAAAGTGTGTTGTGGCATGGTTCCCAATTTCTGACTTATTGGGGCATGAGATGTATTCTACTCTACCCAAGAGCACCTCAGACTTGGACTTACCAGAGTAGATGAAAGATGTAATGGAGAAAGAAGTACTCACATCCACTTACAACCATCTCCATTCTTAAACAACAGTCAGCTCTATTGTTGACTGTAGTGGAAATCTAATTAAGAAGTTTGTTAATGAGCATCTTAAGAAAGCTGCTGCATTTTTTAATGCAGATAAATATTGCTTTGGACATAGACTTAAGAGCAGTTAGAATTCCTAGCTTTCTTGAAGGCTCAGTTCATTGCCACCACATGATTTCACCATGTAAGTACTTTCTCTGTCCTCAACTCATCATGTATATACTTAGCTGTTTGCATGTTTCCAAACCATACTGCCCTCAAACAACCCCAAGGAGAATGTAAGCTCCTCAAGGGCAGGAAATATTTTTCATCTGTTTTCTTTTTCATTCCAAGTTCCTGGTACATAGGAGGTACCTGAAAAATGCTTACTATATTGGATTGTTCTTAACTAGAAGTATCAAAATGACAGCCAGTAGGCCATACTGCTGACAGTGGCATTCCAGAGCACCCTAAGAACAAGATTAAAATGTAATTGGAAAATATTTAACAAAATAGTTACAATACCATAGGATATAGATAATGTTAATATTTTATTTTCTAAGTAAATATGCATCTGGCAGTAATCTTTATGTATGTTTTAGTGGTCCCCATTACCATTTTGAGTTTGACACTACTGGTCTTAACAATTCTGAACCATTAATATGTGCAAACAAGTCTTATAACTGCCATCACCTTCTCCATAATGTGCAGTCTTCAGAATGTGTATGACTGTACATTAGTCCCACCTCACACATATACACGTGCACTCACACTCATGCACATCTGGATGTCTGGCTTCATATATGCAGACAAAACAACCAATGAGTGAACCAAACTTTTTTGCCCTTTCCCTCTTGGTGTTCCTGATATTCTATGACTAAAACTAGAGTTCTGAGGGGTGTCTGATAGCTACAATAGGCTTCAAGTCAAGCACCAAGTACCAAGCAAACTATGTTCTAGGCCGTTGCAGATGTTCTCAGATCAAAATCACAATTCTGTGGAAAATTGTATGGCATGTTTAACTGCTGGAATAGCAACTCCCAAAGGGCAATTCAATACATTTGCTTATAGGAGAATGAAAGAAAAGAAACTGGCCAACTGGGTGAGGTTCTCATCACTTGAATATGGGAACAGGAATGTCAAAATAAAGTTAATTGACTAGATTAACTTCTAAGGTAATGTGCTGTAGTTTTGGACTTGTCACATTGCAAAATGGTTATCTACCATAACCACTGCACACTCCCTTTTCCTCCTTGGAGAGAAGGAGGAGGTTAGAGACATAGTGTTTTAGCCATAGGCCAGACAGTCCCAATGCCAGTAATCAAGGGTCACATAGTTCATACGTGTACTCAATGGAATTTGCATAGTACTTTAGAAAGGACATAAGATTTGATGTAAGAGAACTTGAGTTCAAATCCTAGCTCTCTGAGTAGCCTTAAAGAAGTCACTTAAACATTTTGAACCTCAGTTTCTTTCATCTACAAAATCAGTTCAGACTGGATGATCTCTAAAGTCACTTCTGTCTCCAAATCCTAAGATCCTATGAACCAAGAAAATGTTAACAATAACTGACATTTACATAGGGACTTAAAGTCTGCAGAGCCTTATCTTACCTGAGCTTCAAAACAACCCAGTGAGGTAAGGCATTATGATCTTCATCTTCCACATAAGGAATCTGAGGCTCAGAGAGGTTGATGAAGTTGCTGGGAAGTACCAGATGTGGGATCATTGTACAGATGAGGAAACTGAGGCAAATAGGGTTAAGTGACTTGCCCAGGGTAGGGCAGCTAGGTGGCGCAGTGGACAAAGCTCTGGCCTTGGAGTCAGGAGGACCTGAGTTCAAATCCAGCCTCAGACACATGACACTTACTAGCTGTGTGACCTTGGGCAAGTCACTTAACCCCAATTGCCTAACCAAAAAAAAGAAAAAAAGAATAAAAAAAGTGACTTGTCCAGGATCACACAAGTAGTAGATGTCTGGGACCAGATTTGAACTCATGAACATGAGCATTCCTGACTCCAGGCCCAGTCCTCTATCCACTGTGCTACCTAGCTGCCCTTTGCAACCTTAAAGAAGTTACTTAAATATTTTGAACCTCAGTTCAAACACCCACTGATATAGTCCCTTGAATTAATTTCAGAAACAATCACAGAGACAGAAGAGTCATCTGATCTGATTGTGTTGTTTTTTACAGATGAGGAAACTAGGGTCCAGAGAGGAAAGTCCTTGTAGCTAAGCAAAGTAGAACTGACCAGTCAGGGTTTAGAATCTGAACAAGATTTTTGAGGGTGTCTCCAAATTTCATTTCAAGATTGACCAAAGATCCATTGTTAAGGAAACTGATGTTATGTGAAGGAGTTCTCTACATGATGACTCTTACAGAAAAAATAGGTAAAGAAAACAAGGCAACAAGCATTGATTAAACTCTTACTCTGTACCAGACACTGAGATGAGTTGGGATATTTATCACAGAATCATTGACACCAATCTGGAAAGAATTTCAGAAGCCATCTGAAATACAGCCTCTTCATTTTTATAGTTGAGAGAACTAAGACTCCAGTGGGAAAGTTGAATGATTTTCCTAAGATCACACAAGCAGGAAGAATCAGAGGCAAGATGAGAACCCAGAAACAGGATTTCACTCTACAGCCGGAACCCTTTCTACTATACCACGCTCTCCTTCAAACTCCTTAGAGGGAACACATGATGAGAGATGTTGAAGTAGAAGGACCTCAGAAACCATTTAGTCCAGTTTTACAGATAAGGAAACTGGGGCCCAGGGAGATTAAATGACTTCTCCATGGCCACATTGGTGGGAAGGATCTGATCTAGGCAGAAATGACTTGCCTTATCAGCTCTTTCCTGATTCCAAACAGAGCAGTAGAATGCTGTAATGGAGTGCTGAGTCTGGAGTCAGGAAGACTTGTGTTCAAATCCTTCCTCTAACATAAGTCATGTGACCATGGGTGAGTCAATTCACCCCTATCAACCTCAAACAATTCCCTAGAACTTATCTGATAAATAATGAGTAAGCTGTGATGTGTGACCTATATTGCTGGAGAGAGTTTTCATACCTAGAGTCCTTTTCTGGATTCTCACATCTAAGTAAAAAGATTTGGTACTGAACTAGAGAGAAATGTTCACTTAGTCATGCTTGTTCCTGAAGAACATACATCTAATGAAAAATTCAGAATAAATGTCCATAGAGTTATAAAGGACATTGTTGTTCAATAACTTGTAGATTAACTTAGAACTCCTTTGTGTCAGCAGATATTGCCTTTCTACGTCTGAGAAGGTATAATCACCAATTCAAAATTCCTCCTTTGGTTTAAAATAATCAGTGGTGACCCAGAAAACAAAATGCCTCCATCCAAGGCTGGGATTCAAAATTTTCACAGACAAGCTAAAAAATTTGTCTCAGCAAAAGGTTACCATGCAACAGTAAAACATGAGGAACTGAATCAGATGACAAAAATGGCCAGAGCCCTAAAAGAGTGCCTTGAACTCCACACAATTCAAACCAAATGAGGAATATTTAAATGAATGTTTGACATGCAGCTGCTTTTTAGTCTTTCCTACTACCTTAGCAGGACCAAGGACACCATTTACCTGCCGGTTCATGTACTATGAAATTAGTTTTGTTTATTTTATTTGGCACCCTAAAACAAAGCCAATGAATGTTAGAGTTGGAGAGGAAGAGACTTTACAGATCATCTATTCCAATTTCTTTATGTTACAGATAAAGAGAGGGGCAGTGAGCTACGCAGCATCCTGTAGTGAGCTCTCAACTGAGCTAGACAGACAGAGACAGAGAGAGAAATAATTCAGATGTTTAGTTTATATGGACCAAATATTTGAGTGATAAAATGTTTCCATTCTTGCCTTCTCATCTCCTAGACTTTTCAGCAGCATTGACACTATTTAACCTCCTTATCTTTTTTTAATTTCTCTTTTACACTTTATACTTCCAAACAGTTATCTTGTATATCTTTCTTATGAATGAATGAATATCAATGAATGAAAAAAAACATTTATTAAGTACTTACTTGCCGTCAAGAACTCTTTCATTTTTGTGTTCATACCCCAAGTTCATACCCCATAGCAGCTGGAAAGTAGGTGGTGCTTTAAAAAACGCTTATTGGTCTATTCCTAAATTGCCCATAAGACTGGCTCTTTCCTGGTTCTCTTCTACCTCTGATTGTTCCTTCACTTTATTTTATTGGCACTTCTTCCTCCTCCTGGATGCTAAATGTAATCTTTCTCACAAAGTTCTATTTTAAGCTTCCTTCTCTTTTCTCTCTATACTCACATCGATCAACAAGTGTTTATTAAGTTCTTTCTATGTACCAGGAATATGTTAAGGGGGGAATACAAAAGGGGGCTTATATCATTAATAAATAAAATATTTTAAATAGTTCATCTTAATCTCAACTTTTTAAATTTCCATTTTTGTGTAAATCTTACATAAAATTTGTAAATTATACCTATATTGAGGGATTATCCTCAAAAAATTTTTTACTAATACAAGTATGGGATCAAGATAGTTTGGAAACCACTGGTTTAGAGAATAAACATAGACTTCCTGGCCTAAAGGCAAATGTTTGAGTAGGCTTGATGTTCACTTTATAGGAAGTCATCAGAGGAACCAAGGCACCAATCATATAACTCTGTCTGGAATCATGCTGTATAATGGACAGAGCATTGGACTAAGAGTCCAGGGTTCCATATCAGTCCCTATCTGTGTGACCTTAGGTAACAAGGCTTTCTATAATCTGCCTTCTCCAATCTACCTTTTTCAGACTTAATTTACACTACTTGTCCTCTCAATTCTACCTGTCAAAAGCCTTCTCTGCGTTCAAAACCTATTTCTGGTGAACCACAGGCAAGTTGGTAAATGTTTAACACAAGCTCTCAAAAAAAAAGAAATGCACACACAATTCACTTTTAAATTTAATCTGCTTTATTAACATTTTCTCCATCACTTTCTTCAGTCTAAATAATCAACAAAACAATATATCAAGCCCTGATTTGTAGCATTTGCCAGTTTCTGAAGTGTAAATGTTCACACTGAAAATCTAACAACTGGCTTACAAACCAATTCCATCTGGTTCTAGCACACCCCTGGATGCCACCCACTCTATAGCTTGAAGCCTCACTCAGCTAGAAGTGATCCCTCTTTCCTGTAACCTCATCTGTCTCTCACAAATCTCATGCAGTTGCTCTCATTTTAACTTGTATCAACTGTTATTTATATCCTTATCTACCAATACAGTGTAAGATCTTTGAGGATAAGGACTATGTTATTTGCATATTTGCATACCTAGCATTTGGCACATATAATGCCCCAGAATCCATTGCATGTAAAAGGGGTGCTGCATGTACAATATGGGAGGCAGCATGGTGAAAAGAAGAGAGCCCTCACTCTTGCAGTCAGAGGATCTGGATTCAAGTACCCCCTCTGATGCCCTTTACCTCTATACCCTGAGAAAGCAGCATAACCTTTGGCTTCATTTCCTCATCTGTAAAACAAGGAGGTTGGACTACATATCCTCTGAGGTCCTGTTCAGCTCTACATCTATGTTCCTATGAAATGTTGGAAAAGAATGGAATGGAATGGGGCAGAATGCAGTATTTAATGCTATCTAGATAAATCTTTTATCATTTATATAGATTTTTTGTGAGAGAAAATCTTAAGCTTCAAGGAATGTCAGAGCTAAGCTAAAGAGATGTTCCACCAAAGAAAACTTTCACATTCATGAATGAAGAATGAATTTAGAATGGAATCTATTAATGGTATCCAGTTTGGGCTGAACATAACAAGCAAGATATGAGTATGATGTATAATATTTTTGTTCATCTAAGTTGTTATTAAGTTACTGAAGATAAACAGAAGACTCATGACAAAGAATGATACCCACCTCTTGACAGAGAACTGGACTCAAGATATAGAATGAGATAGTTAATCCTCTACTGTGGTGGGAGTAAGGTTCCTAGAAAATCATGAAAGTTAAAAATGTAAATGTTCATACATTGAACCTTTGGGAAGTAGGGGGTTAGGTTCCAGCAATCACCAAAGACTAATCTTTCACTAGAGATTGTGGAAAATACACTTTTCTACACATAATTCTTTATAACAAAATAATAATTCTAATAATATGCACTTTTCCTAATACAGTAGCCATGAAATAACACGTAAAATGCATTATACAAAATAAAACTGGTAACATGCAAAACATTTTTCTCACTAGTAATTCCCTGGAATTCTGTGACCTTTTATGCTAACATCTCTATTAAAAAAAAACTTTGATTTCAGACATTATTCACATTTGATAACATATGAAAGCTACAATACCAAAAATACTGTACAACAAATAAAATTCTTAAAACTAAAACATCTTTTTAACCTAAATCTTACCTTCCACTATATCAGATGGCAGTGTGAAGGTGTTATACTATATACTATACTGCTGTAAACCTCTCTGCCTTGGTTGCCCTCTGAAAATCAAGGGAGAGGTTGCTAAAAATTTAATCTCTGCTGCCAAAAGATGCTGAGATGGTCAGGTCTCAACACCACCTTAGAGCCTAAAGGACTTGCACTATGTTTTGGTGGCATAATTGCAACATAAAATTTGATTTTAAAGGCAAACCATGAAAATATGCAATGAATGCATAGGTAGCTCTTTATCATAGTACAATGAGAAAACCAATGAAGCACGAAGTAGGATACTAGCCACTCTACAAACATGCACCCATTATGCCTCTAATTTTTTTCTATACTGCACATAACTTCAAATGTTATGTGATTGTCAACATGAAAGTGAAAATGATATTACCAATAAAGTCAAAGGGACACGAAGTCACAAAAGTTAAACACACAAGTGTTAAGGATTGACTGTCTATATTTTTGGACGTGGACAATATAGGAATTTGTTTTGCTTCACTGTGCGTATTTGTTACAAGAGTTTCGGCAACTAAGTAACGTGTTAGATAGAGCACTGGGCCTAGACTCAGAAAAAATTGAGCTCAAATCCAGCCTCAGACACTGTCTTGCTATATGACCCTAGGCAAATCACTTAACCTTTGTCTGCCTCAGTTTCCTCAACTGTCAAATGGGGATAATAATAGCACCTGCCTCCCAGGGTTGTCATGATGTTCAATAATTGTAAAGTGTTTAGTACAGTGCCTGTCACATAGTAAGTGCTTTTAAATGTTAGCTATTATTTTTATTGTTGTTCTTCTTTATCTTTTTTTTTACTTTGAGGATGAGGTTAAAGGTGAGAGGGAGAGAAAATAAAGCTTGTTAATTGAATTTTTTTAAAAGATATCATAGGGTAGAGTGAATTCTTGGGGTTGGAAAAAAGAAGTACTTTGTTATCATTCTAGAATTTCCAGTTAAAATTCATTCCACTTACCAAAAGAAAAGTGTAATGGTGTGCTGGTGATCAAAGCTCTTTTTTAAATCTAGTAACACAGGAGTGAGGAATTTAAAATATTCTGGGGCAGAGTGAATAAAATTTTAAGAATTAAAAAAGGGCAGAAAGTGGATGTCCAGACACTTACTGGCTTTTCCTTGACTCCATCTCCTTGCAAAATAAAGTACAGGCCAAAACTCTAAAACACCATTATTGGCCTGAAAGACTATCTGGTTGGAAGATAAGATTATGGGAGATACATTCTGGCTCAACACCAGAAGAAATTTTTTAACAGTCAAAACTATCCAACAATAAATTTGAATACCTGGATAGGGAGTGAGATGCCTGTCACTGAAAAGTATACAAAAATTACCTAGATCAAGGGTTCTAAACATTTTTTTTCTGTCATGGATCCTTTGGCAGTCTAGTGAAATTTGTGCACTCCTCAGAATTATGTTTCTAAATGCATAAAAAACACATAGGATTGCAAAGGAAACCAGTTAGATTGAAATACATTTGTCAAAAGATTTTTCTCCTTTCCAGTTCATGGATGGTCTCTTGAAATCTATCCATGGATCCCCTAGCATAGCTATCTAGGATTGAGTAGGTGACCATCCCTCAGGAAAACTGTAGAAAAGATGTCAGCATTGCTACACAGAAAAGACTTGGGACAAAATGACCTCTAAGTTCCCTTCCAACTAGAAATTATATGTTTTTTTTATTCTGGATGCATTCATGGTTATGAAATTATACATATGTTTAACACTAAATATAGAAATCTTAAGTTTTAATGCCCTATTGATTCACCACCACATAAGTCACAGAACTACATCTATATTTTACTTATATGTCACATACTTCCGTATCAGGATTATACCAGTCAGTAGGGTTTCACGTGTAGGGATAGGTATGAGTAGAGAGAAGAATGTCAGTCAATCAACAGCATTTATTATGTCTACATAATGTCCAGCATCTAATTGAAAAGTGAAAAACTCAGGTGTTTTCATCCTCAAGATGTTTTCAAATTTCTGGATGTTTGCTGTCAAGTAAATCAATATCCAACTGGTTGATGGTGTCAAAAAAATACTAATACTTTTCTCTTCATTTTAGGCACGAGTCTGCTAGAAATTATTTTATTTAATTTTATGTGATTCTAATATCTAAGCATTTCTAATCTAAAGAGTGAGATGTGCAACATGACATAGTTCCTCCCTGCCTTCCAACTTATCTCTCCACCACGATATTATTTGAGGTAATATTAATAGGAATCTTGAACAAGGAAAAAATTACAATATGTTAAAATAGAATTTTAGAGTTAATGCTCCAAAACAAGTCATTATTACTCAGTTCCTTCCTGTCCTACTCCCCTCCAGTATTCTCCAGTTGTAATGACAGGGGTATTATTCCCTGAGATCAAAATTTTAATCTTTTCTCAATAGAGATGGGTGGATCATTTCCAGTGGCTTCAAGGAGTAGACAACAGGAGTCTACCTTTAGATGGGTTAATAGCCTAATCACTTCAGAGGTATTCTTTGTTCAAACATCAGCTTCCACTCTTGATCTATTTCCTTATTAAAAGGCTTTTTTGTCCAGATTCAAACTGGTAAGTCTGGAAAAGACTTTTTAGACCAGATAGACACTCTTTCTTCTTATTTTCAGTTTTACTAAAAAAAAAGAGGTTTTTAATATGCTTCCACAGTGAAATGTTTCCCTTTTCATCTAATTAATTTCAGCATCACACAGAGATAACCACTGAACCCCCAATGCAAGGAAAATCCTATATTGAATGGTGTGGGTTGGAGGGGAAGAATCCCACAGAAGATGCCTAGCACGTGACTTTGAGAAACTGTGGAACAAAGTTGATTTAAATGTTCCCTAATAATGGAGGTTGTGCCCTACTCCTATTTCCTCACATCTATATTCCATAATCAGTCAGTCAATAAACATTTATCAAGTACCTACTATGTGCCAGGCACTGTGCTCAGCTTTGGGAATACAAATACAATGAAGGAAATGATCCCTACTCACAAGAAGCTATCATTCTAATATAGGGGAAAGCACAACCAGATACACGGTGGTGCCTTCTACAAAAATAGTGAAGTTTGAAAAACAAGGAGAGTTTGAAGGAAACCTAATTAAGTTCAGGAATGATGAGTTCTTTCCAATAGGCTTAGTTGATTGAATTACTAAATTCCCCCCACTTTATTTTATAAATGAAAAATGAAGCACGGAGACCACAAGTATCATGCCCAAGGTTAAGCAGCTCAAGGTTTTAAAAAGTTCTCTTTCAACAAAAGTATTTTAGAAGATATTACTCAAGCACCAAGCTAATGCATTGATCCTTATGTAAGCCAGTTAACTTTGCTCTGTTCCAAGGCCAAAGTCTGTGTCCCTAATCCTGACTAGTCTTTTCGCATGCTATCGATTACAAAGGGTTTAAGATCTTAGAGCTGGCAGGGACCAAACTGTGATCTAATTCTAGCCACTCATTTTCTGTATGGGAGAACTGAGGCTCAAAGAGAAGTGATCTGTCCAAAGTCATAACCCAAATTAACTATGAAAAAAAGACACTGTCTGTAACCAGACAAAGAACTGATAAATAAAAGTATGTATAGAATAATTTTACATATATACCTATTTGTGTCTAATGGTAGCCATCTGTAGAGTGGAGAGCAGGGGAGGGAGAGAAAAAATAATAAATTTACATGATTGTTATATATTTAAAAGGAACAGCAAGTTGTATATAATAAATTTGCAGTTTCATGTGCAATCTTTTTTTATTATACTGCTATGGAAATGCTTGTTTTATTCCATAAATTTAAAAAAATTAAAATTAAATTTTAAAAAAAAGTCACAGAAGCAGTAAGTTGCAGAACCAGGAGTCTCTCACCCAGGTCCTCTTATCTTCTTACTTCAAATGTAAAACTTACTTATACATGATGATATAAGACAAGGACTTAATGATACATTCCTTTCTACTCCTAGAAAAACAACTCAAGTATCTGACAATAGTAATGAGCATATAAAGAATAACATATTAGAATGTAATCAATAAAGAATATAAAAATTTTAGTAAAACATTATTTAGAGAGATATAGATACATTATTCCTTATTAAATTTAAGGATAACATAGTATAGCAGAGCATGGCACGGCATGGCATGTATGATATGATGTGATATGATATTGTATAGAACAGTATCGCAATATAAAATTAGTATATTATAGCATTATAAATATGCTATATATGCTATAATCTAGTAGGGACAGCTAAATAGTGCAGTGGATAGAGTGCCAGGCCTAGAGTCAAGAAGACTCATCTTCTTGAGTTCAAATCTGGCCTCAGACACTAACTAGCTGTATGACCCTGGGCAAGTCACTTAATCTTGTTTCATCATCTGTAAAATGAGCTGGAGAAGGAAACGGCAAACTACTCCAGTGTCTTTGCCAAGAAGACCCCAAATGGGTCATAAAGAGTTAGGCCTAACTGAAAAAGACTGAACATATTAATATGTTAACATTATTATATTACATCAATATTATATGAATATATTATATTATGTTAATATAGTATATCAATAATTTATTATATTAACATGTTAATATGCATGTGTATATAATATACATATGTAATAACATAGATGTATATTTTATTTATATGTGTTATTTATGTGTGTGTGTATGCTAGAGTGGAAAGAATACATTGGATTTCAAATCAGAAAACCTAGATTTCAAACCCAACAATTAGCCTCTCTGGACCTCAGTTTTCTCATGTATAAAATAAAAAAGTTTGCCTAGAGACCTGTGAGATTTCTTCCAGCTCTATATCTATGATAATTATATATACACTTTTATACTTGGGGTAGGAAGGGAGAGCATAGTCCTATGATTTCATCAGTGTAGGGAATGGCTAATGTGGAAACTTACTCTACCAATGCAGATCAACAACTTCTGTGTAACATCACAGTAGTGACCTGGACCCCTGAGAGGGTAGAGGATTTGCCCATTCCCACACAGGTGGCACGAGTGAAAGCAGGACCTGAACCACATCCTCTTGATTCATAGGCTGGATATTTATTCACCATTCTATACACAATTTTATTTGTATATGTATGTGTCTTAATGCATATAGTGGTAGTAATAATATATGAGTATGTCTATAGGTTCAGACAAGGGCATCAGCTCCCAATAATGCAATTAAGAAGGTGGGAAAAAAATGTTTGCCATAGAAATGTTGGAAAATTCCAACAATACTTAAAAGCAGCTATAAGAGGAAACCCAAGAGGTTTAGAATGAGTCAGACTGTACTAAAAAGGTAGCGTTCCTTTTCCTCTGATATTTATGGGAAGTCACATTTTATTCAACTTTCTATGGGGGTTCAACTCAAACCACTACTAGAAGATGAATGTTTCCTTTTCCTGTGACGTCTTTTGTAACATGGCAATGGACAATGATGGTCATTAGGGCCTCACAGGAGGTGATGTAGAGGTCATGCTCCTAGACCTCCTAGGGAATTATCTCCTTGTATCTCCCATCCTGGTATCCTGAAAGCTTTTCACAAAATCAAATATTTTTTCTTAAGCAGACAGTTTAAGAGACTTCACCAGGCAGTTAAGGAGCCTTAAATCAAGCATGCTGCATGACAAAGACAGATCTGACTAGCATGTTCTGAAGTGTTCCCCATAAATCTTTCCAATGGAAAGTTTCATATACTCTAGGGCACAGAAAGGATTTACAGCCAACAAGAGGAAGGAGACAATGGTGGCTTCTCCAGCTACTTGATCTCGCTTCCATTTCCCACAATCTGCTCTAGTAAGTGGGTCAGGTTACTCCTGTGTGGGGGAAGATCATTACATAAGGAAGCAGTACCCAGAGAAATGGGTTATCCTATGATGGAACAGAACCCCTGCTGGCCAGCTCCCACTAGTCTGTGCCCCACCCCCTTCCAGAAGGGTGAAGTATGAGCTCATGGGGAGCCTTTGAACTTCTAATCCCCTAGAGAACCCACATAAAAAGATTCCCTGGTCCTTCTGAAACAGTTCTCCCCATAAGCCATGCAAGACCCAATGCAATGGAAAGCCAACACATTATTCTAATTACTCCTTAGAAAAGGCAGGACAACTGACAATTGCCACCCACTTATAACCAGATCCACATTGCTGATCCCTTTCCCAGGGTCTAGTCAGATTTCCCCTTTTATTACCACAGGAAACTCATGGGACAGATGGCCAGGTTTCTAAAGTGAGTATACTTTGGGCAGGGTTTATGATCCTCCAAAATCAGGAAAAAAACAGTTTAATAAATAAAAACCAAGATGTCACTTATGGAAGGTGATGTGGTCTGGAGGCTACAGGATTCTCTGTTCCTCCAGGGTAGATCTGACCATGTCACTCCCTTTTTAATAAACATCAAGGGCTCCCTATTACCTTCAGTGACAACTATAAAAATCCTTTGTTTGGCTTCCAAAGCTCTTCATAACCTAGCTTCTTCCTACCTTCTCAGTCTTCTTACAATGTTTCATGATCCATTGACCCTCCTTATTCTTCCGCGAACAAGACATTTCATCTCTTCTTCCAGATATTGTTCCCCATGACTGAAATTCTGTCCCTCCTCATCTCTGCCCTCTGGCTTCCCTGGCTTCCTTCAAGTTTCAGCTAAAATTCCACTTCTGCATGAAGCCTTTCCCTGTATTCTTTAATGTTAGTGCCTGGGCTCTGAGATTCTCTCCAGTTTATACTGTCTATATCTTGCTTACACATAATTGTTTGTATGCTGTCTTCCCCATTAGACCGTGAGCTCCTTGAGGGTAGTAATCATGTTTTTCCTAACTTTGCACCCCAAAGTTTAGCACAATGCCTGTCACACAGTAAGTGCTTAGTAAATGCTTGTCGATTTGACTCCACTATCTTGGAGTAAAGCTCTGATCTTGTCTACCTTCCAACCTTCCAGGCATCTGCTTACTCACTGAAGAGGTCAACAATACTAGGGTAGATGATCTGAGGACCACTCCCTGCTTGGAGCTTCCAAGGACAACTCTAGTGTCTCATTCTAATTATTCTTGAAATGGTTCCTCAAATTCGCACGTCATACTTGTTTTTAGAATTGCTTCCCAAATCTATTAATCATTTGGTCCTCACAATAATCCTTTGAGAAGCAGAATGAAGTAAACAGGACCAGAAAAAACAATATACACAATAATGACAACCAGAGAAAAACAGAAAGAACAAACAAAAAACTGAAAGCTGGGTAATTGTAATGACCAAGTTTGGCCCTGGAGAAGGCGTGAGAAAATACTCTCCCCTCCTTCCATTGCAGAGGTGAGAGATGATGGGTATATAATACTGTATATATTGTCAGAGATGATGGTTGCTCTGAGTTTTGCAAAACCATTTTTTCTCTTTTTTAATCTCTATTACAAGGGATGATTCACTGGAGAGGAGAAGGGAGAGATATAACTGGGAATTAATATTATGTGGAAACAAAAAAATTCAATGAAATTAGGTATAATTTTTTAAAAAATATAATAAAATGGAGAAAAAATCCTGTGAGGTAGGCATTTCTCAGTATTTCTATCATATAGCTGAAAAAGCAAAAAGCCCAAGCTACCTATGAGCTCTGTCCAGTGGGAGCAGAGATGTGAACTCATCCATTCTGTTTTTGGAAGTGAACTCGTAGAAGCAAATTCTTTTTGAAATTATGTTCAATCTGGGTTCATTTTCCCAGGAACTAAGGTGGTATAGAGGATAAGGTGACCCAGGTTTGGAAGAGGGAATGTTTGTTTTTGGTTTTGCTATATCTTCAAAGAAATATCCCTTCATAAAACCTAATTGATGTTAATTAATAAATGGAACTGGAGTACTAATCACTGGTTGTAACACACAGAAATGGGGACTCAAGCTGATAACCTTAGGAGAGATGCCTCAAACCCTTCAGGGTTCCATTAGAATCTTGAAGGGGAGAGTAGCTCTTCACTGGGAGAGTGAATCCATAAAAAATTACTAACTACTAACAAACAAACTATTAACAAAGACAGTTAGACCCAAGATAGGGAGAGAGGACATTGGTTTTGGAAATTTTTGGAAAGATATCATATGGAGGGGTTCTTGAGCCATATCCTGAAGAGAGATAGTGATTCTATGAAGAAGCATAGGTCCAGGGCAGCTAGGAGTTCAGAGCTAAGAACTTAATTACCAACCTAAAATGCTCTCATTAGTCTCAAGGGATGGCTATGTGGCTCAGTGGGACCAGAGTCAGAAAGACTCATCTTCATGAGTTCAAATCTGGCCTCAGACACTTACTAGCTGTGTGACCCTCGGCAAGTCACTTAACCCTGTTTGCCTCAGTTAGCTCACCTATAAAATGAGCTGGAGAAGGAAATGGCAAACCACTCCAGTATCTTTGCCAAGAAAACCCCAGAGAGGGTCATGAAAAGTCAGACAACTGAAAAACAAAACAATAATTAGTCTTGTGGTCCATTCATCTCAGCAGAGAACTAGTATAGCTTGAGGAAACAACAGAAGTTTGGAAGAAGACCTCAATTCTAATCCTAGTTCTCTCACTAACCAGTTTCATGAGTCTAAGCAAATGACAACTTTTCCGTGAATCAGCTTTCTCATCTGCAAAATAGAGAGAGAGAGGTGGTGCAGACCATTGGAAAGAGCATGGGATCAGAATTCAGAGGACCTAAGTTCAAATATTGCTTTTGATACTAATTACCTGTGTGACTTTGAGGAAATCACTTAACTTCATCTGTAAAGTAAGGGCATAGATGGACCCTGAGGTCCCTTCCAACTTTAGATTCTAGGATTCCTGCCCTAACTCCTTTCAGAGTCGCTATTCAGATAAAAGGTTGCAAGTGCACTTTATAAATGTAAAGATAGGGGCCGCTAGGTGGCGCAGTGGATAGAGTAATGGCCCTGGAGTCAGGAGGAGCTGAGTTCAAATAGGGCCTCAGACGCATAAAACTCACTAGCTGGGTGACTCTGGGCAAGTCACTTAACCCCTAATTGCCTCAACAAAAAAAGAAAAACAATTTTAAAAAAAACAGAAAATGTAAAGACAGCGTTATTTTTTCTAATAAGAGCACCATGATAGTATGTGGCATTGGAAGAGTGGGGTAGTGGCAAAGAATGGTAGTGTTGTATTGCTGGATGTTCATTCACATTGAGATCTACAGTCAAACATTTGGAATTTGGGGTTAATGACTGTCTTCCAAGACATCTGCCTCAAAGAATAGAGATAACTCCCAAACAGCCTAGCTTTTCTTTAATAATTCATTATGGCTCTATCATTAATGAATCAGTTTAAATCACAAAGCTATATTTATAGTTTGTATTTTCCATCTTTTGTTGTTCTTCAGTTGTTTTTTAGTCATGTCTGACTCTTCATGAGCCCATTTGGGGTTTTCTTGGCATACTGATACTGGAGCAGTTTGCCATTTCCCTCTCTAACTCATTTGACAGATGAGGAAACTGAGGCAAACAGGGTTAAGTGACTTGCTCAGGGTCACAAAGTTACTAAGTGTCTTCAGCCAAATTTGAATTCAGGAAAATGAGTCTTGACTCTGGTCCTAGCACTCTATCCACTGAGCCACCTACTGTCCATTTTCCATCTGCAGCACTTCATAAAGTAAAGCGCTTCATAACTTTACTCCTCATTCCTAGAAAATAGGGACTCCTTTTATCTGCTCTAACTCTCCTAGGGTCTAGCTTCTCAAGGGCCCCCTTTCTAAATCCTTTTTCAGTGAGCAGTCACACTGCCCATGTTACTGCTTCACATTCTACATTTCACAATAAATGTAGGGAACAACCCACAGAAGTCAATTAACCAAAAATTAAGTATTCCAACCACTTCTAAACAATTCTTTATCATTGATAATTATAGTTTTGTGCATGCAATAAAGCAATTAAGTCCACCTTCAGTATTCTGACCTGCCAAGTCTTCCTGTGACACCCTCTACACACATACACTCCCAGCAACTCTACCAGTGGCCCAGAGGGCACAGCTGCTGAAAGGTCAAAGATTTTGCATCTTCAAGGTGCCAAGGGGCCTCTCAGGGTATAACCCCAGAACCAACCCTTGCCAGTTCACATGGATCTGTTTCTTCTGCAAATAATCAGCAGGCAGAGAAGATTGCTCCAACTTGATTAGGGGGAAAGGGGAAAAGCAAAAATGTGATGATAAGACAAGCACATTCAGAATAAACCTACAGTTTTAAAAGCAGAGGGAGAAAAAGGAAGGGTGACACCCTACCTTAAATTAGTTTATCATTGTATCAGTATTTTTCTGTTGTAATATGTGTGTCCCCATGTAAGATATGTATGTTCATATGGGTTATCTAAACATAGATTCAACTTGTTCACAGGTTGCCTGGATATTGCTAGAATCCCTCCCCAAGAGAGACAGATTTCTGCCTTGAGGGGAAGAGGAAAAGTGAGGGGAGAAGAAAGTAACTAGGCACTTGTCTCTTTCCTTGACTACGTAAAAAAAAAGGAATATTAGACTAAAATTACATCTGTTTCACATACACATATATGACTGGTCTAGAGATACTGTAGGTTTAGAACAAAAGTCACTTCCCTGACCTCTATCCTTTAGCTTATACTCACTGGTTTAACTCCTCATCAAAGATAAGTTACCCAAAAAACTATCACAAACAGCAAATAGTTCACCAACTTACTTATCCAAACAAACATCAAATAGAAATCATAAAAATGATATCAATTAGGATATACCCCAAAATGCATGAGTCAAGTCAACAAGTATTTTTAAGAGCCTTCTATTTGCCAGGTACTGGGCTAACAGCTGGGGATACAGAGAAAGACAAAAATAGTGCCCTGCCTTCAAGGAGCTCACAATTTAATGGGGGAGATGATATGCAAACAACTATGCACAAATAAGATATATGTAGGCTAAATTGAAGATAATTTCTGAGAGATGGCACTAGTAATTGTTCCTGTTGCTCAAAGAGGACCAACGAGGTCAGGAGAGTGATGTTTTGACTTGCAAGTGAATTGGATTTAAGTGAGGCAGGGCTGTGCAAAGTCAGCAGCCTCACTCCCTCCTCCAGAGTCATCGGAGTCCAGTGGCAAGACATAGGTCAAGACAACTGGCAATGGCCCTGGATGCAGTGGAAGACCTTGGCCTTTCCCAGAGGTCTTTCCCAGATCTCAGTTTGTCTAAGACAATGCCCATTAAGTAATTCAATAATTTAAGGATAGCTAAGAATTAAGGCAAAAGGTGGCCTAGTGACTGGGAAATACTTCTTGTAGAAGGAGGGATTTTAACTGGGACTTGAAAGAATCCAGGGAAGGCAGCACAAACCAAGAGATAGACATCAATCTCACCAAAGGGAAAATTTCTCTCCCAAGTCTCTATAGAGACATGCTGGAAATCAAGGACATGTTGAGGATCTGACTTCTTCAACATGTCTGCAGTTTCCAAAGTATTTTTTTCTCTTTCTTTCATCTTTCCACAAGAGAATGTGGAACCACACATGTCTCTCCCAAGAAGCTTTTGCACCAACCCCGCCTCTCACACAGTGTTGTGTTAGCATTCTCTCCAACTGAGTCCCATCTCTCTCCCCAAAACAGTGGCATACAAAATGCCCCTGGGCTTGGGTGAAAGTCCAATTACATGGTGAAAACAATACAATTCAATTCAAGTGTCAGGGTTAGCAGGGATGAGCCATCTACCTATTGGAGCCTTCCCAAATTGGATGTTCATTCTCATTGAGATCTGCAGCCAAGAGTTAGCAAAGTCAGATCAAAGAAGAAAGTTACTTGACATACTACCAAGAGCCAAGGCTGAATTGCAACACGGTCTCTCCTATCAAACACAGACTGTCCTGAGGGAGTTTAAGTTGTGTCTCATGGCCAGGAAGCCTGGAGGTCAGGGCTGCCCCCCACTCCAGCAATATAATCCTGTACATCCTGTTTAACTTCCCTCACCTGCAGCCTCTCAATCATTCCAAGGACCACTTTACAGTGTCCTGCGCTGTATGTTTCTAATTCACCAAGCCTGACCCATCATATAATCTTCTGGCAAAAGCCAATCTTTTTTCGAAGAGGTCACTTGGGGGAACTTGGAGAATTTTCCTTTTATAAGAGAAAAGAAGGGCTTTTCTCATATAAACAGAACTTTCCATTTATTCAGCTGTCAGGCAAATCCAAACATCCAGGTTCAAATCCTAAAAGCTTTGTGCAGATTGAAAAATTTTGGCACCATACAGTCTCCCACTCTAAACAGCAATCACAAGAAAGACATTCCTGGGACCATAACTGCATTTTTACAAATAACTTAGACCCAGGAGATTTCTAACATAAAGGGAAACATGTCCCTCCCACTTCCCCAAAACACCCCCACTCCAGGCCTGCTGGTCTCAAACCCCTTTTACTTTTAAGTTCTCATCCAAATGCATAAAAAAATATTTTTTGGAGTTTGCTCCATGCAAGAGAATGATTAAGCTAGTATTTAAAATTCAGTAAGAACCCACTAAAGTGGTTCATTACCACATGGCTTTAAATATACTACAGATCAAATCATCTGTCCCAAAATATGCCCAGTCTGAGGTAAGAAGCTTCACCCTAGAACAGACATCAGTAACCTCTGGTATCTGCACGAAAGGATACACAGAGGTGCTTTTCCTGGTATGATTGGGCAGACCCTGTCATGGGCAAAAAAAAAAAAAAACAAACTAACAAAAAAAGATGAGTTTTGTCTTAGACCTCTTTACCACCTTCCTCTCTATGCCCCTCCAAGATTCTTCCTCCCATTTGCTGCCCTCCTTTCTATCACCCCTCTCCCAATTGCTTCCCTTTTCCCTCCACATTCCTGGTATGGTATGTCTTCATGCTGTCCTCTGCCCTTTCAAAAGTTCCTACTTTAGCATCCATCCAGGTCTTCTCAGAGCTGAAATTCTCGCTCCCCCCAGTTGCCCTGCATTTCCTCCCTAATCTCTTTTTAAACTTTAGCTAAATTTTATTTTGACATCATTCACTGAAGTGTGAATGACAACGGATTTAAGTGGATGTAGTGGACTAGACTGGTAATTTCATTGTTTAGAGAGCTCTTGGGTGACAAAATCCCTCTGCTAATACAAGTCAGCACTTTCTCTTCAACTTACATTTTTAGAGAGTTGCCTAGAACACTGAGAGCTTAAGTGACTCAACTGACCAGGATCACACAGCTAGTTTTTGTCAGAGATGGGATTTGAACCCAGTCTTCCTGACCAGGAAGCCCAGTATTCCATTTATTTTCCCACCCTGCCTCTTTCTGCCATATTCACTATGTGAAAGGAAGTATATATTTGTAGAAAAGGCATCTCTCGAGCTTAGTGGACTTCCAATTAGTATAATATGTAAGGGAAAGTTGTTTTTTTTTAGCAAAAAGAATTGATTTCACACCTACATACTCCAACTTCCACCCTACTTTCCCCAGAAGAATAGAAGTCAGCAATATGTCACTTCACTTCTGAAAAGCTGCCTAACCTGGTCTTAGATTAGAAGAAGAGAATTAGTCCTCTGCCCAGACCTCAATGCTTCTACAATAGCAGAATAAGAAGCTCAGAACCCCTTAGATGCAAAAACCTGAGACGACCCTCCCTCCACTCTTCCTTACCTATATTTTGATAAACCTATTTATGGGACCACTGAGATTGGTCTTCCATAGAACTTAGAAGGAAGTAACTCATGAGAAACAAGAAAATGGAATGTTACCATCTATTCTTCCACCATGTTCCACCTAGCCCTGACTCAGTTGAGTATGGTGGAATATTTAATATCTCCCTCCTAAACCCATTCCATGGACCCTCTAATGTCTAACTGTCCTTCCCACAAGCTCAGGTTTAGCAAGCTTAAACTCCAGGGCAGAGCAGGGACTTTCCCAACCCCTTTTAATTCTAGTGTCTTCTCTTTGTTAATTATTTCTTACTTAATCTGTATATAGTTCATTTTGTATATATTTGTTTGATGTTTTCTCCCTCATTAAATTGTAAGCTCCTTGAGGGCAGCGCTTAGCACAGTGCTTGACATATAGTACTTGTTTAATAATTGTTTATTGATTAATTGAATAAAGGAGCTGCTACTCTTATTCTTCCTGGCCATACTATGTGGTACCATGAGACCAGAGAATGTGTAGTTTGTTTTTGTTTTTTTAATTTTCATTTTTGTCTATCACTAAGACCTAGCAAATAGTGCCCTCCTGATACATGCTTTGTAAATGGTTACTGAATTAAATTGAATTGGTCTCATGTATGTTGTAGATGAGAAAATACATCACAATTGAAAAAGTAGTGGCTCTGGAGTCAAAGAACCTGGATTCAAATCCCACCTCTGCCACTTACTAATCAACCATAGATAAGTCACTTAACCTCCTTGGGCCTCAGTTGGCTTATCTGCAAAAAGAAGGGACTAAACTAGATGTCCTGGGCCTCTTCAAGCTCTAGACTTATGATCCTATCTTCCTCCCATGCAGTGAAAATCTTCAACCTAGCACTCTGGAGACTTAGGCTTATCTCTTTGCTTCTGTTTACCTTGAAGGTCTTCTAGACCCAGGTCAAGTAAATCTATTGGATACCCCATTACTGATGTTAAAATATCACAGGAAATGATTTTATGAAAATTAACCTACCTATGCCACCTAATTTTGGCAAAAATCTGTCCATTCAGTTCTTTGATTTTAAGCTAAAACATTGAAAGCCCAGCAGATATGGAAAATCTTAGCTTCAAAGTCCAAATTCTGGTTGGATTCTGCCTCCTCTCTAATACCAAACACAAAGGTTTGGTCCCAATCTGCAAACAAAATGGAGGTATATTGTCACTGTTCAGACTAACACAATTACCAAGTCATAAACTGCCCAGGCATCAGTCTTCATGATTTTCTAACAAGCCACAAAGGATTCCTTTAATGATTAAAGGTCTATGAAGCCCAGGCAAAGGACATCTGGGTGCTGGTGGCAGTTGCTAAAAAGCCTTCACTTAACGGTGTCCTTTGAGTCCCCTTGGAAGGCACATCATACAGAGACAGCTACCTCTGTGGGTATTTGGTCTGTGGGGGTGGGAGTGGGCAGCAAGTGCTCCTGTTCTGGAGAGAATAATTTGGAGAGGATAAGAATAGCCTGATAGTCAGAGGAATTGATTGTGGATTGAGCTGATCAGAAGGGAAAGTGAAATAAAAACAAAGCCAGAAACTTAATGGCCTTTTCTCTTGCTTGGGCCCAAGTTTTGTTTTTTTGTTTTTGTTTTTGTTTGTTTGTTTGTTTGTTTGTTTGTTTTAGTTCTAATTCCCATAAAGGTTTCTCTACTAAAAGGAAAATTAGGAGATAAAGGCACTCAGATAACAGGTAGGATAAAACTCTAGACAGGAAGTTAATATGGTGGTTTTGGGAGATCAGTTGGGAGGGCCAACTGCTTCAGGAAACAGAAGCTTCTGGATGATATGAATTAATGATAATAACGTTTGATTCAATCTTTCAAGAAACCATGATTCTATTGGTAAAAGATAAGCTTATCGATATGAGATTTGTGAGTAGAGACTCCTAGTCTACCTTGAAACCTGAGAATAATCACCCCTTTAGGGATCCAACCAGCACTTTAGTTGGTAAAGAGCCCATGGGGGGATACTACAGAAGGAAATAAGCAGAGTTCTAGGCTTGAAATTAGTAAGATCTAAATTCAAATCTTTCTGACATCATGTGTATGACCCTGGGACTATTACTTAACCTCTATATGCCTCAGGCAACTCCCTAAAATGTATGGAAGGAAATTTCTCATAGCTGCTACATTCAGAAATGTAGCATCAGTCAACAATCACTTATTAGGTAATTACTGTTTGCCAGGCACTGTGCCTTTTACAGAAAGTGTTATTTGAGCTGAGGCTTAATGGAAGCCGGGGAAGCCCAGAGGTAGAGGTGAGGAGGGAGAGTATTCCAGGCATGAGGGATAGCCCGTGAAACGGCACAGGGTCAGGAGATGGAGTGTTGTGTATTAGGAACAGCAATAAAGCCAATGTCCCTGTATTGTAGAGTTCTTAGAGTAGAGTAAAATAGAAGAAGATTGGAAAGATAGGAAGGGACAGATAGTAAATAGCTTTCAAGCCAACCAGAGGATTTTATATTTTATCCCAGAGGTAATAAGGAAGCACTAGAATTTGTTAAACTACAAGGGACAGGGGACATAGTCAAACCTGCACATTTAGAAAGATCACTTTGGCAACTTAGTGGGAAATTAACTGGAGAGAAGGGGTGGAGATTTGAGGCAGGGAGACCAATTAGAAAGCAAATGCAATACTCCAGGCAGTAAGTGATGAGAGACTGAACCAGGATTGTGGTTATGTGAGTTGAGAGAAAAGAACGTATACAAGAGATGTTGTAAAGGTAGAAATGACAAGACTTGGCAACAGATTGGATATGGATGGGAGGGGGAGGTGCAATGAGGAAGAGTGAAGAGTTGCAAATGACGCTAACATTTCAAGCCTGGGTGACTAAGAGGTTGGTGTCCTCAAAAGTAATAGAGAAGTAGGGAAGATGCATTTGGGGGAGGGGAGAAAATAAATTCTGTTTGGGGCATCTTGAATTTGAGATGTCTGTGTAATTTGAGATGTCCAAGAGGTAGTTGGTTATGTGAGACTAAAGCTCGGGAAAGAGTTTAGGGCTAGATATATAGATGTGGGAATTGTCTGCCCAGAAATAAAAATTAAACCCCTGGGAACTGATGAGATTGCTATAGGAGATAGTAGAGAGGGAGAGAGAAGAGGGCCCAAGACAGAGCTGTGGGGGACATCTACAGTTAGCAGCAAGACCTGAAGAACCTGCAAAAGATAATGAAAAGGAATGGTCAGGTAAGAAGACAAAGCCAGGAGAGAGCAGTAACATGAAAACTTGTACAGGAAAGAATATGCAGAAGAATGCGGTCATTAAAAGTGTCAGAAGCTACAAAAAGGTCAAGAAAGTTGAGGACTAAGAAAAGGTCATTAGATTTGGCAATTAAGAGATCACTGGTGAAGTTGGAGAGAGTAGTAACAGTGTGTCCTTATAACTGAGAGATATACAAGAGAAGATGACCTAATCCCCCAGCAGACCAAGACAAGAAAAGAAAAGCCAGAATCTAATCAAGTTTTAATTAATGTGGTTCAGATATTAAATGCCAAAGAGATCCAGAGAAAGACTAAGTGTTATGGGGATTCAGAGAGATAGAGAGAAACTAGTGAGGTCAAGGATGGGCAAAGAAGGCTTCATGGAGGAAATGGCACTCTAGCTAAGCCTTGAAAGCTGAATAGGATTTGAATAGCCTTCAGGAATGGAAGGATATCCCAGGCAGAGGAGGGGAAAAAGTTTGAAAAAAGGTATGGAGTGGGAAATGAACAGAGCATGAAATATTCAGGAGACAGTGAATGAAGCAGTCTGATTAGTTAGGTGGATATTAAGAAGTAGCAGATAAAGATAGATCTGCATATTGGGGTCCAATAATTGAGGGCCTTGACAATCAGGCAGAGAAGTTTAGACTTCATCAAGTAGGTAAGAGGGAAACATAACATAGGACTTTCATCTCTTTTCAGAACTACCTGGTTGGATGTTTCCTGATCCCAGAAACAAATGCTTCCCAATTTTATACTACATACCATTTTTCCATTTCTGCCAGGTGCCCAAGAATAGGTAGTTATATATCTAATTTTGTTTCTTGACAATAACAGACATTTACATAACATTTAAGGTTTGCAAAGTACTTTATAGGCATTATGCCGATAGAATGCAAGCTCCTTGAGGGCAAGGACAGCTTTTGTCTTTGTATCCTCAGTGCCTGACACAGAGTAGGTGCTTTATAAATACTTGTTGATTTGAACCAAATATCATTTGATGTTTACGACAACACTGTGAACCATATGGCATTATTATTTTATAGATGAGGAAACTGAGACTGAGTGGTTAAATGATTTGTCTCGGCTTACATACCTAATGAGTATACGAAGTAGGATTCAAACCCAGGTCTTCCCAACTCCATATCTGTGCACTACACCATGCTATCTCATGATGGTTCCCTTCCATATCTAAATCTATGTTCCTATAATGGTGATGGTGTTACAGAAGATCTTAAGTGTTAACAGAAACTATGATGTTTGAAAATTATTGCAGAGATAGCTGAAATTCTCAACAGAAATGCCTGGAGGCTTCTGGGCAGCATATGTGAATTGAAAGGAAACTAAATATCCCATCTTCTGGGAAAACACCAAGTACCATCAAATACCTAGACCTTACCCTTTAATGAGTTCACAGGGGTTTCCTTCTCTTCCCCTGGAGCCTTTCAGTAGAGCTCTCATTTCTGGTTCACTGTGTCTGCTCACTCAGGGATGCCTTTTTGGTAGATATTTTATGTGAAGTTTGAAACTGAGAATTTATGGAGTGTAAAAAAAAAAAAAACCAATACGTGTGTGTGGTGTGTTTCTTTAGACTCCATTACACTTTTCTCTAAGGATCATAGCATTCGTTAACTAATCCTTAGACAGGTAAGGAATTTTCATCCCCATTTATTGAATAAGGAAATTGATAAAAGAAAGGTGAACAACTTTGTGATATGGGTTGGCTAGATCAGGACCCTTCATCCGAGGAGGGGCATGTGTAGATAAGGCCTGCTAGTACGACTGCTAGGTGTCCAGCAGGGCAACCCTGACTCCAAAGGGATTCTTCCAACCTTTGTGTTTATCCTCATCAGAACTACCCCTGCTTAGACTTTTCAAACATAGCTGCATTCTGCTTACTCTGGGTTGGGACATCCAGTTTCCTTTGTCTAAATAATAATAATGATAGTATTTATATAGTGCTTTAAGGTTTGCAAAGCACTTTGTAATTATTATCTCATTTTATCCTCACAACAACTCTGGGATGGGAGTGTTATTATCATCCCCATTTTACATGCTCCATTTACACAACAATCTTTTTTCATCTTCTCTAATTAGTTCTGCTTTTAGAATAGTGACTTTTTCTAGAATCTTCCTCCCTTCATTTCTGTCTCTTCTTTTTCCTTGTTGCTGGAACTCCATAGATCTTTATGTTTGTGTCTATATGATGATCTTAAATGGTGATTAGGTATTAATTGGAAATCAATCAACAAATACTCATTGTAAACCTCTTATAAGTCTAGCATAGTACTAGGTGCTCTTGGGGAGGCAGAGAACATAGATATCCCTGCCTTCAAGGAGCTTGGAAACACAAAGGAACAATAGGAGGAGAGCAATTTGTCTTCAAAATGTCTCTATCTGAATTCTATCAAATAGGAGGAGAAGGAGGAGGAAAAAGGTAACAACAATAACAATATATAACAATATATAGCACTTAAAAATTTTTTCCTCATAACAGTGTTATGAGGTAGGTATCACAAGTATTATTTTCCCCATTTTGCAGATGAAGAAACAGGGTAAGGAAGGGTAAATGACTTGTCCAGAGTTGCACAGCTAGAAGGACTGGAGCTGGAACTTAAATTCAGGTCTTCAGATTTCAAGACTATTGCTCTCTCTCCAAGGATTTTCCCTTACTGGCCTCCTCAGATCTTTTCCCTTGAGCTTCAGATCTTGTGCTTTCATCACCCTCCTACAGAGACTTCAGTGCTCTAGCTCCTGAATATTCTCTCTACATCTTTTTGTCTCTGTCCCTCTGTGCCTCACTGTCCTTCTCTGTCTCTTTATCTCTGTTTCTCCTTGTATCTCTCTCTTTGTCTCTCTGTCTTATCTCTGTATATCTCTGTCTCTTTCTCTCTCTCCCTCCCTCTCTTTCTCTATCTCTCCTTCTCTGTACCTCTTTGTCTTTCTGAGCCTCCGTCTTTGTCTGTCTGTTTGTCTCTGTCTCTCTGTCTGTCTCCGTCTGTCTCTCTGTCACTCTCTCTATCTCTCCATGTCTCTCTCTGTCTCCATCTCTGTCTCTCTCTGTCTCTCTGTCTCTGTCTCTGAATCTTTCTCTCTCTCTCTCTCTCTCTCTCTCTCTCTCCCCCCAATACTTGGACATTCTCATATTCACCCAGGACAAAAATATTCCAGGGGACAGGATGAAGGAGAGGAGGAAGGAGATGGCAAACTAACTATGAAGAAGGTAACAGAGAAAAGTCCAATTACATGTGCAGTGGACCTGGGAGAGTGAGAGGGCTGTCCCTCAGAAAGTCTGATCTATAATGCCCCAGGGGTGTTTGGAAATGGGGGTGAGGTAGGCCCCCTAAGACTGATGTTATGATGGGTGGACCATAGTGGGGAAGTTGAGCTGGGTTTGGTGGCAAAAGATCACAAGATAAGATGTAGCAATGACAATCACCACAGAGAAGAAGGGCTCTGTCTCAAGTGAGAAATTGTCTCGCCTATTCACCTACTGCTCCATGAGGGCCATCAGGCATCAAAAGATAAGGCCAAACTTCCATTACCTACTACCCTGAATCAGGAGACCTCATCCTACTCCCAGGCTCCCTCTGGACTGAGTTTCTGTTCTGTTTCTTACCCTATGTTGCCCAGGCAGTCCACCCCTAATTTCCCATTCATTATAAGAACTGAAATAACTCTTCCTACCCAACTAACCCTGCCAGAGACAATGGCACTCTTAACATGTGTTCTTGCTCTCAGCTATTGACTCCAACTACTCCTTTCTTTCAGGCAAAAGAGTATGATTCATGTCCTCACTCCTATTTCAGGGTAATGGCTCACTAACACTGAGGCTTAAAAATAAGAGGAAGAATCCCTCAACACAGTTTACACACGCAGAAATGTCTCCCCACCCATAAGGACAAGGTCTTACGTGGGAACATACAGTTAAAACTATAAAGGAGACTGAATATTCTAGAATGACAGAGAAGGAAGAGATCACGATGGACTGCAGTGGTCAGAGAGGCTTCATATAGGGGCTAGACTTTTAAAAGTACAAGGTAAAGAGAGAGAGACAGAGAGAGAAAGAGGAAAGGGAGAGAGATAGAGGGAGAAAGAGGGAAAGGGAGAGAGACAGAGAGAGAGAAAGAAAGAGACAGACACAGAGAAAGAGAGAGAGAGAGATTAATACTGGCAGAGAGCAGCATTTAGGGGGAAGTGAGCATTCCTGTCAGACGGGTTAGGGAGAGAGAGTGGGTGGTAACGTGACCAATTTGACTGCAACAGTAGGTTGACAAGACCCAAAATAGATAAATGCTTTTTTTTTATATAAAAAGCTGAAATATGTTAAGAGCATGGAGAAGAAGGAAAATGGGCTACTCCTACTGCACGGGGCAGATGGTATAATGTTAACAGATGATAGGGAGAAATCAGAACTACTCGACTGTGGCTTTGCTTCCATGCTCTCTGACAAGGAGGATGAATCTCCAAAATGGAAAGGGTAGGATAAATGTAAATAAGAAGAAATCTATCTGTGCTGGATGTCATGTGATACAGTGGAAAGAGTCCTGAGTCTAGAGTCAGAGAACCTAGGTTCAAATCCTACCTCTGACACTTACATCCTGTGTGTTCTTGGGTGATTTACATACTCTCCTTGGTCCTCAGTTTCCTTATCTGGAAAATGATTATGCTTAAAAGCATGGGAGAGACTGAATATGCTAGGATACCAGAGAAGGAAGAGGTCCCCATGGGCTGAAGTGGTCTTATTGACTTCATGTGAGGGGTAGGCTTCGAAATGTACAAGGTGAAGTAGGTGGATAAGATGGCCTTCTAATTATAGCTCTATGATTGATCACACTATACAACAGAGGCAATAGTGAAAAGAAGATGCAGAGTTGTGTCATGAAAAGAAAGTTGTTCTTTAATTCAGAAGAACTGGATTCAACCTCAGTACTTGCTACCTTGAATAAGTCACTTCATTTTTCTGAGCCTCAGTTTCCTCATCTTTAAAATAAGGATAATAATACTTGTACCACCTTTCCCTCAGGATTGTTGTAAAGATCAAGTTGGATAACACATGTGACTTACTTTGTAAACTTTAAGTGATACATGGGGCAGAGAGGTGGCTCTGTAGATACAGGAATAAGGAAGGATACTGGAGTAAGGAAGGACACTGGAGTAAGGAAGGATACTGGAGTAAGGAAGGCCTTAGTTCAAATCTGGCCTCAGACATTTGCTAGCTGTGTGACCCTCGGCAACTCACTTATCCCTGTTTGCCTCAGTTTGCTTATCTGTAAAATGAACTGGAGAAGGAAAAGCCAAACCACTCCAGTATCTTTGCCACGAAAACCTCAAATTGGGGTCATGAAGAGTCAGATATAACTGAAATGACCGAACAACAACAAAAGTGATATACAAATGTAAGATATCATTATAATTAAGAGAGCACTCAAGTACTCAAAACAGATCTGTGATTTCATCCATCCGGATGTTCCCTACAATGACACAGATCATAACATATCCACGCCTATTTTCTGTGCAAGTTTGGTCCATGTCCTCCTATAAGTTCCATACCCAAAGGGTGGTCAAATAAGATAATGTTTGCACAGTTCCTGACACATAGTAGGTGCTATATAAATGCTTATTCCCTTTCCTCCTTTCCAAAGGAGGGCTACTCAATGTGCTGGGAACATTCCTTGTGTTCTCTGGATATGATGATACCAGTAACACACACAGGCAGAGCATGGAAGAGACCCGAGAATGATGGAACCCCCTTGTTTTACAGATGAGGACACTGAGGTTCAGAGAACAATGCTCACTAAGGCATGAAAACTGGAACATTGGCCTCATCAGCATGACACTCTCACTTTCCTCTACCTCCCTGAGCTCACTTCATGAGGATTTTGTCCAACAGATTCTGAATGTGTTCCTACCAAACAGAGAGAAAAAGAAACTCTTCAGAGGAGAGCTGTACTTCCCTGAGTGGCAGAATTCTAGATTAATCAGGCCAGCCACCACCTGGAACAGCTCCACTGAACTGAGGCTTCACAGATGTAACAGTCGAGGAAAAGAAAGTTTTTTTGGCCTTCATCACCGCCCTGGAATGTTAGAAGGAAAATGTCAGGAAATTTTTAAAATCATTTTCAATCTGTTTTATATTCCCCATTACTTTAGTTGCTTTGTATAATGTCTTCACTGGCTTTTTGGTCACTTAATGATCAATGAATCATCATTTTGAAAATAAAAAAAAACCATAGTGTTTACTGTTGCACCATCAGTAATAAGAAGCCACAGGGTATAATGGAAAAAAACACCAGACCCAGGAGTCCAAAGATCTGGATTTGAATTCTCGCTCTGACTCTTACAAGCTATAGCACCGTGGGGAAATGACTTAACCTATCTGAACCTCAATTTCTATACCTATTAAATGACCTTGGAAAAGTCATTTCACTTCTTTAGGTCTCTAGTTTCCTGCCTTTTCAAATGAAAGTATTGGACTACATTTAGAATCAGAGAAAGAGTCCACATCTGTTACTTAATATCCTGGGCAAATCACTTAACCTTTTTGGGGTCTCAGTTTCTTCATCTACAAAAAAGGAGGGCCAGTTCCCTCCCAGCTCCAAATCTATGATTCTCTGATCTCTGAGATTCCTTCCAGTCCTAGACCCTTTGTTCTTTTATTTTTTAATTTATGGACCAAAACATGCATTTCCATAACAACATAATTTTTAAAAAATGATTGAACATGAAACTGCAAATCTATTATGTACAACTTTCTATTCTTTTTAAATATATAATAAAATTACAGTGTAATTTCTTTTTCTTCTTTCCCCTCATGCCTGCCTATTTGTATCTAATGGCTACCATTAGACACAAGCATGCATATACATGTAAAATCATTCTATATATACTTCTATTCATCAGTTCTTTCTCTGGATGCAGATAGCATCCTCCTTCACAGGTCCTTTGTAGTTAATTTGAGTATTTATAATAGTCAAAATGATTTCATCGCTCAAAGTTGTTCTTAAAACAATATTGCTGTTAGTGGATACAATGTTTTCTTGGTTCTGTCATTTCACTATTTTTTATTTCATGCAAGTCTATCCATGTTTTTCTAAGATCATCAAACTTTATATTCTGATGGATACTTGGATACTTGTTCCTCTCAAAACTTCTGTTAGAGGTGTGTGTGTGTGTGTGTATGTATGTGTGTGTGTGTGTGTGTGTACATGCAAATATTATGGTCCTTGTTTCACAAATTGGGAAACTATGATGTAAGTGACTAATATAACTTAGTGACACAGACCCAGTTCTCTTAACTCTCAAGTCCAGGGATATTTTTATTGCTTTCCACAGGATACATATTATTTCATAAGGTTACCAGTAAACATCATAACCCTTGAAATATAAACCCTAATCTCAAAATCATGGGGCTGAGAACAAGACCTAAGAAAGTGAAAACTGATGTCTTCCTGGGAGCCCAAAGAGTAAGAGTAGGAGGTGTAAAGGGTTGTTAAATAAGCAAGCACAAAAAAAGCCTGAAGAGGAAGAAAGGTATTCTCACTCACCTAAGAGGGAATTATGAGGATAGAGATTAAAAACACATTTGAATTTTAGACCATAGACTTGGCAATGCCCCTGGAAACCCAAGTATATTTATATATATATATATATATATATACATAACGAGCTGCTAAGAATGCAATACTTCTCTTGCTAAATGTAGAGTTACAGTATGCCCTACTTTAATTAAAACTAAGTTTGTTATTAAAATCGCACATGCTCAAGTGTAACAACCACCACCTAATTGCAAGATCTCAGTAGGGGTTTCTCCAATCAGAATTTAAAGTAGTATCTCCAACTTCCAGCACCTTTCAAAAAAGAGGCTTAGAGATCTTTAGCAACATTAATTAATGTCACTCCAGGAGGTATAGAGTGTGTAGGTTTTGAAGTCCCTGTCAAAATTTAGGAACTTTTCCAAAAAAGAATGTATGCCATCAGAAATACAATGCATGCACATGTGTATTTGCACGTGGGGTGTGCGTGTGTGTGTGTGTGTGTGTGTGTGTGTGTGTGTGTCTGCAGGGCATTACAATTCCCAAGGCTCTTGGATTCATGATCCTGGACTATCTCCATTGGACTTACAAAATACTTTCCTGATAACAACCTCGTAAGATATAAAGAGCAAGAATTACTGTTTATATATAGAAGAGAGCGCTGGAGTCAAAAATCACACAGTTTCTTAGTTGTAAGTGACCTCAGTGTCTCTCTAGTCTGACTCCTATCTGAACAACAACGCCCTCTACAATGTACCAGACAGGTTATCTTCCAGTCTCTCAGTGAAGACCTTTGACGATCACAACCTACAGAGCTCCTCTCATGTGGCCAAGGTGACCTTCAGCACATCACTCAACTTCCCGGGGCCTCAGTTTCATCATTCATAAAATGATGGTTTCTGGTGTCCCTTTTTAGCTCTATTTCTAGAACCTTCTGAACACATCATTTGCCTTCAAATTTACCTCTGCAACTCCACTCATGGCTCCTATGTCACAAGGAGAATAAGAAGTATATTCCATTTTCTGTGTCACAGCCCTTCAAATATTTAAAAACAGTTATCATGTGACCTAAGTCTTCTAGTCTTCTATTCTTCATTCTGTCTTCTTCTATTCATGTGGCCTAAGTTTTCTATTCTTCATGCTAAACATCCCTAGTTCCTTCAGTCTACATGCATATGACTTGATCTCAAGGCCCTCTGCCATTGTGATTCCCTCCCTCTGAACACTTCCCAGTTTATCAATGTCCTTCTTAAAATCAGGGTGTCCCAGAACAAAGCATGATCCCTCAGAGGTAGTCAGGTAATCTGACAAAAGAAGGAAGGAAAGAAGGAAGGAAGAAAGAAAGGAAGGAAAGAAGAAAGGAAGGAAGGAAGGAAAAAAGGAAGGAAGGAAGGAAGAAAAAAGGAAGGAAGGAAGGAAAGAAAAAGGAAGGAAAAAAGGAAAGAAAGAAGGAAGGAAGGAAGGAAGAAAGGAAGGAGGTAAGAAAGGAAACAAGCATTTATTAAACATCTACTATGTGTCAAACACTGTGATAAACATTTTACAAATATTACCTCATTTGATCCTCACAACAATCCTGGGAGTAAAGCACTGTTATGATTTCTCCATTTTGCAGCTGAGAAAACTGAAGCCTACAGAAGTTTAACAACTTGCCCAGGGTCACACAGCTAGCAAATGTCTGAGGCTGGCTTTGAATTCAGGTCTACCCAACTCCAAGACTAGTAGCCTTCCAATGTGTCACAGAGTTGCCTCTGTCCAGGATCTATTAAAAGTTAGAAGCAAATTATTAGAGTTAGTGTTAGAGATTTTTCAATAGGAAGGGTTAGATATCTGTTTTCAGACTAGTCTTTAACATCAAGACCATCACTTTTAAAGGCTGGGTCATATAATAAATAGAGCAGTGAGCTGAGAATTCTTATGAAGGTTACTCTACCTTCTACCACTAGCTAGTTGTGTGGCCTTGTGCAAACCAAGGTCAAATACCCAATAAGCTCATTAAAGTTAGTGGAAGTAAAGAGGCTAGCCTAGAGCCTTTCCTTCCTAGAAAGGCAACTCCTCTATGGCTTGAGGAATTGAGAGGCCAATTAAGTATGGACCTCTGCGAGTCAGCTCTTTCCTCCATTTCTGCCCTAAAGCCAAGACTCACTCATTATAGGAAAGAAACATCTAACTACTGAGAGCTCATGGAGGCTACTTATAAGGGGACTAAATATGTAAATTGTCTTCAAAACTCATAAGAGCCATGACTAGGAGAGGAGAGAAGTACAGATAGGAATGGCCTGTTTCCTTGGTTCCAAAAGATACTTCTAGCAGCTTTAGGAGACCCCGGAAAGATTATCATTGTCCAAATGGGAAGGGGGAAAGAGAACAAGAAAGGGAAAATTAGCTAGTTTTTCAATGCCTATGGGGCCATAGAGTTCTTAATTTAGCCATTTTATAAACTTTTCTGTACCTGTTTCCTTACCTATAAAATGGGGGCAATTCCTGCCCTGCCCTGCTTTGCCTACCTCACAGGGTTGTTGTAAAGTTTCACTGAGATCATAGTTATGTTCATGAATGTGATCATTTGAAAGCATGACACACAAAACACAGCACAAGTATTGGCCTTGGAGACAGGAGAGACCTGGGTTTGAATGCATCCCAGTTGGGCAGCTATGAACAAGTCATTTAACCTTTATGAACCTCAGTTTCATCATCTGTAAAATGAGGATAAAATAGCTAGAATACCTACCTCACATAGTTGTGATGATCAAATAAGGTAATGGATACAAAGTATTTCCCCAACTTTAAAGTGCTCTGTAAATTACAGGTTTTTTAACATTTTTTAAAAGGTCTCCAGGAAAATGCCACAGGACCTGTCTCTGCCCTATGTGTTTAGCCTTTTATTCAGTGACTTGAATAAAGTTGTAAAGGGCATCCTTATTAAATCTGCAGATGACACAAAGTTTGGAAGGACAGGTAGCACACTGGATGACAGTCAAGATAAAAAAAAAAGAGCTTAACAGGTCAAATCAAATCAGATGAAATTTAATAGAGGTCAATGGAAAGTCTTGCACTTGGATTTTTAAAAGTCAACTTTATAAGTACAAGGTATGGTCAGACAAAAGTGAATCTGAAAAAGATCTTGAGGTTTTAGGGGACATCAAATTCAACATGGCAGCCAAAAGAGATAATGCTGTCTCTGAGGCTGCCTTAAAAGAGATTTAGCATTATAGGAGGGTTTTTTTGGAGGAGGGGAAAGGGAGAGTTAGGTGACTTGCCCAGGGTCACACAGCTAGTAAGTGTCTGAAGCTAGATTTAAACTCAGGTCCTCCTGACTCCAGGGCCAGTACTGGTACACAGGACTTTGAAAATCAGCATAAGTACCACATGTTGGGGTTCAGGTCCTACCTCTATGGCATACCAATGGTATGACCTTGGACAAGTCACTTAACCACAGAGTCCTCCCACCCTACCCCCTACCCCCTCCCCCCCAAAAAAAACTCTCTAATACTAAAAATTGCAGAATAATTGTCAATTTGATTAAAAGTGCTCTCAGTGCTCCAGAAAACTCTCTAAAAATAAAAGTTCCAGAATAGTTGCCAACCATCAATTCCTTACTGCATCTAGGAAGTTAGATGGCACAGCGGATAGAGTATTGGGTCTGGAGTCAAAAACCTGCATTCATATCTGGTCACAGACCCTTCCTAGCTATGTGACCCTGGCAAGTCACCTACCTACCTCTGCCTCAGCACAAAATGGGGATCATAATAGCACCTACCTCCCAGTGTCATTGTGAGGATTAAATGAGATAATAAGTGAGTAATACATAGTAGGCACTAAAAAAATCTTTATTACCTTCCCCTAATCTTTTTTCCCTTGTGAATGAGCTCTTTACACCAATTAAACCATAGGTATAGATTTTTTTTAAAAAGTCAAAGACCAAGAAATTGATAATAACTGCCCTGATTGGTCAACATCTGGGGTGTGACATTCAGTTCCAGGTACCATGTTTTAAGAATGACATTGATAAGATGGAAAATGTTCAATAGACGGCAACCAGAATGGTTGAAGGGTCTTGAGTTCATGCACATGAGAACAGGCTGAATGAACTGATGGTTAGCCTGGAGAAGAGAAAGACAGGTTGACATGATAGCTGTCTTCAAGTATTTGGGAGAGCTGACAGATAGACTTGTTCACCTCAGCTCCAAAAGGCAGAATTGGGAGCAGTGGGTGGAAGGTGAAAAGAGGAAATTTTAAGTAAGGAAAAATGTCCTCCCAATAAGTGTTTCCAAGGAGTAGACTGAGGTGTTTTGGGAGGCAAAATTCCCCTTCCTGGAAAGTTCAAAAGTCAAAGCTGGATGAAGTTTAAACTTCAGTTTTCAAAAAAAAGTCTATGCTGTAAGACACAGTTAGGTCCCAACTAGACAAATAATGAATCCCATGAAGTGGTCCCATGTATTCAAATTTACATTATTTGAAGTTGAAATTATATAAAGTTTGGTCATTGGTTCCTACAGTGCAAATTAAAATAATTCAACCACTTTATAGGATTCATTTTTTTTTTAATTTTTATTTGGCTAGGCAATGGGGTTAAGCGACTTGCCCAGGGCTACACAGCTAGTTAGTGTTACGTATCTGAGGCTGATTTGAACTCAGGTCCTCCTGAATCCAGGGCCAGTGCTCTATCCACTGCACCATCTAGCTGCCCCTACAGGATTCATTATTCACGCTAATCAAGACCTTGCTATATTCAAATTCCTTTAAACATCTTCCTTCCCCACTCCCACCCCCCAAAATGAGTTGTTATCTGGTTATTTGACTCTGGAATGCTGTTGCTAAGGCAATGTTTGGATGAGATGCCACAACACTGTGAGTGAAGTGGTCTAATGACTTTCAATGTAATCTTTAAGAAATTGGGTCAAGATTCCCAGAGTCCAGAGTAGGACTCCCACCCCAGTCACTGTCTACAAGAAACTTATCAATAACCAACACCATTTCTCAGAACTCTTGGGGGATTGACTACATGGTACCTTCAAACATGTAGAGCAGAAGAAGTCTCAGATTTTCACAAGAGTGATCCCTACTCATTCATCTGTCTTCATGTGTGGATGTTGCCCTCTTCAAGAGGAAGCCGGTACTTGATAAATCTGCTGAATCCTCACATACCTCCCTGCTGACAGCCTTTAAGCAAAATAGCACTTACGTAACCACTCTGCATCACCAGCCAACAAACTCCATGAAACAATCCCATCAGCTAACCAGAACCACAAATGTCTTTCCACCATATGCTGTCTTTTTACCTCCCCAAAAGGAAAGGGCATCAATGGGAGAAAGTCACCTACTATATTCATCTCCCTCAGTAGCAATCACAAACTTTAGTAGCCATTCAAAGCAGCATCACTGCCCTAGACAATCAATCCTTGAGGCCTAGGCAGGCAGGGAGAAGACTCCAGCTCCTTGGAATGATAGTCTCTCCCAGGCCTAATTATCCCTGGAAAGAAATCATCAGTGCTATAGGAGGAGTTGATGGTCACCACCCAAAGGTGCTCTCTGAATGTGCCAGATGCCAAGAATGCAAAGGGAAGAGAAATTCATCTACATCCACTGCCCTCAAAGGGCTTGCATTATTTAGGGGCCAACTTGTGAAAGATGTTTTAGCCTGGGAGGGGGACTTCTGGTACTTTCCCCATACAGCATGGAGATAAGGATTTATACATTCTACCTCTTCCCTGAATTTATTATTTGTAACTTATCATTCTGTCCTTAATTATATGCTATTTTTTTAAATTATTTTTAATCATATGCTATCTTGAGCTATTTCCTAATCATTTCATGTGATGAACCCATGACTGATTTCCCCAACCAACCACTTGACCAGCACTTCTCAAACTGTTTATACTCTTAAAAATTCTTAAGACACCCCACCAAAAGAGCTTTTGTTTATGTGGGCTTTACCTAGCAATATTTACCAAATTAGAAGTTTAAATGTCAGTATTATAAAAATACTTTTGACCTTACAGACCACCTGAAAAGGTCTCAGGGACCCCAAGAGTACCCACACTACTCTTTGAGAACTGAGCTCAAGACTGTCACCTGAGGGTAGGGATTGAGTCTTATCCTTTCAATAAGGTTTATCCTTTAAGCACTATCTGAGCCATAGTTCTTAACATAGGGCTGAACACATAGTAGGAATGCAGGGAATTCCTTTTGATTGACTGATCAAAGTTACCGATCAAAGTTGAAACTCCTTCCATTTGGGATTTTCCAAGAACCACATAAGCTTTGGTGACAGATTGGCCAGCTCCTGAAATCCTTCAGTCAGCACCATCTGCCTCCTGGCAGTTTCCCAAGCCCAGTGGCCTGATATACTTTGATAGTTTGGCCTACTTGAATTAAGGCATACCCTAGATCCTATGATCTTCTAACAGAGGCTGTGAGTTGCAAATAGAAAAGAATGATAATTCTATTCAAGATTTCAGTGCTAAAGAACAATATACCTCTTAAATCTAAGGGCCAATAGTGAGGGAAGTCAACATTCAGCATTCAACAAACAGTTATAAGCATTGTGTAAGGGACCAGGCACTAGGGGAGGCAGAAGATAACTAAGACCCATCTCAACTTTCTAACTCTGTGAAGAAGATAATAGATGAACCACAAAAAAAAAAAAATAATAATAATGAGCAATATGCCCAATATATGCTCTAGCTCTCTGGTTAGAAGATAGGAAAATGTGTAGGTAGAAGGGAGGGGGGGGGGGGGGGGGGGCAGCTAGGTGGCCGAGCGAATAAAGCACCGGCCCTGGAGTCAGGAGGACCTGAGTACAAATCCGGCCTCAGACACATAGCGCTTACTAGCTGTGTGACTGGGCAAGTCACTTAACCCCAATTGCCTTACCAAAAAAAAAAAAGAAGTGAGAGAGGTAGGAAAAATATTGACCTAAAGTACAGAGGAGGAAGTGAACATGATGTATTCAGGGCATTTTAGTAGGAGTGACATGGTGCTCAGCAAATGCATGTTGATATTGACTGATTGCTTTTTGGGTACTGAAAGATTTGATGGAAGTGATTACTGAGTCACTTCTCAATAATATGAGAAAGACTGGGAAGAACTCGAGGTATAATTTGGGAATGGAAACAGGCAAATGCCCTGATTTTCTTAAAAGAGAAGAGAATTTAATCTGCATCCTCTAGGTCAGTCAGATTGACTTTTGTTCCTGGAAAAAAATCTAGTACTTATTAGTAAAGAAATAATTAGTGAACATCTAGAAAGGAGAGCAGTGATTGCAAAGACCTGGCATAGTTTCATCAAAGGACAGGCCATCCATCATCTTATCTGGGTTTGTTAAACCCAGAATTTTTCTAATGAACAGGTCGCACTAGACTACTTTTATTTCTGCTTTTTATAGGGTTACTAAGCTGGTACATCAGAGGAATGCCTTAAATATAGTTTTCTTTAACAAAGAGTTTGAGGGGTCAATGATTCTATGCAAATATCTTGTTTTTCTCATTAGTTTCTAAACTATTGGACAGTAAGAATAAATCCTTCTTTTTCTGTAGCTGCAGAGGGAACATGTCTAGAGCAGAGCAAAAAAAAAGTTTATTTGCACCCCCCAAAAAAATCCTGCCCAAAAGCCTAGCTTAGGACTATGTGTTTAGTAAACAGATGTTTTAATGAAAACTTAATGAGGGGCAGCTAGGTGGCACAGTGGATAGAGCATCAGCCCTGAAGTCAGGAGGACCTGAGTTCAAATCTGGCCTCAGACCAAACACTTGACACTTACTAACTGTGTGACCCTGGGCAAGTTACTTAACTTCAATTTCCTTAAAAAAAAAAAAGAAAGAAAGAAAACTTAATGAATGAATTACAAGATCCACCAAATAAAATATACCTTTTGTGTCAGAGTGAGCTAATTTACCGTCTTTATCATCAAGGAGTTTACAATTTAGCTATATAAAAGCATTTTATAAATGCTAGCTGTTATTATTGCTAATGTTATCATTATTGTTGTCATTAAAGCTAGATGGTGCAATAGATAGAGCTCTGGGCCTGGAGTCAGGAAGATGCCTTCATATCCTGCCTCAGACACTTACTAGCTGTGTGATCCTAGGCAAATCACTTAACCTCTGCCTCAATTTCCCCATTTGTAAAATGGAGATAATAATAGTATCTACCCTCCCAGATTTGTTGTGAGGATCAAATAAGATAATATTTTTAAAGCACTTAGCACAGTGCCTGGCAAATAGTGTTCATCTAATAAATGCTTGTTTCCTTCCTTTTGTTGTTAAGGGAATAGAATTAACACACATACTCAAAAAATCAAATATGGTTCTGATACCAAAACCAGGAAGAGCAAAAACAGAGAAAGAAAACTTTACACCAATTTCTGTAATGCATATTGATGCAAAAATTTTTAAATAAAATACTAGGAAGGAAATTACAATATATCACAAAGATCATACACTATGAGCAGGTGATATTTATACCCAGAGTATAGGGCTTGTTCAATATTAGGGACTCTATCAACACAATTAACCAATAAGAAAAACAACAAAAACCATATAATTGTATCAATAGAAAAGGCTTGTTGGCAACACTTACTCCTGTTTAAAAAAACTAGAAAGTATTGTCTTCTTAGTTTGTGTCTTGATCTCCCTTGTCACCACAGTAGCTTATATACAAGTACTGTTTTTGTTGCTTGTTCATTTTTCCAGTCTATTTCTCAATTTTTAACTTTATGTTAAAGCTGGGATCTGCTTGGTTGGGAGCAAGGGAGGGCTTGGCACTATCCCAAATTTCAGATTTTTTTGTGCTGTTGTTTTCAGAGCTAGTTCTGAGAGTCTGTAGGTTTTTGATATTTCTAATGTGGTATAATCCAAGGAGAAGTGTGGTCAGTGCTCTCCTGGCCTATGCTCTGGTTTTTGCCCAGGAAGACACCTTGTTCCTTGGCAGTTGCAAGAGCTAGCACTCCTCTTGGCTCTAGAACTGTGACTAGGTCCACTGCTCCCTGTGGCCACAAGCACTGGTGCTCCTCCTCACCCTAGAACTGAGAACCTAAACTCCATATGGGCAATGCAACAGGGTCCTGCACCCAGTGGCAGCAAAGTGTCCCCTGCAATCTCTTTCTGATTAGTTAATTGATTCCCTTACCACCTCTGGGCTGAGAGCTCCCAAAGCGACTGCTGCTATTGTTGCAGCTGCCTGCAAGCCCTGCTGGTGGTGTTATTGCCGCCTCCAAGACCCACTAGTGTTGTTGCTGCCAAGTGTCCTCTGGGCCAGTCTCTACCTCAGTGTCACAGACTTCTTCTGAGAACTCCTAAGCTTGGGCTGGAAAAAATGTCTTGCTTTGACCTTTTGTTGGCTCTGCCACTCCAGAATTCTATTTGAGGCATTATTTTTAAGTTGTTTGGAGGGAACTATTGGGAGAATTCAGCTCTTCTACTCTGCCATATTTCTTGGTTGTTTTTTGGCCTATTAACACCCATCGTGCATGTTCCCACTACCTTCTGTATGACACTCCTGTTTAATTTTTCAATGAATATAGTTTTCCATGACTTACCTTGATAAAAACCCATCATTACTAGTATTAAAAAGAGGAGCCAATTTTTTAAAATATTGACTTTTGTTTCTAAGAGAAGTTTTGGGTTTATTAACAATTAGAAAAGAGGAACAAAATAGATTTCCTTCTTACCGTAAGCACCACAGAAATTCAGAGATGGGAAAGATATTTGTGGTAGGTGCTCAATAGAGGCTTGATTGAGTAATTGATTGATTGAGCCAACATTGATGTGAAAAGACAAACAAACTGGACAGAACAAATAGATGCTGTACAGACAGATGCACATTTTGGAAAAGGCTTTCTTGAATGAGGGCATGAGTGCACATGGATGACTCAGAAACTTTTCCCCCTCCCTTCCAGACCACTTCCTGTGGCCCCAGAGCATCTCATTGCTGAGTTACAAAATAGCCCAGTTCTGCAAATTACATAGAAAAATAAACCAAAAAACTCATGAAGCAAACCCATGAAGAAAGAAGGTAAAGAGCTATGCTTGCAATTTAAACACTGTTCCCCTCTCTCACCATGACTGGTATTTTTCACTTGACATTGTTAAGACAGTGTGTGCCTGGTTTTCCACCATGCCTCCTTGGAGCAGGGAAAGGAACAACATTCCCACCTTCCAGCCTGTACCCTTTCCCAAACATCTCCAGAGACAAGAAAATTTCATTGTTCCTTCACCATTTAATCACATCTGAGGGGTATGCTATTGGCTCAAGTTCTGACATGCAGACTCTGTTCTCAAAGGACTTCTTGAGAAGGAATTAAATATTTGGAAGGAAGAATAAGGCTGCTGCTTTCAGAAGATTCCAGCAAGTTGTGGGCCGTTAGCACCAGCTTCTCAGATCATCACAGCCTCACACTGGCCTGGGTCCACTGAATCATGTTTAAAAATACTTCCCCTTTACTGGACCAGCTCCTACCACCACCAGGAGGTCCATACTTTTACTCTCAAACATGAGAAGTGCTGAGCTCAAAAATGGCAATGAAAGCATATGCATTCAAGGCCTTATGTAATCTGGTCTACTTTGTCTTATCTAATTTCTCATAACTCTCTAATATACCTTATCTCCTCTGGCCAGTGCTGTGTGCGTAAGTAGGAATCTTGGCACCTGAAGCAAATACAACTGAGAAAAAAGATGAGTTGAGAAATTGAGAAGAGCCTAACTATGGCTACAGTCAAGCTTGGAGAAAATCATTCTACCCTCCTACCCCGCAGAGAACCCATTCCTATCCTTAGGAGTTGGTGGAGGGGGGACAGGGAATATGTGATCTGGAAAAAGGATGCCATGGTTGCAGGACTTAGGAAGTAGTGACACAAGAGTGGCTGTGTCTTTCTTTCAGCAATCCAACCACATGTGGTATAGCAAATAACCATGAGGCAAGGCATAAGGATAGTGATCAATGCACAGAGGGAGCCCTGCCTCATCTCCCTGCCCTAAGACATTGGCATTCTGGAACAAAACCCTATTCACTCCAAGCTAATTATACCCCTGCCAGAGTGTAAGACTCAAGAAAAGTTCTCAAAGAGTCAGCACTCAAATATGAGACGAGTTGAACTCAAAAATGGCAAAGAAAGTGTATCTGTCTTCATGGCTTCATATAACCTAGTCCACTGTATCTTATCTAATCTAATTTCCCATAACTCTCTAATACATGCTATCTCCTCCAGCCAGGCAGGTCCTCTCACTGGGTCCAGAATACAGCATGTTCACAACCTCCTCTCAAGAGGAGCTTTAGTTCAAGATAAGAACATAGATTTAGAACTTGAAAGGACTACAGGGACCATTAAGACAATCTTCTCCCCTCATTTTGCATAGATAGATCATATAACTAGTGTCTATTCAACCTCTCCATCTCCAACTCTACTCTATAATGTATCCCCTTTTCTATCAGAAACTGCCAATTTTGGCAATTAATCAACATATTTTGGGGTCTGGACTCGTCATTTCATTGGTGTAAGGAACTAACAGTGTGGAAGAATCCTCCTCTGATGTAGCTTGGCAAATTGTCTGTAATATATAGCCTTATAGTGTTTCCTGGGATACTAAGAAATTAAGTGACTTGTTTAGGGGTATACCACTTTTATGTGTCATAGGCAAAAACTAAATCCTGGTCTTTCTGACTCCAAGGCAGGCCTTCTGTCCACTGTACTACATTGCCTCTCCATTTACTCACATGCTATCTTGTATTGGCATTTCAATCAATCAATCAGCAAACATTTATTATGTACCTACAACATGCCAGGCACTGTACTAAGCACTGGGGATACAAAAAGAGGGAAAAGGCAGTCTCTGCTCTCAAGTTGGATGGATAGATATTTGAATATTTGACTGTTTCATGGCAATAATTAGTTAATTCAACAATTAGATCCTTCCCAGACCTGTGCTAATCCTTGGGGCTTTTCCCCTTACTTCAAGTGGTCAGAGACAGTTAATAGTCCCCCCAGTTGAAAACCAACCTCCTGAATACTCCCAGGTAGAGAATACACTTAATCTGTTTCTTCAAGGAGCTTACCATCTAACTTTGAAGACAAAACTAGCACGTGTGAAACAATTATCATTTGGAGTCGGTGGCATTTAAGGTTCCATCTAACCTTAAAATTCTGCAATTTGGAGAACAATTAAGAGCTAAAGAGTATGGTACTAGCAATAGGTAAGATAGGAATTCAGAGAAGGGAGAGATAAATGTGTACTGAAGCAGTCTAAGAAAGCTTCATAAGGAAGGCAGGACTTTACTTGGACCTTGGAGAATTTGTAGGATTTTGTATCAGCTAAGGGAAAAGAGGGTGCCTTGAGAGAAGTAGAATTATGACCAAAATTATAGAGGTACAAATGACCATAGCTTGGAAGAGAAAAAATGAAAATTTCGATAGGAGCAAAGAATATCAAATATCAACATCAAAGAATAACTGGAGATGAGACTGGTAAGGTGAGATAGGACTAGATTGTGGTGGGCTTTGAATATCAGGCTAAAGCATGTGAACTTTAACCTCACGAACTTTATATTCTCATTGGGAAGACAACATAAACACATGGGAAAAGAACACAAAATTTTTAAGAGGTAAATTGTGTAGTACAGACACAAAGTACATCCATAGTTTAGGAGTTATATAAACTTTGCTGTAGTAGAAAGAGCACTGGGCTAAGAGGCAGAGGACCTGGGTTTGGATCCCTCCTCAGCCATTTACTTGCTGTGTGAGGCAAATAAATGGGCAATTTATTGACTTCTCTGAGCCTCAGTTTCTTCATCCATAAAATGGATATTCCAATCCATAGCAATAGCCTTGGATCTTAAACCAGGGTTTCTCAGAAGGATTAGATTACCTATTCAATACTGAAATCAATGAGCCTTTATTTGGGACATTTAAGGAAAGATTATATGGCTCATCTGGAGATACCCAAGGCTGGGAGTATAAAGGGGAAGGCAGCCAGCAACAAGAGATGGACAAAAAGCATCATATACCACACACACCACACACACACACACACACACACACACACACACACACACTCTCTCTCTCTCTCACACACACACACACACACACACACACACACACACACAGCAAACCAGAATCCTTCTGACATCTGTAAGAAGGGGAAATCCATAGTGGTCATATGAGAACCAATCCCACAACCACCTCTTGAGCTTGGAGAATCCTTACACCAAGTTTTTCTTGCTCTTTATGGGCAGAGACTGTGTATTTTTCTTCTTCTTTTATCTCCAATGCTTAGCACAGTGCCTGATGCATTTTATTGTTGTCATTGTTCAATCATTCACTTCTGTCCAACTCTTAATGACCCCGTGGACCATACTGTCCATGGGGTTTTCGTGGCAAAGATACTGGAACGGTTTACCATTTCCTTCTCCAATGGATTAAGGCAAACAAAGGTTAAGCGAGTTGCCCAGGAACCCACAGCTAGTAATTGTCTGAGACCAGATTTGAATTCAAATCTTCCTGATTCCAGACCCTACACTATATCCACTGAGCCATCTAACTGCCCCATCTGCCTAACACAGGTTGTAAGTGCCTAATAAATGATTGTCAACTGACTGATTGATAGTTTGGAATATTGGGTCCAGTGTCAGGGCAATTTGAGAATTAGAAAGGGGGATGTGTTTTGAGAGTAGGAGTAGAGTCTCAGTCACATCTGATTGTTTTCCCCCTCTGATGTCAGTAAGCAAGGAGGAACCAAGGTTGCACCTTGGGGCACTGAAGATAGAAGTTTCTTACATGAAAGTTTCCATGCATAGAAACTTCCAAAAAGGCAGTAAATGCCAGGCAAGAAAAGAGGATGTGACTAAAGGTAGCCTGTCACAAAACAAGTCTAGGTCTAAAAACTTGAAGGTTTTTTCCTAACAATCATAATGGTAATAATACTATTTCAGCTACCTACCTCAGGCTTACAGTAACTGTAGTACCCTATAATTGTGAGATCCTATTATTAACCGCTCTAAAATTTTACCAGGGATCAAAATCAAGCTACCTAGTCTGTGGTTTCCAGAGCCTTCTTTTTTTTTTTTTTTTTTTTTTGAAAAGAAGGGAAACATTTGTCACGCTCTTACAGTCCTCGGTGGTCTCTACCTTCTCAGACCCCCTTTATTTTCCACTAACAGTCAATAACACAAAATCCACCCCTTGATTATATGTCATTTTATATTATCCACTCATGATTTTACATGTTAGAGTTGGCTCTAGGACTACCTTAAAAGAAACATGGGCTTTTAGAGTTGGGAGGTGCCCTTAAAGATTGTCTAGTCCAAGGTTCTTAATCTTTGTGTCACAGGTCCTCCAGCAGCCTGGCAAAGCCTATGGACCTGTTGGCATAATAATGTTTTAATATTTTTATTTAAAATATTTTAAAAAATAAAATAGGAATATAAATTAGATTTAAATTTTTTATTTAAAAAATAAAATAGGAATATAAAATAAAACAACTATATTGAAATATCATTATCAAATTTTTTTTTAAAATAAGGTTCATGGACCCAGTTTAAAAAATCCCCAATCTAGTCTAATACCCTTGTTTAACAGATGAGGAGTTACTGCCTCAACCATAATCATAACCAGTAGTAAATACCAGATTCAAGATCCTAACCCAGGTTCTCTGACTTCAGGCCTACTACTTATTCTGCTGCACCATCCAGTGTCCCACCAAGCTGCCTCCCCTATTCTTTGTCCACATCCCCGACAGTGACCCAGCATTCAGGGCCAGGAACACTCTTGGTGCTCAAGAAATATCTATGAAAAAATAAATAAATAAATAAAAAATAAAAATTTTTTTAAAAAAATTTAAAAAAAAAGAAATATCTATCGATTAAATCAAAGCTGGGTCCAGTCAAGTTTCCATGTTTTTAAACCAGGGAACCACCAACCTGAGGGTGGCTAGGGAAACTATGTTCCGTTCTTTTCAGTTACTCAGTAACAGTCTTCTTCTTCCCTGAAAGCCAATAAGGTTGGATCCATGCTAGGCCAATATTTGAGAAGTCTTCCGAAGATGAGAAAACTTTAAACCTTTTCAACCAGTGGACAGGCACATCTTTGTTAAATAGTTGCTCTTACAGGTCTGGAATGAAAGGAGGAGGTGTCTACTGGAGGCTATTGCTATGGCTGAATTTCAGTCCCAAGCCCTTTGTTTGCATCCTTGTCTCTAAAGTGAGCTCAGCTCCAGAAGCCAAGCATTCCAACCCTCCCACCTCCTGCCTGGTCCTTTTCCTAACAGAGAGCAACCTATTGTCCAGATGTGGCTTCACTAAGTGGTATTCTATTGGGCTATTTTTTTTTTTAACAAGGGATGATTTGTATTTTTAACATCTTTTAACAGATACCTAAGGAAAGCAGCTGGTATAGGCCCAAGTCTTTAAGCTGGCAGACATCATTTTGGGAGGGGCATTTCAGCCTCATGGATCCCTCTGGGTATGGTATATCACTCTTTCTGGGCTTCCTCCTTTAAAGTGGCTGGTTTTCAAATGGGTGGTAAAGGGGGGAAGGGGAGGAGAAATGGAACTATTATCCACTTCTGAGTCTTTAAAGTAAGAGGAAAAGCCCCAAAGGTTAAAACTACCCCTGAACGATTGATTGAATGGACGAATGAATGAAAGAATGAAAAAGTATTATTACTATATGGGCCAAGCACCATACTAAGCACTGGGGATATAAATACAAAATCATGACAGTGATTTCCTTTAAGGAGTTTATATTTCAATGGGGGAAGATAAGACATAAAGGGGAGTGATGGCTAAGGAAACCTGTCTTGGTCAGGGATGAGGAGTGGAGCGATAGGGCACTCAATTGACACACCCTTTCTAGAAACAAATGGCAATGTTAATTTGATTACAATTGTCAGATGACTGGGAGTGGGTAGGGGAAGGGGGAAGATAACTCAGTATGGAAATGTGGAAAATGGTCGAATAAAGAAACATGGTTTTAGGGAGAAATTTAGAGCTGAGTGGTTTGGGGATTAGGATTAAAGAGGCACCCTCTGGGCCATAGGCTCCAGGTTTGTGGTTCAGCCATTTTTTTCAATCGTGTCCAACTTTTCATGACACCATTTGTGGTTTTCTTGGCAAAGATACTGAAGTGGTTTTCCATTTCCTTCTCCAGCTTATTTTACAGATGAGGAAACTGAGGCAAGCAGGGTTAAGTGACTTGCCCAGGGTCACACAGCTAGTAAGTGTTTGAGTCTGGGTGTGAACTCATGAAAATGAGTCTTCCTGACTTCAGGCCCAGCTCTCTATCCACTGCACCACCCAGTTTTAGGCTCCAGTTTTAGCAGTTCTAATTTACCTGCCTCCCATAAAAAGACTCATGTCCTTCACAAGGTCTTCCATGAATAATTAGAAAGAAGGTAGCTATTGGTCCTCCCAAAATGCATTTACCTTTATATTTGGGGCCACTTTAAACTTCTTCTAAAGACCAGATTAAAGCCTTGAACTAAAAGTCAAGAGACCTAGCTCTACCTTACATAGCTGCATGACCTTTTACAAACCCTTTAACAATTTTATTTTTATATAGTGTTTTCACACACTAGATGTGATTGTTTGAATTGCTTTTCTAGGAGTAGAAAGGAGTTGCACAGATCCATCCGCAAGCCCCCATCCTGCACAATGTTGTAGCAAAAAGAGCATTGGATTTGAAATCAGAGAAGGTGAGACTGGGTGAGATTCCTGCCCCTGCCATTTACTATATATGTAACATTGAGCAAGTCCCTTCACCTCTCTGAGGCTCAGTTTCCTCACCTGTAAAATGAGGGGCTCAGACAAGATGATCTCTGAGGTTCCTGCCAGTTCCCACATCCCATGATTCCTCCCTGCTGGCAGGTTGCCCATCACTCAGTAACAAGACTGGAGCCAAAGCCCATCAGCTGGGTTTTTGTGCGACCATCAGCCCCACGAAAAAATGAAGGTCTGGCAATACTGGCAGAGATGGACTTTCATATGCTGGCATTCAAGTTACAGCTGGTTTCCTCCCACAGCACAGGCCACAAATAGTACATATTCTCAATCTCAGGGCAGGAAGTAAATGATGCCATTTGCAAGAAAGAAGAAAACATCGGCTCACTTCCCCCTTCTGCAGGGAGCCAAAGCCTCCTTTGGAGGTAAAAGTCTATCTGACAATTAGTGTATCTTTACATTCACCTGTTCCTGCTGCCCAGTAGTAGTGCCACCTCACCCAACTACTATAAATGAGCACTTAGAGATCTCTCTCCCTCTCCCTCTCTTTCTCTCTCTGTCTGTCTCTCTCTGTCTCTCTCTGTCTCTCTTTCTCTGTCTCTGTCTTTCTTCAAGTCTCTGCTAAAATCCTACCTTCTACAAGAACCTTTCCTAGGTCCCCCTCTGAGATTATTTCCAATTTATTTTTTATATTTCTTGTTTCTACATAGTTATTTGCATCTGTCTCCCCCATTAGATCATAAAGTCCTTGAAAGCAGGGACTATTTTTGCCTTTCTTTGTGTTCCCAGCAGTAAGCACAGTACTTGACACATAGTAGGCACTTAATAAAGGTTTGTTGACTTGACTTCCATTTTTGTTTTCCAGTAATGTCATTGAACTACCTCATGCCTGCCTCATCCCCCATCCCCGTGCAAGCCTTGTAGGGGTTTTCGGGAACCTTAGGGAAGGCCTTAGACATGTCCCACCCCCTTCCCTTATGCACTAACTGATGCCTGGAATTTCATTATCAGGGTTTCATCTCATTTGTTTAGAAAGCTTTTGTCCTACTACAAATAACTCTGGAAGGGGTCCTACTCTGCCTTGCTTTCATGACTTGCTATTTGAGAGTGAATGAAGCTCTAAAAAGAGGAGCAGTGCATACAGGCCCTAGACACCTGTGGACTGGAGGGGGCACCCTTCATGATGAATGAACACAGAAAAGAGGAGGTTGGGGGCACCAAAGACAAACTTTGCCAACTTCACACAGTTTCACTGAGAATCAGTTCTGGTTGTTCAGTAGATTATGAGAAATAATATTTAGATTTTTCAAAAACTTTAAAGTTCAGAATGATTGGGCAGCTAAGTGGCAATCAGATACAGAGTCAGGCCTGGAGTAAGGTAGACTCATCTTTCTGAGTTTAAATCTGTCCTCAGACATTTACTAGTTGTGTGACTGTGGATAAGTCATTTAACCCTGTTTGCCTCAGTTTCTTATCTGAAAAAGGAACTTGAGAATGAAATGACAGACCACTCTAGTATCTTTGCCAAGAAAATCCCAAATGAGATCACAAAGCATAGGACATAACTGAGAAACAACTCAACAATATCAATAGACCATCTAGCCCAGTGCCCTCATTTTACAGAATAGGGAAGTGAGGCCCACTAAGTGGGACTGTTCAGTTTTTTCAGTCTTGTCCAACTCTTTGTGACCACATTGGGGTCTCCTTGGCAAAAAACCACTGGAGTGATTTGCCATTGCTCTTTCCAGTTCATTTTACAGATGAAGAAAATGAGGCAAACAGGGTGAAATGACTTGCCCAGGGTCACAAGGCTAGTAAGTATCTGAGCCAGATTTGAACTCAGGCCTTCCTGACTCTAGGCCCTGTGCTCTGTCTGCTTTGCCACCTAGCTGCCCTAGTCACTTTCCCAATAAGCAGCAGATCTGGAAATCCAACTAAAGTCTTCTGATTCCAAATCCAACAAGCTCTGTTAACTCTTATGGTATATGCACATGTGTTCGTGTACACACACACACACACACACACACACACACACACACACACACAAAGCCCCAAAGCCATAATGCCATATAATCTCTGTAAGAAAAGCTCAGTAACTAGACCAACCTCCAAAAGGTTTTCCTTTCTCTGAGTCACTTGTGCTTGTCATTTTTTTATTTTTCCTTGCAGACATCTACCAGTGGTTTTATTTTTAGAATCTCATCCATCCCGTTTCCAAGCTTGCCCAGAGTTAAGGGTAAAGAAGTTTAAGCAGGTTAACATGGCTGCTGCCAATAAGCAGAACTCACCTAACAGTCTCAGCTATTTGAAATCCCATCTGCCAACTTCCTAGTCATCAGACATTGTCTTTGATTCCCCCTTTACCTCCCTTGTTCACTGGTTTTGCTAAGAAAGTAATTATCTGTGAAAAATTATTTTTCTCCCCTTTCTTCTCCCACCTTGTCCCCTACTCAAGATCACTCTGAGCAACCAGAGCAGAATCATAGTTCTGCATTTGAAGATTGTAGAGTCAGACCTCAGATAAAAAAAAGACTAAGCAAAGGTATGCATACGGTTGTTGCTTGGTCATTTCAGTCATGTTCAACTCTTTGTGACCCTATTTGGTGTTTTCTTGGCAAAGATACTAGAGTGGTTTGCTATTTCCTTCTCCAGCTTATTTTACAGATGAGGAAACTGAGGCAAACAAAGTTAAGTGACTTTTCCAGGGTCACACAGCTAGTAAGTGTCTGAGTCCAGATTTGAATTCATGAAGATGAGTCTCCCTGCTTCCAAGCCCAGTGTTCTGTCCACTGTGCCATCTAGTTGCCTATGGGTAGAGTAGATCAGGACTGCTGAATTGCAAGGCTTCTGTATGAGTTCATAAAATTTAACAAGAGTGGGGGGGGGGGCGGGGAAGAGGTTCTGGATGGTCTGGAAATTGCACCAGAATCATTTGTCATGTTTCACTGTCCCTTACCCATTTCTGAAGAATTAAGCCCATCTTTCTCCTGTTCTCAAAAACCAGTATAAAAGTATCACAAAGAGAAAATTACTCATTAACATTTCTGGTCAAGAGTCTGTGCTATAGAAGACATTATCACTGATAAATTTGTGGAAGATGCAAACTGATTCTCTAGGTCTGAAGAGCTTTTCTACAACAGAACTCCCAGCTCCACTATTTATTTCCTGCGTGACTTTGAGCAAGTCACCTAGTTCTCTCAGCCTCATCCATGAAATGAAGGGGTGGGGGGAAGAAAGAAGTTGAACAACACAGTCTCCAAGAGTCATTCCAGCTTTACATCCTAAAAACTTCAATATGGTCCAGAACAGACAGAACCAGTTTGTCTCAGAAATGGATTAATCACCTGCTTAGTTGATGGAATTTCAAGAGCACTGAAGAGTCAAATGTCTCCCAAATATTTTCCAATCATCCAAGATATTCTGTTTCAAAGACCAGGAGAGGGGAACAGGTCACACTTTCAACTCTTCTCTTTCTTATGTCCTTAATGGAATCATTTTATCAGATCCTTTCTTCATTGGGTTTCAAGAGTGGGGAAGAGGGCACAGAACTTGGTGATTAGGGGCATAGAAGACAAATTTTGGAGATTTCACTCAAATCACTGATTACTAATGAAGAAGGGTCAATATTTAGAGAAAGGATGACAAAAATAGAAAAATAACAGAAACGAGCCCTCCAAAGTATGCATACTGAGGTACATTAAGTAAATAGTACAATAGTTGGAGGGGTTGGGGTAGCTAGATGGTGCAATGAATTGAGTGCTGGGCTTGGAGGTAGAAAAACTCATCTTCCTGAGTTCAAATCTGGCCCTCAGACACTTACTAGCTGTGTGACCCTAGACAAGTCACTTAACTTTGTTTGCCTCAGTTTCCTCATTTGTCAAATGAGCTGGAGAAGGAAATGGCGAACCACTCTAGTGTCTTTGCCAAGGAAGCCCCAAATGGAGTCACAAAAAGTTGAATACTACCTGAACAAAAACAGCGGTAGTCTGGGAGTCAAAAGATGCTGGGTTCAAGTCTCAGCTCCATCATTAATTAGTTTTCTAACCTTAGGCAAATCATTACAATTTTCTGTGCCTCAGTTTACTTATGTGTAAAATTAGTAAACTAGAGGAAGGGAGAGAAGTGGAATGGAATTATTGGTATAAAGTTAAATAATATATAAAAGGGCAATAATGGCCTCATTTCTCAAATACATAAGGAACTGAGTCAAATTTATAAAAATAAGAGCTGTTGTCTAACTGATAAACTGTCAAAGGACATAATAGACAGTTTTCAGAAAAAGAAAACAAAGGTATCTATACTCATATGAAATAATGCTCTAAATCATTATTGATTAGAGAAATGCAAATTAAAACAACTCTGAGGTACCACCTCACACCTGTCAAATTGACTAACAAGACAGAAGAGGAAAATGACAAAAACTGGAGGGAATATGGAAAAGCAAGGACATTAATGCACTTTTGTTAGAATTATGAACTAGCTCAACTATTCTGGAGAAAAATTTGAAACTATGGCCAAAGGGCTACAAAATTGTATGTCCTTTGACTCAGCAAGTATCCCAAAGAGATTAAAAAAAGGTAAAGGACCTATATGTACAAAAATATAACAGCTCTGTTTGTGGTGGTAACAAATTGAAAATTGAGGGGATGCCTGAGTGATGAGTAATGGCTGAAGAAGTTGTGGTCTGTGATTGTGATGGAATACTATTTTGCTATAAGAAATGACAAGGGGGATGGTTTCAGGAAAACCTGGAAAGACTTACATGAATTAATTCAGAGTGAAGTGAGCAGAACCAGCAAATCATTGTACACAGTAATAGCAATACTGTAATGACGATCAACTGTGAAAGCCTTAATTACTCTTATCAATACAATAATCCAAGACAATTCCAAAGGACTCATGCTAAAAAAAAAAAAAAATGCTATCCACCTCCAGAGAGAGACAGCTGACGAACTGAGTGCAAACTGAAGCATAATTTTTTCACTTTATTTTTCTCACTTTTTTTGCAACATGGCTGATATGGAAATGTTTTGCATGATTTCACATGTATAACTGATATATTGCTTGCCTTCTCAATGGATGGCTAAGGGGCTAGAGGGAAGGAGGGAATTTTCAAAAAAATATTCAAGAATGTGAATAAAAAAAACAAAAAGAACTTATTAAATAACACTATACAGGTACAGGTATTTTTCCTTTCCTTTCATTATTTTATGCTTCCATGAGGTACCCTAGTGTTTTTGTCCCCTAAGAGGTCCTCAGAGCTACTAACATTACTGAAACTTGAACAAAAAGAAAGGGAGTTCATATTGCATTTGTGGTAAGGTTTGCTCATTCCTCAGTGCCAGGAGACCTGAATTCTACAGCAGCACTGAAACTAATTAACTAAGTTACCTTGGGCAAATCATTTAACCTTTTTGAGTCTCTGTTTCCTCATCTGTCAAGCATGGATGAAAATACATGACATTCCTACCTTAAAGGCGTGTTTTGAAGATCAAAAGGGATCATGGACAGGAAAGTACTTGGAAAAGTTAAAGTTGTCATATCTATAATGGATTTCATATTGCTTGCCATCTCAATGGGTAAAGGAAGAGAATTCAAAATTCAAAATTTCAAACAATGAATGTCAAAAAAAATTTAAGAAAAACAATTTTTAAGTTAAAGTTGTACATACCAGGCATGGCCAAGGTGGAAAAAGATTACATTTACCAGAATGTGTTGAGTCCCAGAATATTTAATGCTCATTAGAAGAAAGCAAAACTCCATTTCACATGTGGCTGTATGCCTACAACAGAGCTGTTGGTTGATGAAAGTGGACTGTAGGAAAGATGTAGGAGTAATAAAAAGCTCTGTTCAGTATGTAATGCCTAGAGTAGAGTCATGCTCAATGTAAGCCTAGAAAGAGATGGATTCCAGATTAGCCACATGTAGAAATGATAGCAAGGGAGCAAATGTTGGGGTGACATAGACTTGCCCCTTCAGTGAAGTCTCCAGTCCCTAGGATCCATCCAGCAGGATGCTCTGGCTCAAGAGGGACCCTGTACCTGTGCCTTCCTCATCAGAGTCACGAGCTTTGGAGGAGTTTGTGTTGCAGATTGCTCTTGAAGGAAAGGGAATGAAATTGTTCTAATAGCGCAATGTGATTAAGATCTTTTTGGTTGCTTTACTATTCATTTCTCTCTTGGCTAAGTGTTTATACAGCTTTAAGACTGTTTTATTAGCATAGCTAGCAACTGAATACCTAGATCTAAGTTAACTTCAGAAGTTCTTAATTGTGGGGGCAGCTAGGTGGTACAGTGGATAGAGTACTGGCCCTGGAGTCAGGAGAACCTGAGTTCAAATCCAGTCTCAGACACTCGACACTTACTAGCTGTATCACCCTGAGCAAGTCATTTAACCCCCAACTGCCTCACCAAAAAAAAAAAAAAGTTCTTAATTGAGAAGAAGCAAAACAAGCCAGATTTACCAATGAGAATCCCCCATAACTTGAACCCCAATCTGTGAAGGATCCAGACCTGGTTGTACCATGAGCTACATATACAATTTAAGCCATCATCGTTGTTATTATTATACAAACCATTTCAGTACAATGTTCCTATATATTTGTGGTTGTTCTCCAGTAGTTTCAGTGACGTCCAACTCTTCGTGACCCTTTTTGGGGTTTCCGTGGCAAAGATACTGGAGTTGCTTTGCCATTTCCTTTTCCAACTCATTTTATAAATGAGGGAACTAAGGCAAACAGGGTTAAGAGACTTGTCCAGGGTCATACAGCTAATAAGTGTCTGAGGCCGGATTTGAACTCAGGAAGATGTGTCTTCCTCCTTCCAAGCCCAGTGCCCTGTCACTTTGCCACCTAGCCGCCTTGTTCCTATACAGAGACCAGTATCTTTATTTGTTATGAAAATATTTTTACATGGTTTAAACATATAGTTTCATTAGCATGAGGTGTCTCTGTGGGAAAGCAATGATACAGATCAACAGCTTACCTGTAACTTAAATCCTAGAGAGTTTTCTGGGACTCTAAGCGGTCCACAGTTACATAGCTAGAATGAGTTAGAAGCGGGCCTTCAACTCACCTTTTCCTGACTTTAAGACTCGGTGTCATCTTATAGATTAGGAAACTGAAGCTCAGAAATGTTAAATGATTTGCCCAAGGCCACAGAGCTAAGACATGGCAGAGCCAGGATTCAAATCTAGGTCTTCTGACAGAGAATCTATTGTGCTTTCTACCACAACATGGCTACTTTTCTATCTAGACTCATAAATATTTTACCAACAAACTCTTTTTAATGCTTATTTTATATTGTATCTGACATCAGTTCATTCTCCTCCTTTCTTGCTCCTCCAGATTCCTGATTTACTCCAAGTCTTGCAGAACAGAGATATTTGAAATTAAAGATCCCGTAACACTGAAATGCCTCTTCTGCAATGTGCCCTAAAGAAAGGGAAGATGATGAAAGAATCCAGAGATATTCAATGGAGTACTTGGAGCTACCTCTTTCAGAATCTATTGCCATTGGGCACAGCTTTTGCTTCTCTCTGCTCAGGGACTGGGCACTGAGGAATAAATGAATAGAACCATGAAAGTTTCACTGTGGAATTGGATTGCTAGTGGTCATGGGTCATCACCAAAGTGCCTTTGGCCCAGAACGGTCTTTTATGAATAGGTAGAATAGGCCTATGATGTGCGAGTCTTTTTTTCTTTCTTTTACAGTTACCAAGGTCTTCCTGTCCCCAAACATATCAATCATTAATTTAATCAATCAGTGAGCATTTATTGAGCATCTACTGTACCAGGAGCTGTGGGAGATGCAAGAGAAGGAGACAGCAAGGTCACTACCCTCTCAGAGTTTATAATCTCCTGGGGGAAACAAAACTAATATGCGTGAAACAGGGAATAAGTAAAGGTCAAATCATATGCTACAGACAATAAATGCTATTGGATTCCAGAGAAAGGACAAATCCCTGTGGGCTAGAGCTATTAGGGAAAGTTTCATGGAGGAGCCTGGGCAAGCTGAACTCTGAAGGATGGGCAGGCTTTAGATTTCAGCTGGAGCAAACATCAGGAGCAAATATGCAGAAATGGGAATATGAATGTCACATTCTGGGTACCAAGAGGAGGTAGGCCTGACTAAAATACACAATACGTGAAGGGGAGTAGGTAGAAGATTAGGTTGGAAATTAGGGTGGGAATAAACCATGGGATCTTATTGCCTTTCTCGGGGCCTGTGCCAAAGGTAGCCCCGAATACAGTACTGCACTCCCCTTGTGCCAGGTAAAGAGATAAAGGAAAGTGGTTGTGACATAGGTGGTAGTAATCGGCTTGAAATCAAGCCCCACCACAGCATGCTAAGTTGTCCCTGTGATTACTCTCTCTAAAATATGAGCTAGTGCTTGGAGAGGTTTTGCAAGCCGGCAGAATGGAAATGTGCTTCTAAATGCACATTTGAAATGTGGTGTTGGACTCTTTCCTTGAACCAGCAGCCAATACCCCTCCTCCTTCCCTTCCCTCTAGCTAACCCATAAATCAGCCTGCTTTTCTCTCCATCTGCAGGTTCCCTCCCGCCACCTCAGCTGGGCTGCTGGGACTGAATTTTTTGGTCTTCTGTGTGTTGAGACTGACAAGGCGTTTGGTATAGCCAAAATGTTTAGGATGCCTGGGTGGTTGTAACAAATTCTGAAATTACCTTTTAGCAAGAACAGGGGCAACCAGACCCCTGTAATTTAGCACATGTGGTATAACCTCCCTTTTCTCTGTCCACAATCCTCATTCTTCTCTTTTCTCCTTCTCTTGGGGTACCCAGTATCTTCATACTGTAGTAGTTGCTTCCCACCAGGAGAAAAGCATCTGTCAGAAATTCCTGCTGTGGGTAGGAAGTTGTCCTAAGGTTTCTTCCAACTCTAAGGTGCTATGATTACAGAATAAACTCCATTTCTCTGAGTCATTTGGGGTTTAATGACCCAAGGCTGGGTCATACTTCTAGTCTTTTCCCTTGCCCATCCATCAGACCACACAGACACCAAATTAATATTCTTGAAACACAGATCTAACCATTCCTCCCCCACACAAACATCTTCAGTGGCTTCATATCACCTCTAGGATGAAATATAAAGTCTGCTCTTTAAACCCCTATACAATATGGTTCCCATCTACTTTTTTGGTCTTACTTCAAACCACTTCCTTCAGTATAGTCTATTCTGACCAAAAAGCCTGCTAGAAGTTCTGTATACAATGTTTAACTGAACATATGTGTAAGGTACTCATCAATCACCACCACTTAGAATCCCTAGCTTCATTTAAAACACAGCTTAGATACTACCTCCTACATGAAACATTTTCTGATCTTCCCAGTTGTTAGTGTTGTCTCCCTCTTTTTTTCCTTTAAGTTTATTTTTTAACATTCATTTTTGTTTATTTTGAGTTCCAACTCTCCCTCTTTCCAACCCCTCCTCTACCAATTGAGAAGGCAAGCAATAGGATACCCATTTAATATGTAAAGTCATGCAAAACCAATTTCTATATTAGCTATGTTATAAAAAAAATCCAGGAAAATAAAGTGAAAAACAATATTATTTAATTTGCATTCAGAATTCATCAGTTCTCTCTCTGGAGGTGGATAGAATTTTTCATCATGAAATTGTCTTGGATCATTGTATTAGTTAGAGTAGCTAAATCTTTCACAGTTGATCATTACGGTATTGCTGCTACTGTATGCAATGATTTCCTGGCTCTGTTCACTTCACTCTGCATCAATTCATATGTCTTCCCAAGTTTTTCTGAAACCATCCACCTCATCGTTTCTTTATAGCACAATAGTACTCCATCACAATCATATGCTACAACTTGTTGAGCCAATCCCCATTTGATGGGCATCCCCTCAGTTTCCAATTCTTTCTCACTACCAAAAAGAGCTATAATGAATATTTTTTGTGCATATGGGTTCTTTTCCTTTTTCTTTGATCTCTTTGGGATACAGGCCTAGTAGCAGTATTGCTGGATCAAAGGGTAGGAAGTTTTATAGCTCTTTGGGCATAATGTGTTCTCACCCTCTTGAAATTACTTTGCATTATTTTGAATTTACATACCTGTGTATATATTATACACACACACACACACACACACACACACACACACCCTTCTAGACAGTGAGCTCCTTGAGAGCAGAGATTGGTTTTCTTTGTTTGTTCTGTCTTTATGTCCCCAGTACCCGTATAGTACTTTGCATATAACAGGGGCTTAATATGTGTCCCCTTTCCGTGGAAACTTGCATTTTAAAAGAGGAACCTGCATGTGGCAATACTTGACCCAAAGGAATGGATTAGCTTGATCACAGCCTAGCTTTGTCCAGGTTTAGGGACAGTTTTTACCAATTTCCCTCTCACTTGATACCCCAAGAGTATTGATTCTACTATCTAGTCTCCATCAGCCACCCTTTTGTCTGTCTCCCTAAACTGTCGTCATTCTCTCCAGCCAGGTGAGCTTACTCCACCTCTTTTTCTCTTTGAGCAAAAACCTTTTTCTCCTCAAATTTCCTGTTTATCACTTCTTTCAAGGCCTCACTCCAAATTCCCTTCCTCCAGGAAGCTTTCCCTGATGAGCACCAGGGGCTTATAGTCTTTTTTCAATTAGCAAAGAGATACCATAGGGTGTCTGATCTGCCACCACTCTTCTCTTTGATCCCTTTGTTAATTTGGCATCTCTTCACTACTTATTGTATGACTATGTCATTACTATTTACTAATATGCTGTTCATTCCCATGCTCCTTGGTTAAAGCAATAAACTTACTGAGGGCAAGCCCTATAAGCGCTATAATTTATTCTTTAGATCCCTCCTCTCTTTCTCTCTCTCTCTCTCTCTCTCTCTCACACACACACACACACACACACACACACACACTCACTAGCACAGGGTCGACATACAGTAACCATCCAATGAATATGCAAACAAACAAATGAATGAATCATCCTCTGACCTGAGAACTTTCCATAGAATCCACGTCGCATCCAGCTTCCTTAGCTCTTTTATGACACCTTGTTGTTGTTTTTCAGTCCTGTCTAACTAGTTGTGACCCCATTTGAGTTTTTTGGTTTTTGTATTTTGGCAAAGATACTCGGGTGGTTTGTCATTTCCTTTTCCAGTTCATTTTACAGTTGAGGAAACTGAAGGCAAACAGGGTTACGTGATTTGCCCAGGGTCACACAGCTAGTAAATGTTTGAGGCCAGATTTGAACCCAGGTTGTCCTGACTCCAGGCTCAGCTAATTGAAACACCTAACTTCCCCCTTTATGACACTTACCATTTAATTATTTGCATACTTGTACAAAATCTTAAAATGCTATCTTAGTGTCAGCTACTGACATTATATTCCTATCTCTGTCACATTCCCAAAGAAGGCTCTCTTCTGATGTCTCATCACAGCGCAGAGAAGGAAAATGGGTGCTTGAAGGCCTTGTCAGGAGATCACAAGCCCTGCCAGGTCCTCCAAAACTGGAGGCTGTAAGAATAGGCCCAAAATGTTGTGTGAGGAGCAGCCTAGATAATTTGGGGAGAAGTTCACCATGTTGGTCACACTGGGATGATTTTTTTTCCAGCCATAATAACTCTTCAACACTGAGGCTGAAGGGATTGCAATCTACATCAGTGGAGGGTATATCTACAATAATAAAATGCCACTGTGATAGACTGAACTGGGACTCAGTGACCCTTTGAATTAAGACTCTGCTTCTTACTACTTGTGCAAGTTCCTTAATCTCTCTGAGCCTCAGTTTCCTCATCTGCAGAATGAGGGAGCTGGACCAAATGACCTCTTTAGATCCTTTTTAGATCTAAGATCTATGATACTTAAGTATGAAAACACTCAAGTTCGGGAGCTCAACCACTGCATTACACACAGTAGACTCAATTGAATTCATGACTATAGAAAATGATATCATCTATCCTCTTCTAAAAAATTGTTCTTGGTGCTGTCAACAACAGATCAGACCTCCAAGTTCTGCATTTCTGGAACATTGGATTCAATTCAGTTTAGTTCGACAAATATGGACTTCATCTAACTTCACCAGACCATCCATGCTCACTTCACTTCCACTCTATTTTGATTCTCCAGACTTTTCTTCCACTACTGTGACCCTCAACTCTGATTAATGAGTACCAGCCTGGACTACCATTTCATGACTAGCTCTACTCCTGATTCAAAACTTTTCTATATCCTTTGCAGAATCCTTGTACTCAGCCCCAGTGGATGCCCTTCTCTGCTTTCTAACTCCCTTTTATGTCTTGTCTTCTCACATTAGAATGGAAGCTCCTTGAGGGTATTGTCTTTTTTTGCTTGTATTTATATTCTCAGTGCTTAGTAAAGTAGCTAGTACACAGTAAGCACTTAATAAATGCTCTATCTATCTGTCTGTCTACTAAGTGACAGACACTGCTAAGCTCTGGAGCAACATACAATAACGAGACAATCTCTATTCTGAAATAACTTACATTCTACTGGGGGAAACAAGTGTACAGGTAAGTGAACTCCAAATATGCCCAAAATAAATACAAAATAGCTTCAGAGAACAAGGCACTAATTAAGGCCATCAGGAAAGCCTCCTGTAGAAGGTAGGACCTGACCTGAACTTTGAAAGGATCTGGGGGTTCAAAGATGTGTAGGTGAGGAGCATGAGCATTCCAAGCATGGGGGGCGGGGGTAGCCCTCAGAAAGGCACACAGGTGAGAGAAGAAATGCCAGGTTCGAGGAATTTACTGAGCTTATTCACAGCTCCTGGGTCAGCAGCAACCATGCCAAACTAGGCCTTGGAACTAGGTCTCATGTGATTGGAAATTAAGTTTCAAGAACATGCAGCAGAACAACAGGCTTTCTATCACCTGTGGCACAGTCTTGATACCAGACTTTTAGTCTAATTAAGAGCCAAGATATTCACCTGGAAAACTAAGTCATATTTTAAGGCAACAAAACTACATAGTAGTTTAGGGAAAGGGGTTCAATGAATGGTACAGGCAGGACATGCATTAGTTGATGAGAGAAGAGTGGGGGATACTATGGGCCTGGGTGATGAGAGGTTTCATGGAAGAGAAGCTGGACTTGAAATGAGATGCCAAAATGAAGGTGAGGTGCAGGAAGTCTGAGCAATAAATGGGAAGCGTAGAGGTTATACCCAGACATGTAGCTGCCAAAACAAAGAGTAAAGGGATACTGAATACTCACTTTACCTATTATAGTTTTGCCGGAAGCTTGACTTGCCCAAGCCCATATGTCCTTGATTAAGCTTCAGTCCAAAGCCACTGGAGTGAAATTGGAGACCTCTGAGCAGGCAGAACGCTCTTCTCCTCTCCTATGAGTTCCATCTTGGTCTAGAACATCTACGGTTTCCTCTGAGTAGATCAAAGTCCTAATGGGGTAGCAACTTGAGGAAGTGCTAGATTAGGAAGAAATCAATGAAATTCAATAAATTTAATGTAAAGAGCATCAATAAAAACTTTTTTAATACACACAAGAGAGTAGAAGGAAGTTCTAAAGTAGGATAGTTAGGTTACTGTCATACTAAATGAAATATAACCTTAAAAATAATATATAACAGTTTATCATTTCATGTCTAAACTCTTTTTCTGTTTTTCGTGTATTGAAATTTTGTATATTGAAATATTTATGATTTGTTGATTGTTGAGTTCATAATGAAAAATAAACTTCATTTTTTTAAAATCATCATTTGTTTAAAAAAAAAAAGATGTATGGGGAGTATGAAGGAATCATCTCTAAGCCTTAGGCTTTAGTGAACCAAATCAGCTTCCTGGGGTATCAGACCTTCTTCCTGGAACTGGTCCAAGGTTACTCTTTCATTCGATTAGGTCACTGAGCATAGAGATTTTCCATTCTTGATCCTGTTTACCTTCTTCAATCACCACCACCATAACCAGATAGCTTGTTCAGGTTACATTTTTCTCCTTTTTGTCTAGCTCTTGGTAGACTATAAGAGTGTACTTTTTACAGTCTCTCTACAATGGAAAAGAATATATACATGTAGCTATGGTGGGGGACTGTGCTAGAGTAACATTGTCAGAGCTGGTCACTCTTACTTGCCCCAACACTAATGTCAACTTGACCACTCCTCTCAGCCACTCACTTAGTCACTTCCCTCCAACAGGTTTTTCCTTTCAAACTGAACCCAGGAGGAGAAAAAGGTAAGCATAATGGTATATCCAATGCCAGTTCCCTTTTCTCTTTCCCTAACTCTCCCTACCTTAGCCAAACTGCTGATTCATTCATTTCCCAGAAAAAAAAAATCTAGGTATTAGCATTCTCTCTGTTCTAGGAAGTTGGAAAAAAAGTAATCAATAACAATTTTTTTTCTAACTCTGAGCACCCAGCCAGAGCCACATGGGCAAAAAGTCATTGTAAATCTAGCTCCCTCCACTCCCAGGTGCTCAATATGACTCCTATGTATTAGATTTGAATGACATACATAGATTGGTAATGCAATGGTTAACCATGTCTATCAGACTAGCTCAACTAAAAGACTAAGTAAACAGAAAGGTAAACCACATTTTACAAAACAGAGATAAGCTTCAGGAAACTGCAACACGCCCCCTTGGGGAAAAAGGAGAAAAGAACATGGAGACATCACGTGCACTGTGTATGATCCATCCATGCAGCTTTGGTGCTGAAGTCCAGTGCTGAGGATCTCATGGCTCTTTGCTTGATATATGGATATAGATATATAGATATAGACATAGACATAGATATAGATATGGGTAGGAGTGAAAATCCTCACCCTTACATATGAATAAGAAAAGTGAGATAGAAAATCCAATCGATATAGATATATATATCATGTATATATAGATTTCTCTCTCTTCTCTCTATCTCTCTCTCTCTCTCTCTCTATATATATATATATATACACACATATATATACAGATACAGATATATGTATATATACACATATATACATATGTATATATGTATATACATATATGTGTATATATATATATTTATATATATATATATAGTGGTTGCCACACCTCTTCCACTTCCATATGCTGGCCTGGTGCTAGCATATTCTCTGCCCCTGTGACTTTAGCAGTCCCCAGTCCCTTAAACTATGAGGGGATAGCTTGTCAATCATCATCCAGACTGACAATCACAGGATCAAGGCAAACTCCCCAGGGTAAAGGAGGAAGGATGCTAGGATGATTTCTGTCCAAATCAGCAGGAATCCATCTCCAGTATTCTGATCTTCTTGGCAATGCCAAGATAATTCTACATACAAATTCCGAAGTGAGGAAGTGCTCTCACTGGGTTAATTAATTAGCTTTACTAGTCCTTTTCCTTTCTCTTTTTCCAAGTTACACTCTCATTTTCCACCTGAAGCAATTATTCACTAAGGCAATCGAAGACCATGAGAGAAAATGAAAGGTACAAGTGCTTCTACTCACAGTTGGAAATTTTGTTAATTTGGTTTTATGCTCAGCATAATGGAAAGTGCACTGCACGTGGAATCAGGAAACATAGGTTCAATTTCAGACTCTGACAATGAAAAGCAATATAACTATTAAGAAAGCATTTATCCTCTCTCTACCTCAGTTCTATCATCTGTAAAATGGGGATATGAATACTTTCACTAACTATCTAATAAGGTTGTTGTGAAGAGAGGGTTTTGTAAATTTTAAAGTGCTATATGAATATGAGTTATTTTTATTATTATTACTCTGCTTTAAATAAGGAACACTATCAAATGAGAAATATGAATATAACTCCTAAATCCTTATTTCTAATTTCTGATACCTGGTTCGGTGGGTGATTTGCACTGACAGAAGAAATATGCCAAATAAATCATGAGCTTTTCAAAGTAGCACCAATTAGTGCTATACCACCTTCATTAAAGAGATTGTGGACTGGTTTTTCTCATCAAGGGACAATGTTCCTACTGTAACTTCATGTTATGGCTTCATATTTATGGTTTCTTCATGATTTGAAATATTGGCTTTTCCATCTCACTTTTCCCATCACATGGAAAGTTAAGGACTTTCACCCCTACCCCAATTAATGCAAACATACAAGGCCTTTACGTTGAATCAATCAATTAATCAGAGGTGTAAACTATGAATAAATCCTTAATCAGTTTGGGAGGAGTGATACTTTAGATGAAAACAGATAATATTTCCTAGCTAGTTGAAAAGAATCAGTTACTCTCTGTGGGGAAAATGGGTAAGACAGCAAGCCAGTCAGAGAATGTGATCATTCCATTAGTGAAGCAGTCAAGTTTTGGGAACTTCCAAGCTCAGGAGCACCTAAGCTCCTAAAGATTTTAGACCTTACCTCAGGGAAAATTCCCAAAGCCTTTTGTGTTTGATCTGAGCGTAACCCTTAAGGGAGTGGATGGGTAGAAAAATAAAAAGCCAAGCAAATGGCATGGGAGAAACAAAGGAACAGGAAAAATAATGTGATAGATATTGGAGCTAGATCACAAAACAATAGATTTTAGAGCCAGAAGAGACTGCCTAACCTCCCTCACTTAACAAATGAGGAAACTGAGGCCCAGTTAGGCGAAGTTACTCACCCATGGTCAACCAGCTAATAAATAGCAAAGCCAGAGATTTGAACAAAGATTTAAACCCCAGTCCTCTAATTCTAAATTCCACTGGACCAAGCAGCAACCCAGCTTGAATCTATATTCAGAGCTCTGTCCTCATGGATGGAGTTCAACACAGTCAAGCATCCTTCAAGAAATGGAGACAAGCACTGAGGAGTCTGGAATAGAATCCTAGAAATAGCCAATGACTGTCCAATATAGATAAGCAGGTATGAGTATGACTGTGATTTTCCTCCCTCTGCTTCTCTGTTGTGCATTTGTTTGTCTTTTCTTCTAGCCACTTCCCCCTTCAAGGTCAGGATCAAACAAAAAGTGCTCAGAGTAGTTTGTCCTCAGTTAAAGTCTGAAACTCCTTGGAGCTTAGAAACCATGAGAAAAGAGGTTTAATCAGAAAGCATCTCTGCTCTTGCTCCATGTCCAAATCCATTTTGACAAAATCCCAAAAGGTCAACTACATGTCTAGTTGTTTTTTTTTTCTGTATCTCTAAGCATCCTATTCCATTCATTTTTGCTGGTATTTGGTTTACACTCTTTCTTGCTCCCTTGAATTTGGTGGTTTTGGCTCCCTCCCTGGATCTCAGTTACCTCACTTGACCTCCCACTGATATCACAGCATATAGTAGTTTCTTAGAGGAACTCTTGCCCACTCTTGGACTCACCCAGAGTTACTGGCCATTAATGCCTTACCTCCTGCCATATATTAGCAGGTTTCTGAGAAAAACAAGGGTCAAATTAACGAGCTGGTAAGAATCTAGGTAGACAAATAAACCTGGAAATTTGCAAGAAGAGCAGAATTAGGCAAGAAGTCCAAAATCCAGGGAGTCAGGAACCAGGACGTTTGCAGAAGCCCGAAGAGCACGAACAAAGGTGGACCTGGATAAAGAAAAGAAAGGGTTGCCTCAATCAAGAAGTTTTTGTACTCTTCCTGCTAGAAAAGTAACCAATCCCCTATCGTGGCTCCTACTGGGAGGGAAGAAGGAGAAGACAGGAAAAGAGGGGGGGAAACTGCTACTGGTAGGCAGCTCCTTTCACAAGCAGTGCCTGACACCTGGACTTTTGCAGACACTATTATTTACCATTAAGCCAACTCTGAAACTGTTTAAGGGTGTAACAGAATAAGAGGTCTTGGGGGTGCCAATGGAGCTGTGATAGCCCTGTGATTTGAAAAAATGATTAATGAAGAAAGAGCTGTTCTTCAAGTGAAGCAGAATGGACTGAACAAGACCATCTAGGGTTTATTGTTTTTGCTGAGAGCTGTCGACTAAATTTGAACAGGGTTGGAATGCCAGGGGAGCTGGAACAAAATAAGCACTATAATTCACTTGATCTTATAGATGGAGAATAATCAAAGGAATTGAAATTCTCCGAGCTTAAATTCTTTCCATTCATAGCTTGGCTAGATCACCACCTCCTCAGGTTTCTAGTTTCATCAGAGACCAGATTAACCTGTCCTTATCCTTTGCTAAAGAACCCAGCACAGCTAAAATCCAATCTTGGAAAACATACAAGCTAGAGGGTGTAATGGTGAGCCTCCCTGGTGCATTTATGTGTTAGTTTTTATAGATCTGTAACTATTTGACCAAAAGGCTGAAAGCAGAGAAATTGAAACCTAGGGTATGAGGATCTACTGCTTGTGGAAGAGATCAGACATAAAGATAAAAACACCTCTAAAAAAAAAAAGAAAATAAAAAAAAATTAAACCACCTCTGGAATAGTAAGAAGACGGGGAAAATAGGGTTACTTATTTTTTTAAAGTTGATTGAGAGCAATTTCCCACAAATCATCTGTTATGTCAAAGGAGTCATTCTCAAATTCCAGTTCAATTCAACTAAACATGCATTTTGTACCTACTATGTAAAAAACTCAGCTAGGTAAATTTAAATAAGACATAGTCCCATATTTAAAATCTGGTTAGGGAATATGGCATATACATAAATGTCTGGCCCTATAGCAATCCTGAAGATATTTTGTGATCTTGAATGTTGTAAAGAAAGCAGAAGAAGATCAATCACTCAGTCAAAAAGCATTTGTTATTATTATATATTATTATATATTTTATATGTGTATTATAGGCAGGCTGCTATGTTGGGTACCGGGAATATAAAGACAGAAATCAAAGTCCCTTGACTCAAGGAGAATAGTATATTTCACACATAAATACATATGCACATATAGTCACATATATATGCTTATGTGTATGTATGAAAGTCTATACAAATGATAATGATGGGACCTGTGATTTGATTAGCATAAAATGAGGAAATTAAGTGAGAATAAGGAAACTTCTTCTGCTAATGCATCTCAGCACATTCTCTGCAACTCAGAGTCTTAGACTAGCAATGCCTTCCCCTCCAAACCATCAAACTGGCCTCCAATCCAGGTTCCACAACCATCATTGAGGGTTGAAATCATTGCGGAGAGGGGGCCTACCTTACTCATCACCAAAAACTGCTGATCAACTGCCACCAACAGTCAAATAGGAACAACACCCCTGAGAATGGCAGCACCTCCCAGAACCCCAGTCCTGCTTCTAGCCCAGCCCTCACAGCCATGGTCTGAGGAGGCAACTCTTGTGAAGAAGCTACCAGCCATCTCCTTCAACTGCCACCCATACGGCAGACAAGCCAACCTAACTGAAGCAGCAAAGCTCCCTGAGAGAGAGACAGGAGGTACCATAACCCAGCCAGGCAAGTCAGACCACTACCTTGACCACCATCTTCCAGCCCCCTTGATGGAGACAGACCAGGACTTTGAACCCAAGAGCTTTGGAAATAGCAATGTTTCCACACCGGTGTCCCCAGGCATTATTTGTGAAGCAAACCTTATGAAGATGCAAACTGACAACCGCTCCTGCAAATGCAACAACCACAGTTACTGTAGACCCAGAAAAGAGAATTCTTGATGCTAAAGTCCTTGGCATTGTCAAATGATTCAATATCAAAAAAGTGTATCATTTTGTCAATGGAAATGACATTAAAGAAAAGGTATTAACATTTGCTTTACTGCTACACTCTAAGAACCAGGGGACTTTTCCATCTAACTTGCAGCTTTTCCATTTAATTTCTATATGTTTTGTCTCTCCATTAAAATGTAAACTCCTTCAGAGATATGTTGACCTAGCACTTAGCACAGTGCTAAATGCTGGGGATACTATGTGCTTTGCACATAATAAGAGTTTAATGAGTGCTTCATTCATTCCTTCCTTAGAGAGTTGCCTAGAGCACAGAAAGTTTCAATGACTTGACTAAAGTCACACAGTTACTATACATCAGAGATAGGATTAGAACCCAGATCCGGTTGCCAGCTTTCTCTTCACCATGTCATACTACCTCTGATATGTAGAATATCTGTAACTATGTATAGACTGTTTGCTACTGTTGAGGATTTGAATTGTTTTTCTAGAAATAGAAAAGAGGTCCCTGATTGAGATAAGGTAATTGGGGGTAAGAGAAAGAGGTTCTAGTACCTGAGGAGACTCAGAAAAGCAGAAGGTGGCATTTGAGCTGAGTTTTGGAGGAAATTCAGGATTCTTTTTTGTATTATATTTTATCTTCTAATTACACACAAAAAAATTTAACATTTTTAAAATTTTGAATTCCAAGTTCTCTTCCTCCTCCCCCATCCACCCCACCTCCCTAAGCCAACAAGAAATTTGACATAGGTTATACATGTGTAGTTATCCAAAATATTTCCATATTAATCACGTTGTGAAAGAAAACACAGACCTCCCCCCCAAAAAAGAAGAAAAATAAAAGTATGCTTTGATCTGCTTTCAGACTCCTTGCATTCTTTGTCTGGAGCTGGATGGCATTTTTCATCATAGGTCCTTAAGAATTGTCTTAGATCATTATATTGCTGAGAACAGCTAAGTCATTCACAGTTGATCATCATATAGTATTGCTGTATAATTTTCTCCTGGTTCTGCTCACTTCACTTTGCATCAGTTCATTTAAGTCTTTCCAGAGTTTTCTGAAAACATCCTGCTCATCATTTGTTATAGCACAAAAATGTTCCATCACAATCATATACCACAATTTGTTCAGCCATTCCTCAGTTGAAAAAACAAGGGATTCCAAGAAGCAAATGCAAAAGATAGAGCTCAAACTGACTCCAGGCTAATGTTATTTTTAGGACAATAGTTCCAGGCCCATAATATTACAGTTTGTGCTGCTTGTATCTGGGCAATGACTAAGGGAGGCAATTTATGGGATGGAAGTAAAGAAGAAAGAGGAAGAGGAAAAAGAGGAAGCTCCATAATCTGGTATTTTAAAAAAAGGACCTGAGGCACATATACGTGCAATAGAGAACATTATAAGTAATGCAATAGAGAACAGACCATTTAGGGCAGCATGACTATTTATCAGAGATGACAGAGAAAGGATTCTGTCCTTAAGAAAATGGGTTAGCTAGATGATCTTTAAAAAGGCAAATCAACTCAACAAGTATTTATTAAGTATCTACTACATGCCAAGCACTGTGCTGAGCAATGAGGATACAAGACAAAGGCAAAAACAAGCTGCCCTCAAGGAGTTCACAATCTAATGGGGTGATAATATACAAGATAATTTGGAGGTGCTCTCAGAGGAAAGGCAGTAGCATTAAGTGGACAAGGAAAGGTTTTTTGCAGAAGATGGGATTTTAGCAAACACAAGACACAAGCCAGGGAAGGCTGTCTTTCTGAATTTTCTGCAGTCCAATGAAGACAAGAGATTCCAGCTATTATGCCTACCAAATAAAGTCATTCCTATATGGGCTACACACCCTTCACACAGCTCCTGGCTCCTTGTGGACATTGCCACGTAATTCAACTGGTTCTTTGGAGAGGATGTATGTCCACATTTTGTTATTGATTTTGCCAAGCCTGGCAGCAAAGTACAGGATTATCCCTAGTGATTTTAGAGCAAATGTACCTCTCCTTGGGAGACTGTGCTGCAATGAGAATTATAGGTTTGGAGTCAGTGAACCTGAGTTCAAATTCCAGCTCTGACAGTTATCATCTGCAGGACCTTGGGCAAATCACTTAACCTAAATGCATTTAAGTTTCCTCAACTGTAAGATGAGGGGTTGCCCTAGATGATCTCCAAAGCTCCTTCCATCTCTAAATTTGTTATTAAATGAGTCTGTAACATTATTATGCAGGTGAAATCCCTTTAAGGTGAATATTAAGGGCAGCCTTGAAGGGGAAATTTTATCAAGAAAGGTCAATGTTCAGCCTTAGAGTTAATGTGGAAGGAGTGAGGGGGTGTTGTTGCCAGGCAACCAGTCCTAATCTCTCCTTCTGTCAATCAACAAACATTCTTTAAGTCTTGATGTTAGCATATTTAAGTCTCAGATCTTTTTCTTTGAGCACCACCTCCTTCTCCCCACTCCCTGACTCTGTATACTCAGCAGGGCAAGAATTCAAAATACTTCTTTCTATGGGAAGAAAAGTCCAAAGAAAAGACCTCCAAAGAGGTCACAGTCTAATCTGGAACATATGTATGTTCAATGGTTACCTATTATCCACTGAATAAAGCACAAACTCCCCAACCCAGTGTTTAAGGTTTTCCATGATATGGACCCAGAACATCTTTCTAGCCTTATCTCCTCTCCCCAGCATACAGTGACAGCAGCCTGGACATTCATTTCTACCCACCACACATTCCATGCTTATTCCCAAATCTATTCCTTTGCTTGCACCATTCCCCCAAGATAGAATGACCTTGTTACTCACCCCTGTTCATCCAAATCCAACCCATCCCTCAGTACTAAATTCTTTATATCTTCTTCAGTGCCTTGAACAGTACTGTGAACATAGTAGGTGCTTAATAAATGTTTGCCATAGTTGAATCTGACTTCCTTTTTGAAGCTTCCTCTGACCATTCCATATCTATAAAGTGAGGAAATTGAACTAAATGGTCCTTCCAGTCCAGGATCTATGATCCTATCACCTTTCTCTTGTCTGAACCCTGTGATGCTTATAGTCTCTACACATATTCTATTCTTCAATTCTATTGTTTTCTAATCATTTCATGTCTATATGTCATTTTTCCCCTGACTAAATTGTAAACTCATTGAGAGCAAAGACTAGGTTTTCTCTTTCTCTGTCCTCCATGGTGTTTAGCATATAGAAAATGCTCTATAAAGACCTACTGAATGAATGAATGGGTCCTCAGGTTCCCTGAGGGGACTGAACTGTCTCTTCATCCTCTCCTATGCCCATTGGCTATGTTCCTTCCTATTTGTGAGGGGTCTATGATTAGCACCCTAGGTCCATTTAACCACTTAACATTATTGGGCTTTTACAAAGGCCAACTTCAAAGCTATAGCAAAATCAAACACAAATAGTTTCCCCAACACCTTGGGAGAGTAAGCCTCCCTCAACTACCTTTGTCTCAGGGAGAGTGAAAACTAGGCTTAAACTTTAGGTTGGTTCACAGAATCTGGCCTCAGATATTTATTAGCTGTGTGACCTTGGACAAGTCACTTAACCTCTACCTCAGTTTCCCCAATTGTAAAATGGAGATAGTTGACACAGGAATTGTCATGGGGCTGCACCCTGCCTATTGGAGTCCTGGCTTCTAAGCAGGAAGTTGAGGGTCACAGTCTGTTGTGTGAAAGCAAGGAAGTCTTAACTGACCTCTCCTCTGTGGACACGCAGTAACCATGGCTGGTTCGGCTCTCCTCTGAATGGCTAAGCGTTCCCGTGCACATCCTGTTCACGACCCTGACACGAGGCATGCATGCTATGAGGGGATCTACTGACTGGCTGTAGGGCTCTGATCATGCAATCCCAAGGTGCCTTGAGGGCTATAAAGGTCACACCCAGCTTACAATAAACAGGAGTTTCTGCCACCTTGCTGTCTCCCGCCTCATCCATGCCTCTCCGGGTTACTGAGCACTGAGCTGGTCTTGTGCTCTCCACTGCAGTGGCCGCAACAGATAGTAATAGCACCTACTTGTCAGAGTTGTGAGAATCAAATAAGATATTTGTAAAGCATTTAGCACAGCACCTGGCACATAGCAGATGTTTGGTAAACATGTGTTCCTTCTCCCTCCCTCCCATTAAAAGTATACTTGTGTCCTCTGGAAGAAGTAACATTTTAGGCACCTATTAATTTCATTTGTGACAGTGTAAGGACACTAACACACTGGAGATCATGTAGAAAAAGATGACCACAATGATAATGGGGCAGGAAACCATGCCATAGAAGGATAAGGTGAAAGCATTTAGAATTCTTAGCCTGAAGAAGAAAAGATTTAGGGGTGACAGGATTGCCTTCAAGTAGTAAATGAGAAGGTAGGTGGAAGAGAGTTAGGCTTATTCTTTTTAGCTCCATTGGGCCAGACTAGTAATAAGGAGTGGAAATTTCAAGGAGCTAGATTTTGGCTCCACATGAGGAAAAACTTCTAATGATCAGAGTTGTTCCAAAGTGAAATGGGCTGTACTGTTAGATAATGAGTTCCCCATCACTAGATCTATTCTCCATATCTTCAAGAGGAAGCTACACAAGGATGGGCTGTCAGGACTGGGCTTCTGCCAAGATCAGACTAGAACTCCATCTTGAGATTTTATGATCATAGTATCTGGCTATCAGATGACAAAGCGCAGGGCCCTAGACCACAGTGTGTGTGTTAATTTTGATAAAGGAAAGAGGGGAGAAGCCCTGGGGTTTGGGAAGGTAGGGTGAAGGGGTGATGAGAAAGCAGAGGACATTATGAGAAAACTGAATAAGGGGGCACTGAATACAAAATAGGGATATTACAAAGGCAGATTTCACCAGGTCTCCCCGTTTTGCTGAAGTCAAGTCTCCCAACAGGTTCCTCAGTGAAATCCAGGAGGATACAAGAAGTACAAATGGTACCAACTCTATCATTAAGACTGTGGTTCTTCCAGTCAAAGCATGAGGTTGGAGAACCAGCTGGCCCATGGTTCTCTCTTGGGCAGCCCCAAACTCAGGGTGAACTGACACTATTTTCCCATATGAGCTGCATGAACTGCCCTGATACACATTTTTCAAAGTTTTTCCCTTGGTGGGAGCCTAGTCACAAGATGCCTACAAGAGCCAGGAATGCTGGGGTTTTTAAGTTTTTCTGGGATTTTTCTTCCCTCCCCCTCAGCTTTTTGGCTGAGCCTTCTCTTTTTCTTGGCCTCACTCTTACAGGGGAAAAAAATGCAGTGGCAATTGGGATCCATTTGAGATACATCTGCAGACAGCAGCTTGGATACATTTTGAATGGGAGGAAGGGGGAAAAGAGAAATTCTTGCCTCTGTTCTCCAAATCTGAGGTAGTCTTCTCTGCCTTCCAGTCAGAACTGTGTCTATTTTCACTGATTAGCCAGCAATAAATAGACAAGGATAAGGAGCAGAATGAGTAAGAAAACAGCCTCACTAAAGACTACCTCATTGGGATTTTTGGTTGCTATATGCTTGTGTGTGTGTGTGTGTGTGTGTGTGTGTATGTGTGTGTGTGTGTACAAAGCAGGCAGCAAAGGAGGGGAAGGAGGGACAGAATTAGAGAGAGACAGAAAGAAGAAGAGGGAGGGTATATGTTTCTGTGAATATGGAGATAGGTGAATACATATATATGTATGTAATTACATAAATGCATGTGTGAACAGAGATATGACTAAAAAGGGATAATTAGAACTCTGACGCAGTATGCCCAACATCCAAAGTACATACTTCTTCCCAGCATCAGTCTTCCAGCCCACTAACCCTATGCTTTCCATACTTTACTGGTCTTGTTCTCTATAGAGCCGTAACAAGAGTTGTACTCCTCTCCTGGTTCCTGCCTTTTACCACAAGTTGTTGTTGCTCAGTCATTCAGTCGTGTCTGACTCTTCATGACTCCATGGACATGAGGCCCTTCTACCCTCCACTATCTCTCAAAGTCTGTCCAAGTTAATGTTCATTGTTTCCATGACACTGTCTATCCATTCCATCCTCTGTCATCCCCTCTTCCTTTTGCCTCCAATCTTTCCCAACATCAGGGTCTTTCCCAATAAGTCTCATCTTCTCATTATGTGGCCAAAATATTTAAACTTTAGCTTCAATATTTGACTTTCCAGTGAATAGCCTGAATTAATTTCTCTAAGTATTGACTGATTTAATCTCCTTGCTGTCTAAGGGAGTCTCAAAAGTCTTCTCCAGCACCATAATTGGAAACTGTCTATTCTGCAGCACTCAGACTTCCTTATAGTCCAACTCTCACAGCCATTCGTTGCTACTAGAAAAACCATTGCTTTGACTATATGCACCTTTGTTGGCAAGGTCACGTCTCTGCTTTTTAGTATGATGTCCAGATTTGCTATAGCTTTCCTTCCAGGGAACAAGTGTCTTTTAATTTCGTGGCTGCAGTTGCCATCTGCAATGATCTTTGAGCCCAAGAACGTAAAGTTTGGCACTGCTTCCATTTCTTCTCCTTCTATTTGCCATGAAGTGATGAGGCCAGTTGCCAAGATCTGAGTATTTTTGATGTTAAGCTTCAAGCCAGCTTTTATGCTCTCCTCTTTCACCCTCATTAAGAGGCTTCTTAATTCCTCTTCACTTTCTGCCAGCAGAGTGGTATCATCTACATATCTGAGATTGTTGATTTTTCTCCTGGCAGACTTAATTCCAGCTTCTGATTCATACAGCCTGGCATCTGGGCTGATGTACTCAATGCATAAGTTAAATAAATAAGGTGACAATATGCAGCCTTATTGTACTCTTTTTCCAATCTTAAACCAATCAGTTGTTACATGTTTGGTTCTAATGATTGTTTTTAGCCCACATACAGGTTCCTCGAGAGACAAGTAAGATGAGCTGGTACCCCCCCCCCATCTCTTTGAGGACTTGTTACATTTTGTTGAGATCCACACAATCAAAGACTTTAGCGCAGTCAATGAAACAGAAGTACATGTTTTTCTGGGACTCCACTGCTTTCTCCATAATCCAGTGAATGTTGGCAATTTGGTCTCTAGTTTCTCAGCCTCTTTGAATACCAGTCTGCAGTTCTGATAATTCTTGGTTCACATTTTGTGAAAGCCTAGCTTGCAGAATCTTAAGCATGACATTACTGGCATGTGAAATGAGCACAATCGTTTGGTAATTTGAACATTCCTTGGCATTGCCCTTCTTTAGGATTGGTATATTAAACTGATCTCCAATACAGTGGCCACTGTTAAGTTTTCCAAATTTGCTGACATATTAAGTGCCACACTTTAACAGCATCATATTAGGATTTTAAGTAGCTCAGCTGGAATTCCATCACCTCCACTAGCTTTATTGTTGGTAATGCTTCCTAAGGCCCACTTCACTTCATTCTCCAGGATGTCTAGTTCTAGATCATTAACCACATTATCATGGTTATTGGTGATGTTAAGAGGTTTCTTGTATAGTTCTTTTGTGTGTTCTTGCCATCTCTTCTTATTTTCTTTTGCTTCTGTTAAATTCCTACAATTTTTGTCTTTTATCATGCCAATTTTTGCATGAAACTCTTCCTTGATATCTCTAATTTTCTTGAGGAGTTCTTGTCTTTCTCATTCTATTGTTTTCTTCTATTTCTTTGCATTACTCATTTAAGAAAACTTTCTTATCTCTCCTTGTGATTCTCTGGAATTCTGCTTTCAGTTGGGTATATCTTTCCCTTTTCTTCTACTTTTCACTTTCCTTCTTTCCTCAGCTATTTGTAAAATTTCATTAAACAGCCATTTTGTTTTCTTGCTCTTCTTTTTCTTTGGAATGTTTTTCGTTGCTGCCTCCCATACAATATTGCAAACCTCTGTCCATGATTCTTCAGGCATTCTACTAGGCACTCCATTTACCAAAAAGTACTTGCCTATCTCCAACCCCCCAAAATTGCACCTTCTTACCTTTCACCTCTCTCTCCCCTAACCTTCTTTCCCCCTTTGCCTCTAAGCTGCCCAGAGAAATTGCACCAGACCTGGATATTGTTTTCCCTTCATCCCCCACACTCAAATGAATTAGACTTTGGCACTAGATTTTTTTAGTTAAAATTATGTGTGTGTTTACACATGTGACTAATTGTAAATTAGGTAAGGTGTTCTCATGACAATGTGTATATTTTTCTTTCCTCAAACCACTTTCTGCCTCAATTTCTCAACATTTTCTCACTTCCTAGTTCTTATTATGATTTTTTATGGTCTACCTCTGCGGTTCTTAACCTCAGGTCATGGACCCCATGGATAGATTTCAAGGATTCTATAAACTTGGATGGGAAAAATTACATGTTTATTTTCATTAGACTCTAACTAAAATTTAGCATTTCCTTTTATTATGAATGTGGGCAACAAAACATTATTCTGAGCTAAGGTCTATATGTTTCACCATACTGACAAAGGAATCTATGACACACACAAAAATGGTCAAAATCCCTAGTCTATCCTTTCCTCCACTACCAGATGGCTGAAATGATTGTACTACCTCATTTTTAGGGCATAGTGCTCTGAGTAGAGTAGGCGCTTAGTAAATATGCGAGAAAAATGGTCTCACCTCATCCATGAAGTTTTCTCTGACCGTTCTAGGTCTATAGAAAGAGAGTATCAAACTGGAAAATCTCTGAAGCCCTTCTAGTCATAAATCCATGATCCTTTGTTCTTTCACCTCTCTAAATTCCCACAATTCTTATAGCGAGGGATATGCTGATAAATGTGTAATAACCAACTCCCCAGGGAAGGGGAGAAATGTGTTAATCTGTATTATTAATGTTTTCTCTATCACCTCCTTAAGTCTAGGCAATCAACAACAAAAAAAAATTGGGGGGTGGGTAAGTGTAAATGCTCGCACCAAAAATTTAACAGTCGGCTCTTGTGAACTAATTCAAGCTAGCTTGAGTCTCTATCATATAGACTGGCTAACACTCTCTATCATATGACCCATTCTTTGATTCTCTATTGTCTTGCTATCAGAGGCACCAATACTTATCTAGGAACCTGAACCCAGCTAAAATAGGTTTCATATTATCCGGAAATTAACAACACTGGGATGTTCTGTGATAAAAATGGGAGGGGTAGAGACATGAGGAATTTCAAGTATAAAAAAAATCCATTAAGTGCCTTAAAGTTTGCAAAGCTCTTTAAATTTATTATCTCATTTGATGAGAACATTGGGAAGTAAGAGCAAGGGAAGGGACTAACAGATGACAACAGACAAAGAAAGATTAAATACCAACAACAGCAAAGATAAACTTAGCCACCTTAACATTTAGGCTGAAAACTATCCCAGTCCCAAGATTAAATTCAATTCAATTCAATAAAAATTAAGTGCTTACTATGTGCCAAGCACTGTGCTAAACACAGGAGATGTTGTTGTTGTTCAGTCATTTCAGTCATGTCCAGTTCTTTGTGACCCCATTTTGGGGGTTTCTTGGCAGAGATACTGGAGCATTTGCCATTTCCTTCTCCAACTCATTTTACAGATGAGGAAACTGGGGAAAACAGGATTAAGTGACTTGCCCATGTTCACACAGCTAGTAAGTTTCTGAAGTCAAATTTGGACTCAGGTCTTCCCTGCATTCTATCCACTGTGCCACCTAGCTGCTCATAGCACTGGGGATACAAAGAAGAAAAAGAAAGACAGTCCCTGCCCTCAAGAAACTTATAATCTAATGGGAGAAGACAACACATAAAAGGAAGCAGGAAAAATGGGGAAGCCAGAGGGTACCCGGCATCTTATTCTGGGGACTTCAAAACAAGCAGAGTTGCAGGTGGAAAGTGAATAGTGAACTGGAAAAAGGAAAGTTTTGGGAAGAGTTTCGTGCTCCACCCTCCAATCACAGGAGAGAGGAGACAGAGAGAATTAGGAAAACATTGAGTATCCAAGTCTAAGTTAAACAGCATGATGAGAAATTTTCAGGTGATCACTTCATCCAATAATGCTGAGGAAAATTGGTGCCAATTTTTCAGTCATGAACTTCTTAAGTTTTTAAAGAGAAGGAAAATCATTTGTCAAATCTCCTCATTTTGGTCAAATCCAGGGTTGGGGAACCTGAGGCCTCGAGGCCACATGTGGCCCCCTAGGTCCTTAAGTGAGGCCTTTTGACTGAATCCAAACTTCACAGAGCAAATCCCAGGTCTCTTGGTGTAGTGGGACATCATTCGGGAAAGCCCTGACTTTCATTATAATGGTACTATGGAGACAGTAAAGCTCACTGGAGACAACCCTGGCCTGAGGAGGTCAGAGTATTTGAGTTCTGGTCCTGACTTTGCTGTGCGGTATTTGTATGACCTTGACTCAAGTCCCTTTCTCTCTTTGGGCCTTAAAGTGCTTCCAGCTTTAAAATTCTATGATTCAGATCAGAATTCTAACATCATAAAATTCTGCTAGTATAATATAAGCTCCCTGAGGGTGGAGACATTTTAAAATTTTTATCTTTTTATCCTCAGTGACTCCCTCCCCCAAAGAAAAAAGTATCTTCAACAAATAGCACAGTTTCTTGCAGATAGTAGGCACTGAATAATGAATCAATAAGTACTTTAAAAAACAGGCACTTACTAAGCACCTACTATATGCCAGTTACTGAAAACAATATAATTAATTGTATTTAAAATATAAGTAGCCCAGGGGGCAGCTAGGTGGCACAGTGGATACAGCACTGGCCCTGTAGTTAGGAGGAACTGAAGTCAAAGCCGGCCTCAGACCAAATACTTGACACTTACTAGCTGTGTGACCCTGGGCAAGTCATTTAACCCCAATAGCCTAAAAAAAATAATAATAAAATAAAATATAAGTAGGCCAAACCAGCAATAGTAAAAAAAAAAAAAATACAGCAAAAGCCTTTGACAAAGCACAATATTCATTTATGTTAAAAATAAGTCCTCCCAAGCATAAGTACAGAAAGGCCATTCTTCAATATAAATGTGTGTGTCTGTGTGTGTGTGTGTGTGTGTGTGTGTGTGTGTGTGTGTGTCCCAATGCTGGCGTTATTTGTAATGGGGGAAACACAAGAAGTTCTTCCAATCGATACAGGGTAAAGGGCAAGATATAACTTCATCTCACTATTATTTGCCATTGTTTAGAAATTCTATTAATAGAAATAAAACAAAATGAAGAAATTAAAGACATAAATATAAGCATGGAAGAGACAAAATTTTATCAATTTGTAGATGACATTTTGGTTTGTATAGAAAACCCTAGAAAATCAGCAATGAAACTAATTGAGACAAATAATACTTTCAGTAAAGTATCAGGATACAGAATACAACCACAACAATCATCAGCATCTCTAAATAGCAACAATAAATTCAGGAGAAATAATAGAATATTATTATTAGAATATATTAATAGAATTAATAGAATATATTGTTATAGTTCAGTTATTCAAAATAACTACAAAATGCAAAACATCTTGTAATCAATCTTCAAGACTTTCATCAATATAATTACAAAATAATATTTAAAGAAACAAAGGATAAATTAAATATTTGGAAGGATATTCACTGCTAGTTATTGGGCTACACCCATTTAATTAATAAGGCAATAGAACATAAATTAACTTAATATTATATCAAACTATTAATGAGATATTTTATGGAGCTAGACAAAATAGTAACAAAATTCATTTAGAAAAACAAAATTTTTAGAATCTAAAGTCACAAAAAAGTAAGAATGAAAGAATAGCATTCCCAGATCTGAAACTGTATTTCAAAATAGTGATCACCAAAGCTATTTGGCGATCTATTTGCTCTAAAATTGGAAAAGTAGAGGGTAGCTAAGTGGTGAAGTGGATAGAGCACCAGCCCTGTAGTCAGGAGGACCTGAGTTCAAATCTGACTTCAGACACATAATACTTCCTAGCTGTGTGATTCTGGGCAAGTCACTCAACCCCCAATTGCCTCACAAAAAAAAAAAAATAAAATCAGAAAAGTAGATCAGTGGAACAAACTACATAAGCAAGGATCACAAACAAACCTTCAATAACCTGTTGTTGTTTGGTCGTTTTTCATTCATGTCCGACTCTTCATGATCCCGTTTGGGGCTTTCTTGGCAAAGATACTAGATTGGTTTGCCATTTCCTTCTCCAGCTCATTTTACAGATAAGTAAACTGAGTTAAACAAGGTTAAGTGACTTGTCATGGATCACACAGCTAATAAGTGTCTGAGGCTAGATTTGAATTTAGAAGAATGAGTCTTCCTGACTCCAGGACCAGCACTCTATGCACCGTACCTCCTAAGTGTCCCATTCAATAAGCTAGTATTCAATTAACTGGAAAACATATATTATGTGGCGAAGGGTTTCTGATTTGACAAAAACTCCTGGAAAAACTAGAAAGCAGTTTGGCTAAAGACCAAAAGCAAGTTTACACCATGTGCCACAATAACTTCCAAATGGACACTCGAGTTAAATGGGAGGAAATGGAAGCAGTCATTTTTTACAACTTGGGGGGGTGGGGTGGGCAGTGATTCTTCACCAAATATTGGAGAGGAAAGTGTGGCCCAGGAGAAAGAATTCAGGGTTATAGTCAGAGGATCTGTCTGGGTTCGAATCTTGACTCTGCTTCTTATTGCTGCTGCTACCTTAGGCAAAGCAATTGATCTCTCTGAGCTTCAATTTCCTCATCTGCATAATAAGAGGATCCCTTCTAGATCTAATTCAATAATTTAAATCACATGAAATTAAAACACTTTTAGAAGAACAAAATCAATGTATCTAGGATAAGGCAAACTTTTAACTGAGGAGAAATTTTTGTATCAAATATTTCTAATAAAAATCTGATATCCAAGGTATGTAAGGAATCAATACAAATATATAACACCTGGGCAGCTAGGTGGCCCAGTGGAAGACCTGAGTTTAAATCTGACCTCAGACACTTACAAGCTACATGATCCTGGGCAAGTCACTTCACTCTGTTTGCTTCAGTTTCTCCATCAGTAAATCAAGTTGGAGAAAGAAATGGCAAACCAATCCAGTATCTTTGCCAAGAAAACACCAAATGGGGTCACAAAGAGTCAGATACGACTGAAAACAACTAAACAACAAATATAAACCCTCAATGGACAAGTACTCAAAGGATACAAACAATTCTCAAAAGAAAAATTATAATCTAACAATAAACATATGAAAGATTGCTCTAAATCACTAGTAGTAAGGGAAATACAAATTAAAACAACTCTGAGTTTTGATCTCTCACTTATCAAATAGGCAAAGGTGAGAAAAGATGGAAATAGTCAATGTTGGAGAGGCTGAGATAAGACAGACACACTCATAAACTGTTAGTACAACTCTGAAGTAGTCCAACCATTATTCAAAATTATGCCTTTTTTAAAAATTTGACTAAAACGTCTATGTCCTTTAATGCAGAAATTCCTCTGTTATGCATATAGCCTAGAGAGGTCAAAGACAGAAAGAAAAGTTTCATACATATAAAAATAACCATTGAAGCACTTTTTGTAATAGGGAAGAACTAGAAACAAAGTAGATGTTCATCAATTGGGACATTATTAAACAAATTGTGGTACATGAATGTAATGAAATATCACTGTACTACAAGAAATGCTGAAGCTGAATGTGAAGACCTAAGAGAGACATGGAAAGATTTTTGTGAACTGGATGGAGAGTGAAGTCACCAGAACCAGGAAAATGACCAGTCACTACAATGATGTAAATAGAAAGAACACAAAAAAATAGCTACCCAAAACAAAATTTTACGCCATTAATAATGATCAAGCTTGAACTGGGAAAAAGTTAAGAGTATGTACCCTACCCCATTCCTTCATTTCATAGGTAGGAGACTATGGGTATGGAATCATAGATGTGCACAGAGTAGGGGTCTTGGGGGCCCAGGTGTGTTCTGTGCACAGCTATATGTGGAATCTTTTTTATACCAGAGACATAGTCACTGTGTTGTCTGGTTAACTGAACTGTGGGGTTTTTCCATTTTTTAAAAAAAGGCTCTTATAAAAAGGATCTAGGCAGGAAGAAGGATACATGAATGTGATCGAAAAACAAAACTCATCATAATGAAAAATTTTTAAAGAAATTAAAAAGAAAAACATTCTGCCTCTGCCCAGCAATGTACAAATATCTGGCCAAAGAGGGAGTTCTCCCACACGAATTGGCACCTACGCTTGTGCTATTTTGAGATACAAATGTGATTTTAACACATTTGTAAGGCAAGAAGAGGGGTTATAAGAGGCTCCTGCTTAGAGAAGAAGGGAAATTAATGAGCCAAATGTGTGGTGACAGGTGCATGTCAATTTGTATGTTGGGGAAAGAAAGAGGAGGAAAATGTCATCAGGAAGGCAGCAATTTAGCAATGTCACTTGTGGTGGGGAGGAAATTTGTGTACGGGAGACTTAGTCTCTATCGCTTTGTCTCCACATCTCTTTGAGATGTTTCTGCTTTTCTAGATCCTTTATCCACAAAAATAGTGGAGTGAAAAGAGTATTGAACTTGTATTTGGAAAGACCTGATTTCTAGTCTGGTCTCTACCACTTACTAACCATATGCCCTTGAGCTAGTTGCTGAATTTCATGTAAGGTAAATGTCTATAGAATTTCATTTCCTTCAATGTTAAGAGCTGGGAGGTGTGTGTGTGTGAGAGAGAGAGCCGACAGCTTTATGATATTTTCAGGTGAGTACTCTGCTGGACCAGAAGCCCCTACAATGTTGCTTTTAGTTGTTTTGTTTTGTTTTTTTCATTTTTAGGCGATTGGGGTTAAGTGACTTGCCCAGGGTCACACACCTAGTAAATGTCAAGTGTTTGGTCTGAGGCCAGGTATGAACTCAGGTTCTCCTGACTTCAGGGCCGTGATCTATCCACTGCATCACCTAGCTGCCCCAATCCCCTACGATGTAAGATGCTTACACAGCAGGACTGATTAGAGAAAAAAAAAAGCACTGCCTGGGAAAACAGACCACATGTTGTGTGTCCATGTATGATATCATAGCTGGAAACTGATAATTGCAGAACCAACAAAGGAGAGAGGCTTCAGCATTTGCCGGGAATCTGAAACACCAGCTACTTTCCTGTCCTAACCAGCCTCCAGAAGTCCTGGGAGAGACGCTCCAAGAGGTACATAGCACTGCATTCTAAGCATCCTACACTGGGACTGTGAATTCTGAAGTCACTTTGTTGGAGACTTAGAGAAATTGAAAGAGAATTAGACTATAACTCCCACTGAGATATAAACTTTGAACTCCTTCAGGCATGGATACAGAGAATGTTTTACTACTAGATTCCTTGCTTTACTATTTATGCTGCTTCGTGCCTTAATTAAATGCTTATACAATTGGATTTACATGTCTCTGGTAAGAATAACAAAAACAACAATAGTTAGCATTTATATTATACATTAAGGTTGGCAAAGTGCTTTATAAATATCTCATTTTATCCTCACAATAACTCCCATATGTAGGTGCTATTATTATCCCCATTTTACAGATGAGAAAACTGAGGCAAACAAATTTTAAGTAACTTGATCAGGCAGTAAATATCTGAGTCAGGATTTGAACTCATATCTTCCTTACCCTACATTCTGTAATTCATCTGTTTTTTTCACTTAGCTCTGGTATGCTTTAGCACTAGAAAGATATATCCAGGGGCAGCTATAGTAAATAGTGGAGAGACCACTGGCCCTGAAGTCAGGAGGACCTGAGTTCAAATCCTACCTCAGACCAAACACTTGACACTTACTAGCTGTGTGACCGTGGGAAAGTCACTTAATCCCGATTGCCTAAAAATAAATTTTAAAAAAGATATATCCAATGGATGTCTGGGCCATAGATGGACTAGTTAGTATCCCCCCCCACAAAAAAACAGGCATGCTGAAGGAAAAAGTAATTAAGAGGAGATTATATTATCTTCTTTTTCCTCAGCTATAAAATGGGAGTCATAATATCTGTACCATCTACTTCACAGACCTACTGGTGAAAATTCAAAAAGATTATGGATAGGAAACAAATGATATCATCATATTTCAACATATAAAATCCAACCCAGACCAGTCTTAAGAAAAGACAGAGATTATGCAACTGCATTTATACTATTATTTTAGGGGTATAAAACCCTGTCTGTTAAAAATATCTCCTACACTGTCTGTCACAGAACTTGAAATTCCAATATTCAAGATTCATTCATTTGGAATTCGAAGTTCTAGGATCCAAAGATAATGAAATCATCATCTAGCAGCAACTGGGGATGGGCAGTATATGGCAGAAAAGGAAAGCTAGTTCCCTTTGTATGTGTCTGACAAGACAGTTTGCTTTGATAGATCTTCAGTCAGGTCAGGCTTACTAACTATGGGTGTTTTCCAAGGCTCTGGCCTGAGCCCTCCCCTCTTCTTCCTCAACATCATCACACTGAGTGATTTCATCAGCTTCCATGGAGTCAAGCATCATCTTAGATGATTCTCAGATCTATTTATCCATCACTGACCTCTCTGCTGACCTTCAGGCTCATATCTCCAACTACCTAACGGATATCTCAAAATAGATGTCCCTTATGTATCTTCAACTTCACGTCTGAAACGGAACTCATTATGTTTCCCTCCAACAACAACACTCCCTTTAGAACTTTCCTGTTATTGTTGAGAGCACCACCATCTTCCTAGTCACTTCTGAACTATTGCCTGGTTACCCTGCCTCATGCCTCTTCCCACTCCAGGCCATCCTCCACTCAGCCTTTCAGATGTTCTTGTTCAGTCGTTTCATTCATATCTGACTCTTCATGACCACATTTGGGGTTTTCTTGACAAAGACACTAGAATGGTTTGCCATTTCCCTCTCTAGGTCATTTTACAGATGAGGAAACAGAGGCAAATAGGGTTAAATAATTTGACCAGAGTCACACAGCTAGTGAGTATCTGAGGCCAGATTTGAACTCAGGAAGATGAGTCTTCCTTATTCCAAGCCCAGTGCTCTCTCCACCATATCACCTAGCTGCCCTTCAATGACCCCGGATTCCTAGTAATTCTTCACATGAGACCTCCATCTCCTAGCTCCCAACTCTTTTCACTGATGGTGTTCCATACCTGGAATGCTTTCTCTCCGTATCTCATTCTCCCTGCTTCCCTAGATTTCTTCAAGTTCTTACTCAAATCTCGTCTTTTTGAGAAGGCTTTCCTGGTCCACCTCAGTGCTAGTGCCTTCCCTCTGAGATCACTTCCAATTTATTCTGTTTGTATCTGTTATGTATAATGAGGTCAGGAACATCCACACTGTAGACAGTAGGGATCTGCTTTGGGAGAATCATGGAAAAGAGGACCATGTGAGAACATTCTGGGTTATCCTACCATGTGTTTGGGAGAAGTCTTTTTTCCATTAGCTCTTTAATTATCAGATCAATGAAGCAAAAGCCCTAAAACAGCTAAGTCAGGCTGTTTTAGAAATTCTGACAGTTCCAACTGGACAACTCATAGATAAAAATTGCTCCTATGTGGTAGGCCAATGTAGAATGTCTCTGCATACTTCTGTCCTCCACATTTCCCCAAGGAACAGATAATCCCTATTGTCTTTAACATTGATGATGCCATCTTAAGCAAATTGATGGTGTCTGCACATGCACCTGACTCCCATTACATCTTTTTATAGTTGTTTTAATGTTATCTCCCCCGTTAGAATATGAGCTCCTTTAGGGCAGGGACTATTTTTGCTTTTTTTCCTATTCCCAGCTTAGCACATATTAAGCATTTGATAAATGCTTGTTGACTTGACTTGACTTTCTGGCCTATACCCTAGTGCAGAGAGAACCAGTACTGTTCCCAACTCCTCCCCGAGGCATGGCTTTCTAGTCATTGTCCTCAGTCCCACCCCATTCAGAGAGAGTTTTCCTCAAACCTGTCATGAACAGAAGGAAAAAAACTAGGGAAGAAGGAGGGAAATGTCCAAGGACAATAAGGCAGTTGCACAAAGAAAATTATTCCAGGTCCCTACTTACTAAAGCCTTTTCTTCCTACAAAACTGTTGACCCATTTTTCCTTACCCAAGGGAATCATGAATGATCAAGATTCATTCTTGATCTCTGTTGTGGAGAGTTATAATACTTACTATAATATTTATCAATAATAGCTCTTTAGTTCATGTCAAGCTGGAAAAATACACCAATGATATGAAAAGACAATTTCCTTCTGTGCGTGTGTGGGTGTGTGTGTGCGTGTGTGTGTGTGTGTGTCCCAGGCCAGCCACAGCCCCTTGATCTGTTGCTTCTTTTATTCCTCACAAAGATACACCCTCACATGGAAAATGATGTCTTAGAGAAACCAGTTTCTTTCTGAGCACACTTGGCCAATACAAAAATCAAACAGACTGTTTAAAAGAAATGAGGAATGGGAAGCAGGCTCAGTATGAGAGCCAAAACAAAGTAGGACATGGTAGAGGTGAGGGGGAGGAGGAGCTTATCATTGTGCAGCCAACAGAGAACAGCTACAGTCTTAGTTTCACCATACTCTCTCACAAAGTGCACAGTCATGGCTTTGGCTGCTGGTGCCATGAGCATCCAGCTCTCCCATTCTCTCTCCCTCCCAATTGTGTGTATCACTTGAGCTATAGTCTCATCCTATCATGGAGAGCCTTGGTCACCTCTCACCTCTCGTATGATTCCACTTACCTCCTTCCTTTCAGATGAGAGAAGACAAAAACTTCCTTTTCGAACATGTTCATAGCCTCACGATTGCTGGAGGCCAGGTAGGGGAGATGCTGGAATTCCGTCTACCTGTGGACATCATCTGGAGTGACCTGCTACAATACAATTATAGAAAGTTGAATCTAGAAAGTACTTTATGGATAATTTTGTCTACCTCCCTTATTTTATCAATAGCGAAACAGGACCCACTCCCTTTTCAATCAACCAGTCAATCAGCTCTAATATTTAATGTTTCTGTGTTTATTGAGTACATTGGTACCTAGGGTCTGGTTATTCTCCTCTTTTGGCTTCCATAGCATACTCTTTCCTAGTTCTCCTACCTTTCTGACCACTCTTCAATCTGCTTTGCTGAAATATCATCCATCTTCCATCTTCAAAGAACATGTATTCTCCAAGGCTCTGTCATGAGCATCCTTATTTTAGAGATTTTCTCTTTCCACATTTTTTCTCCTTGTTATCTTCTAAGCACCAGTGGTTTTAATTATCTCTTTGGAGTTGACTCCAAAATCTATATATTCTACTTTAATCTTTGTCCTAAATTCTCCCTCAATGTCATCTACCTGCTGGACATAACATCCTAATGGCACTTCAAACTCATTATGGTCAAAAATGAACTAACCATCTTCCCTCCTAAACCTGGCCCCCTTCCAAACTTCTGGGTTATTTTTTTAAAAGTATCACCATCATCATTCTGGTTACCCATGTTGATTCCTAATTAGTCTCCCTTCTTCTACTCTCTCCTTTCCCTAACCCATTCTGCACACAACTGCCAAAGTAATCATCTTAATGCAGAAGCTTGGTCATTTTACAATTCTTTTAAAAAAATATCCAGAAGCTCCATATTATCTCAAGGATAAAATACATATACCAAGCATAAATGATAGCTTATAGGCAGCTAAGTGACACAATGGATAGAGACCTGGGCCTAGAGACAGGAAGCCTCAATTACAAATCCAACCTCAGACATGTACTAGCTGTGTGACCCTGGGCAGGTCACTTGACCTCTGCCTGCCTCAATTTCTTCAACTGTAAATGGAGATCCTAACAGCACTTCCCTCCCAGGGTTGTTGTGAGGATTAAATGAGATAATATCTATAAAGCTCTTAGCATACTGCCTGACACATAGTAGGAACTTAACAAATAGTCATTCCCTTTCCTTCATAGCAATTAGCTAAGTCTTTCTTCTTTTTCTTCCCTTCTCTCTGGGAGCTGTGAGAGGAAGAAGCAGGACACTGCAAACATTAATAGGAAAGAAATTCATTGATTCCTTAGTCTTCCCTTTCGATTTCTCTGCTCTCTTCTCTGTTGTTTTCAATCTTATAAATGTCAGAGTGGGATTTTAATCCAGGTCCTATACTCTCCCCCCACTCCCGACCCCTCACCTGAGAAGATAAGTTCCTTGAGGGACTAGGAATCCTATTTGTGAAGAATCATGATGATGGGCAATTAAAGGGACTTGGAGAGACTTTGGAGCATACACAGACATTCTGTAACCAATGCACCTACTATGTGATGAAGAGTGTCCTTTTTGATTGACTGAATAGCTAGAATAGAAGTGCATCCAGAAAACACTAGCAAACCAGGGCCTCAGGCCTTATCTTCCACTGACTTCTCCCTGATGAGCATTCTTAAGAGAGAAGGAAAACAAAGTTGAGAGTGGAAAGTCCTTGAGCCAAGACCAACATGTGACCCATGAATGTGGGTCATGGTTCTTTGCCGTTAGTATTTATTCCTTCATTTTAGGTGAAGGAGATTGAAGATGACTACACCTTGTGAACTTCAAGAGGTCTGCAGAGCAAGCTATCAGGGGTCTGAGAGTCAAGTCCATGATGGATTTTGAATCCAGCCTAGCTTTGAGGCCTCATGGAGCCACCTGACCTTCAGGATTCAGTCTAATAGAACCTGAGACATGAACTCATCCAGCACCAGTGTAGGAGGTGTATATGAACTTGGTGGGACCAATGCAATTTAGAAACTGTTAAATCTGAGCCTACTCTCCCTAGAGCCTGAGGCAAAATAGGGAGATTATGCCCCTCAAGGTATTGCGGAAAATGGTTGAACTTCTGTTCTTGCTAAATCTCAAAAGTAAATATACCACTGTAAAAACTAATTGATGCTAATTGGTTAAATGGAACTAGGGTACTATTGGTAGCTAATAGAGGAGAATCACACCAGAAGGGGGCTCAGGTTGATTGTACTAGAGGAGAGATACCCCCAAACCCTAGAACCTTGAGGAGGAGGTATTGATTCAGCCTCACTTGAGGAGAGGGAGGCCAGAACTTCTGTTATAACTGATATTCAACCTCCTGCCTCCATGCCTTTTGCTCAAGCTGTTACCCATGCCTGAAATGCACTCTCCTGCTCACCTCAGGCTCTTAGACTCCATGGCTCCCTTCAAAGCTCAAACCAAATGCTACCTACTAAGTGAGTCTTTTCCTAATACATCCAGCTACTAATGCCACCTACAAAATTCCTTTTTATTAATTTTGTATGTATTTTGTATTTGTTTATAGGTGAATGAGTTGTTTCTCCAGATACAAAGTAAGCTCTTTGAAGGCAGGAATTATTTCCTTTTTGGTTTTGTATCCCAGTACCTAGAATAATGCCAGGCACATAGTAGGAGCTTATCAAATACATGTTGATTGTTGTTCTTCAATTTATATTGTTAAAAAGTTGCCAAGAGCATTGAGAAGTTAAGAATCATGCCCAGGTTTTAAAGCCAGTGTCGAAGGTGGGCCTTGAACTCAGATCTTTCTGATTCTTTTTTTATCATGCTGCCTGGCACACTGTGGTTACTTAATAGAAGAGAAGCTCCTTTTGAGTAAGGTTTATTTCATTTATCATATTTTTATCCACAGAGCCTAGCTCACAGTGGGTACTTAACTAATGTTTGTTGATTAATTAATAAATGCTTGTTAGATTGAACTGAATCAGTATATGCTCATAGATATTGGAGAAGTAAATATGGGCCCTGGGAAATGACACCAGGGTGGGAAACTTAAACTTTTTTTTTATCCTGATCACTCCACCAGCCTTAAAACTTAAATCTCTTGGATTTCCTGGCAGTCTGAACATCCCCACTGAAAGCAGCGATTCACATAGCCTTGAGCTGGAAGAGAGTGGTTTTTAAAATACTTAAGGACTATAATTAGCTGCCGATTTAACTCAAAGAAAAAAAAATGGATAAATGCCATCTTTGGCAAGACTTTGGTCCTCCTGAAACTCCTACAGGGCTGTTTTCAAACAGTGAATACAGTGGGCTCTTAGAGACTCCCCTGGCTTTGGCTCCATCTGGAAAGGGAGCAGAGGGAAAGTGAGGAGAGAGTTAGCCCCATGAGGAGCTTGGTTGTGAAGGCCTAATTTCAAGCCTGACCTCAAATAGGTTTCTGGTACTGCTGATCAGCAACTACTCAGGAGAGCATAGAGGTGTTATATATGGAGCTTTAGGCCTATAGCATGTCTCCTATTCTAGTCAACAGAGGGGATTTTATGGGTGACCTAATTTGCCAAAGCTAACCTTTAACAAATTCAGAAGATGACTTCTTTTCCCTTCCTCCCAGGCTGTAGCCCTGCTGTGGTCCCCAGGTATTTTAGGCTATTTCCCAATTTTCCCCTGAGAACCAATCCTGAATGAAGCTGTCACTATTGACTTCTTCCTACAGGACCTAAATGCTTTGCTACCATAGATTCCAGAGACAGTTCAAGTAAGCTGAGGTCTTTTTTAATCTAGTTTAGTTTTTTTTTTCAATTAACAAACTCTATATTCTCTCGTTCCCACTTTTTCTGCTTAAAAACAAAAGAAAAAGAAAATAAAGAAAAAATCCTTATAACAAATATCCATAATCAAGCAAAACAAATTCCTATATTGGCCATGTTCAAGAGTTGTGCTGATTGGATCCACCATAAATATGTTACATAATCTTAACTGGGCCCTCACCATAGCAAGGCAATCCTTTTGTACTTCTCTAATTAATTCACTATCCCATTCATCATAGCAGCTCTTCTAAACCTTTTCATCTCTTCTCAAATGGCCAATGGCTCCCCCTCACTCAACCCTCTTGGCTAAGAATTTTGTCTTATATTTCACTAAAAAAATTGAGGCCATTTAGCAAGATATCCCTCTTTTCTCCTCCTCCTCCTACTCATCTCACATCACCCAGTTGCCTTTTGCCACTATATTCTCTTTCGACCCATTTCACACAAAGAGGTGGCCCTTCTCCTTGGCAAGGCAAAGCTTGCAAGAGTGATCTCATTCCTTCCTTTCTTCTATAGCAGATTGCCCTCCCTCCATCAGTCTCTCCTTATCTACTGGCTGCTTTCCTGATGCCTACAAACATGCCCATTTCTCCCTCATCCTCAAAAAACTTTCATTTGATCCATCCATCCCCAATAACTATTGCCTCCTTCTTTTGTAGCTAAACTTCTTTAGAAGGCCATCTACAGTAGGTGTCTCCAATTCCTTTCTTCTCATTCTTTTTTTAATGCTACAGTCTAGCTTCTGACCTCATCATTCAACTGAAACTGCTCTCTCTAAACTTATCAATGATATCTTAATTGTCAAATCTAGTAGTCTTTTCTCAATCCTCATTCTTCTTGACCTTTCTGCATTCTTTAACACTCTCAATTACCTTCTTCACTTTGTCTCTCTAGGTTTCTGTGACACTACTCTATCCTGGTTGTCTTCTTACCTGTCTTACCACTCCTCAATGTCTTTTGCTGGTTTTTCATGGGTGTCCCCAAGATTCCATCCTGGTCATCTCCTCTTCTTCCTCTAATCTACTTCACTTGGTGATCTCATTAGCTCCCATGGTTTCAATTTTTTATCTCTATGCTGATGATTCCCAGACCTACTTACCCAGCCCTAACCTCTCTGTTGACCTCCAATCTCACATCCTCAGTTGCCTATTAGACATCTTGAACTGTATGTCACTTAGACATCTTAAACTTATCACAACTAAAACTGAACTCATTTTTCACCCCAAATTTCCCCCCTTCCCTTCACTTCTCTTATTATGTCGAAGGTACTGGGAATAAACAAAAAACAAGGCAAAAATAGTCACTGCCCTCAAGGATCTTACTTTCTAATGAAGGAGACAACATGTAAATAACATAAGACATGCATACAAGATTAAACAGGATGTGATCTGAGAGGGAACTGCATTAGGAGCTGTAACAACCTGGATAAGCCTCTCACTGAAGCTGAGATTTGAGGTTAAGTCTTGAAGGGAGCCAGGGAAACTCATAGGTAGAGGTGAAGGAGAGATGAGCATTCCAGATAAGGGGCTACTATATACAATGCCCTCAGATACTGAGGAAGATACAGAGATAAGCAAAACACAGTGACTGTCATTAAGGGACTTTAAGAGACAGTCTCTATCATTTGATCTCATAGCACTTAGTATTTCTCTTATGCACTTAGTATCTTCTTATTTTTATTACATTTGTATATTTTTTCTGCCCTTTCTTCACTTTCTTTCTGTAAAGTAGGGATAATAATAGTAGTGCTGATAGGTAAGATTGATGGTAGATAGAGGATAGAGCATTACATGATTACTATGTGTCAGATACTGTGCTAAGAGTAGGGGATCCAAATACAAGAAAGCAAAACAGTCCCTACCTTCAAGAAGTTTACATTTTAAAGGAGGAAAATAGCCTATATAGCCAGAAGTTGTAAAGTAAGATGGGGAGGACAAGGAAGGGGTATGCTGAAACTTGGATAGTTTGGAATTGGTGGCCAGAAAGTGAAGGGGAGATGTAGTTCTTGGCAAGTTAAAATGAAAGCTCACCTATCAGGGCTGAGTGTGGTTCCCGGGATGTAGTACAAGGTTCATGTGAGGAGAAGGTGAGAATGATGGCGTCAGTGAAGGTGGTGTGGTTTGCTGTTGAATGGAAAACTAAGGAAAAGAGGAGATAAGAAAACTGCAAAGAAAAAGTCCCTGAACTGGCAGCATGGAACCGCTGTCCCTCTGTCATCGACTCCTCTGAATGGTATGTCCCCTGCAGGTACTCATTCATTTCTATTCATCATTAATTTATCAAACATTTATTCATTCTGTTAACAATCATTTATTAAATGATTCCTTTTTCTTCCCTAGTTTGTAAAGGACTGACATATAAGGTATTGCTTGTAGAAAATGTTGGCTTACTTGGTAGTAAGAAAAGGAATTACAAATATGTATACTATGTAAATTAAATAATAGTGGGTGGGCTGAGTAGCACTGGGAAATTGCCCAGTGCCTTCTATGATCTTAAGCTGTATTCTGCTAGAAAAAATCATCTTTTAAACATTAATATTCTCCCAATGATATTCTATGGCTGCAAACCATGGAACTTCATTGTCCCAGAAGAATCAAAGTTGCAAGTGATCCAAAGGGTGATGGAAAGATGCATGATGGGGATAAGTTGGCTGTAACAAGTTACCAACAGAGATATGGCATAAAATTCTTGATCAAGTACATGTTTTTCAATTCAGCATGCATTTAAGGGCCTTCTATACACAAGGCATTATGCTACATACTACAAATAACAAAAATTAATGTACATGTGCAACTAAAAAAGGAGAGAAAGAAGCAAGAACTTACTAAGTTACTAATAGGTACCAGGCACTGTGCTGACCATTTTACAGATATTATCTCATCTGACCCTCATAACAATCCTGTAAAGTAGGTGCTATTATTATCCCCATTTTACAGTTAAGGAAACCAAGACAAACAGAGGAGAAGTTACTTGCTCAGGGTCACACAGCTAGTAAGTATCTTAGGCTATATTTGAACTCAGGTCTTCTTGACTCCAGGCCCGGTGCTCTATTCACTGTGCCACCTAGCACCATATGAAGAGAGAGCAGATGATAGCCACAAAACAAAGAAAGAACAAGAAGAAGGCCAACAGCATATTGGGCATATTCTTTGGAGAATTTATGTATTCCTCTGATCTAACCCTGTCATTTTTCTGCCCAATAAATTCAGTGTCTCTCTTTTGCCTCTAATCCAAATTCTGTTTTCTATTAAAAGCCCTTCACAGCCTGGTTCCAATATGTATTTCCTATCTCACTAAACACTACTCCCCTTAACATACTCTGTGTCAAACTGGTCTTCTTGCTGTTCTTCACACACCAAACTCCATTTCCCATCTCCATGCCATTGCATATGTTGACTCGAGTTCCTTCTTACCCTCCAGTGGTTAGAATACCTTAGCTTCTTTACTAGAAGGACCAGGTGTATCGATTAACACAAAAGTCTTATTATAATTTTATTATATTTATTATATTATATTATAATTTTAGTTTGTCTTGTCTTGTTTCTATTTTCTTTACATTATAGATAAAAAATACACTTCACCAATTGATACCATTTTGTTCTTGGAGATATTCTTAAATTCCAGTCCTTCTTAAAGGTCAGCTCAAATATTTCCTACCTGAGGCCTTTCCTGAATCCCATAGATACAAGTGGGAAAGGAACTATATCTATTATTTCATTGGTATAGGGAACTCCCAGAGAAAAATTCCCTCTACCAGTATAGGTTGGCACCTCTTCATCAACATATAATCTTAAGAGAGTTGGCCCTCTCTAATTATAGAGAGATTTCATGATTTGACCAGGCTCACACAGCTAATATGTATCAGAGGTGGGATCTGAACCCAGATCTTACTGGCTCCACCATTTCCATGTATTCATTCCTGCTATTCTTTGTGTTTGGAATGTCCTCCTTTCCCCTCTTCATCTTTTGAATTTTTACCCACCCTATTAATCTCAATTTACATTCCACATTGAACAGGAAGCCTTTCTTAACATGTTAAGTTGGCAACAACTTTCCATCTTAGACTTCAGAGAGCACTTGGTTTTCTATTTCTTTAAAGTAATTCATTTTTTAGATGAGTGTGTTGATGTTTTTTAAATTCATGGCACTTTAAGGTTTATAGAACTCTTTCACCAAAATAACCATGTTGAGGTGGGGAGCATAAAATGATTGTATTATCCGTGTTTCAGAGATAATGAAATGGAGGCTCATAAATGTTAAATGACTTGCCTATGGTCATAGAGCACCTGGTCAGAGGCAAGATTCGAATCCAGGACTTCAGAGTCCAAATGTAGCATTTTTGCACTACACCATGCTGCTGGTTTGGAAGTGGTTTGCTTGTGTCTCCTAGCCAGTATTCTGATACTAGATTTTTGGGTTAAATTGCCTCCCATTATTAGCACTCCAAGTCCCCAGTGCTAAGATGCAATGTCTTAAAAACCCCTGTGCTGGAAGCTGGCCTCAATTATGAAAATGCACCAGCTGCTGCCAAACAGTCACTTTGGCACTGGAGGAGGATTAACTGTTTATAGCCATGTAAAACGTTTCCCAGAACCTCAAAAGATATGGATAAGCAGACTTCCTGCTCTTCTAGAGAAACCAAGTGAAACCATTTAAGTCATCTTGGAGTGGGGGAAGGGAGCAAAGAAAGAAAGGGAAAAGAAGAAAAAAAAGGGAAGGAAAAGAGGTTCATAGAGGACAGATTCAATAGGAAATCCTTATCTATCTCAAATCAGAGAGAACTTGGCATAATGGCCAAACAAATGAATGTCTATGAAGTACCTACTTTGCAAGGCACTGGGCTAGGCACTGGAATATCATGGGAAAAAAATGGAACTGCCCTCAAGGAACTGAAATTAAACTAGTGACCAAAAGGAAGGACTCAGAGAAATCTGGGAGGATTTATATGAACTGATGGCAGAGCGAAGGGAGCAGAATCAGGAGTACAATTTATACTACAACATTATAAAGGAAAACAACTATAAAAGACTTACAAACACTGATCAATTCAATAACCAATTATGACTCCGGAAAACTAATGATGAGTCAAGCTGCCCACCTCTTGACAAAATAGTTATGGACTAAAGGTGCAGAATGAGACATACTTTCTGGACACAGACAATGTGTGAGTTTGACTTGTATTACTGTACTTATTTGTTACAAAATAAAGGTTACTTTATTTTCTTTGGTGGAGAGAAGAGTTACAAAGGTTGTGGGGTGAGTGATAGTGACACACAAAAAAAGAAGAAAATAAAGAAAAGAGTATTAATGAAACATTTTCAAAATATCCAGAACAATGGCAAAGGCAGGTCAGAAGGGGAGACAGACGAGCAAAGGAAATGCAGTGTTGGAACTACCAGGTTAAATCAAAAATATGTCGTTCAGTCATTTTTCAGTCATGTCCGACTCTGGGACCCCATTTTTTTTCTTGGCAAAGGTACTGGACTGGTTTACCATTTTCTTCTCCAGCTCATTTTACAGATGAGGAAACTGAAGCAAACAGGGTGAAGTGACTTGCTCACACAGCTAATAATAAGTGTCTGAGGCCAGATTTAAACTCAGGAAAAGGAGTATTCCTGATTTCAGGCCCAGCACTCTATCCACTTTGCCACATAGCTGCCCTAAACAAGTATACTTTTTTTTAAATAAGCTGTTCAAAATAGATATTCATGAGGTTGATCTTTTTTTCTGTTCATTGTATAAGGAAAAATTAATATTTGTCCATTTTTCAATTTAGTCATATTAAAAAAAGAAATTTAAAAATCTTGAATGCTGCAAAATTATAATGATTAAAGAGCTCCAAAGAAGATATATGAGAAGGCATCTCTCCTCACTTTTTTGGAGAGATGGAGGGACTCTGTCCGTGGTACCCTACATATAATGTCAGACTTTTGGGAAATATGTTGATTACTTTTGCTAAACTGTCTTTTTCTTCTTTATTATAAGGAATACCTCTTCAGGGAAAGACAGTGAGGAGAAATGCATTTGAAAATGGGTGTGAGGTAAAAACAAAGAATATTAAAAAAAATTCATTTTTAAAACCAATCATATGGTCCACTCCCCTCTTACTCTCTTTAGCCCTAGGGGGCAGATTTAAGTTTTATGTTAGGGAAAACTTTCTAAGAGTTAGAACCATTCATTCAATAAATATCTATTAAATGCCAACTGGAGGCAGCTGGATGGCTCAGTGAATAGAGCACTGGGCCTGGCATTAGGAAGACCTGAGTTCAAATTTGGCCTCACTTACTAGCTGTGTGACCCTAGGCAAGTCACTTAACCTTTGCTTGCCTTAATCCACTGGATAAGGAAATGGTGAACCACTCCAATATCTTTGCCAAGAAAAGCCCAAGGACAGCATTGTTATGCTATGGTCCATGGGGTCCCAAAGAATCGGACAAGACTGAATGACTGAACAATGACAAAATGCCAACTATGTTCAAGATACTGATATACAGATATAAAAATGACCAGTTCCTGCCCTCAAGGAGCTCACATTTTATGAAGTGGGATGGAATGGAAGAGGAGCAGGGAGAACAGTATATACACAGAAAAGTAAATGCAAAATAAATACCAAATTATTTGAGGGAAGAGGGCATTAGCTATTGGAGTTATTTCAGAAAGGGCCTCATGTAGTAACTGATGCTTGAATTGAGCTGGAAGGAAACCAGGGATCCTACAAGGCAAAGGAGGGGCAACTAGGTGGCACAGTGGATAGAATGCCAGGGTCTGGAGTCAGGAGGACATGAGTTCAAACCTGGCCTCAGGCACTGACTAGCTGCATGACCCTAGGCAAGTCACTTAACCCTGTTTGCTTCGGTTTCCTCCTCTGTAAAATGAGCTGTGGAAGGAAATGGCAAACTGCTCCAGTATCTTTGCCAAGAAAAAACAGCAAATGGGGTCACAAAGAGTCAGATACAACTCAAAACCAATAAGAGTAATACAAAACAGAGATGAAGAAAATATGCATTCCAAACATAAGGGACAGCTTGTGAATAGCCTGGCCTGAACCTGCCTTTATGGGAAGAAGAAAAATGCCACTCCGTCATGCATGGAAGTCTCCTGGCCTGCCCACTCCCCTTATTGGTCCCTTCACTTGAGCTGAATAACACCCTGAGAGAACTCCACTCTAAGGCCAAACTTATGTTAACCTTCTTGAACTCTTTCTTAGTGATTTACACACATACACCCAGCTATACCTTCCCCATCATAGTGATTCTGAACTCCAGGCTTTCATTACTTAGACCTCATTCTCCATCCCCCAATGCCCACTTCCTCTTTCCCAACCCCTCAATGTCCTACTCTAAAGCTACTCACCCTTCCCATTGTATTCTCTGGAATCCCTGCTCCACAGATAACAAGTGTGCTTGGACCTTTTCCTTTACCATTACTTCCATCTTCTTGCTTTCACTGAGACCTGGCTCCCTCCAGATGGCCCAGCCTTGATTTCCACCCTTTCCTGCTCTGGTTGAACTTTCACTCCCACGATGGATTTGGGTTGAGGTAAAAGAGTTAGAATGCTCCCAATGCCACTTTCAAACTTTCCCTCTACCACCATCACTTAGTAACCTCTCCTTCTTTGAGGTTCACTCAATCTAAATAACCACCCATTAAAAATTCTGATAATTCATCTACAGAATCCAGGAAACTACCTTTCTTTCCTCAATGAATTCAGTATTGTCTCACAATCTTTCCTCCTTTGTCCAGTTTCACATGAAGATATGGCTCTCCCCTATGTCAAGGCAAATGCCTCCACATGTAGATCACCCCTTCTATTAACCCTACTCCCTCACTTATCTTCAGTCTCTTCTTGTCTGCTGGCAGGTTGCTTACTGCCTAAAAACATGCCTATGTCTATCCCATCCTCAACAAACTCTTTTGATCTGTCTATCCTCTCTGTCATCTATCATGGACTATATCATCTCACTAGCTATCATCCCCCCTCCTCCTTTTTGTGGCTAAATTCCTTGAGAAGGCCTCCACATCCTTTCCTCTCACTCTTTTCTTAACTCTCTATAGTCTGGCCTCCAATCTCGTCATTCAACGAAAACTGCTCTCCAAAGTTACCAGTGATCTCTTAAATGCCAAATTTAATGGTCTTTTTTCAATCTCTATCTTTCTTAATCTCATTGTAGCCTTCAATGTTGTCAGTCATCTTTGGGGATGAACAGGGAGTGGACAGAGATGATTTTAAAGGGTTAAATAGGCAACAGAATCCTGAAGTCAGGAAAAAAATTATAGCCTTAGAGAGTATCATAGTATTTAGACTAAGAAAAGACTTTAGAGACCTGGAACATCACTTCAATCCTAAAATTCAAAACCCAGAAGTACCTTCTGACCCTCTAGCCCTCACTCTGATTAGATGATTTGTTTCAGAACCTCCATAGAAGGAGGGATTCCAGGCCAGCTGTCTCTTCATTTCTCACCGGGCTGGACTCTAGACTCCTCCAAACATACCTGTATCCCCCTCCCTTTTCAATTTTCTTTTTTTATGTATTGTTTTCTTCCATTAGAATGTAAGCTCCTTGAGTAACTTTATTTCTTTTTGCTCATATTTATATTCCCTACACTTAGCCACAGTGCCTGGCATATAGTAGGCAGTTAATAAATGTTTGTTGACTGATTGACTTGATGCACATGACCTGAGCAACACGGGAAGAGTAGCCCTGAGCAGTCCATAAAAAACCAATGTGTTAGTTGAAAGAGAGAAAACAGAGCAAATTGCTGTGACCAGCCTCAGGCAGATTCTTCCTTGAGGCAGTTTATACTGAGTGAGGACAAATTCATAGGTTTTTGGAGACCTAAAAAGGTGAACTAGAAATACATCATGAACTCAACATCAGTTTCTGATGACATCACTGGCCTCTCTTTCAATGTATGCATACACAGGCACATCACAGAGTGGCCAGGTTCCCAAGTTCCTGAGCTGTTAACAGGCAAATCAATGCCAGAAATGAGAGATCGGCAGACCTTGCTTTTAAGCAAACCCAGTCTGTGAAAATCCAGATTTAGAACAGCTAAATGGGGAAATTGTTTGACTTAGAGCATAATTCTTCACTTTACAAAAAGGCTCACCACAGAGTTTAAGTAATAGACTCCTCTACTGTATTTATTATATGGTTTGATTTTTAAAAGCTTTATTTACTTTTCATGAACATATCTGTTTTTTAAACTGAATTGAACCTGTACTAAAATAAAAAGAGAATGGCTGGAAGGACAGAATCATAAATAACTTATATTTCTATATCATCTTATGGGCACAAAGAATTTTATATAAATTTGTTCCTCATCAATACACTATGGGATAAGCTATTATAAGTATTACTATCTTTATCCTATAATTGAGGAAACTAGAATTGAATTGCCTTTCCAAAGCTACACACTTAGTAAGTGGCAAGATCAAGATTTAAACCCAGTTGTTTATATGTAATTGAGAAATAAAATAAAAAATCAATTAATTTTTTAAAAAAAGATATAAGTCCAGGTCTTCTGAACCAAAAATACCATGCTGCCTTTCTCAACACCATGCTGACTTCTCTTCTCCAGGAAGATCTGGTGACCTCCTACTCTCATCCAAGCATCTTCTGTGACAAAAGACTGCAGGCTGAAACCACACTCTCATGATTCACTTCTTTTCTCACCTCTCCCTTTCCATTCTTGACCTCATGGTGGAAAGAGTGCTGGGTTTGGATGTCAGGAAAGACTAGGGTTCAAATCATACCTTTGATGCTTACTAGATGAGTGACCAGGGAGAAGTTATTTAACCTTTCTGAGTCTCAGTTTCCTCATCTGTAAAATGGAATAATAGTAGCACCTACAACTGAGATAGTGTATTAAAATTCTATATACAATCAATTATTATTTCCACTTTCCTCCTATACAGACCTCTCTTAGTTTATAAAACTAAATCTCATTTAGGCAGGCAGGCAGGCAAGAAACACTTATTAAGCGTTTACTCTGTCAGACACTGTGTTTAGAACTTGGTATACCAATAAAAGCAAAATCAAAGGCAGTACCTGCCCTCACAAACCTTACCTTCTAATGGGGGAAGACAACACATAGAGCTGAAAAGGGAGGAACAGAGTAACAAAGTCTGAAGAATCAGAAGCACAGCCAGGAGGGGCATGAAGTAAGGCCAGCCTGGGTCTGTCCCTAAAACAGAAACACGCAAAATTCTGGATCGTTCAAGAAGAGGTGGGTATTTATACTCTAGGTGAAAAAAAAAAAGTATTTTACTAAGCAAATGAGTAGTGTTAAGTAAACTTGGGAGAAAATGTTTACTCCACTTCAGAAAACAAGTTTTTCAAGAATATTAGCAGTTACATTGGATTACAAACCATTAAAATGATGATAATGATCCTTATGCATTCATTACTGAAGGGGAGTGGAGAGCCTCCTACTTAGCAGGACTCCATTAGTCATGGCCTTGTATCATATAATCATTACATTAACAAACACATATTAAGTGCCTACCACACTATATGTACAATGAAAGATGCTAGACTGGAGAGGCAGAGATGAAATTACAGTCCCTACTCTCGAGCAGCTTATAATCTATTAGAAGGAATAAAACACAGATATCCAAGTACAGAGCAGGATATGTATACACAAAATCATTTATTTATCAAATATTTATTCATTCTGTTAACAATCATTTATTAAATGATTCCTTTCTCTTCCCTAGTTTGTAAAGGACTGACATGTAAGGTATTGCTTGTAGAAACTGTTGGCTTACTTGGTAGTAAGAAAAGGAATTACAAACGAGTATACTATGTAAATTGAATAACAGTGGGTAGGTTGAGTAGCATTGGGAAATTGCCCAGTGACTTCTATGATCTCAAGCTGTATTCAAAGTAGCTTAAGAGATTTCTTACAATGATAAAAATTGCATTTCTCTTAAGAGAATCAATAGGTCAGATTTGTCCCATGTTCAGCCTGAATTAAGCTGATTTTGCTGTACCTATAGAAAATGTTGAAAAACTTGCTCAAATATTTCAACTCCAAAGCCACATTTCTAGTTAGACAAGCTGGTACAGCAAACAATTTGTCCAGGTCATAAGCCTTACTGGAATTTTATTTAAAAAATGAAATAAAGGCTATTCTGAGATGTGGCATGTTGAAGCAAGATCTCTTAAAGGACCTTGACTATAAACCATTTGGTCATTTTTTGAAAAAACAGTTTGATCTCTAACAAACCACATCCTTTGTCATAAGTGGAGCAGGGCAAACTGGGTTCAAAGGGAAAGTCATTATCTGCACATCTTATCAATCTATTAGGGTAAGAAAAGACAAGTTAAAATTTCTTTTAAAAGAAAAAAACAAAGATTGGTTTGCATGCTCCGTTCTGCTATTCTTACAAATCCTCTCTATTTCAGTTTGCTTAAAAACATTAAATTTCAGTAGCATTCCAGTCTTTGACATTGTATTAAATATCATTTGAATAATGTGGAACAATTAAGAAAATTATTCATAGTAGTAGTTGTTTGAAAGGGGGAAACAATGCTGCTTTCATTGCAGGAAGCCTGTGGTTACCAGCCTGAATTCCTAAGAAAATTGTAAATGTCTAAATGTATTTTTCAAATACTATACACAGTGTCATGGTTTGTGGGTGATCCTAAGACCTAAGTATGTGGAGAGAAAAACAACACCACAATTCTTAAAAACTGAACATGAGCTAAGGAAAATAATGTCACAATTCCACAGAACTCAGCATATACCAGGCAGAAAACTAAGGGCCCCTAATCCTTTGGATATGAGCAGCCAGGACTAGCCCTGGGCAAATTTGTGAAGCAGGAGGAGCAAGAGAGCCCTGGAATAGTGGCTTCTAGTTACAGCTCTCCTACTAACTATTGTAAGGTACTCTCTTGAGCCTTTCAACCTCTTTTCTGTAAAATGAGCAGGTTGGACTAAATGACCTCCAATCAGGTCAAGAAGCATTTATTGAGCACCTCCTGTGTGCCAGGCTCTGTGCTAAGCACTGGGCGTGCTGAGTAAGACAATCACAATCCTTGATCTCAAAGAGCTCATAGTCTAACAGAGGAGACAACTGGCAAGTGACTTCATACAATTCAAAATGGAGTCAGGATAAACTGGAGATAATCACCAGAGAGAAGTCACTAGCATTAACGTGAATGAGAAAAGGTTTCTTACAGAAAGTAGGGCTTTAGCTGGGACTTTAAGGAAGCCAGGGAAGCCAGGAGGTCAAGATGAGAGGAGAGAACATTCCAGGTGTAGGAGACAGCCATGAAAATGCCCAGAGTCCTTAGATGGAACAATAAGGAGGCCAGTGTCACTGGATCTCAGAGTGTGTGCAGGTAAGTAACGTATAAAATGCAGAAAAGATAGGAAGCGACAGGTTATGAAGGGCTTTGAATGCCAAACAAAAGATTTAGTATTTGCTGCTGGAGGAAATAGTCACTGGACTTTATTGAGTAGGAGGGAGGGAGGTGACTGTGCTTTAGGAAGATCTGTTAGACCAGTGGGTAGAAGATGGACTCTAGAAGGGGGAGAAGTTTGAGGTAGAGAGACCAACCAGAAGATGAAGGCAACAGTCCAGGTGTGAGGTGATGAGAGTCTGTACCAGGGTGGTGACAGTGTCAAAGGAGAGAAGGAGGCATATACAATCGATATTGTGAAGGTAAAATCCACAAACCATGGCAATAGATTGGATATGGACAGTGAGAAAGAGTGAGGAATTGGGGATTACACCAAGTTGGGAGCCTGGGATATTTGGTGAGGCTCTTAATAATAATAAGGAAGAGGGGAAGCTAGGTGTCACAGTGGATAGAGCACTGGCCCTGAAGTCAGGAGGACTTAAATTCAAATCCGGCACTTAATAGCTGTTTGACCTTAGGCAAGTCACTTAATCTCAATTGCCTCAAAAACAAACAAACAAACAAACAAAAACCAATAGAGAAATGCAAAAGTAGGGAGATTGGGGAGGGGGAGAGAAATAAAATCTATTAATATTTAACAAAATCTAAGGAAGAACGATGACAAGTCTCTGGGCCTAGGTTCACTTTGCTATAAAGTGAAGGACTTAGACCAGATAAGACCTCTAAGAGTTCCAGCTCTGATATTCTATGTTCTAAGATCTTCACCTCTGTTCCCCTTCTGCAGTCCCTCTCCACCTGTTTCTTTGCTCATTGTTATTCACCTTAGCTCCCCTTTGGGGACATACTGTCTTGAAGCTTTTCTCCCTCATTTAAGAACAGAAAAAAACTACTTTCAGGAATAGATAAGAAAATCACTCTGTTATGAATGACTGATACAACTTAAGTATTAACTCTCCCAGGAGTATTTGAATTTTTACAAGGAGCAAAGCTTTAAACTTAGGAATTAAGTTCTAATGGAATTCTAGGCATTGGTGATAATTACTTGTTCAGGGATGGATTGAGGGTTAGGGATGAATCACCAGGACCTTTTATCCACCATATCTCACAGTGTAGATCTAACCAGAAGTATAAGGAAAACCTAAAAGGAAAGATGCTTCTTTAAGACTCAAACCCTGGGGCAGCTAAGTGGCGCAGTGGATAGAGCATGGGCCCTGGATTCAAGAGGACCTGAATTTAAATCCCGTCTCACACACATAACACTTACTAGCTGTGTGACCTGGGCAAGTCACTTAACCCCATTGCCTAGCCAAAAAAAAAAAAAAAAAAAAAACTCAAACACCATAATCATTCCTTCCTTTCCCCAATCATAATTTATCTCTCAAGGATCCCTTACTAGATGGCCATCTTTCTTGAGTCACAGTTTTAAGTACACTTAACATAAATTATCACACAGACCCATACCTAGAGTGAGGATTATGGCCTTTGTCCCAGGGTGCTGAAATTTAGAGGGAGCTAAGAATACTTGCATCCCTTTAGCAGTGCAGAAAAAACCTGAGTTTAGTACCTAGTTAGCAAGAATAGCAAAAATAGGAAACTACCCAATATCCTGCTTACTCCTTCCTGCCTGCACACACAACCACCCAACCCCACTCAGCCCCCAAAAGTAAATTTACTCTTAAAATTTAAGCTGAACACAATTTGTGTCCAGGATATAATTTGTACTGCTTATCCTTGGATCAAAAAATTGTTAGTACATCTCTACTGTGATACAGGATTTTAGAATCATAGCTCTAAAGCTGACAGGGACTTGAGAGGCTACCTAGTACAACCCCCTCATTTTATAGATATGACAGCTTTCTTTCAAGCAATAAATTATTATTTTAGAGGTGACAGGAGAAAAAAGCTTTATGTGTCAGAAATATAAATGTAGGGTCTTGTATATTTTAAAGTTTAAAGGAAAATAACAAGGACTGCCCACTTGCAATAAATATGTCAATGTGTATTATTAATCTTTGGATGGGGATTTTATAAATAAGAGAGGGATCCAGTTTTTGCAAATCAGTTTTTCTGATAACTCTAGGATCTCTGGGGATTGAGGAGGTAGCAGTAATATTAAGAAGCTAGTAGAAGCTATTGGAGAAATCCAACATCTCCACAACCTAAATTGGGGAAAGGAGGAAAAAGATAGGGAGAGTTCCATTCATCCCATTAGAAATTACATCAGCCCAGATTGTGCCACTTGCCAGTAGAAGCAATGATGAACAGGCTGTAAGATCTCTTAGAGAAAGGTAGCAGCCGAAATTCCTAACACTAGCCCCTCAAAAATAGTTCATTTTCCATTACTACTAACAATAATTGGAAACAGAACAAATAGGAGAAATTGGGCAATGGCATGGCATCTGCAGTTGGAAATAAAATAAACATCAGGATGATACACATCTGATCAGAAGATGTTGCTGGCAAAATGAGCTGGAAGCTTGCCAAGGACTAGCCTTTCTCTCCCTCCTTTCCACCCTTCCTGATATTTAAAGACCTCTGTAAAGGAGCACATAGCTCTTTTCCAGGAACTTTACAAGTCATATTTCCTTAACTAGATATTTGCACAGAATTGCCTTTGGCCTATATTGATTAGGATGAGGAGATTGGCTCAGCCATTTGAACAGAGCAAAAGTGTAGATAGTTCCAGCATGTAATTTCACCTGATCACAAAACTTCACAGAACTTCAGAGTTGGGCAGAACTTCCAAAAATATCTAATCAAACCTCTACTTGACAAAGGCTCCCTTCCACAACTTTACCCACAAAGTGATCATCCGTGTTATATTTGAAAACCTTTAATGATGGTGGACTCACTCGTTCCAAAGACAGCCTATGATACCTTAGGATAGCTCTAATTATTGGGAATTTATTACTTGTACCAAGACTAATACTGATTCTCTGCAACCTCTACACATTCCTCCTACTTATACTCTCTAGGAACACGTTCAAAGTCTACTCCCTCAGCCACAGCTTCAAATCATAGCATCACTGGTTTACCTTAGAGGTCACCTAGAACAAGCTCCTTATTTTGAAAAGTAAGAAAACGAAGACCAAAGGAGTAGAGTGACTTTCCTAAGGTCACATCATCAGTGACAGAGCTGGGATTTGAACTCAGGTCCTGTGACTCCAAGTACCTGATAACCCTGGGAACCACAAGAATTGGGGGGAGGGCAAAAGTAGTTGTAAAAAGTAAAGAGGGTTAGGGAGAAAAAAAACAGCATCTCCCACATCCTAAACTATTGGGGCAAAGTCCCATTCATCCAATTCAAAATCACATTAACCCAGATTCTGCCATCTGCTGACAGGTCGTCTTTCCACAGCATCACAATGGCCCTCTTGAAGATTGTTGTCATGTCTATCAGAATCTTCTTTTCTCCAGACTGACCATCTCAAATCCCTTCAATTACTCCCTGTATGACATGGTCTTCATTCCAAAAGGAGAATAGTCATGCTCCTGAGTTGAAGAGATATAGTTGTTGATTACTCCCATAAAGGATCTGTTAGGATTGTCTCCTGATGCCAGGAATCAGTGGAGTTAGTTTGGAGCATGTATGAATAGGAACCTGGCCCCTGGACACATATCTGTGACAGAATATGCCAAGAGCTATTAAGGTTGTGGATATAGGTTATATGGTTGTTATTAGATATAGCAGCATGAATCTATAACAAAAGAAAGTATAATCTGAGAATGGCTTGTGAAAGATGTATGGACAAGTCCAGCTGTGGCTGTCCAGAAAGTTGTTTGCTCCTGGAGTGAAACTTGATTTAAGAAATATGGCAAGAATGAAGATTAAGATGATTTAAAGAAGTCATTCCCTCCAATCTGTGCAGCCAGTCAGTGAGATTGAATACACAGTGTGACCTTTTATCTCCCCATGGAGCAATTCTGGCATTTAAGGACAAATAAGAATCTTAGATACTAACTCTAAATGACTTAGTTCTGCACCTTTCATATCCTTTGTAAAAAGAAAAAGAGCACCTGGGGGGAAGGAGACAAGGTACAAGAAGATCTCATGCTTGAAGAGAGATTAGACTTAGTTTGGGTATTAGTGGATCCATAATATTCAATCCTTTCAGCATCTTGGTTGTCTTCTACAAAAACTCCTGCTAATATGTGTCCTTATTAAACATGGAGTCTTCCCTGAACATACTACTCCAGATGTAGTGTGAACAGGGCAGAGCAATATATCTATCACTCCCTTCATTCTGCACACTGTATTTTTCCTAATGTAGTCTAGTATTTTGGCATTAGACATTTTGGATCCACATCACACTGTTGAAATATGGCGAGCTTTCACTAAACCACTCAGATCTTTTCCATAAACACTATTGTCTAGACATACTTTCCTATTCTGTACTTGAGCCATTGATTCTTTGAACCCAATTGTAGAAGTTTACATTGACCCCTCTTATATTTCATTGTATTAGAGTTGGCCCAACATTCTCGTCTATTGATATCTTTTTGCATTCTGATTCTGTGGTTCCAACTATATGCCACATGCAAATTTGAAATATATACCTTTGATAATATTAAATATCACAGCAACAAGGACAGGTCCTTGGGGCACAATACTAGAGACTTCTGTCCAATATAATATAACATGAACCAATTAACAACTACACTTGAGGTTAGATCATTCAAACAGCTCTGACTCCATTTAACTATACTTTCATCTAGTTTACACCTTTTCATCTTGTTTGAAAGTATAGCAAGAGAGACTCTGTCAAATGTTTTGCTGAAATCTAAGTAGACAATGCCATTGAAGTCTAAAATCTCTTTCATAAGGTACAAACTCTTTCACTTCACAATGAGAAATAAAGTTTATTCCCCTTCAAGGAGGAGGGGAGAGGGTAGGAATTTAGATTTATACTGATATAAATGACTAATATAAAATATTTTCTTGAAAGCATATTTTGATAGAGGTAGTAGAGAATAGAAGAGCAGTAGATGGATGACTTAAGTTGACTAAATCCCTGAAGTGTTAAGGGTTATCACACGGTGGGGTGCAGAGACTGTAGAAAGGAAAGGTGAGGAGCACTGAAGCCAAACAGCCTACATCATAATTTTGCTAATTCTTAAAGAGTGATCAATAAATCCACTGAATTTAGGCCCTTTGACTGTCAAGTGATGGGATCCTTTTTGTAAGGTTGAGATGCTGCTACCACAATTGCCCAAGATTCAAGAGTATGGGGGCATGGAATACACTACTAAGAGAATTGAGGTTTTTTGCAAGACTTATGCCCCATTGACAAATGCCAGTCTTGGTACTATTTATAATTGTATCATCTACTATATAATAGTAAATAGGTACACTGTTAACTCATTGCTCTTGCCTAAAGTTACGCAGTTTCCTCAGGGTAAGTCATAGCCTAAGTTCTGGTTTATCCCACCTATAAAGTTTTTTTTTTCCTAAATCTAAGAGGTTCATCCATATTCTTCACTGGAACCCTAGAGTATATGTCAGTAAGGAAATTGGTGGTAAGTCTTCCCTGAACATACTACTTCCGATGCAGTGTGAACAGGGCAGAGCAATATATCAATCAATCCCTTCATTCTGCACACTGTATTTTTCCTAACGTATGTTTTGACAGATCTCATCAATGTGGGGCTCTCTCCAATGATACAGATAAAACCCATCTATGCCCTCTTATCCCATATGACTTTGGTTAATATTCTCCTATAAATCCTCCATGGGGGAGGGGAAAAGGGTTGTCCACCCAACATATTATGAGCCTTCTTGTTCTTTTGACATAAGAGCATGCTATTTGTCAGTCAGTCAACAAATATTTATTATGGATTTACTATGTACCAGACACCCTGCTAAGTGCTAAGGCTATAAAGAAAGGCAAAAAGATGATCTTTGCCCTCAAGGAGCTCATAATCTAATGGGGAAGATAACATAATAAGAATAGTCACTAGCATTCATATAGCACTTTAAGGTTTACAAAGCACTTTACAAAAATTATCTCACTTGATCCTCACAACAACCCTGGCAGGGAGGTGCTATTATTATTTCCATTTTACATATAAAGAAACTGAGGTAAACAGAGACTTGCCCATGGTCACACAGCTAGTAAGTGTCCAATGCCATATTTGAACTCATCTTCCTGACTGTGCCAAATACAAACAAGATATATACAAGGTAATCTCAGAGGGAAGGCATTAGCAGTTGGAGGGTTGTGGGAAGACTAAGAAAGGCTTCCTGGTATTTGAGCTGATCCTCTAATTTTGTCACAAGACTAGTCCACCTTCTTTTTGGCCACAGTGTTCTGATGGTGTCCATTATGCCACTTCTCTTGAATAATTCTTGGTTGGTAAGTACAGTCTAATAACACCCACTACACATTTCTTTGTTGCCCTTAAAGTAACCCTGTACTTGAATTCTTTGGAGATTGGTATCTCATAACTCACCTCCATAGAATATCACTTAAAGAATTCTGTTGTTAAAATATCCAAGGGCATATTCAGCAGTATTTGTTACCAGGACTCATCTGATGGCTAAATATACCACATAATTCTCAGAGTCTCCCTTGACCAGAAAGGGGTGGTAAATATAGCTGCAGTCAAGATTCTTCCCAAATTCAGGTGCAGATCTGGTCTACTTGCCCATTTTAATGCCCTTTGGCTCCATACCCTAGTGATGATTCATTTTAGGCTGCCCAGGTACAATGGACAAATAGCCTCTACCATCTAGTGGTTCAATCTAACAGACTTAGGAGACATTTGAAATGGTTTGTCATCTTAAAAGGCAGGTTTAGCAGGAGAGGTGAGTGCCTCCCTCTGCTAAGTTCTATTTTTGTTTATAAGGGGATGACAATCTTAGAATCAAAGATACAGAATTGGAAAGGACCTTAGAAGTCATCTGATCTAAGCCCCTCATTTTACAAATGAAAAAACTGAAACCCAGAGAGGCAAAGTGACTTGCCCAATGTCACAAAGGTGACAGAAATGGAATTCAAACCCAAGTCAACTGACTCCAAAACCAGTACTCTCTATACTATACCACATGGCCTCTCAGTGTGATAGCTGGCATTTCTTTAGTGCCTTAAGGTTTAATAAGTACTTTATTCACAGCAATCCTGTGAAATATGTAATTTGATTATTATTTTCATATTACAGATGAGGAAACATTAAGTAGTGATTTATTTCCCTAGGGCTCCTTGAGTAACAAGTGCCAAGATTGGAATTTGAATTTAGGTCTAATCACTTTAAGTCCAGGGCTTCAAGTTGGGTAGGGGACTCCCAATATCTCCTTCTCCAAGTGCTTACCTGAAAGTTGACTTTGTTTGTTCTTTTTTGCAGTTCTGTTTACTGTTCAGTCTATGGACATTCAGCCAAGAGGCAATGTCCACATTCCCTATAGCCTTGGTTTGTTTTAGTTGCCTCTTCTAAATCTTATTGATTTTAGGGGCATAGGGTCTGGGCAGTGACTCTGACTTAGGCTATTCCTCCCTTGGGGAATCTTATTGTCATTGACATTCAAAGAATTCTAGCAGCTGGGGAAAATTCATGAATCTGAGTGGGAGGGGTGGAATAGAGACAGAAACTCCACTGGTGAACTCACCACTGATCCTGAAGGTCTTGTGTTAAATGGCCAGGTGGTACATGAATAATCTTTCATAGCTGGGTGCTACTGTGTTGATGGGGAAGGTGAGACTAGAAAGACAACATGATGGAATGGGATGCTTAGTAAGTGGTGGTACCAATGCCAGGCAAAGGGAAGAAGAGCAAGCAACTTTCCTCTAGGGCATCTACATAAAAGGAGAGGGAGATACTTTCTTCCTGCAGTGGTCCTCCATTGGCCAGGACCAGAGTGATTGCTCTAAAGAAGTAGACCTTCCCATGTCTACACCCTGAGTGGGGTACCAGGGGGTAGGGGGGAGGAGGAGAAAGTACACTATACCAATGCTAGGGCCCTATAGCAAAGTCCTCTCTTCCCTGTGATGCTTACATGTCTGTTGGCACCAAATATAACTAAATACTCTTCTCCTTGGTAGAGACTGCCCCTACATTTCATCTCTTCCTACTGAAATAATCTTTTTTCCTTTAAGACCCAGCTTGGGGTGCCACCTCCTCCATTATGCCTTCTCTGAATGCCAGCCCACCCTCAGTCCCAGGTACAAAGGACTCCCCCATTCATATTTCCTATCTCACTCTGCCCGGAGATCCTCCCTGTATCATATTTTATATTTATACTTATACTGTACACATGTCATATTCCTCCCCAATAACCTATAATGAAAAAAAAACCTATAATGCTAGGGCCCGTGTTTTTCATCTTTGTTTCCCAAGCACCTAACACAATACCTTTCACATGGTAGACATTTAATAAGGGTTTGTTGTGCTGAATTTTTGTAAACTTGTAAGCATCAATTAAAGAAAATTTGAATAAGTACCTACTATGTACTTGGCATAGTGCTGGGGATGCCAAAGTGAAAGCAAAACAATTCCTGCCTTCAAGGTGATTATGCATTCTAAGGGGAGAGCCAGCATGCACACAAACAGGTATACACAAAACACGTACAAGGTAGTGATGGTGAGTGGGAATAACTGGAACCTGGGGGTTGGGAAACTGGAAACTGGTTCTGGAAACACCAGAAAAGGCGTCACAAAAAAAGGTGGCACAGTCTTGAAGGAAAGCAAGTATTCCAAGATAAGAAAAGGAAGAAGAGAAAAATGCCACATATGGAGAGAGGAAATGGAGTGTCATGTGTGAAGTCCAGCAAAAAGACCAATTTGACTGGACCACAAAAGTACATGGAGGGAAATAAACAATTTATCAAAATAAAATTCAGTTGCAAATTTACTGCTAAAGAAGACTAGCCAAGATGGTAGAAGAGAAAGAAGTAATGCAGCCAGCTTTCTGCCTCCCCCCACCCCAACTTCCCAACTACTCCACAAAGATGTAGAAAACACAGCACATAGTTCTCTTCGGGAAATCCAAGAAACACACACACACATACACACACGCACACACACACACACGCACGCGCACACACACACTGAGTTATTGTTTTCTAGCCCAGGTCAGCATAGAGAAGCAAAGAAGTCTGTAGGCACTAGGGACAGGATTCATTCAGTAGAAAGTCATGAGGAGCCTTCCAGTGGTTATGCATCAGGCCAAGATAAGATCCTATATCCAGCAAAGAAGGATCTGATCTTAGGCAAAGAGTAGGAACAGGTGCCAACTGGCCATTCTGTCACCCACTACCCATTGCTAGGTCACAGATCCAGTATAGAGTGAGAGGTACCTATGCTTAAGTGTGGTAGTCCAGGGCAAGAAACTGTTGTGGACCCTAATCTGTATATTGACTGAGAAGCAAGCACAGAATCAAGCAGTATCTGTGTAGTTCTAACTCCAGGAGCAGACTGGACCTCAGATCTAAATTCCAGTCTAGTTTGAAGCCAGCAGTTAACCAAGGCAGGAAGACTAGACCAAAAGGGAACCTGCAGTTCTGTCAGGTTTTTTCAAAGCTTTTAACTATAGCTAACAGAGGCTAAGTGCAGGAGCAGTCTACAATAGCTCCAGCCAGGGGCAAGCCCACAGTTGTACTGCTCACAACTAAAACCAGGTCAGGAATTTGCAGAACTCAAACCAAGAGGGCAGCATTCAGTCTTCACTTTGGACAAAACCACTTTGGGTGCACTGAAAGCTTACAGATCTCTATCATCAACTTTCTGTGATTTCTTGGAATAACACAAGAATCAATGCCCTGATAGAAAAGCAACAGGACCCAAGGGGACACAAAACAAGACCAAATGTGACCCAGCTATTCCCTCCAGAAGTGTGTAGAGCAAGCCTGTACAACCTGCGGCCTATGGGCCACCTGCAGCAAACCAAAGAGTTTCCTCTACATACAAATGATGTTTTCCTCTACTTTTTTCTCAGGCCCCTCTGAAATTCTCTGGCAAGTGGCAAGAAGCCTGAAGGCCATAAGTGGCCTGTGGGCTTCAGGTGGTGCAGGCCTGGTGTAGAGTCTGACACTAACACAAAATTCAAAGTAAGGACATATTCTGGAAGAATGAGAAAGCAAAAAAAGAATCCTACCATAAGGAATGACCAGGATAGTCAAACCAACATTCCACCCACCTACTCACCCACCCACCCCCAACCAAAAAAAAAAAAGAAAAAAGAAAAAAAGAGGGGACAGTTGAGGAAATTGGAATTGGAATTGGAAACTAAATGATCTAATCCTACAGAATAAGTAGGTCAAAGAACAAATCATAGAAACAATCAATAATTTCATGAAAGAGAATGACGACAGTAAGACAACATACCAAAAGTTGTAGGATGCAGCCAAAGCAGTACGTGGGGGAAATTTTATTTCTCTAAATTCTTACATCAACCAAATAGAAAAAGAATAGATCAATGAATTGGGCGTGCAACTAAAAGAAACTAGAAAAAGAACAAATTAAAAATCCCCAGTTGAGCACCAAATTGGAAATCCTGAAAATCAAAGGTGAGATTAACAAGATTGAAAATAAAATAACTATTGAGCTAATAAATAAATCTGGCTTATGAAAAAACCAGTAAGATAGATAAGCCACTGGTTAATTTGATTTAAAAAAAAGAAAAAAAAAAGGAAATATTCAGTATAAAAATGAAAAGGGTGAAATCACCACCAATGAAGAAGAATTTAAAGCTATCATAATAGAGAGCATAGGAATACAAGGAACATTCCTTAAAATGATAAGCCATATCTGTCTAAAACCATCAGCAAGCATAATCTATAATGGGGATAAGCTAGAAGCCTTCCCAATAAGATCAGGTGTGAAGCAAGGATGCCCATTATCACCACTATTATTCCATATAGTACTAAAAATGTTAGCTATGGCAATAAGAGAAGAAAAAGAAATCAAAGGAATTAAAATAAGCAAAGAGAAAACAAAACTATCACTCTTTGCAGATGATATGATGGCATACTTAGAGAACCCTAGAAAATCAACTGAAAAAGTACTTGAAATTATTAACATTAGCAAAGTTGCATGATATAAGATAAACCCACATAAATCATCAGCATTTCTTTTTATGACCAACAAAATCCAGCAGCAAGAGATAGAAAAATTACATTTAAAATAATTGTAAACAATATAAAATACTTGGGAGTCTACCTGCCAATATGATCCCAGGAACTATATGAACACAATTACAAAACACTTTTCACACAAATAAAATCAGATCTAAACAATTAGAAAAATATCAATTGCTCACGGGTAGGCCAAGCCAATATAATAAAAATGACAATTCTGCCTAAATTAATTTACTTATTCAGTGCCATACCAATCAAACTACCAAAAAATTATTTGATAGAGCTAGAAAAAATAGCAACAAAATTCATCGGGAAGAATAAAAGGTCAGAATATCAAAGGAATTAATGAAAAAAAAATACAAACAAAGGTGACCTAGCAATACAAGATCTCGAACTATATTATAAAGTAGTAATCATCAGAATTATCTGGTCTGGCTAAGAAATAGAGTGGTAGATCAGTGGAATAGATTAGGTACACAAGACACAGTAGTCAGTGATCCTAGTAACCTAGTATTTGATAATCCCAAAAAACCCAGCCTTTGGGATGAGAACTCACTATTTGACAAAAACTGCTGGAAAAACTGGAAAACAGTAAGACACAAACTAGGTATAGACCAACATCTCACAGAGATAAGGTCAAAATGGGTACACACTTTAGACATAAAGGGTTACACCATAAGCAAATTAGAAGAACAAGGAATAGTCTTCCTGTCAGATCTATGGGGAAGGGAAGAAGTCAAGACCAAACAAGAGATATGGAGCATTACGAAATGTAAAATAGATTATTTTGATTATATTAAAATAAAAAGCTTTTCTACCAACAAAACCAATATAACCAATATTAGAAGGAAAGCAGAAATCTGGGGAACAATCTTTACAGCAAGTGTCTCTGATAAAGGCCTCATTTCTCAAATATATAGAGAATTGAGTCAAATTTGTAAGAATACCAATTGATAAATGGTCAAAGGATATGAACAGGTAGTTTCAGATAAAGACATCAAAGCTATCTATAGGCACTTGAAGAAGTGCTCTAAATCACTTTTGATTAAAGAAATGCAAATTAAAACAACTATGAGGTACCACCTCACACCAATCTGATTGGCTAATAAGACAAAAAAAAAGGAAAATAAAAAATGTTGGAGATGATGTGGGAAAATTGGGATACTGATGCATTGTTGGTGGAGTTCTAAACTGATCCAACCATTCTGGAGAGCAAATTGGAACTATGCCCAAAGGGCAACCAAATTGTACATACCCTTGGATCCAACAATGCCACTACTAGGTCTGTATCTCAAAGAGATCATAAAAAAGAGAAAAGGACCTACACATGCAAAAATATTTATATTAGCCCTTTTCATGCTGCAAAATATTAGAAACCGAAGGGATGCCCATTGATTGGGGAATGACTGAACAAGCTATGGTATGTGATTGTGAAGGAACATTATTGTGCAATGAGAAATGATGAACAGGCATATTTCAGAAAAACCTGGAAAAACTTGTACAAACTGATGCAAAGTGGAATGAACAGAACCAGGAAAACATTGCACACAGTCTCAACAACATTGTGTGATAATCAACTATGAATGACTCAGTTCTTCTCAACAACACAATGATCCAAGACAAGTACAAAGGATTCACAAAAGGAAATGCTATCCACATCCAAATAAAGAATTGATGGACTCTGAATGCAGATCAAAGCATTTTTTTATTTTCCTAATTATTTTTTGTGGCTTTTCTTTTGATTTGTTTCTTCTTTCACAATTGTGACTAATACAGAAATGTTTTACATGATAGCACATGTAAACCTATATCAAATTGCCTACCATTTTCAGAAAGGAGGGGAAGGAAGGAGGAAGAAAATTTGGAAATCAAAATCTTGTAAAAATGAATGCTAAACATTGTCTTCACACGCAATCGGGAAAAAATACTACTTAAAAGAAGAAATTACTAAAATCTATTTCAACCAATTATATGCCAATAAAACTGACAATCGAAATAAAATAGATGGATTTTACAAATATATGAAATGCTCAAATTAGGAGAATAAGAAATAGAAAACTTAACCCAATCTCAGAAAAAAGAAGTTGAAAAAGTCATAAAGGACCTCCCAAAGCAAAAATCTCAGGACCAGATGGATTTAGAAGTGAATTCTAGCAAACATTTAAAAAATAATTAATTCCAATATTATAAAAGCTATTTGAAAAAATAGGAACAAGAGGAGTCCTACCAAATTTTTTCTATGACACAGATGCAGGCTTGATACCTAAACCAGGGAGGGTTAAAATAGAGAAAGACAACTATAAACAAATATCCCTAATATTGATACAAAAATTCTAAATTAAATATTAATGAGAAAACTAAAGGAACATAGCACAAATATAATATACTATGACTAGCTTGGATATATACTAGGAATGCAGGACTGGTTAAACATTAGGAAAGCCATCAACATAACATAAGATAAGACAACTTTGATTACTTGAAACTGAAAAGCTTCTGTGCAAAAACATTGCTGCATCTAGGAAAAGAAGAGAAGAGGTCAAATGGGAGAAAATCTTTGTATCATATATATAACCTGTACACACATATGTATATGTATGTATGACTAATAACCTTTTTACAGTAGATCAATGGTCAAAAGATTAACAAACAATTCTCAAAAGAATTGTAAAGTATTCATAACCATGTAGGGGGGAAAATGGTCCAAATCTCTAAAATAAAGCAAAAGCTCATAAAAATTTCACCTCACACCTTGCAAATTGGCAAAAAAAATTACTCCAAAATGGTAGCAGTCAATGTTGGAGAGGTTGTGGGAAAATAGGCAGATGTTGTTGGTAGAACTATGGAAGGGTACAATCATTTTGGAAAGCTATTTGGAATTATGTAAATAAAGTAACTAAAATGAATTAGAGACTCTATTACTAGTCATATACCCATTGATAAGGGTCCATTGATAAGAAGCCATTGATAAGAAAAAGTCCCCATATACTCCAAAATATTTATAGCAGCCTTTGTTGTGATAGCTAAGGATTGGAAACAAAGTAGATGCTAAAAATATCTAAGTAGATGCTAAGATAGCAAAGAATTGGAAATAATTCATCAATTAGTGAAAAGGTAAACAAACTGTGGTACATGAATGTAATGAAACACTGTTGCACTGTAAGAAATAATGATTTGATGAATATAGAGAACCATGGAAAGATCTACCTGAACTGTTTGGAGTGAAGTAAGCAGAGTCAAAAAAATTATATATACAGTAACTATGACAATGTAAATGAAAAGAACAACACCCCCCCCCAAAAAAAAACAACCAGAAAGTAAATGTACCAAAATTATAAAGATCAAGTGAGAATCAAATGAAGAGATATGAAAAGACACCACCAACCTACCCCTCTGCATAGGTAGCCACAAGTGTCACACATGGCACATGTTTTCACACTTTCTCATTGTATTAATTTGTTGACTTTTTTTCCTCTTAAAAAAATACTATTGGGGGCAGCTAGGTGGCGCAGTGGATAGAACACTGACCCTGAAGTCAGGAGGACCTGAGTTCAAATGTGACCTCAGACCAAACACTTGACACTTACTATCTGTGTGACCCTGGGCAAGTCACTTAACCCCAATTGCCTTAAAAAAAAAAAAAACACTTTATCACATGGGATATCTGGGGGGGGGGAGAGAAGGATACATGGGATACTATGGTGATATAAGAAACAGTAAATATCAATAAAAGTTATTTTTAAAAAATATCTCAGTTAACCAGTAGAACAAATTAGGTACGAATTATAAAGAAGCACGTAAGCACAGTGGCCTAATGTTTGATAAACACAAAGATTCCAGCTATTGGGGTAGGAACTCATTAACAGAAAAGAAAATACTGGGATAACTAGAAAGGAGTCTGGCAGAAACTAGACCAACACATCACAACACATACCAAGACAAACTCCAAATGTTTGTATGATTTTCTTGACTATGAATATTTGTTATAAGGACTTGTTTTACTCTTTCTTTTTCAAGGGGGGGGGGTAGAAAGGAGAAAAGGTAGATTTTTGTTCATTGAAAAAGTAAATTTAGGGACAGCTAGGTGGCACTGTGAATAAAGCACTAGCCCGGAAGTCAGGAGGACCTGAGTTCAAATCTGGCCCCAGACCAAATGTTTGACACTTACCAGCTGTGTGACCCTGGGCAAGTCACTTAACCCCAATTGCCTTAAAAAAAAAACAAAAAAGTAAATTTCACAAATAAATAAATAAATAAGAAAGAATTAATAAAATTGTAATATATAGGCCAGCTAGATAGCTAAAGAAGTAACTAGATGGCTCAGTGGATAGAGCACTGGGCCTGGAGTCAGGAAGAACTGAGCTCAAATCTAGCCTCAGACACTTACTAGCTGTGTGACCCTGGGCAGGTCACTTCAACTCAATTTGCCTTAATCCATTGGAGAAGAAAATGGCAAACTACTACAGTATTCTTGCCAAGAAAACCCCATGGACGGTATGGTCCAAGGGGTCACAATAATTTGGATATGACTGAACAACAACAATATAAGCCAACTTACATATATACGGACAACAGAATTATCTCAAAGATCCTTTGGATGTTTCAAATAAAAATTAACATTAATATCTTTACAATGATATTTAACACATGATAAGTTACTTCAGATTATTTCCTTAAGGATTTGTATCCCTGAAGATCAGAAAGGTAGGATGGGGTTAAGTTGGAAGATCATTAAATATCAAATAAAAGTGTTTATCTTTTGTAACAGAGGTAATACAGGAAGCCACTGGAGTTTATTGAGTAGAGGGTTCTGACATGGGCAGACCTGAGCTTTAGGAAAATCATGGGAAGTCTTTATCACATAAACGAGTATTCACCAAGCTCCCAAGGGACACTCAGATGAAATTGATTGTTTTTCACGTAGTTGGACATGCCAAGTCCAAGACTGTTAATATTTTTAAAGGTTTATATTGTTCATGGCTTCAATAGATGAGAAATGGATGGAGGAGGGGGGAATTAAGGACAGTGACTTCCCCTTACGACCTGATAAGTCTATATGGTTCTAATGTGCAGAAAAGAGGGGAAGAGACAGAGGGAAAAAGAACTGAGTAGAACATAAGAAGGAAGGGGCCATTAGAGAGACACTTTAGTTAGTAAGAACCCAGAACCAAAGGGAAAACTAGATTTGGAGAAACCAGAGGAAAATATAGCATGACATAATGGCAAACACACTGGTTTTGTACCTGTGTTTGAATTTTATTGTTAGCACTGTTAAGTTTGAAATTCTGCTATATAGGACTCAATTTCTTCAACTATAATTGATGGGGTGCCATCAGTTGGGGAATGGCTAAACAAGTTATGGTACATGAATATAATGGAATGTTATTACAGAATGTTATAGGAAAAAACCAAATATGAAAAATTCAAAGAAACTCAGACTTAAATGAACAGTAAGTAGAACCAGGCAAACAGCAAACTCAATGACTACAGTGTAAATGGAAAAAAACCCAGTGAAATGAAACTGAATATTATACAATTGTAATGACCAAGTTTTGTCCGTCAGAAGAATTGAGAAAATGCAACCCTTTTTTTGCAGAAGTGGGGGACTCTAGGAGAGAAGTATTGCATATAATGCTGCATCTGGTCAACTAGTTGGCTATTTTTGCTGAACTGCTTTTTTATTTCCTCTTTCTTAAATTTCTGTTTCAAATGGTCACTCACTGGTTGGGGAGTAGAGGGGAATATATTCTGAAATGAATGTAATGTAAAGATAAAAGACATCAATAAAAATAACATGAAGGGGTTAGACTGGGTAATATCTAAGGTCCTTGCCAACTCTGACATTCTGTGATTCTATAAACTCAGATTAAATAAGAAGCCAGTAAAATCGTGCATAGATGTTTGCCTAATTTGTAATTTCTCTGCACCCTTAGAATCTTCACTGTCTGTAGAAAAACCATCACTGATGCCGTCAGGAGGATTGGTTGGTACAGCAAGTCCCTACAAAGAAGAGGACAGTAACAGGGAGAAGCTGTGTTACAAATTCAAATACAAATACAAAATCGCTAACATGGAATCTCCAAGAACTCTTGGGTACATTAAAAGACATGTAAAAGACACAGTACCTCCTATTTCATATATATATGCTTCACTCCTCGTACATCATTCAACTTCCTTGAGAAAAGGACTAAAAGTAAAGGAAGATTGGAAGAGGTAGGAGAAAAGGACAGAAGGTATTACTATGCAGTATTGCAGTATAATGGAAATAGTTATGGACTCAAAGGCAGAGGACCTGGGTTCAGATTCTGATTTTGCCAGTTTTAGGGCAAGTCCCTTAATTTCTTTTTGCCTTAGTTTCCTCCTTTGTAAAAGGATGGTGTTAGACTGCCTATATGATTCCTAAAGTCCCTTCCAGCTCTAATTCCTATACAGCAGTTTGATTTTTTTCCTTCATTGAGTAGGAGAGTAGTTCTAATGCTATATACATGCCATTTTATAACTTGTTCACCAAATTTACCAGCTCCTGAGTTAGAAAGATGGAAATAAGTAGACATTATTTTCTTCCTGACCTTCACACAAAGGGTCAAGAATTGCTAACCAGTAACCATTTGAATAGACAGCCTGCTGCAAAGAGTTGACTAACAGATCCTATTGTGTTGGGAGGTTTCTTAATCACCATTGTTTCATAATCTTTACAACCTGTGAAGAAGCTCTTTACAGCAATTACTATCTTTAATACAAACCAAATCAGCTTTCAAGGAAGACACCATGGGAGTTCCCAGGCTGGGAAGCCAGGGGCCAGGGGCACTGCTTTGCTCTATGATTGGCCTTCAAATTTAAGTTTGCTAGAAGAGGGAAGTCATTTTCCCCCTCTTTTGCCCAGTTGCTATCAAAAGTGACCAGTCCTTGAACAAATAAAACTACAAGTAAAAAGCAATTTTTGATTGTGAAAGCCAAAGATAGAAACACAATGTGACAAACCACCAAGGCTCCCTCTCTTCCTGCAGCTGTTTTAAGTCTTATCTCCCACTTCCACCTAAGACAGTAAAAGCGAGTTTTCCTATTGAGATTTCTTTCGACCTTTTTTGTTTATTTCGTTTTGGGAGGCCTTGGCAGAGTGGGGTTTAGATTGGACCTTGATTTTATTAGTAAAGGGAAAAACAAATGAAGACACTCCCTCTACCAAGGCAGAGCTAGCCTTGCTCTGTAGTTTGTCTTAGAGTTGCTTGGGGCTAGAGGATTTTTCTTAGACAGGTTGTGATTTGAGTAGGGGGTCATGTGGCCAGATTGTTCCAGAAGCAGCATCTGAACTCAGATTTTCCTGACTGATTCCAGCTTTATTATCCACCCTATCCACTGGACCACATTATCTCCCTCTGAAGAGGACACCTAATTCTTTCCACTTTAAGTGTCTTTAATTCTCATTAGCACTCCACTTTCGTTGGGAGTTTTCAAAGGCATCACACTTTTAAAAAAATTGCTTTCTGGAGTGATGTAGGAGCCTTAGTGTCCTTTCTTATGCAATGAATTTCACTATGTGATTCTATGGCTCCTTCCCATTCTAAATGCTATTGTCCTACAAATCTGGAATACACGCTGTAGGCAAATATACTGCCCAGTTACTGAATGCAGCCTTGCCCATTTTAACAGAGAAGCTGTACTTAGGAATTTCAGTTCTAAATTGTCTTTGTCAAACTCAGCCCTTGATGATCTCTTTCTACCAAGCTGGGGAAGGGGGTGGAACTTATGTCTTCTTTCTCTCCTTCTTGGTTCTTTTTTAAACCACTTTGTTTTATTCCTACTTTACCCCACCCCTTCCTCTTGTCTCTTGCCACCTTCTAGCCTTTCTGCTAACCTCGACCACATCGTCTACAACCACCCCACAACCACCATCCGTTCTCTCACTCTCTGTCTCTCTCTCTGTCTCTGTCTGTCTGTCTGTCTGTCTATCTTTGTGTGTGTGTGTGTGTGTCTCTCTCTCTCTGTGTCTTTCTGGATCTCTTTCTTCCCCCCACCTCTTCTTCTACATTTCCCTCTCCTTCCCTCTCACCTCCCCCCCACTTCTTTCTGCTTCTCTGTCTCTGTCACTATATCTTTCTCACAGCTCTATTTTCTCGGTCCAATTCTGGCTTGTCACAAATCAGTACTTACAAGAACTCTCATTTACATGTAACATATTTAACATAGTTTGTGTCAGATGGCAAGGTTGGGGCCTTGCCTAATAGTAGGCAGAGAGCAATGCACCCAGAGGCACAGTGAAAACTCTTCAAAACATTTCTCAGGACCAGTCTCGTTTGAAGGCTAAAGTAAATTTAAAATGAATCCCAACATCCTCCTGTACAAAGGTGGTGCTCCTTCCCCAGGTCCCTAACTTTGAGTTATTCACTCAGGAATGGGGCTGGATTGTATTTATACACACACACACACACACACACACACACACACACAAAGATACACACCCCTCTTCTAACTTGCTCACCGTCAGGAACAGCACACATTTACTGGAGCACATACACACCCTTGTCTGACCTACTCAGCCTCAGGGATAGCACACATTTACTGGGGCCCCAGGGTGCCTCCTGAAGCTGTGAAACAGAATAAAGGCAGCTGAGATTCCAGCCTCATTAGCCCCAGTTTCCAACCAGCTCAGCTACCACACCATTTGGAGGTTAGGCATAAGAAAACATGGTATAGAGGAATGTACTGCACCATTAGGCCCTTGACTGGAAACTTAAAAACTCACCTCTCAGGTGGAGACAAACAGTTTGTGTGAAAACCTGGCAATGGGGTTTTTGCTATCTATTAATTCAAAGGTGGGAAGCAGGAGACACAAAAATCAAGGCCATTAGGAAATAAAATAAAAACATATCACCATTTCCCACCCCATTTCTTTCTTTCTTCATTTTTATGTTTCTGTGCTTTTTCATTGGATATCTAGCCCCTCTGTCTTTATTGAGTGTTTAAAAAAACGTCATCTTGCTTATGTAGTTATAAGGGGTGGTCATGCATCACACTCCTGGATATGCACCAAAGGAGCAGTGAGCAGAGCTTCAATAGAACACTTTGGAAATAAGAAGATGTCCCAGTTTAACAAATCCCCAAAGGGAGTGGAGAGGCTGGGATGAGGAATGAGGTTCACTAACCTCTGACAGTGGATGATGCAATCTTTTTATCATTTGGCAGTAAACTAATGAAGGTGAAATCATTTACAAACCAGATTTGCTAGGTTAGAGAATCATTAAACTTAGAGTCAGAAGGAAACTTAAAAACCATTTTGTTCAATACTTTCATTTTACAGCTTGGGAAACTGAGGCCCAGAGAGGGGAAGTGACTTGCCCAAACTAGTGGTAGAGGCAAGACAATCCAGTTCTCCTGACTCCTAACCCAATTCTCTTGACATTGTAGATGTTATCCCCGCCCTCAGAACATAAGCTCCCTGAGGCCAACGACTATTTCATTTTTGTCTTTGTATTACCAGTACTTAACATAGCGCATGACACATAGCAGTTTTCTTAATTATGCCACACAACTTGCCAGAGTTTAGCTATATTAATCCTCATCACATAAAGAACAAGACCAGCTGTAACAAATACCCTTTCTGTATAGGAAGCTAATCTCTTCTCAAACATAACCATTGTGTCCCTACAAAATAAACCTACAAAATTAAGTCAAGGTCATCTATCTTCACCACCCTTATTCAAGCTTTTCTCCTATTATCCACAAACTTCTAGTAGGATGAAAACTCTTTGAGGGCAAGGACTATTTCATTTTTCTTCCCTCTCCTCCCTACTGTGCCTGGCCCATCATAGGTCTCCTCCCTCTTCCTTCCTCCCTTTTTGTCTATCCTCCCTCTCCTCCCCTACCTGCCCATCTGTGCCTAGCACAACCCATCACATAGGTCTTCAATAGACGACCATTGATTAGTTGTTGGTTGATTCTGGTCCAGTCACTGTCCCACAGACTATCTCTGAATCTGAGATTTTGCTGATCTCTCTACTTGTCAGTACAACCAGTCCTTCAAAACCGAAATCAAATGGTACCTCTTCTTCTATGAAGCCTTCCCTGTTTACTTTAATCCACAATAACCAGGCACTTCTTTGAAATCCTGTACTACTCCTTAAAAAATAGTGAAATCTATTGTTTTTACATTGTCTAGATCTCCCCATATTCCTCTCATACATCCTTTCCAGAGAGTCATCTCATAAAACAAGGAATTTCTGGAATACTTCTTAAGTGAATCCTTCACTTGACACTTACCTTGCACATTGTATACTGATTTGTACTGTTAACTGTTCATCTTTTTCCAATTAAATTGTAAGCTCCTTCAGGGCAGAAACCTGTGTCATATTTCTCTTGAATCCCTCATAGCATTTAGCATAATGCTAAGCTCTTAATAAATATTTCTTGATTGGTTCCTAGTTTGATCTGGTCTGGAAGTAGCACTGAATCATTACCAGAGTGTGTCTGGGCCTCAGTCTGTCCTTTGGGAAAGTGTGCCCCACCGTGAAGGGACACTCAAAGACAGAAGAAGGATTATCAACTCCAAAGAAAGTCAGAGACATAAACCATCAGACTTCACCTACTAAACTCACATAGCTGTTTTAGTGTGCGTGTGTGTGTGTGTGTGTGTGTGTGTGTGTGTGTGTCTTAGGAAATTCAAGATATTAAAGGGCATGAAGGATGATATGGGGTGTCTCTATCAGAAAGGAATTTCTCCAGTCCACTGGCTCTCTCCCAACCCTCAACCCTCCAGAGAGACCCACCCTCCACTCCTAGACACTAATCAGGAGGAAGGAGAATTGGTAAAAGAGCATGTTTCTAACCTTCCTAACATGAATATGTTTTCACAGGCTTATCCACAGCTGTAAGAAACTTTGTGAAGAGGATCATAGGAATGCAAATGTTCGACTTCTGCAAAACCCACAACACATCAAGAAAGATGGCTCCAGCATGACGCCTTTTCTTCTTCTTTCCCCACTTTCCTTGTGAACACACCAAGAGTCACCTATTTCATGACAGTAATAACTGGTGAAATCCCTAAGAAAACATCTTCATCTGTATGGTTATTCTGAGCCAGGTCCAGATTTCAACATCCAAGAGGAAAGGCAAGGGGGTCACTAAAGAACACTGCTGTAAGAAGAGACACATGTCTGTAGTAAGAAATAGGAATCTCACATCGGGTTTCATTTGGAAAGGATATGCAGCTTAGGAGACTACCTTCTCTGAAAAAGGGTCACACCTCCCTGGACAATATATCACAAGAAGAAAGGGAGTATATGAGTCCCCAGGGGCACCAGCACTCAAAGTCATAGGGAAGATATAAAACTAAAAATAGGTTAACAAGTTCATAGGAATAGACTGATCATGGTTAAGTCAGGGGTCAAGGTGGTACCTCATGATTTAAAATTTGAAATAATTCCAACCATACAATACTCCTTCCATCAAACATTTCTTCATCAGTTTCTAAGGTCAAGATACAACAGAAAATAGGCAAATAGAATAAGATCCATAGAGGCAATAAGACAGAGATATGATAATAGAGGGAGCTCAAATTTGCTGCTTCAGAAACTTTACTCTCATGAGGAGTACACAAGGAATGAAAAAGGAACAGGGAAGAGTATAACATAAATCAGAAAAAAAGTTTCAGAATAGATTAGGAGAAAAGTGAATCATAAGGAGGACAAAGCAAAGAAAGCCTTTTTGGGAAAAAAGTGCAATGAAAAAATATTAATTAAAATCATAGGTTCTAACCTATTAGTTAGAAAGATGGAGAGAGAATATACATAGACAGAGGGTACAGGTATAAGGTGAATTTGAGGGAATGACACAAAAAAAATTAAGGGATGAGAGAGAGAAGTACACTGGGTGCAGAAGGAAGGGAGAAGTAGAATGGGGTAAATTATTTCACATGTAGAGGTGCAAAAAACCTATTACAGTGGAGAGGAAGACGGGATGGTGGACCATGGGAATCGTTGGAACCTTACTCTCATCAGTGTTGACTCAAAGAGGGGATAATATACACAATCAGTTGAATATAGAAATCTATCTTACCCAACAAGAAAGTAGGAGGGGGAGGAGATTAAAACTGGAATTGAGGCAAAAAAAAAAAAATGGGAGTGGGCTGCATAATAGTATAAACAAAACTAATTGCAGAAACAAAGTACTTACATGAAAGAAGGGTATAAATACTAACACAATAGAAATAAAGTAGAAAAACAAGGCTAACAATCATAGATTTAAATATAAATTGATGAAATAATCCAATAAAACAAAACAGTAAAACAAATTGTAAAAACCAACACTCTTCTGTATGCCAATAGTCAGAGTTGATACACATTTGTTACCCAGACGACCAAGAACTTTGATGCAAATACCAATACCTGCAGAACCCATCTCACTTTGGGGAGCTGTATATACCTGCTAGCTACGATCTACCCACATTATATAGAGTGCCAAAAACCAGGGCAGAGGGAAGGCAGCCAGAGTCATGCCTTGGATGTGGTGCTGTGTCTACCCACCTACATATGTGTTCTGGATCCTGAGATTTAATTCCTGAGCTTTTGTCTGAACACGGTACACTGCTTATTTCTCCATGTCTACCTTGAATCCTAAACCTTAATATATGTCTCTGTTCAGGGCCACTGCTTTTGCCTATTTCTTCTTGCCCAACTTCAACCTCTGAATTTGTTCTTTACCCGACATGAACCTTTGAGCAATGATCCCTGACTCTCTGCTAATAGTCTGAAGCCTGTCTCTATCCATCTATTAGTTTTGTCTAGAATCAGCATGGAGTAGTGAAAATGGGGCCAAATTTGACATCAGAAGACCTAGGTTCAAATATGCTTCCACTATTTATTAAATAAGGTATCCCAGAACAAGTTATTCCACTTCTGAATTTCAGTATTCTCATCTGTAAAATGTGAACATTGGATTGGTAAGTTTCCTCCCAGTGCTATGATTTTTACTCTCAGGCTTTGAGCTCAGCTATAGGTTCAGTTAGGTGGTACAGTGGATAGAGTATGGGGTCTAAAGTTAGGAAGAACTGAATTCAAACCCATTCTCAGACACCCATTGGCTGTGCATCCTGGGGCAAGTCGCTTAATCAGTGCTTCAGTTTCTTCATCTGTAAAATGGGGTCTAATACTAGAATTCATCTTACAGGGCTGTTGTGAAGATCAAAAATACTTGTAAAAAGTGCTTAGCACAGTACCTGGCACATAGTAGGTGCTATATAAATGTTACCTATTACTATTGGCTATGCATTCAAAATTAAAAAATTCTGCATTCTCTTTGTCTTCGTGAACTGATTCTCCAGGCTTGATATCTAACATATTTACTGATCTAACCATTTCTTTTATAGGTCTGGCCTAGTGATTCACTTGGTTTGCCCCGTTCTGTGGTCATTCATAATCCAATAGTAACAATGTTTTGAAAATGGGAACAATTCTGTCTTCAGAAATCTTTCTCAAATGGACAATTTCTCAGAAGCTCTGGATTATTGTACACAGATTACCTAAGGTTATATTCGACTTAATTCTATCATTATTAATTAAGAATATATAATGTGTAAGGCACTATGCTAGGTTCTGGGGATATAAAAATAAAAACAAAACATGCCCTACCTCCAAAGAGCTTACCTACCAGAGAGGAGAACGTAACTTGTGGATCATATAAAGCAAAGTAATTGGAGGAGGAGGAGGAGGAGAAGGAAGATCTAGGAAGACTTCATTGAAGGCTGAACCTTGAGGGAAGACATAGATACTGAGAGTAGAGATGAGGAGGAAAGCTAAGGTATACAATACAGTCTCTATTTCTGAATCTGCAAAGTTCAGTACGTATAGTCATATTTGACCTCAAATTCAAACTATGGAGGGAATTTCAGGGAAAACTGAAAAGCAGTTTGACAGAAAATATTTACATCAGCACCATATATCACATTAAAGATGTAAGCATCATGTATCACATTAAACTTCCAATAGATGCTCAACCTAAATATAAAAGGACACATCATAAAAATAATTAGAGGAGAATAGGAAAAGGTACCTTTCACAACTATGACTAAAGGGGAAGTTCTTTTTTAAAATATTTATTTATTTTTGTAAGTATTTGTCTCTCTACCCATACTTACCCAAGATCACACAGCTAGTTAAACAAATATTCAAAGAATTGGAAGGGTCCATAAAAGTCATCTACCCTCATATTGAACAATAAAAAGACAAAAGTAAAATGAGAATCCTCATAACAACTTTGTATAATCCAGAAAAACAAATTCCTACATGGGCTATTTTCAAAAATATATGTCTCATTCAGCATTTTAAGTCCATCACCTCTCTGCTAGGTGGGAGTGGGTAAGGCGGAGAAATGTTTCATTTCAGTCCTCTAGACTTGTGGTTTATCATTGCATTGGTCAGAGGTCTAAAGTTGCCATTATATAATTGTTCTAGTTCTACTCACTTCATTCATAGAGATCTTCCTGATTTCCTCAGAAAATATCCATTTTGTCATTTCTTATGGTAAAAAAAAATTCAGATGCAAGGATTTGTTTAATTATTTCCTAGTAGGTGAGAAATCTCTTAGTTTCCAGCTTTTGACTACTACGAAAAAAGTTTCTATAAATAATTTCATAGATATAGGTCTTTTTTCTCTTTCTTTTATCTCTTTGGTGTATAGGTCTAGTAGTGGAATAGATGTTTTAAAGGGTATGCACAGTTTATGCATACCTCCAACTTTTTTTCCAGAATGGCTAACCCAGTTCATAACTGCCTCAACAGTGCATCAACTAAGGTTGGTTATACAGATATGGAGTCATCAATATAAAAATGGTCATTGAACTCATGAGAGCTGATGAGCTTACCAAGTATAGATAGAAATGAGAAGGCCCAGGTTACAGCCTTGATGTATACCCATAGTTAGTGGACATGACACAGATGAAGATCTAACAAGGAGATTTAGAAGAAATGGTCAGCAGAGAGGGCAAGAAGGATGAAGACTGTGAAAAAACCATTAAATCTGTCAATTGAGAGATTTTTTTTTTTGGAGAAAAACACTTGAGTTGAATGCTGAACTCAGAGTGAAGAAGGTTTAATAGAGAGTTAGAGAAGTGTAGTTGCCAAATATAGCAGGCTTTTTCTGAGGAATTTAGTTGATAAGGGGAGGAAAAATAAAGGACATTCAGTAGTAGGGATGGTAAGATCTAGATTGTACAAAAATGGAGAAGATACGGGTGTGTTTGTAGGCAGCAGGCAAGGAATCAGTAGATAAGGAAAGACTGTAAATGATAGTGGGGACAAGCTACTGAAGAAGTCACCAAGGGATGGGATCCAGGGTATCTTTAGAGGGATTGACCTCAAAAAGGAGGAGGTCCATCTATCTTCAACAGAGACTGGAGTAAAGTTGAAGATGGGAGAGGAGGATGTAAGGAGGATGTGAAATGGGGAGACAGAAAAAAGAGAGAGCTATATGTTTGGTTAATATATGTTTAATACTGAAATATATATGCATATATATATTTAATGCTAAAATTGTTTCATGATTTATGATGCCTTTAAATATAATACATTTTCACTATTTGTCTCTCTTTACTTTCTCATTTTTATTGTTGCCTGATCTTAGATTAAGACTGCTACTCCAGCTTTTTTTAATTCAACTGAGACATAATACATTCTATTCATTTTAACTCTGTATATATTTTTATGTTTTAAGAGTATTTCTTGGAAACAACAAATCATTTGGCTTTGCTTCCCAATCTACTCTGTCACTCTCCCTCTTTTTCCCCATTCACATTCACAGTTGATTGTTATGTTTGTTTTTCTCCTCATCAAATCCTTTTGGTACAATATTATTTCTCTTCCTCCTCCCCCATTTCCCATCCTTTTTTGAAGCAGAAAAAGAGAATGAAATCAACCCTAGGTGTTTGTGTTTGGGACATTTTAATTCCACATCTTTTACCTCTTCCTTCCCATCCTATTCCAATCCTAACTCAGATCCCTGACATTTTTACTAAGAGATTCTTAACACAATAATTTTTTAACTAACCAGTAACAACCAATAGCAACAATAACAAAAAGAGGTCAACTTTAAAAATAAGTGGGCCATAAGCCAATACTAAATACAGTAGCCATCAGTTCAATCAACAAACCATTTGGTTGTAAGAATCATTTGGTTTTAGAATCAAAGAATCAATAGATATAGGCCTCTAACTTGTAGATCATGAATAGACTTTAGCCAGTTAATTGTCTTTAGACAGGAGAGATGGGGTTGGAAATCTAATCTGAATTTCTCTTGCTGCCAACTAACTACATTTCCATTCATTACAATTTTACTAAAGATGGAAAACAGCTGGTTTCCATCTTCATTATCCAGAAGTGTGTTACAGCAAAGATAGAGGTGTGTGCAATGGCACAGCTAGGAGCCCAAACTCTGCCCAGGGAAACTTGTTTTTAACAAATTGAATTCAACCTGTGGTATCCCTTTACCTCCACCCTCACTGCCATTTATGCCAATAGACAATAAGCACTAAAGGAACAAGGGGCCGTGGAGAAACTCTGGATTCTTCACCTCTTTTTCATTTTGGCCATTTCTCAAGGGGAAGGAATGAGGTGGGGAAAAAACTCTTCTTGGGTTTACTGTAGTTGAAGAAATGTCAGTCTTGAGGGAGGCAGCCATTTTGAACAATATCTGCATAAATTACGGTTGTTGGAATAAATAGACTCACTGTTTGAAATAATGTTGCTTTCATTCCCAATAGCAGACACACTCACTCTTAAGAGGAGAGGGAAGGAGGAAATATAACTATTTACAAAGCAGAAATCAGGCATTGCACTTTGGAGTAAACTCTTTAATGAGGGCACAGGAATTTATTTTCATGAGGCAAAGAAAAGCTTATTTTTCTGAAGTAGGATGGCAGCTTCAAGAGGGTAATGAGATGCCCCTGCTGAGTGCAGATGAATTTTGACTCCGCAGCACTGCTAGTCAAGTCTCCATTTATGCTATTTCCCTGACTTTTCATAAAGGAGGCACTTGATTTTTGGCTGCTTCTGGTCATCTGTACTTTGGGTCTCTGTAGGAACACATTGGGCTTCCTTACCTGGGAGAATAAAATATGAGAAGAAAAAGCAAGGTCAGATGGGCATATAAGAGTGAATAGTGGCCTAAGGGATCTGTTCTGGTAGACCAACCTTTTAACAATTGCTGATGCCAAAGCATAAAGATTTGGAGACTGCTGGAGTGTCCACCCACTGAAAATATCAGGATACTAGACTCATGTTGTCCCAATGGGCTCTGTCTCATTACATCACAGATAATGAAAGAGCATCACTTAACATCTACAGGGAGGAAAAGTAGATTCACAATGTACTTCCATTAAGCCTTCTATTTCCAAAGCTAAATGTTTCTTTTGGTAAAGGTTCTGTCTTGATTAAGGCTTTTAGCACAATAAATTGAGTTTGCAAGCCAGAATCCTACACATGAAATGTAAATACACTTGTGAAATGCCATTTCTATTTGCTCACAAGATTTATTGCTGTTCAATTGTTTTAGTCATGTCCAACTCTTCATGACCCCATTCGAGGTTTTCTTGGCAAAGATATTGGAGTAGTTTGCCATTTCCTTCTCCAACTCATTTTATAGATGAGAAAAATGAGGCAAACAGGGTTAAGCAACTTGCCCAGTGTCATACAGCTAGTAAGTATCTGAGGCCAAATTTGAACTTCAGTCTTCCTAAACCTAGGCCTGGCACTCTGTCCACCTTGCCACTTAGCTGCCCTCATAAGATAAATGAAAGCTTTTATGTAGCATACTTTCAGGTATGCCCCTCCCCATCATTCCTGGGAGACATCCAAGGTGCATGGGGAGAAAGTGACATGCTTCCTAGAAAAAAGGGAAACTGTGGATCTCAGAGAAAAGAGAGAGTGAGATAAACCAACATGTATGGAGAGCTGGAGAGAGGCCTGTGAATTCACAAAGCTCCTCTAGAGGACCACATGTATGGCCGTGGTGCTGGCTGGCTGGAGAGCTCAGAATGAAGACAAAGACAGAGATGGAGCCTCAACACGAGAAAAAGGCAAGAGAAATGGAGCCTTAATGAGAAACATCACTGCAGGAAGCCTGAAGAGAGAGATAAAGACCAGGGAGGAGATAACCAAGTGAATTGAGGAGCAACAAAACATGAGGCCTAGCCATGGAAAGGTAACCCTGAACCTTGCCCTATGTGGCTACCACAAGTGGTGATTTGTGCAGGTCTGAGGGGAAGGTTGACTCTCGTAGAGTGATAGAGATTAGCTTGCTTACTGTCTGTCCTTCATTCTCAAAGAGAACCATGATATCGGGGAGGCGATGCCATGACATGCAAGTGAATTGATTTAAGTGAGGGCAGGCTGTGCAAAGTCACCAGCCGCATGATAAAGATTTAGAGCTGGAAGGGACCTTAGAGACCTTCAGGTCCAGCCCTTTCTTTTTATTAGGAAATTATTATTAGTTTATTATTGTTATTATAGGAAACTGAGAATAGGAAAGATTGAGTGACTTACCCAGGATCATGCAGCTTGAAAATGTCAGAGGCAAAATTTGGATCCTGTCATTCCTGACTTCAAGTCTGGTATTTTATCAACTACAACCAAGTTCTTGTCTATGACAAAATTATAACTCACCAGGAGGGAAGTAGGTGGCACAGCAGATAGAGCACTATACCTGGAGTCATAAAGACCTGAATTCAAATCCAGCTTCAAACACTTACTATGTGATCCTGGGCAAGTCACTTAACTTCCATCTGCTTCAGTTTCCTCATCTGTAAAATAGGGATGATAATGATAGCACCTACTTTTCAGGGTTGTGAAGATCAAAAGAGATAATATTTGTAAAGCATTTAGCACAGTGCATAGCAAGCTGCTTAATAAATGTTTATTTCTTTCCAGGAAAGCAGGATTGACTGCCTGGGAAGCCCAAACCATGTAGGGTAGAACTATATGGGGGAAGACAATATGTAGGAAGGAGGGGGAGTTTTTTCTGAATGTCTGTGGGCTCAAGTGTGAGTTCATTTTGAATTTTTTGTCAGATTAAAAAAAAATACCTGTTCTATATTTTATGTGGTTTAAGCTGAGCATTTGCAGGGTTGCTGAGCCCCCTTTTGGGGAGGTCAAGACAAATGTCGTTTCTAGGGTTTCCCTTAATGGGAGCATAAGTCAGAGAGATTTTGTGACATTCCCTCAAATCATTACCAGATCCATCATGTTAGAGGCAAGGGAAGTGGTATGTCAGCTATTGCGTTTATTTCTTGCATTTAACAATTAAAAGCCACGCTCTACAGAAACAATTTGCTGAGCTAAAAAACTTAATCATGCCAGAAGCCCTTGTATTTTCCATCACAATCTTTACATTTCAGAGTAGGGAGTTAACATGTACAAACCGGTTTCCAAGTACTAACAGCTTTAATTAAGGCAGAAAGTCTTCTTTTCATGGACGTGGGCTTGGGGTATAGAAGGTTAAAGAAAAGCACAACTCATGAATGTGTGGGTTGATCTTTAAATCCTTACCCATGATAGACAGACAAACAGATGAGAAAATTCATTTTCTTTTTAAAATGTTAGTCCATTTAAGTTCACAGATTAGGGCAGCTAAATGGCACAGCAGATAGAGTACCAAGCCTAGAGTCAGAAGACTCATCTTCCTGAGTTCCAGTTTGGCCTTAGACACTTCCTAGCTGGGTGACCCTGGGCAAATCACTTAATCCTGTTTGCCTCAGCTAACTTATCCGTAAAATGAACTGGAGAAGGAAATGACAAACCCCTGAAGTATCTTTGCCAAGAAAACCTCGAATGGCGTCACAAAGAGTAGGACACGACTGCAACGACCGAACGACAAAAAGTTCACAAATTGAGGAACTAGAAAAAGCCCAAAGAGGAACAACGTTTTAGTTTTCCTACCCTCTCAACCCACAATTATGCCAAGATCCTTAATTCTATTCTATAATAACCCATGTCAGAACTCCCATTGTTGAGCAACGGCTGTCTACAAGTCAACTTACAGGACTGCACTTCCACTGGTCAATACCTGTTGGAAGGATGGTTTATATTAGGAAATGATCATTCACTTTATAAAAGTATTCTTCATACATTGTTTTCAAGCAAAAGATTACTTTAGGACTTAACCAAAAGATCCTGCCTACCCCATGGATTCCTTGAAATAAGAAGGTGGTATAGTAGACAGAGCACTGGGCCTTGAGTCAGGAAAACCTGAATTCAAATTCAGCTCAGACACTCACTAGCTGTGTGACCCTGAGCAAGTTACTTAACCTCTCTCTCCCCTCAGTTTTCTCAGCTGTAAAATGGGGATATCTTACAGGATTGTTTTTAGGATCAAAATATGACAATAGTTACAGAGCACTTAGCACAGTGCCTGGCACGTAGTAAGCACTACCTAAATGTTAGCTAGTTATTATTATTGTTGTTGTTGTTGTTATCATTATTTACAAAATTTAATTCTTACTTTCTTCTTTTTTTATTATGAATTTAACAATCATCCACACACAGAAACATTTCAGTACAGCATATAAAGAATAAAAAGAGGTTAGTATGTGAAACTAAGTTTCTATTTTATACATTTTGACTGTATATTAAATTTCAAAAGACAAAAACAAAATTCCTATTTGTTTAGTTCTCCTAAATTTCTTTTAGCTTTCGTGTGTATGTGTGTGTGTGTATGGAGAGCTGGAGTGTGCCTTCACTGAGGTTATCAACCATTAATTTGAATTAGTTTATCAGATTCCATAGCAGGGCCCTGAGAAAATGGGACAAGAGGGTGAAGGGGGTATGTGGCAGAGAGAAGAGGGATGGGGTGTGTGCCTTCTTCTTATTATTTGTTTTGTTTTTTGATGCTTTTTTCTTTTAAAAAATTTTCTTTTGCTTCCTTATAATTATCCACTAACTCACCTTCTCCTAACCCAGTACTAGTCCTCTCTTACTGCAAATATGTTATCCCTAAGTTTTCAGGAACATTAAAGTCTATGTCTCTTAATGAAAGTAGGGGACCTTGATGGTACAGAGTGTGAGCTTAGGCAGGGCATGTGCTGAAGCCAGTTTGAATTGACCTAAGGATCATTTATTAACTAATTTTCTGTCTGAGTATTCCAAGCACACCTTGGAAATCAAGTTGATTTATTGTTCTATTTATTGTCTGCACTTAAGAAAGTAATGGTGAAAATGTTAATAATGTAAATTAAACTGAAAATTGTGTTCTGCATATGTTTTTCTTTCTGGGGTTTTTTGTGTTTTGGGGGTTTTGTTTGTTTGTTTGTTTTGAGATCCAGTTGCTAGGAATTTACCAGTATATTACTGTCTTAGGGGCACATGTTAGAGTTATTAGACTGAGACCTAGACATCTTCATGAGCAGAGTTCTATTTGTTGTCTCTATGGATGGGGTTCTTAACTTTTTGTGTGTAATGAATCCCTTTGGCAATCTAGTAAAGCCTATGGACCCTTTCTCAGAATGTTTTTGAACACATAAAATAAAATATATCATATTACAAAGGATAGCATTCACATTGAAATATAGTTATTAAAATTTTTTCCCATCCAAGTCTGTGGACACCCTGAAATATGTCTTTAGGCCCCTTGGGAGTCTGAGGTCCCCTGGTTAAGAACCCCTGCTCTATGGCCTCAAATTTCCTAACCTAACTCTCCTCCTCACTTCAGCATCATTCTGTGGCTGGTTGGCTCAGCTGCTAAGAGTTTGTTGCTAATGAAACCCAGGTCATGAGTTCAATCCCCAAGTGGACCAATTAGCTTTCCTTTGTTCCATCCGTGGTCACAGGCAACAGCCTTAGACCTGACCATCTGGCAATGCCATGCCCTTGGTTTTAAGAGACATTGTGTAAGAGAGAGTGGATGGCTCAGTGAAAATCTAGCCCTGATACTAGAAGGACAACTCACTTAAATATCAATAATAATGTCCTGTGTGAAGGGTAATAATAGTCAAACATCCAATGAAAAAGACAGCATGCTTCAGGAAAAGCTAAACTTTTGATCTACTTCAGGAATAGGAAGTCAAGGTCCCAGATTTCTCATGTTTATAGGGCCAACCCTTAGCCCAATTGCAAATTAAAAGAAGTTTTATTCATCATTCTCCCATCTCCCCTTTCTTTACTCTTCTCCTCTGACTCAGTACTCCTCCCAGGTGCCCAGTGCCCTTATATTGCCCTGTGACTGTCAGGACACCACACTGTGTTGCTCTTTGAAACCTTCATCTTCCCTTAGCAATGTACCATGCTCTAGACTGGTGGTTACCAACCTGTGGACCCCAGACTATCTGGAGGGTAGAGGAGACAGCCCACGCAGTTATTGCAAGGAGTCTGAAAAGTAATCTGGGCGCCAAGCATTGCCATTTGATCTTTATTTAGCTTATAAAAAAGTGCAAAATAGAACCAGCCATCTCATTAAATGACTCAGTATAAAAAATATGCACATACCTTATGTAGTCAGAAGCAATGCCTCAAACACACATGTATTACTATTTTAAAATATATGTAGGTGCTATTGTGATGAGAAAGATAAAAATTCATTTAAACGCTTTACTGGATTCATAGTAGCTTTTGGTCATTACAGATTGTCCCAGTGAACAGACACCAATGGTGTAATTGTTATCTTCTGGGGATGCACGAAACTTTTTTTTAATGCTAAATAGATGTTGTTTTCTATAAAAAGATTGGAAACTACTTTTCCAGGCCTACCTTTGTTCTTCTCCCCTTTCCCCAGCCCTCTTCTCTCTGCCACACACCGCCTTCACCCTCTTGTCCCATTTCCTCAGGGCCCTGCTATGGAATCTGATAAACTAATTGAAGTTAATGGCTGATAACCTCAGTGAGAAAGTTCATTTACCCAGGAGCTTCAGATTGACAAGCATCTGGTTTAGGATTTTCCTATAGAATTAATCAATCCATCAAATTAACCAACAAGTCATTTATCAAGTGCCTACTCTGCTAAGTGTTCTGGGAGATGGAAAAGGACCCAGACCTTTATACAGAAGAACTCAAGATTTTACTGGGGAAATAACTATTCCCATTGCTCCTGATAGTACCACTTTAGCAAGCCAGTCTACTCACTGTTACTCATATTTCCACCTCCTTGCCTTCGACATGCTATTCCCTCTATTTGAAGTACTCTTCCCCTTCCTTTCTGCCTGCTCAAATCCTTCCCATCCTTTAAAGATTATCTTAAATTCTACTTCCTCCATGAAGCTTATGATGGAGAAAAGTGATGGAGAAAATGTCCATAATGCAGATTAAATTTAAAAGTGTGTCATGCTTATATTTTTTTTTTCAGGGAACCTGTGGTTAAACATTTACCAGTTTACCTCAGCCTGGGAGCCCCCAAGACTTTTTCAGAATGCCTATAAGATCAAAACTATTTTCATAATTCTATTAAGATGTTTTCATTTCTAACATGGTAAATATCAATTGATATAATCCACATGAACAAAAGGTCTTGGAGGGGGGAATCTTCAATAATTTTTAGGAGTGTAAAGAGATCTTGAGATCAAAAAGTTTAAGAACCACTGGGATATGCCATCAGAAGAAGAGGGAGCATTCCAAACAAAGAAAACATCATGATCAAAATCAGAGATGGGAGTAGGCCTGGTGTGTTAACAGTGCTGCCATATCTATGAGAAGAAGGCTTTGAAATGATATTCCCAAAAGAAAAGATGTTGAGAGATTCATCACTTATACGTTATTCCTTGAAGTACCAAATGTGTGGGGTTCCTGCTTCTTTCTCCAAATACCCTTGAGCTCCTTACAACCCAGATCTTGCTCCTTTATCTCTAACCCCTGACCCTGGTCTGGATCTGTCAGGATGGACTAACCAGTCCAAGCCTAGGAGAGCCTAGATCTCCAGACAGTCCTGACTTCTAAACTGGAGTTTCTAATCCTATCTGATTCCATTCAACAAACCAGATATCATCTCCATTCAATTCAGTTCAACAAACTTTTATTATGCAACTCTTAGATACAAGACTCTGTACTAGGTTCTAGGCACAAAGACAAAACAGTCCCTGCCCTCAAAGAGTTTATGTTCTACTAGGGGCTATAATGAATAAATAGATAAGTAAATATGAGATAATCTGAAAAAGGAGAGGACTAGGGGAATTAGAAAAGGCTTCTTTCCAATCTTCTAAAGGTAGAGAATGCTTTTAATTAGAACATTCAGCCAAGCTATTCTCCCATCCCTTTTCTCATTCCCCCATGCCATAGCACCTTGCCACATCTCCCCTCCACCCTCCTCTTCCACCCCCCTCAGGGGGTGATGCTGAGCCCTGCACATCATTAGAACTGCTGTCACCATCCTCATTAATACTGAACTCATTACTGTGTAAATTACATTGGAATAGCTTGATTAAGAAAAGGATAACAAAAACCCAAATTATTCTTCTTTTGGATCAAATAGCAGCATAAATATTTTGTGTCACACCATGAAATATATTCTGAATTTGAGCGTAGGCAATTACTGAAGGAGATGAAAAGGATTAACAAACATTTTGGTGAGTTAAGCCCTGGAGCTCCAAGGGCTAAGGCAACATCATCTACCCACCTATGTGCAAGGAAACAGTCTTTAAATGAGTATATTCAGAGCCTGTTTGATTCCTAAATATCAGTCCATCTGGTTGTGAAATGTAAGTCTGAGGCTGGTATAGGAAGGACCTCCCAGTTCTGAGAAAAGACTGAATATATGGTACCATTTCCAAATAGTATAGAAGTGGCTTTAAGAGTCTAAAGAAAAAACCTCTGGTTTGGCACTTAGGAGATCATTGATAACTTCTGAGAGCAATTTCATTCAGGTGTTGAGTAGGACGAAGTTCTTCCTAACTTTACCATTTTGTGGTTCTATATTATTAACTCCAAAACTTATTATTGTGGTTTACCTTTCTAGAACATATGAGACACTTCTTTGTCTTAATCAATACAGTCTAGTGCAGGGATGGGGAACCTGCAGCCTTGAGGCCACATGTGGCCCTCTAGGTCCTCAAGTGTGGCCCTTTGACTGAATCCAAACTTCACAGAATAAATGATCTAGTGACTATTACTAACACTTTTCTTGGACTAATTGGTTATCTTGCACTACAAAGTCATAATTCTGAAAATTAGTTCTTTTTGTTGTTATTATTATCATCAGCTAACATTAGGGCTTTGAGGTTTTCTAAGTGCTTTATTATCTCTCCTTTTATATTATCAAATATTATCTCTCATTTTCTCCTCACAACTCCATGGGGTAAGTTCTATTATTATCTCCATTTTACATATTAGGAAACTGAGGCAGAGCAACAATGCAGCCCTACAAAAGAAGAAATCCAAGGAAGGGACTGAAAGAGGAGGAGATATGTATGTGTCTGTAGTTCTCCCTTTCTTTTTGGAATTGGCCAAAATCAGGGCCATGGAGGAATGAGACACACATATGAACATGTGCATAGATGAGTACACACACACACACACACACACACACACACACACGATTTACCTAAGGTCACAAACCTAGTATCTAAGAAAGGATTTAAATTCCAGATTTCTTCATTCCAAATCCTTTACTGTTATCCCATTGGATGGAAATGTAGGTGATTCATGATGAATGTGGACTAAACTCAGAATAACCTCTGGAAGTCAGTGGGTTTGGGATTTTGTGGTTTGGTGTTGTGTTTTTTTTTTAATTAAACAGGTTAATTGACCTTGGGAATCAGAAGACTTCTGTTGAATCCTAACTCTGCTACAATCTGTGTTAGTTTCAGGCAAGTAAATTTGCCTCCATTTTCTCATCTGTAAGAATGAAGCTAATAGTCCTTATCTTAAATTCTTTTAAAGATTTAATAACAAAATAGGTATGAAACTGCTTTGTAAATGGTAAAGTCCTATCCAAATGTATGACCCTGATTACCATTCTCATTGTAATTTTCCATTCTTTCCATTTACTTGCCTCTTTTTATTAAAAGTGGTACATAGAAAAAATGTCCATTTAATTGAAATTTTCAATCAATTGAGTTTGGCTAATCAAGATTTTACTGGTATGCCATAGCCAGGACAGCTCCCAGTATAGACAGAAGACTTAGGTTTCTTCAGTGATATCTTTGGCTCCAGAAACTGACAGTTATTTGCTTTTCCTGTGCTTTACATTTGGAAGTCTTAGTCATTACCTTCATCCTAAAGTCCTATCCCAACCTGGACTCCAATCTTCCTAGAAATTTTAGCTCACCTTGATCCCAAAAGCCTGACTTGAAAATAGTTCACATTTCTGCTGCACTGTATGGTTTGCTGATCACTTTCCTCAAAACAATCTTATGAACTAGGGAGTACAAGTATACCTATTTAGCAGATGAGGGATTTGAGGCTCAGAAAAGGTAAGTTCACATGCTAATCAGTGACAGATTGGAACCTCTGACACAAATATACTTATTACCAGTATGATTCTCTTTGCAATAATCAACATCAAAAACCAATCAGGATTAAAAAGGTTTCCTTTCTGCTCTAAATCACTATTGATTAGAGAAATGCAAATAAAAACAACTCTGAGTTACCACATGACACTTATCAGATTGGCTAATATGACCAAAAAAAAGGAAAATGATAAATGTGGGAGAAGATGTGTGAAAATTGGGACACTGATGCACTGTTGGTGGAGTTGTGAACTGATCTAACCACTCTGGAGAGCAATTTGGAACTATGTCCAAAGGCCAACCAAACTGGGAATACCTTTTGATCCAGCAATACCACTCCTAGGTCTTGGAAATTGGAATTGGAAATTTAGGGAATGCCCATCAATTGGGGAATGGCTAGACAAGTTGTGGTATATGAATGTAATGGAATACTATTGTGCTATAAGAAATGATGAGCAAGTGGATTTCAGAAAAACCTGAAAAGACTTACACGAACTGATGCTGTGTGAAGTGAGCAGAACCAGGAGAACACGATACATGGTAATAGCAACATTCAACTATAATAGACTTAGTTCTCAGCAGTACAAAGATGCAAGATAACTCCAAAAGACTCATGATGGAAAGTGTTATCCACATCCAGAGAAAGAACTGTGGAGTCTGAATGCAGATCGAAGCATTCTATTTTCTCTCTTTTTTTGTTTTTTTCTTTCTCATGGTTTTTCCCTTTTGTTCTGACTCTTCTTTCACAACACAACTAATGTGGAAATGTTTAATACAATTGTACATGTATAGCCTACATCAGATTGCTTGCCATTTGGGGAGAGGAGGTAGGGAGGGAAAGAGAAAAAAATTTGGAACTCAAAATCTCATAAAAATGAATGTTGAAAACTATCTTTACATGTAATTGGAAAAAATAAAATACTATTAAGTGGGGGGAAGTACTAAAGACCACCAAAAGTTCAGGAAAGATGAGGCTTGAAAAAAAAAGGTCATTGATTTTATCAATTATGAGGTAACTAATAATGATAAAATAAAAATTTCAATAGATTTTTGTGCTCAGAACCTAGGTAGATTGCAAAGTCTTAATAGGTGAGTGAGTTATGAGAAAATGAAAGTAATGGGTACAGATCAAATTTGTGTCAAATTTGAGGTCCCTAGGTGAGGTGAGGGTCCAAAACATATTAAAATGTAATTTGGAAATGTATAACAAAATAAATAAAAATATAACACATGTAAAAAAGGATTCCCTTTGGCCTCATCTTTTCAGGACTCAGAAAAAAGACTATTGTTCCTTCAAGCTAAAATCATGCTTCAGGACAATTTTACTTCTCAGAGGCATTTATCCAAAACAGGTAAGCGCTTTTTTATTCTTTAGGTGCTTTACTGGAAGTGCCTGACTTCTGATAGAAGGAGCCTTGATACCTGAAGATATAGAACTATTGAGATCTAGACCTCATAGAGAGTAGGTGCAATTTCTCCTAATCAAAGGACTTACATGAAAACGAGTAACTATTGTTATTAGAATGAGCAACAATGCAGCCCTACAAAAGAAGAAATCCAAGGAATGGACTGAAAGAGGAGGAGATATGTATGTGTCTGTAGTTCTCTCTTTCTTTTTGGAATTGGCCAAAATCAGGGCCATGGAGGAATGAGACACAAGTTTGAACATGTGCATAGATGAGTACATACACACACGCACACCATAAGCACTAGCCTTAAAAGGCAGGGTCATTTAATGGGCTAGCCCTCAGTTTCCTTATCTATAAAATGAATGGATTGGATATGATGACCTCTAAGAGCCTTTCTAGCTAAATCTCTATGATCTTACAATCCTGTAACTCTCTAAGGGATTCTGCCATATCCAGGATGCAAAAGTAGTCCAGTAACCATGGCTTCCTTCTCTCAGGAAGCCTCTTTCTTTTATCTCCACAATTGGCTAGAAAAAAAAAAAAAGAAACTTCTGGAAGTCCATGTGGATTTCTCCTTTCTACCATTCACCACATCTCACAAATCTTCCCTTGGCCCACCAAGAAATCAGGTTTGCCCTCCTTTATGAGGCTCCTCCATCTCCTATTTCTTCATATCCCTCTGGATATTCAAGAGCTTGGTCCCACAGTCAAAATTCTTCAAGACATTTCCTGTGAGCTGGATAGAGAAGACTAGCTAGACCTCTCTTTTCACCTTGATGATGTATTTCAGCCTAAAGGTGGTTGGCTCTTTTCTTTTGTTCTTGATTCCATGTCACATAAACTCATGTCTAATTTGATCTCCACTGTTACCCACAGGTCAGGTAGCTCTCAGTTGCCCACTAATTGTCTGTGTTTCTGATGATGACTTTCCCCCTGAGCCTGTTTGTTTGCATTTTCCCTCCCCAAATTTCTCTGCACCCTCTGCCCCTCTTCCTAACCTCAGTGTGTCCCTTGGCATTGTCTGTCCATATTGAGTTCTTGGCTTAAAATTCTCAGCAAAGATGGATGGCTCCTTCTCTGCCTCACTACCTTCCTTCTCAGTCATTCTAATTCTTTGAGACGAGATGGTTTTGAATCCTCTGGACCCTGAGACATGTAGTAAACAAACTTGGAGTTTGCTATTTCCTTTTCCTCTGGCTGCACTAGCAGATGCTGCATGGATGAAACTGTGACTATTTCTCCAATATATTCAAGTAGCCCACATGACATTTTGCTGCCTTTGATAGGTAGACAGGTTGAAAGGAAATAACTCATAACCATTAGGGTTAGGGTCAATATGATCAGCTTAACCCAGGAACAGGTGAGCCAAGTAACAATGGCATCTGAGAGGAAAAGCACATACCTAGGGCCCTGGAAGCCACTTCCCACTGGCCTATTGACCACAGCATTGTCTTCTAACTCAGAGTCAGAGAGAAGAATCTACCTTACCTAAGGGGTATGATGTGGTATGTGTGGTAAAGTCTGAGAGAGAGACAGAGAGAGAGAGACAGAGAGAGAGAGAGAGTATAAGGGTGAAAGAAGGGTAGTAGGAGTTATACATATCAAAGCCTGGAGAGGAAAGGACCAAAAGAGGGGCTTAAGTTCTTGGAAATTTCCCAAGGCATAAAATGTCCTCATCATACACCAGAGGCAGACATAAATCTGAAAATAAAAGGAGCTACTTGAAATTCCTGATCCATCTTCAATAGTTTCTTCAATAGAGGAGAAAGTATTGCATGGAGCCATACTGATTTTTATCACGTCCTCCAAAGGTACACATAGGGAATGAGGGGGTAGTAGCTAGAGTTGAAGTTGAATAGTCAGTAACTTGGTCAGACCAACTTCAGAAGGCAGAGGATCACCTCCTTATACACACTGACTTAATATCAGAAATAGTTGAGTGTTGGCAGAATTTCAGCCATGGGAAGTGATAGTATACCTCTACAATCTTGTAGGCAACACAGAACAAGGCAAGCCAGTGTACAGGCATGGCTAAAATTCAGGCTAAGATCAGGTACAAGTGTTTTCTAAAACTTGCTGACAGAAGTGATTGAAAGTAAGAAAATATAAAACAGGATAAGAACTGATACTGATACTGGTGATCTAGCTGAGGCCAGTCAATTTGCCCTGGAAGCACCAGAGCAAGTTTATACTGCATCCGTGGAAAGATTATGACAGGATTATGGAACCAAGACAATGCCTACATCCACTGTAGTCAATGAGAGTTGACTCCTCAAGTATGAGGCTTTCTTCCGTGGGATTCAGATCCCACAGAATTGTCTCTATGCGCTCCTAAGAGAGCAAGAATTCTTTAAACAGAGAATCTATTTGTCTTTGTTCATTTATGGGGAACAGAAGTGAACCAAGGGTTTGACACAGAGTAGTTGGATCACAATTGAAAATAGCCTTTCAGAGTATCTGACCATGGGCTCTGCCAACTAAATATGCACCTCAGAGTTTCAATGCACTCCTTTGATAGTTTAAAAAAAAAAAGTACCTGGAAAGGGATCTGATTTTTTGAGATAATGTTTATGACCATTTAGTGGCTAATATGTGGTGGGGGAGATTTTCTTTATTGTTAAAGGATTTGTGTACAGTAACACAAAGGGCCCTAATGACAGAATCCAGATTGGTAATTGGGGGGATCAAAAAGCAAGGATCAAAAATTTGTCCTAAATCTAGAGGAAGATGAATGGGGTTTGGGCTATATGGCATGTAAGGTCTCTTCCAGCTGTATATCTATGATTTTCAGTTCATTTGCAACCTACAAATTACTGTGTTTAGCACTTACGGTCACATGCAAATTGTCTGGGACAAACAATAATTTTAACAGTTCATTTTGTGACAGTGGTGGTCATATGTGTGAGGCTTGATTCAGAACATCTTTCCTTGACCAGGTGAAGCCAGATTGAACAGGTTTCCTCACTTTTAGTTAGCTCTTAGTTAAGTACTAGATTTTGTGCAATAGGCATGAGTTCTATTGTTCTCTTTTGTTGTGTTTTTAATTATATACTTTTTAAGAATGGAATTGCTGCAAAAAAGTATGAAAAAAGTATAGCTCCTACAGATCACACTTTGATGACATTGCAGCAGTTGTTAGTTGGGGAAGCCAAATGTTTCAAATATCATTCAAGCCCATAGTGAAACAGGATCTATCACACCAAAGAGCGAAGGAAAGTGTGGTCAAAAACAAACAAAGCAAAAAACAGTGACAACCATTGCTACAAATCAGCCTAATTAATCCGCAGAAAATAAACAAAGACTTTCAGAGAGACTTGAAAGCTGGAAGGGTAAGAACCCATTGTAATTGCTTCATCTAGAGCAGGAGTTCTTAACATAAGGTCCATAAACCCTCAAAGTATCCACTGATATACTTCAGGAGGTCCATAAATTTAAATGGGAAAAAAAACTTTTTTTTCCGCTAGCCTTTGGTTTCCTTTATAATCATATGTACCTTATGCCTCTAAAAATACTATTTTGAGAAGGAGTTCAAAGACTTCACAAACCTGCCAAAGAGGTCCAGCACACACAAAAAGTTAAGAACTTCCTTATCTAGTGTGGCATGGGCTTCCTGAAGTTGGAAGATAAGAGAGAAGACCAGTAAAAAAAATGTTAAACTGCCAAAAGTTGCTATGTTGAAAAAAAGTTTGCCATGAACAAGACAGTACTAAGGTTGAAATATTAAAAATTGGGAAAAAAGTAATTTTACTGATGAAACTCTCATTTTTTTCCTAAGCTATATAAAAACTTATCAGAAAATGTGCAAATAAGCCTATAAGATCTGGGCATCTTCATCAGATTATAAAACATCTACCATACCAAAAAATGTTTTGGGGATTTTTTTTTTTTACTTCCAGTGGGCCTACAAGTCATGTCACCATTGAAGCAATGATGAATTCTGATTAACATATTTATATTCTTAGAAGTAGAATTGTGGTAGAGTTACAGAAATTCCCAGAGATGGAATACTGAAACACTACCTTGTACCATACCACATATCATGAAATGTTAAGAAATGTATCCAAGAGATGGAGGTCAACATGCGTCTGTATCTTGGGAATCCACCTGATTTAAACTTATGGGCTATAATCAAAGCTATAATTGGGGAAAATGGACAATTTGTCAAAAGTATGCTTAATATTCCATATGATACGTAAAATTAATGAACTTGCATCAAAATCTTATGAATTCAATCCCAAATTATATAAAATAAATGATTTCTGCAAAAAGATAGCATATTTCATACTAAAAGCTTTTTTACTATGTCCAAGTTGTAAGGTTTATTGTACAAATTAATACACTTAATTATTTCACTTTGTCCCAGTTACTTTGCATACCATATTAGTTAGCAAGAGTCATGAGGTAAATAGGAATCTATCAGATGGTATGTGATTCTCCCCTCAACACTGGTCAACTCCTTCTTAGATTACCCCAGCACTCACCTTCCCATCAATGTTTGAAGGACCATTTTGTGCTGCTTGCCCCCAGTACAAAAATGCTTGTTATGACTCTGACTGAGCCAGAAGTCGAATTTATATCTTCTTGATTACACCCATTCTCATTGCTAAGCAACTGCTTGACTTCTGAGTCACTCCACTTTTATCACACCACACCTATCTATGATGTGGCTGATTAGCTCAGTTCAATGTTTCATTTTGCCATGGATATAATGTAATTATAGGGTGCTACAAAGCGATAGATCCTATAATACCACTATATTCCTCCAATTACTATGACACCTTAAACTCCAGTCAATCTGCAAATCTCTGCCAAGGATCACCAGGGGAACCAGGTAAGAAAATGTAATTGGATCAATAGAAACCATACCCACTGTTTAATATCGTTATGATGAAACAGAAGGATCTTTATATATTTTTAGCCCTTGGTTGACTTATTTGCCACCAAAGTCATGAGGGTTTTCTCTTCTTAGATTCAAGTCCCTTTCCCTTTTCCATTCCTCCAGTACTTCTGTAACACAATGCCTCCCATATTTTTTAAAATGCAGAACTACTTTGCTACAGAATGAGAAAACCTCAGGGTATAAACTATATATAGATTAGGTGAATTATAAATACAGTATCTCAGTATAGAAACTAGCTTGGCAAAGCTTTAACTCAGACTAGTATCATAGACTTCATTGCTAGGTCAACTTGCCCATTCCCTTAACCTAGACTCTTTTTTATATCTTAAGTCCAAACAGAAGCTATAGCCACCCAATTCATGTATTCTGTCCTTTCCTGGAAGGGATTCCCTACCCAGAAATCCTTGAACTACTCTCCCTGTCTCCAACTTACTAGCTTTCAGTTCTTCTCTTCTGCCTACTCCTAACAGTCTCAACCAACTCATTCTGGAACCTGATTCCCCTGCTTTCATGTTCCTGGGGATCTTCAAATCACACCTTTTCTCCTAATGTCAGACATCCAATTCTATACTAATACTTAACTGGTCATGCCCATCATGGAGATCACATTCAATTTATCTTAACTCAAAACAAATATTTGCATTTCCAAAGACCAATTTACACTAAAAATCATTCCTGCTCCAGTCAGACAAAAGAGTGCTCTCAAAACCACGTATATTAGGGAGAGCCAAGTTTTCATAACAGTTGCTAAAGGAAGGTTAGTAATATCAAGTTCTTATGTGATGTTATATTACTATATTAAAACCATCACAGCCCCACATTGCAAGCCAGTAATTAGAGTGATAGGCTCAATACTTAACTTGTTTCCAAATCACTGGCAAATCACCTTAACTTCTTAGAACCTCAATTTCCTTATCTGTAAAATAAATATTGCCTACCTCCAGAGTAACGTAAGGAAAGTACTTTGTAAACCATAAAGCACTATATAGATGTGAGCTATTATTATCTTAAATCATGTGCAGTTATTCATTTATTCATTTAAAAACATTTCCTAGATAACCATTTTGTAGAAAGCACAAATATATGTGAAGTAGGAGGGATTGCAAAATCTCTCCTTCCAGTGAAACAGAGGAGTTCTCAGCATTTTCCACTCATTCCCCACCAATTCTCTTATCCCAGATATCGAGGAAATACACATAAGACTGGCTGGCTTTTCCTACCAGTCCTAAGTCTGAAGACCTTGAGAGACTGCAAGGGAATGGAATGAGGAGAGAGCCCCAAAGCTAGCCTTGGGATGATAGCATGAGTGAGTGAGCACAAGACTGGGTCAGTCCATCAGTTAGCATTTATCAAGAGCCTACTATGTGCCAGGCACTGTACCAAGCACTGAGGATACAAAGAAAGGTTCCAAAACAAAAACAATCTCTTCTTTCATGGAACTCACAGTTAATGGGAGAGACAGAATGCACACAACTATGCACAGACAAAATATATAGAAGCTAAATTGGAGGTCATCTCAGAGAACAGACACTAAACTTAAGAAGGACTGGGAAAGGCTTCTTGTAGAAGGTGGGACTTTAGCTGAGACTTGAAGGAAAACAGGAAAGCTAGGAGGCAAGAATGAAGAGGGAAAGAATTCCAGGCATGAGGACACCCAAAGAGAATGCCTGCAGTGGGGAGATGGAGTGTTTTGTGGGAGGAATAACAAAAAGGCCAGTGTCACTAGATCATAGAATACTTGGTGGGGAGTAAGGTACAAGAAGACTAGAAGAAGAGTAGGAAAGGGTCAGGTTGCGAGGACATTAAAAGCCAAACAAAAGGTTTTGTGTTTGCTCTTTGGAAGTAATAGAGAATCACTGGAGTTTTTGTTTTGTTTTGTTTTTTTAGTTGAGGATGATATGATCAGATCTGCCTTTTAGGAAGAGCAGTTTGATATCTCAGTGGAGGATGGATTTGAATGGGGAGAGACTTGTGGCAGGGAAATCAACCAGCAGGCTCTTCCAATAGTCCAGAGACAAGGTGATGAAGACCTGCACCAGGGTGATATAGTGTCAGAGGACAGAAGAGTCAGTACAAATCTGAAAATGTGATGTTTCTGAAGGCTGGCTATTTTCATGAAGGCAAGGGACTAGTAGAGCTGTGTTTAGAGCAAGAGGAAGAGGAAGTTAAGTACCAGGACAGAGCAAAACTTGGGAGCTCAAGACCACAGCCAGCACTGAGCCTCTCTTGAAACCTTTAAGGGACAGTTTTCAGATCACACATGAAAAGAAATGTCATTATTTTATAGTCATTTATCTTTTTTTTTAACCTAAAACAGTATCATAATTTGCTTACCTACTTATTCCCCAGACTTGGCTTCAAATAATCCTTGGATATTCCTAAAAAGCAAATCCATTCTCTATAGGCAAAGATTTCCCATCACTAAGGACATTCTAAAGACTTTGAAAGGCGGAAAACCCAGCAACTGGTGATGGCAACAGACCCCAGTCTCCTTAGTAAAAGCGAGATGAGTAACAAGGAGAACTGGGAAGGCATGTATCTGAGAGGAGAGACTGCGGGAAATATTGGAATTAATTGAAGGGCTGGAATGTGGTACTGAGGCTGTAGGTAAAAGAAGAGACTTTCCCTTTGACAGAAACTTAAAGCTACTGAACTTTGGCAGTAGAGATGACCAGTCACATAAAGCAGAAAGGCTTCTCTTTGGGGTATCATCGTGATTTTATCAGTATCCACCTCCTCCCTCCAGAATACAACCACGTTGGAACAATCCTCCCAGGTCCCTGCTTCTTTAAAAGATATGTGGTTTAGAAGGGGATGGGCGCTGTGGTCGGGTAGGTGGCTCAATGGATACAGCGTTAGGCCCAAAGTCAAGAAGACCTGAGTTCAAATCCAACCTTAGACAGTTATGAGCTGTGTGACCTTGGACAAGTCACTTAACCTCTATTTATTTTAATCCATTGGATAAGAAAAACACTCCAGTGTCTTTGCGAAGAAAACTCCACGGATAGTACTACCATGCTATAATTCGTGGGATCATGAAGAATCAGACACAACTGAACAACAACAACCTGAGGGCTAGCCTAAAGGGAACCTGCATCCTCTAGATATGGAATATCTTAACTCAAAATTACTTTCACCTCAGAGTGACAAGCTGAGCTGCTAGCAGCAACTGAAGGCCTCAGTAAGAATACACTTGACTGTAAAACATCATTCACATTCCCCCCAGTGTATCATTTTTGCTAACCAATGCATAGTGCCTGACACATATTTAAAATTTATGATGACATCAATTTCTAAGTTCCCTCTAAAGATGGAAATTACAACCCATCTTTACCTTCTCACCCTGTGCAATTTTTGTCTACATCCTCTCATAAGTTTGCTACAATGGGTTCAAACAAGGTGTTAGAGGTCTTCCTTGATTTTTCTTGAAGTGAAAAGGGTATGAGTAGGAGCACTCCAGCTACCTACCCGTCATCTCTTATTATGTGACCAGCCCATGTTCTCTTCTTATCATACATGTCTTTGATGACAGCTTTTACTCCTGCCTTTCTTTGGATTTCCTCATTGGTTATATGTTGCAGCCTTCTTATACCAGCCATGCATCTCTCTGTTGTGTTTTTTATGATGATTATTTTTAATTCTTCAAAAACTGCTATATTCTGTGTGTCTCTGCCATAAAGTAACACTTGTAGAATGTTAACATGAAAAAATGGGCTTTTATTTCCATGGGAAGCTCTCTGTGGTCCTGTTCAGCTCTGACATATAGAAGGCTCTTAATATTGATTGATTGATTGTTGAACATATATCTCTAAATAAAATTTACAGTATAAAACTACATGCGCCATATACCTGTTTGTGTTTTTCAAATAAATGTTTCTTGATCCCTCAGAAGGCTAAAGAATGAAGAAAACCTGAGTTCAAATTATCTACTAGACATTTACCAGTTGTGTGACCTTGGCCAAGTCCCTTAATCTTTCAAAACCTCAGTATCTTCTTCTGTAAAATGATGAGTGTTGGGCTTGATGATCTCTAAGTTATCTTCTAACTCTAAATCAATGATCCCATGACCTTTTCTACTTTCCTGTCCCCTCCTCTTTTCTCTGTAGAATTGTAAATAGTGGAAGACCAGAGCTTTGCCCCAGGGTGCTGAAATTCTGAAGGCACTATTGATTGGATGGTTAAACAAATTGTGTGATGTGTGTAACACATGACTACTTTGACCCTCGCTGCCTGAAAGTCAGGTAAGTTAGATTTCTCACCCTCCACCCCAGGATTCTATGGTACCCTTAAAGGGGTTGGGGTTGTCTAGGCTGCTTCAAAAGGCTCCAGGCCCCACTGATGGTATTTTTACAAGCCACTAACAGTTGACTTAGCTTTTACAAAGAAATATTTACTTCAACAGGTATAATCACAAATATATAAACTCATTCTCTAAAACATGCAAGGCATAATGTTCCTCCTTCCCCTCAATCTCTGGTAAAGGGAAGGAAATTAGGTTCATAGCTTAGCTCTGACCCTACAGAGCACAGTCTCACTTCCAACTCCAAAGTCTCTCTTAAGCTTGGGTCCCAGGCATTCTGGCGCCTCAGGGCTTTCCTGCTGGGCTGGCTAGCTGCACCATTTTTCCTGGAATCCTGGCTTTAAGGTTGCTATGGTTCCAATTCCTGGATCCAGAGGAGATCACCATTGGCACCTAAGACTGAGAAGGACAAACTTAACAGAAGAGAAACAAACACCCTAGCCTATTTTTTGGAGCCAGGGTAAAAGTGAGAAAGAGAATGAGAAAGAAGTCTTTCCCCTTTCAGAAGTTCAATTCATGTTGCCTGCACTATGGAAGAACTGTGATCTTCACCTTCTGGACACACTAAAAAGCAGCATGCAGGAAAGAGAGAGAGAGAGAGAGAGAGACTATTTCAGTTTCACCAGTTTTAAAGACACAACCTTTTCTGGTTATGCAACCAATCAAAGGAGGGAGGGGCTGGAGCCATTGGCAGAGAGTTTAAACAAATACCCTGAACTTTCCAGGGTGCTGGAGAATCTTGGAAAAGGGGCAAAATGTAATATACCTGGCCTTCAGGCAGTGAGGGCCAGGGTAACAAGTGTTATATGTGTAATGGGGCTTTGGTAAATGCCCAGATCACCTAAGATGGAGGCACTCATGTGGGAGACTCTATGAACTGGCTACTGGAAAAAGGTATTATATGTTTTTCTACCACGTGAGTCAGAGAAACCTCTTTTCGTGGGCTATATAGCCAGAACTACCCACACTTTAAAACTACCAGACTGGTACAGCTTCTTCCTCCCTCTTTCTTTCCAGTTTCATCCAAGGGTGAAGATCTTGGTCACCCACAGTAAGGGCATGATGCACTAAGCTGGAGTAAGAAGAGCCACTTTCCCTCTCCTAGCTAGACCTTGTGGCCCCCAGAAAAGGGCTTAGGGTTTTTGTCTGTTTTGTTTGTCCTTTTCAATTCTGGGCATAAGGGGTAGAGTCCCAAGACCCAGGAGGGGGAGTCATGGGAATCTTGGAGCCAGGATTCCATGCTGGATGTTGCAAATAGCCTAGCAGAGAAGCCTTGAGGGTTCTGGGACATAAGCCCAGGGAAGATTTGGACTTGGAACTTGGTGGGATTAATGCTATACAGGATATGAATTATTCTGTTAACTAAATATCTACCCACCCCCCTACTTCCCAGGGTTATGATATTCAGGTATTACAGGGAATATGCTCATTTATATGTTTGTTCTTCTTATACATTTGAAGTAAATATTCCTTTGTATAAAAGCTATCTAGGTGATTAAATGGAACTGGGGTGCTGGAGACTGTCTAAAAATTGAGAGAATATAGTAGGTGGAGATTTCAGTCAGATAGAAATGAGAGGACACCACCCCTCCTCCCAATCCCCTGAGTGTACTAGAGAATTCTGGGAGAGGAATAAAACATAACACATCTGGCCTTCAGGCAGTGGGGACAGAGAATCTTTGTTACACGTGAATATCATGGAATATCACTGTGCTACCAAAAGCGATCAACATGATGAATTGAAGAGATGCATGGAAACACATAAACTGATGCAAAGGGAAATAAGTGGATCCAGGAAACAATGTATACAATGATTAAAAAACAATGTAAATTAAAAGAACAACCACAAAACAAAACTGAATGCTGTGAAACTATTATGAACAAGTTTAGCACCAAAAGAAGAGATATGAGAAGACACCTCCCTCTCCCCCTTTTCAGAGCTTGAGGTCTGGAGGTGTGGAATATTACATATGAAATCAGATTTTAAAAAACATTTTGTTGATCAGTAATGTTAATTTTTTAAATTTCCTCTTTTTCTTAAAAATAATCTGTTAAAAGGGATAGCTTTCCAGGAAGTGGGAGGAGAGATACAAGAGGAAGTCTAAGTGATGTTTTTAAAAAGGATATAAATAAAAATCTATTTTAAAAGAAATACATTTAGAGGGCACTTACCTCACATTGTATGAATAGGACAGAAACAACTGAGTTTAGCAGCAAATTAGCAAAATAGTTAGTTAAATTAGGAAACTGCTAGATAGGATATGTATCGCCTGTGAGATCCCTCTCCCCTGCCCCTACAACCAGACTCCTCAGTGGAACATTCTTGCTCGATCTCTGTCTTCTCCCTTAATTGAATGTCTTTTTTTTTAAAGTGATTTGAAGGTGCTTTTCATGCTCAGTTGCATTTTGTGAAGCTTGCCCCATATACCAAAAAAAAAATGCTAATTTCAGCAATGCTCCCCTACTCCCCAGGGCACTTATCCTAAATCCTATTGTATTATAGTGGAAAGCAAACTAGACTCAGAGTCAAAAGATATGAGTTCCAGTTAGAGATGCGTTGGTTAATGTTTAACAACTGGCTCTCCTAAAAAAAAAAGCTAGAACACAATTACATAATATCGACTTTTAAGTTTAATCTTCATTCTTAAAATTTTCTCTGTAACTTTCTTTAGTCTAGACAATGTGCAAAACAATAAACCAATCCCAGATTTATAAGAATGTCTGAAGTATAAATGCTCACACCAAAAATTGAACAATTAGCTCTCTCAATCTAGTACATCCATGAAATAACTCTGACCCTACCTAGCTATATGACCCTTAACCCGGTCTCCACCTCTCTTGGTCTCATCTTCCTCATCTGCAAAATAAAGGGATGGGATTAAATGGGACTACTAGTAGAGCTGGAAAAAGGTAAGAGAGATCATTTAGACACTCATTTGACAGAATTTAACCACTCATTCGACTAAAGGGAAACTGAGGCCCAGAGAGGTTGAGGGAGTTGGCCAGGCCATACAGCTACTGAAATACAAAGTCAGATGATTCATAAGGTCCTTTTTAACCCTAAAGGAACCATATTGTATAATAAAAACCACATTCTATAATACCTGCTAAGGTGTTAATTAATAAGAGTTTAGGATGTGATTCATATAATTGGAAGAGAATTTGAAGATCATCTACTCCAACACCCTAATTATTACAGCTAAAGAAATTAAGACCCAGAAAGCTAAAGTTATTTGTCTGCTATCACACAGCTACTCAGAGACACAGCCAGGCTGAGAACCAAGTTTCCTTATCTTCAAGCCAGTGTTCTTCCCAGTTGACCAAGCTATCACCATTCCCTGCAATATAGATGCATTTGACTAAAGAATCGTGAAAGACTTACAATTCCTAACCTACCACTCTCTCTTTACTCCAGAATGTTGGCTTCTAATTGAGCCTCAAGGCCCCCAGGAAATAACCTGACAGTGTCTCTGTCTACAGTCATGTATGCTCCCTTCTCTGCTTTTCCCCTCCTCCTACCCAACAACTGTTCTGTCCCTGACTATGAATAAAAAGCAACTCAGTAAGCCATTGCAGAAAGGTTGTTAATACTTCTAGACATTCCCTTTGCTCTTCTCCTGAACTGTTGTCTGCCTTTCCATTAGTGCCTTCCAAACCAGACTGTAACCTCCTTGAAATCAGGAGCCATGTGAGGTCATTTTGCCTCCCCTCTGGTGCCTAATACAGGGTATGGCGCATACTATGAGAACTAAACCAATATACATTGGATGAATGAATTAGGATTACAAAGGAAAATAATTATATTGAAATACAGTTATGAAAGTATTTTTGAACAAGTTTAGACCTCAGGTTAAGAACCCCTCTTCCTGAGAATATGAGATGCCCTGAAAGTCTATTTACCATAAAAATGTCCCTAATTCAATGATAAGCTCCTTGAGAGCAAGACTCTTTTTTTGTGAGGCAATCAGGGTTAAGTGATTTGCCCAGGGTCACACAACTAGTAAGCGTCAAGTGTCTGAGGCCATATTTGAACTCAGGTCCTCCTGACTCCAAGGCCAGAACTCTATCCACTGTACCACCTAACTGCCCCTGAGAGCAAGACTCTATCTAAACTTTGTACCTCCTCATCAGAGTAGCTTAGTGCGAGTAGATGCTCGTTTTTTTTTCTTATTATGTAGTATATTGTAGTGTAGAGGTTCTTGCTCTTTAGCTGTTTCAGTTAAGTCTGACTCTTCTTGTCCCAATTTGAGGTTTTCTTGGCAAAAGATACTGAAGTGGTTTGCCATTTCCTTCTCTAGCTCATTTCACAGATGAGGAAACTGAGGCAAAGAGGGGTAAAATGAACTGTCCAGTGTAGTGTAGCATATTATAATGCATTAGGAAGAAAAAAAAAGATGATCAAGGAGTTTGTTCCTTTTTTTTTTTTCTTAAGGCATTTTTCTCCCTAGAGAAAGTGTTGTGTAGATTTACAAATTTAAGAAAGCATATGGGCAGGACTGGTTATTGTTGTTGTTGTTGTTGTTTTGGACAGCTGGGTTATACAGTGGATAGAGCATCCAGCCTGGGGTCAGGAAGATCTAAACTCAAATCTGGCCTCAGACAAAATCCTGTTTGCCTCAGTTCCTCAACTGTAAAATGAGGTGAAGAAAGAAATGACAAACAGTGCCAATACCTTGGCCAAGAAAACCCCAAATGGGGTCACAGAGAGTTAGACAGGACGTGAACAACAAATTGAATCACATGCTGCTGTCTTTTAGAAAGAATTTTATTACTTTTATTTAAGATAAGGTAGGGAAAGTTGGGGTAGGAGATTCAACTGACCACATTCATTTCCAGAGAGGAATGTCAAATATCTCATGGAGAAAGAAATATTGCTGATATTACAGCTGGAAATGCAATCTGAAGGTTAGTCTTCTATAAGAACCCAGCCAAAGTACTGAGAGAAATAGCTTTGAAATCCAACCACAATCAAAGCAGCATTTCAGGGTATCTTAAGCCATTTCAGCTGATGGACACCACTCTCCATCCCCCTCTATCTCCCCATGGGGAGATAGAGATGTAGATAGATAACACATGGAAATTAATGCAGTTAAAGATGAGTTAAACTCAAGATAAATGAAAAGAGAAGGGGGAGTTTAGTTATTTTGAGAGATAGGACAAGGGCCTGAAAGATTAAAGGAAGTCAGGCCTCAAAAAATGAAATGTTACTGCCTTAAAGAGAAAGATTACCCAAATGAATTTACCAAATATTTGAGAAAAGGAATCATGTGAACCATGAATCCAAAAGAATAAAGATAATACACAATACTCATATCCTGACAGAGATGTGATCAGTTTAAATGTAGAAAGAAACATATATTTTCAGACATGGCTCATGTTGAAATTTTTCTTGCTAGACTATGCTTATTTGTTATAAAGGTTATATTAGGGGGAGGGAGTTTTTTTGTTCAGTGGGGAAAGGGGGAGGCTACTGGGACAAATAAGTTTTTTAAAAAATATTTACTAATTAAAAAATAAAAATAAGCTGTTTTTAAAAAGAAAAAGAGTCATAAATTTGATCTTACTAAAAACATGGAACCCAAGATAGCACAAGTGTTTTTGAAAAATATCTGTCTTCCTATGGGATTTTCAAAGTCTAGCTGGTAAGCTCACCAACTCTGTGCTTTTTTTTTTTTTTGTAACCATTCCTACCATCCACCCCACCTCAACATTGCACTGGTTTGTGCATTCCATTCCTTTGCTCTGGTTGTATCTATGGTCATTGTTTGTATATGTAGCAGGTAGGAATGGCATGGTTTGATCCCTACCCCTCCTCATTTTTCTCTAGGCACTTTCTTCCTGGGTTGGGGTTTGCTTGCTCACCCCAATTTGCATTCATGCTAGCAAGATGGAATGGCTGCCCAAAGTTGAAAGTCACACATGCTAGAATTCACTCTTTCAAAATCCTCAGGGTAATCTTAATGTCAGGAAAATACATGTCTACTACTCACAATTGTGGTTCCTGAGTCTCCACTGGTGTGCTTTCCATTTACACAAATAAGTCACTATGGCATCGTTAACTTTTAATCATGAAATATTTACTAACTGAGAAGGGGAAAGCAAGAATAATCATAAATTAACTTTTACTCACTAGAAAGTGAATACAAGAATAACCAGAACATAACAGTCCCCAGAAATCTGGATCACTGTCCCTCACCTATGCACACAATGTCCATGATAGGTGAATGGACACAAACTTACAAAAGACTAACATTAAAGCACATGAGTAGGGAAACCATTCCCTGTCCCTATACACCATCCCAGGGCAATCGACAATTGTAGACTGAGGGCCTGGGTGTCTGGTCTCTTTAGGCAAAAGTCCACATACCTGATCCTTTTCTGAGCCTCTAAGCATCCAGACTAAACAAAACAACTTCACTGCTACTCTTGAGCCACTGAAAGAAAGGTAAACTCTTTTAGTTAAAAGAGGTCTTAAATCTGGGGTGTGTAGAGCTTCCCAGGTTTGTTCCCTTGGTTAGGTACTGAGACAAAATCATCATCATCACAATAACAACAATAATGGCATTCATAAAGAACTTTATAAATATTCTCATTTGATCCTCACAACAACCTTAGGACAGAGGTGCTATTATCATCCCCATTTTACAAATGAGGACTGGGCAGTGTGATTTGCCCAGGGCCACACAGCTAGTAAGTGTGAGGCCAGATCTGAACTCAGGTCTTCTTGACTCTAGGTTCATTGCTCTACCAACTGTACCTACTACCTGACTGCCTCATGACCCTCTTTCTTTGAAAAACTGTTCCCTTTAATCTTGCAATCTGCAAAGTTATCAAAGTTAACCCTCTACAGACTTTGAGAGATTTTTCCCTATCAGGCTTTAAAAGGTAATAAAAGGCAACACAGGTAAACCTTTAACAGGTTTTCCCTCTTTCAAGCTGTATAAGGCAATAGACAGAGCAACAGAAGACTTTCCCTGATTCAGCTCTTTACCTGTAGCAGCAGGTATTTCTTTCCTCCAATCAGCTCTTTGAAAGAATAGAGCTTTGCTCCAATCAGACCAGCTCCCACAACAAGCCTGTCTATAGTCAGCTAGCCTCACCTTGTGCCAACCTCATTGCTCCATAGAATTCTGTGTGCTGGCTTCTGATCCCACTGGTTCTCTTGTAGCTTCTCTTGTCAGCTTCTCTCTTAAGCTATTCTCTCTCCTGCACCAACTTTCTTTGGTGGTATATTCTGGATCTTTTAATCTCTGGCTTCTGTTCTCTAAATCAGGGTGTCCTCATGTTTAAGTGACCCAGCTGTAACATAGGTTAAAAAACTCCAAATCCATATTTCTGTCAAATATGACCTATAGTTCACATATAATAGTTATATATACAATGTTAAATATATGAGTATAATTCATATGCAACAGTCTCACAGTCTCCCAAGCAGTTCTTTGATGTAAAGTTTCCCAGAAATAAACACCAAAGTCCTAAAATACAGCGGTATTCAAATTAGCTGCTGAGGAACAAGGCACTGAAGTCATGTCTACCATCAATCAGAACTTTTGCCTCTGAGGAGCTGTTCTTTCTCAGAACTCTTATCTGAGGTGCTGCTTTTCTCTAAGGTTCTCTCAGCATAGTCAGTATTTATCCTTAAGCTGCTTTTCTTTGTGTTTCATACAAAATGTCCCTTTTCTGACCCTTTGAGCAAATAAAATATCTATATAAGAAAAGGGTAGGATGTTACCTTAAAGACAGACATACTAAATGACTGTGTCTATCTATATATGTTAACATCCAGGGTTCATTGCTAAGAGTTAATGGATGATGGATATGCAAGACACATGTTTGGCACTACCAGATGAGACAGAAGAACTCTCAGGCTTGATTCCAACAATTGTAATCCAGGTGTCTGGGTGGGAAAAGAGTTGGAGAAAGGAGTGAACTCAAGAGGAGCTAGGGAGCAAGGCTAATGAAAGCAGCTCTGCCTAGACCTGGAGTTGGGGGTGAGAGGACAGTGAGTTAATGCTTCCTTCCTTGACTGGGAAAATAGAAAAAGGCCTTCAAAGAATGTTCCACTAGGATCAAGGATGGTTAAAGGTAGATCACAGATTTTCAGAGAGGCAAAGAAGAATCTGAACTGGAAAAATAAAAGATAGAATTGGGGAGCTGGACAGAAGCACCCCAGTACCCATGGAACCCTAATTGAGACTTGGCACCCTCAGCCTTTATGTAGTAGCAGCAAAGGTAGAGAGCCTGACTGGTCATCCCAGCTTTGTTGAAAGCCTTGTTCAATGTTGAAAAAAGTCATTTCTTTTCATAATTTTATGGGGCTGTCTTTTACTCCTAGGTTCAGTTTTTTCTTGTTTTCCATTTCCTCTTTAGTTCTCCTTCCTTGAAGCTTTACAAACAAGCATCAAGGAGGGAGTCCATTTCTTTCTTTTTTTCTTACGGAGTCCATTTCTACTGCCCAACTTCTATGATAGTACAAAAAGAACTTTTTATTGAGTACCTCTTGAGGGTTCAGCCTTGTGTAGGGGCTATGTGAGATATAGAAAGAGAGGAGAGGTAACACAGTAAAGTGGGAAGAGCACCGGGTTCAAATTCACTCTACCACTTATTACCTGTTTGATCTTGAGTATGTAACTTACCCTCCCTGTGCCTCAGTTTTCACATTTTCAAAAAGGAATTTGGAGTAGATGGCCTCTGAAATCCATTCCAGTTTTGAATATATGAGCCTATAATACATGCTCCTTGCTTTCTATGAGAGTACAGTCCAGCCGGAGATACAAAACTGCCATACACGAGTCAAATAATAATGCAAGACAGCAAAGAACCAAGGGTGAGTTTATGTGGTTCCTAAAATCAGTGCTGTGGGAGTTCAGAGAGGAGAGGGATCAGTGTAGGCTATACTAGTCGAGGAAGGCTTCACACAGGAGGTAAGATTTACCCTAGAGTGTAAAAGATTGGTATCATCAATTAGGGTTTGAAATCATCAGTAGCTTTAGACATTTCCACTCATGCTATCAAACAGGAAGGAACGTCACTGGTGAATTTATAACAAGTCAACAGTCCTCAGGTTAAAAGCAGATTTCCGTCATTCAACATTGGTTCAGTGAATATTGCTATCAAGTGCATATTATGCACACTGAGCTAGTTACAAATAGGAATTCAAAGACAAATTAGACAATGATCCCTAACCTCAAAATGACATGTGGATAGAAATAATCATAATACTAAATGGAATATGATAAATGTGCAAGAAATTGCTATGAGATTCTTTCCTATGTGTCTCAGAGGAGCCAAGTGCTATGATGGTTCTGAAAATGGAGAGATCACTTGCAGCTGGAGGGTGGATCAGAGAAGATTCCATGGTTGAGGTGGCATTGGAGTTTTTAGGGACTATCTTGTTTATATCTACCTCTTCTTTTCCTTCCTTCCTTTGTTCCTCCCTTCCTTTTGTTCTCTCCTTTCTTTCATTTTCTACCTCTCTCTCATCCTTTCTTTCTTTGCTTCTTTCCTTCTTTCTTTCTTTCAAAATTGGGCTTCTCTATCTTGCCCAGGCTGAAAGTCCATTGGCCACTCAGGGACCAGATCCCAATACTGCTCAGCAGAAAAGCTTGGGCCTGCTCCAATTCCTTTCCACCAGCCTCAGCCTCCCCAGTAGTAGAAACTATAGGCATGAGCCCACACCCTTGGCTAACCCACACCTCCATTAATAACCCAAAACAAGGGCTTCATAATTGCCCCTTCAGTAAATTTTTTCCTATGGACTAATTTACTAGTCCTAAGTGCTATCTGCTAGGCAATACCATTGTGCCTTCTTTAGATTCTGTTCTACAGCATGAGTTACATTCAATTTAGTATTTGGCCATATACTATCCTCTATTGTCCTGTTTCCCACATGTGAATCTTATCTTCCTATGCTCTTTGAGGGCAGGGACTACCTTCTCTTTTTGCACCTTTGACGATTCTCATTCAGCACAGAGTAGGTTACAATGCAACCAGGTTAATTAGAACAAAAGGTAACTGGTCATCTTCTCTTTCCTCAGAGGCTATCCAGTAGCAGGCTAATCCAAATTTTCATATCCTAGGGACAACGGTAGAGGCAGGTAGATGGAGCAGTGGATACAGTGCTGGGCCTGTAGTCAGGAAAGCTCATCTTCCTAAGTTCAAAATCTGGCCTCAGACACTTACTAGCTATGTGACTCTGGGCAAGTCACTTAACCCTGTTTGCCTCAGTTTCCTCATCTGTAAGATGAGCTGGAGGGAAAATGGCAAGCTGTTCTAGTACCTTTGCCAAGAAAACCCCAGATGGGTCACAAAGAGTATGACATGACTGAAAAACAACTGAACAACAAAAAGGGACAACTGGGGGGCTGGGATTCAGGAGACCTGTGTCCTAGTTCCAAACTTGCCACTAATTAGCTAGGCGACCTCCAGCAATAATTTTATCTCTTTGGACTCAGTTTCCTCATCTGTAAGGAGTTGGACTATATAAGCTTGAGATCTTTTTCAGCTCTAACATTCCATAGTTCTACCTATAAGTAGAGGGCAGTTAGGTGGCTCAGTGAATACAGTGCCGAGCCTAGAGTTAGGAAGACTCATCTTCCTGGGTTCAAATATGGCCTCAGACACTAGCTGTGTGACCCTGGCCAAGGCACTTAACCCTGTTTGCCTTGGTATCCTCATCTGTAAAATGAGCTGGAGAAGGAAATGGCAACCCACTCCAGTATATTTTCCAAGAAAATCCCAAATGGAATTACAAGGGTCAGACGCAACTGAACAATAACTTAAGAGTACATACAAAAAGAAATATGTAAAGCAAACATAGAGTACAGGGACCAAATACTCACATTCTGCATGCCATGGAGTAACTCTCTTTTCCCCATTTTCATAAATCTTCCTCAAGATTTTTTTTTTCTCCGAAATAGGTAGAATTTGTTTTGTTTTGGCCTAAATTATCTGCACTTGGTTTCAGAATGGCAGCGTGATGTAGTATAACAGCAAGACAAAGCCCAACAAAGAGAAAGGAGGCAGCACGTGCCAGGCAAGTCAAACCACAGCCACCATTTCAACCAACAGATCCCATTAGACTACTATGGAGATTGTTTAGATCCTGAGTCCTAGTGCTGGGAATAATAGTACCCCCATCATCACCAGCCCACCAGCCGCAGCAGCCATCATTCAGAGAATCAACCCTTAAGGAGATAGGATCTGAAGACGATGCCTGCAGGTTCTGTAGCCCCTGACTCCTAACCAGCCAAGTTACTGGAAAACTAGAAAAGAAAGTTCTTACCACTGTAGTCCTTGGCACTGCCATATAGTTCAACATCAGAAATGGACATAGTTTTACCAGTGGAAATAAAATGAAAGAAGAAGCATCATTTATTTTGCCCCTACAACCTGAAGACCATGGAACCTTTACATCTCACTTACAGTTGAAACCTGTATGTACTGTCTCGCTCTATTAGAATGTGAGATCCTTGGGAAGAGGGACTGTCTTCTGTTTGTATCCTCAGAGATTAGCACAGTGCTTTTCACTTAATAAATGTGTTCCCCATTCATTCATTCATTCCACAGAGTGTTGGATTTGGAGTCAGGAAGAACTGGGTTTGAGAGAGGAGGACTATACTATGTTAATGTGACTAGGGGCAAGTGTCTTAACCTCTCTGAGCCTCAGTTTCCCTACCTAAAAATGAGGCTAATAATACCCATTAAAATGTAAGGTTGTTGAGAGTAGGGACTGCTTCATTCTTTTATCCCAGTGCCTAACACAGTGTCTGGCACATAGTAGGCACTAATCCAAACTGGATTCAGTCAAAGGGCAGCACTTAAGGACCTAGAAGGCCACATGTGGCCTTGAGGCCACGGGTTTCCCACTCCTGCAAATAAATAACTTGTAGATTGATTGATCGATTAAAATTGAAAAAGTGCTTTGCTAACCTTAGCACTACATAAATATCAGGTATTATTATTTAGAATTCTGACTTCCTGTTCCAACAACAAAGTCTCACAGAAGCACAGAGAGAAGCAGAAACAGAAACCACAGGCACTGATGAAAAGAATATCATCTTACCACCATTCCCCCGTGAGACTCTCCTAAACCCACTAAGGCCTCTGAATTAAGGGGAGCCTAGAATACATTTTACAGTGTCTTCATCTCAGGATATCTTTTGGAGTGAGAATGAATCTTTTAAAAAATTTCCTTCCTTTTTTTCCTTCCTTTTTTTCTTTCTTTTTTCCCTTTCTTTTCTACCCTTTCTTCCTTCTTCACATTTCTTTTTGCCCCTCCTTCTTTCTCATTCCTTCTATTTCCTTGCATCTTTTTCTCTTCCTTTTTTTAGAATTGAAATTTTTTTTCAGTTTTCCTACATTAGAGGTTACTCATATCTGCTGTATTGTTGGCCACAGGGCAGCAGAGAAGTTTGGGTGAATCTGCCTATAGTTGCATTCAATCCAATTTTCAATTAGTTAAACATTTATTGAGCTTCTTTTGTGTGTACCACAAACTCTTGTTGATAAGGGAGAGCTTACCTCCATATTCTAAGCAGAATCTGCTGATTTCTTTCACTTCACTTCTTTATGTCTTCATACAGTCAAATATGATTCTACTGTTGCTGAACAGATAGCCTTAGAAGGTAGGTGAGCCAACAGCATTGTCCACTTAGACCACATATTTACCAGCTTTGGCCAGACCCAAGGAGGAACTTTGAAGGCCTTATGAGTAGTTAATGCTCTGGATGGTAAAATCCAGAAACTATTTAAAAATCCATAGGAATTTTTTTTAAAGAGAGAGAGAGAGAGAGAGAGAGAAAGAAACCTGTTCCAAAATATACCTTTAAAGAAACTTGGAGATTAGGCTTAAATTCCCCAGAAAGCTATTAAATTCAGGATTGAGCCTGGAGATCTAGTTGAGTCTTCTAACATTAATTCGCTCCACTAGGCTCTCTCCTTCCTTCCATTTCTTGGCTCCTTTTCTGTCTCAGTTGAAGCATAATTATCGGGAGTGTCTTTTCATTTTCAAGTTCTGAAGTGGGGTAAGGGGGAGGAGAGGAGGGTACTAAGAGGAGGAGGGCAAATTAAGTCAAGCTCCCAAGGTTCCTAAAGATAATTCTCTTTTGTGGTGGACTTAATTATAGATGATCACTAATTAATTTGGACCTTGCAATCCTCTTTAAAAGTTTGTTAGTAAGGGGCTTTCTTCTGCCCTATTGTGCAAGACTTATTTGGACCTCACATAGATTTTGAGGAAAGATGAAGCCACAGATCCAAGAACAGGAATCATCCGCCTCCTCCTTCCTCCCACTCCCAAAATACAGTAGAACTGTAAGAGAGAGAAAGAGAATAAAGGGTAGAAAATCCCATAATTTTTGTGATGTCAACTGGCTTGTAAATACACTATCTCCAAGCTGATTGACAGTGCTGCCCCCCATGCTTAGCTAAGCAACATTACACCTATGCTATGGGTGGAGGGAGCTGCTCTCTCAGGTTGATCTTTTGTTTCTCAGACTCCAAAAACCTTCAGTACACGGGAATGGAAAGCTGCAAGTCAGGTTTAAATGCCCTTTCTTTGGAATAATTTGAGGATTAAAGTGAAATGACAATAGGCATTTTATATCTAAAACAGAAGTAACATTAGTGACTTCAGCTCTTTATAACCAGAAATGCATTGTGCCATTTTGAATTGATAATCATAGTGAGCTATTATTTTTGTTTGTTTTTTTTAATTCCTATCAGGTTAGAGTCAGCATGTTAACTGCATTTATGGAATAGTTAAATGCCAATAGTCTGGCAGTCAGAGAGAACACAGTTTCAGAAGAAGAAAAATTACCTTGCACCAGATTCTTCTAACATTTATATTCTGTACCATTCCATTCATTCTTTGATTCATTCATGGAAAAAATATCCAAAAATTTTTGGTACTTGCAATTTGCCTTTTATTCAATTCAGCTTCACAAACATCTGTTAAGCATTTATCCTATTTTGAGCACTGTACTAGCTGTTCTGGGAGATGGGAAGTACTGATGTTCCCAATCCTCATGGAGCTTGCAGTCTATATTATAACTGAAGTATAAAATGATAAATGATAAATGAGTGTTGTTGTTTAGTCATTTTCTGTCTTATCTAATTCTTCAGGATCCCATGAGGCATTTTCTTGGCAATGATATAAGAGTAGTTTGCCATTTCCTTCTCTAGTTCTACAGATTAAGAAAACTGAGGCAAACAGGGTTAGGTGACTTGCCCAGGGTCACACAACTAATAATTAATAAGTGTCTGAAGCTGGATTTGTACTCAGGTCTTCCTGACTCCAGTCCTGGCACTCTATCCACTGCATCACCTAGTTAGTCAGAGAGGCTCAAAATACTGTTATTGGTGGAGGAAGGGACTCAATTTCATCATCTATCAAATGCGAGTAGAAATGTAGTACCTTCCAGCTCTAAATCTATTGTCTTATGATCTACAACTAGATCAGGGTAGGCTTCCTAAAGGTAGCATTTGAATTAGCCTTTAAAAGATAAGTAGGAATTCTACAATCAAAGAAGGAAGAAGGCAAGGAACAAACATGTATTAAATATATACTTTGTACCAGGCACAGTGCTAAGTGCTTTACAAATATTGTCTCATTTAAGCCTTACAATAAACCCATGGGCTACGTACTATTATTATCCCCCTTTCACATTTGAGGAAACTAAGGCAGATGTAGGTTAAGTGACTTACCCAGGGTCACTCAGCTAATAAGTGTCTGAGGGTAGATTTGAACTCCAGGCCTACTGCTCTATCCACTGTAAAATTGGGAGCACATTAGTAAAATTAAGATGAGAAAGCACAGAACGTTTCCAGGGGACAAAGTATAATCCTGTTTGGCTGGAGTGTGGAATATATAGAAGGCAGTAGCATGAAATGATCCTGGAGAGGGACTTCATACTTCACCACATAATTGTTGCCACCACATAATTGTCACATCCTGTTTTTAAAATCCAAAATTTGGTTTATAACCTTTCATCGCCTAATCATGGCATGGTATAATTCTGTTCATCATGCCACTTAAAAGGTAAGCAGAGTGGCAATGTATTCACCAGTGGTATATGGATGCACATTTATTTTTTTGTGCATTGCAAGCCATGAGCCTAGAATTCTCAGTACACATGCTTTAAGAGTATATTTCTGAAAGCCCACTTGCATGGTTTGTTTAGAGTGCTGCTTTACTAAAAGTATAGTCACTCAACCCAATGAAGAGCTGTAGGTGCAAGGGGAACCGGTGGGCAGGCAAAGCTGCCGTGACAAAGTCAAGTGTAATGGTAAGATTTGCATCTTCCCATGCTAGCTAAACTGTACAGTTTGTCTGCCAGCAGTATAGTTTACTAATAAATGATTTTTTAAGTAATACTGGCACTATATATGTATATATTTTTTTAAGAAAAAAACTTCACATAATGGTTGCACCCCCTTTTGCCGACACTTGTCCCAAACTGCGATGATTATGTGGTGAAATATGGTAGGATGGTATTGTGTAGTGAAAGGCTTTGAAAACCAAAGGAATGTGAACTTCCCTCAGGCAATAGAGAGACATTGAAGATTTTGTTTTAGCAGAGGAGTGATATGACATTATTTCTACTTAAGGAAGGAAGAGTTCCTTATTATCTCAGTTTCTTTTCATGAATCTATTGTCCATCTCCCCAACTAGATTGTTGTTGTATGTCTTTTGTTTTCGAAGAGGACCAGTAAAATCAAGGGGTGACATCTTGACTTGCAGGTGAGTTGGATTAAAGTGAGGCAGAGTCACACAAAATCATCAGCCTCACACTTTCTTCCAGAGTCATCAAAGTCCAGCGATGAGATAAAAGTCAGGATGACCAGCAATGGTCCAGGATGCAGGGGATGACCTTGACTTCTTCAATGTCTGACTAAGCTCTAAGAGCTCCACAGCACCTGTTTCAGCTGCCTTCATGGCTGCTGGAACAAATTGTTCTCATTTGCCCATTCTGCTGGAGGAGTCCTCACCTGCTTGGGGTAGACATCCCCCTAAGTCACCCATGGTTTGAAGGCTGTCAGTTACCCTCAAAAAATTGTAAATTCCTCAAAGGGCAAAGACCTGAATCTTTTACTACTTTGTTCATCCCAAGTGCCCAGTCTACAGCGGGAGCATGCTGGATACTAAGTACATATTGCAAACTAAATCTTTATTAGTTTGACTCTCACTTTTTAAAAATTGAGATCTGTGAAATGCAGGCCTGTAGTGCCAAAGTTTCAAGAACTATTATGGTGTTCACTGCGAAGAATAAAAATTAGATAAATATCAGCAGTCAGCTAGACATACCCCTTGGCATGTAATAGCCAACCCTAAAAAAAATGGACAGAATTCTTGGTCAATTAGGTAGTGTGGCATTAGCTTAACTCACAGGAGTGGCTGGGGACAAAGCTAAGTGTTCAAATAAAACAGCTGGACTATGTGATACCTGAAGTTCCTTACAGTTCTAACATTCTAATATGAGGGGCAGCTAGGTGGTACAGTGGATAGAGTGCTAGTCCTGGGATCAGGAAGACTCATCTTTCCGAGTTCAAATCTGGCTTTATATACTTCCTAGCTGTGTGACCCTATGCAAGTCACTTAATCCTGTTTGCCTCAGTTTTCTCATCTGTAAAATGAGCTGGAGAAGGAAGTGGAAAATCACTCTGGGATCTTTGCTAAGGAAATGGTCACAAAGTGTCTAACAGGACTGAACAACGACATAGGGCAATTACTGAACAAATACATTACATAGGGTAGACGATGACTTTGTCTTTAGGCAAATCATTTCAATCTCTCTGGACTTCAGTTTCCTCATCCGTAAAATGAAAGATATACAATTGAATTCCATAGGCACTTGTTAAGGATCTACTCTGTGCAAGTCACTGTGCTAGGCACTGGGGATGTAAAGAAGAAAACTAAATCAACCCCGTCCTCAAGGAGTTTGCATTTTATTGGGGGTGGGGTGGCAAGGGGAATATAACATGGAGAAGATAAATAAATACAATAAATATAAGATATATTATTATAAAATATATAGAATAAATACAAAAATAAGTAAAAGTAATTTCAGTGGCGGGGGCAGCACCAACAACCTGGTGGGGGGGGGGATTAGGGAAAGCTTCAAAGATTAGATGGTACATACATTGAGCCTTGCAGAGAGATAGGGATGCCGAGAGACGGAGGTAAGGTGGGAGAGCATTACAGACACGGGGACAGCCTCTGCAAAACTGGAGCTGGAATGCGGTGTACTGGGGACAACAAGGAGTCCAACTATGTTGGAACATAGAGTGCATGAAGGAGGAGGAAAATGAAATTGGTCTAGAAAGACAAATTGAAACTGGACTGTGAAGGATGTTAACATCCAACTAGGGAGTGTGTATTTTATCGTGGTATAATATGGAGCCACTGAGACTTCTTGAAGGTTGGACTAAATGTTCTCTGACGTCCCTATAAAAATTCATCGCCATTTTTTCCAGCTCTATTTCAGCAATTTTTAAAAAGACCGCTATTCATTGGGGGTTTTGGTGACCACTCTCCAGCATTGGCGGGAAGAGGGAAAGAGAAATCCCTTTGTCCCTCCTTTTCTCTCTATTCATGTACCCTTCTGTTCTGGAGGAAGTAAGCATCCCCAGTCTCATTCTTTGCCTAAAGTATAAGCCCCTCTTGGGCTCTCAGGAGTCTGGGTTCTGTTAATGGGGCAGACTTGTCGGTGAATCAATCAGTGATGTCAATCAATCAACCAATAAATTTTGACTGAATTCTTACATTGTTCAGTCATGTCCAATTCTTTATGACCCCATTTGAGATCTTCTTGGCAGAGATATGGGAGTAGTTTGCCATTTCCTTCTCCAGTTCATCCTACAAATGAGGAAACCAAGGCAAACAGGGTTAAGTGATTTGCCCAGGGTCACACAGCTAGTAAGGCCAAATTTGAACTCAGGTCTCCCTGACTCCAGGCTCTGTGCTCTATCCACTGCACCACCTAGCTGCCTCTAGAGTTCTTACATGTACCACCTTAAAGTGGTTTACAATCAAGCTGAGGAAAAAAAAGGAATCACATACATGATGGACTCAAAGAGCAATGCTAGATAAGCACACATATAAATAAGTGCAAAATACCCTTTGACCCAGCAATAGCACTTCTAGGGCTGTATCCCAAAGAGATCATACAAATGGCAAAAGGACTCTCATGTACAAAAATATCTATAGCAGCTCTTTTTGTGGTGGCAAAGAATTGGAAATTGAGAGGATGCCCATCAATTGGGGAATGGCTGAATAAGTTGTAGTATATGAATGTAATGGAATATCAACGTGCTATAAGAAACGATGAGCAGGCAGACTTCACAAAAACCTGGAAAGACTTGTATGGACTGGAGCTGAGTGAAGTGAGCAGAACCAGGAGAATGTTGTACACAGCAACAGCCACATTGTTCGATGGCTAATATTGATAGACTTAGCCCTTCTCAGCAATGCAAGGATCTAAGACATCTCCAAAGGCCTCATGATGAAAAATGCTATCCACATCCAAACAAAGAACTATGGAGTTAGAATGCAGATTGAAGCATACTATTTGCTATTTTTTTTCCTCTGTTGAGTTTTGTTTCCTCTTTCTGGTGGTTCCTCTTATTGGTTCTAATTCTTATTTATAGCATCACTAATGTGAAAATATGTTTAATAGAAATGTATACATATAGCCTATATCAGGTTGTGCGCCATCTTGGGGAGGGTGGTGGAGAGGAAGGGGGAGAAAAATTTAAAACTCAAAAGCTTATGGAAGTGATTGTTGATAAATCAAAATAAATTAATTTTTAAAAAAACATTAAAAAAATAAATAAATAAGTGCAAAATTGTGGCATACAGACTAAATATAGGTTATCAGAGTCAAACAGGAGATCAGGAAAGTGGAAAAAAAGCTGTTACATGACATATCATAAGCCTCGATAAGAATGCCCCTGACTTCTGTGATAGAATATTGATTGGGTTAGAAAAAGGTTGGTGGCTAATTGGTAGTAGATGTTATAAATGGGGCATCTAGGTGGTAAGTTAAAAAGAACACTGGACTTGGAGTCAGGAAGACCTGAGTTTAAACCCAGCTTCAGGCTGTGTGACCCTAGGCAAGTCACTTAACTTTGGTTTAGTTTCTGACTGTAAAAATGGGAATAATGATAGCACCCACCTCACAGAGCTGTGTTGAGCTTCATAAATATGATATGATAATGATGGACATGATGAGAAGGAAGAATTATTAACTCAATGAAGGTAAGGATTCAGGAGGGCTAGGGTAGCAAGGAAGATTTAATGGAAGAGGTAGGAGCTATACTGGACCTAGATGTGGTCTCCCACACAAAACTGGGATAAAGAGGTAGGCACTGAAAGATGCTGGGATCTATATGAATGTTCAGGACAAGAAAGAGCAAATGTAAACAGATAAGTATGGAAGAACAACCGGAGGAATTTTAGAGTTTCACTTTGTTCATCCCACTGCCTTTTAGCCTTCATTGATTAAGAAGACAGTAAGCACAGTCTAATGCAAAACAGTAGAACATCAGGAGATCTGGGTTTTAGTCCTGGTTCTACTCAAAAAAAAATTTGTTGTGACTGGGTAAGTCAGCCCCTTTCTGCCTCTGTATCCTTATCCATTACTGAGGAAAGAAACCTCTCTCTCCAGTCTTCTCCAGCAGGTTGCCGTGGTGAGATAAGACATAAAGGTGGTTTAGGAGAGAAAGTGCTATAGAAATGCAAAGTGTTATTATTATTATAATAACACCCTTGGGAAGCATACTTGGTTTGGCTCCAATTTGATAGAATTACCCAAATGCAGCTTTCCTGCCAGAGACAAAATTTTACTTCCTACAACTAATTTGACCATTCCTGCTTGGAATATATTTGCACAATCCACAAAGCAACAGCCTCCCTTCCCCTCCCTCCCACACCGCATTCATCCCTGAATGCCTCCTTTTCTCCGATATAGAAAAACAATTTTTTAAAGGGCAGTTGTTCAATGGGGTTTGTTGATGGGGTCCAAAGGATCATCTCTGATGGCAGGAAATAATTAGGTTGCTTCTGAGGTCAGAAGTACTTGATGGGCAAGGAGAGAACAAATGTCTGCCTAGTGTCTTAATCTTTTTTGGCAGTCTGATGGAGCCTTCTCCAAATGTTTTAAGATGTATAAAACAAAATACATAGGATTAAAAAGGAAACTAATTCTACTGAAATGTGGTTATTAAAATATTTTTAAAACAAGTTCACAGACCTCCTGAAATCTATCAACAGAGCCAAAGAATCTCTGGCCTATTTACTTAATATTTGCACATAGTCCAGCCTACTCCTCCCCAGACAAGCTATGGAATACCTCTCTCTCTCTGAAAGTCTATTAAAAAAAACCCATGGGAAAAACTGAATCTCTTACCAATTTAGATCAGGAATGTATATACACATACATATACATATACATATACATATATGTATGCATACATACACAGTCACACACATACATATATACACACACATATAATTCACAATCATGAGGCTACATTCTGGAACTCTGTCATAAGTCTAGATTTGGGACCAGGTATCAGGGCTGAATCGATGTGGTTCAGAGTCAAAGGGTCATTTATGCTTTGCCTCATGCTATTTAAGCCATTCTCTAAAGATTAGGGGTAGGGTCAAGGCAGGACATGTTTTCTTTCCTGTGTCCAGAAGATGTACTCAGGGCTAGTCTATTTAGTCCATTTTCTTTATGGATGAAAAAACTAAGCCTAAAGAGATGAAGTAATTAGCTCAATGACATTCAGCTAGTGAGTTCCAAAGTCAGAATTAGAACCACATCACATGACTGACATATTGAAATTGAAGTTCACTAAAATGCCTAGATTTTTCCAGGAAGGCCACTGTCAATTCATGCCTCCCAGCATGCTTGGGGGATTAAAAGGAGAACTTAATGCTGCTTTAAAAAAAATCCAAGGAAAAACTAAAACTATTACATTCCCAAGGCCCTTTATGACTTATAAAGCACTTTCCTCAAACACTAAGTGATAGGCTAGGGATCTTAGAGCTGGAAAATTATCTAGTCTAACCCCCTCATTTTACAGATGAAGAAATTAAGGCTCAAGAAGGTCATCATTTAACCAGGGTCATAAAGTTGGTAAAAGGGTTGAGATTCAAACCTAGCTTCTGTGACTCAGCATTCTTCTTCAATGTAAGAACCATTTCTATTTTCTTTTTTTTCTTTTTTGTTCTTTTTAACATGTGTTTTTAAAACTTTGGGTTACAAATTTTCTCATTTCCATTTTAAAGATAAAGAAACAAAGACCAAGGAAGGTTCGGTGATTTGCTCGAGGTTACTCAGCTTTTTTGGTTAGATAGCCACGCTGGGATTCAGACCTAGAACTATGGATTCCAAATCCAATGATCTTTCCATCACACCAAAGAAATGCTGCTAAAATATCTTAGGAGGGAGTGATGATGATATTTAATGAAATGGAAAGTAATAAGGAAAACTTTAAAGGACTAATGAATACAACCAAAAGGAGAATTAATATGGTAGGTAATAAAATGGCAGCTTTTTTAGCATTATTATTTTGCTGAAAGACAAAAATGAGCTCAGAAAATAATTCAATTGGAGATTAGAAAATTGATCAAACTCATGAATTTGGAGATCAGATGAAAGGAAGGAAACCTCAGAATTGTCAGGGTCCCAGAAAGTATTTAAGCCAAAAATAATTTAAACATATTTTATATTTGAGAAATTATATAAGAAATAAGCAACTCTCTCCAAATAAAAAGAATTCATAAAACCTCAATAAGGAAAATCTCAAATACATTATCAATAGAATTACCCAAATGCAACTTTGTGATAATGGATACATTATCACAAAACTACAACAGTCAACAAAGGAGTATGTGTCTATGTATGTATAATATGCATATGTTTTATGTTTGTATGCATTGTGTGCATGCATGTATGTATGCATGTATGTATGCCTTGTATATATGTGTTGCATGCCTGTATGTGTGAATACATTGTATTTGTGTATATATGTATATGTATATATGTGGCTTTGGAGCTATTTATGTGCATGTGTCTACACACATATGCATATACATATATGTGTATCCATAGATAGATGCCTAGGTCTATCTGTGAGTATATACATATATATATATATATATATTCATGTGTGTATACATCTACGTATGCATATGTAGCCATACATACATCTATATCTAGGCATAGTATAGATATCTAACTTTGTTGTTGTATAGATATCTTTGTTGTTGTTCAGTTGTGTCTGACTCTTAATGACCCCATGGATCATAGCACACCAATGATGTCCGTGGAGTTTTCTTGGAAAAGATACTAGAGTGGTTTGTCATTTCCTTCTCCAGTGAATTAAGGCAAACAGAGGTTAAGTGACTTGCCCAGGGTCACACAGCTAATGAGGCTAATAAGTCAGCTAGTAACTCAGGTCTTCCTGACTCTAAACCCAGTGCTTTATCCATTGAGCCACCTAGGTGTCTCCCTACCCATACCTACCTAAATCTATACTGTGCCCTCTCTTCCCCAAAAGAGTTAATGACTTAGAATAATTGATATTTTTCTATTTTGATTAACTAGTTATTATTTTTATACAATATCTTTTTTGGATGAATTTCTTTCTAACAATACCTTCCAACATGATCATGGAATTAAATGGAGAACCAGATGTAGCTGAAGAATCTCAGGAGGGATAATAACAATAACTAACATTTTCATAGCACTTTAAAGTTGATGAATTATGAAAACTGTCTTACCTCCATAGGAGAAAAATAAAACTTCAGTACTATATTTGTTAAATTTATTTATGATGTAACTGGAGTTTAAAAAAGTAGTAATCAGATGAACAGAGACAGAAAAAAATCATTAAAGGAAATGGGAGTACCTAATTAAAAGAGCATCAAAGATAAATGAAAAAAGGTTGGTAAAATAGAGTAGAGAAAGGAAAGGGAAGTATAATACCAAAGCCAATACCCTATCATTGATAAAGGGCATAAGTAAGAGGATATTTAGATTTAGTTTTAAAATCACAGGTAGAACAAAATATAGGAATTCAATTTAGCATTTTTTCATCATGTGGTTTAATAACAAAAACCATAAAATAAAAAAATTCTGTGTCTTTTTGGCAAAATAATTTGACAAAGAATGGTTTAAAAAAATCAAATGCAACAGTTTAAACACTAATTGTAAATGAATTAAACTTCCTCAAAGAAAGGGAAAATGGTAATGGGACGGATTACAAAACAGGAATCAACAATAAGTTCATTTCGTTTAGTGTAAAGTGTTGAATCTAGATTTAAATGGAAAGATTTGACTGAAATTTACTATGTTACAACTAGCTTAATAAAATCTAGAATTGCAGTGATGTTTAACAAAAGCACTGAGTGACAAACAATAGCTATCACTGTCAAAGACATGACTGCAAAATATAGTATATTGTTTATGAATATAAATGCATTAAATAACATAGTAAATAAATCTATAAAGATAAAAACTCAGTCATGAAAGAAAAATAAATAGAAAATGAATAACAGTCAACGTCAACATCCCACTATGAGAATATGACAAATCAAACAAAAAAGATAAAAAAAAAGAAATAAATTAGAGGCTGGAATAGTGTTGATCCAACTGGATTTTATAGAAATGTGGAGATAATTTAAATAGGAAAGGCCTGGGACATACTTTTCCCTAAAGACAAAAATTGATTGTGTTTTTAGTCAGAAGGAGTTTACAGGGATCTCTTTGCTAGCACTGAGGCAGGACGCTGTTGCTTTGCCCTTACTTGGATCCGGGTTGCAGTCCCGGGTGGAAGTCCCTGGGTGAAGAGGAGCACCAGTACACCCCAGCTTGTACTGCAGTGGAGCAGGGACCCTCATCACAGTTCCAGGGCAGAAAAGAGTGCTTGTGGTCACTCACAGACCAGAGCACAAGCCAAGAGAGTAATAAACACATTATTAGATCATACCACCTTGGAAGAACTAAAAACTCATAGGTCCCTAGAAGTATCTCTGAAAAAAGATGCACAAGACCTCTGAAGCTTAGGACAGTATACCCACCACCCTGGAAGTAGAACCTCACTTTAACAAAGACTTAAATGTCGAGAAATAAGCTGGAAAAATGAGCAAATGGTAGAAAAAAAAAATCTGACCATAGAAAGTTACTATGGTGACAAAGAACACACTCAGAAGAAGATAACAAAGTTAAAGGTCCTACATTCAAAGCCTCCAAGAAAAATATGAATTGGTCTCAGGACATGGAAAAGCTCAAAAAGGATTTTGAAAATCAAGTAAGAGAGGTAGAGGAAACATTGGGAAGAGAAATGAGTGATGCAAGAAAATCATGAAAAAAGGGTCAACAGCATGTTAAAGGAGACACAAAAAAATACTGAAGAAAATAACACCTTAAAAAACAGCCTAGGCCAAATGGTAAAAGAGGTACACAAAGCCAATGAGGAGAAGAATGCCTTGAACAGCAGAACTGACCAAATGGAAAAGAAGGTACAAAAGCTCACTGAGGAAAATAATTCCTTAAAAATTATAATTGAGCAAATGGAAGCTAATAAGTTTATAAGAAACAAAGAAACAATAAAACTAAACCAAAAGAATGAAAAAATAGAAGACAATATGAAATATCCAATTGGAACAATGACTGACCTGGAAAATAGATCCCAGAGTGATAATTTTAAAATTATTGGGCTACCTGAAAGCTATGATTTAAAAAAAAGAGCCTAGACATCATCTTTCAAGAAATTATCAGGCAAAACTGCCCTGATATTCTAGAACCAGAGGGTAAAATAAAAATTAAAAGAATCCACCCATCACCTCCTGAAAGAGATCTCAAAATTAAAACTGCCAGGAATATTATAGCCAAATTACAGAGCTCTCAGGTCAAGCAGAAAATATTGCAAGCAGCCAGAAACAATTCAAGTATTGCGGAGTCATAGTCAGGATAACACAGGATTTATCAGCTTCTATATTAAAGGATCAAAGGGCTTGGAATATGGTATTCCAGGGGGCAAAGGAGCTAGGATTACAACCAAGAAAACTTACCCAACAAAACTGAGTATAATCCTTCAGAGGAAAAAATGGATATTCAATGAATTAAGGACTTTCTAGCATTCTTGATGAAAAGATCGGAGCTGAATAGAAAATTTGACTTTCAAATACAAGACTCAAGAGAAGCATAAAAAGATAAACAGGAAAGGGTAGTCATAAGGGACTTAATAAGGTTAAACTGTTTACATTCCTACATGTGAAAATAACACTCATAACTCATAAGAACTTTCTCATTATTAGGGCAGTTAGACAGAGTATATATAGACACAGGGCACAGATATGAATTAAATATGAAGGGATGATATCTAAAAAAATAAAGTTAAGGGGTTAAGAGGAATGTACTGGGGGAAATGGAAAGGAAGAGGTAGAACGGGGTTAATTATCTCACGTAAAAAAGGAAAGAAAAAGTTTTTACAGTGGAGGGGAAGAAGGAAGAGGGGAGGAGGAGTGAGTGAACCTCACTCTCATCAGAATTAGCTCAAAGGGGAAATCACATAATTTAATTGGGTGTAGAAATCCATCTTACCCTTCAGGAAAGTAGGAGGGGAAGAGGATAAGGTGGGGTAATAGAAGTAAAACACTTTTTGAGGAGAGACAGGGTGAAAGGAGAGATACAATAAAATAAATGGCGGGGGTAGGGGAGGGGAATAGGATAGAGGGAAATATACAGTTAGCAATAGTAACTGTGAAAAAAAATTTGAGGCAAGTTTCTCTGATAAAGGCCTTATTTCTCAAACATATAAAGAACTAAGTCAAATTTATAAAAATAAGAACCATTCCCCAATTGATAAATTATCAAAAGATGTAAGTTTTCAGATGAAGTAATCAAAACTATCTACAGCCATATGAAAAAAATGCTCTAACTCATTATTGATTGGAGGAATGAAAATTAAAACAATTCTGAAGTACTACATCATAACTATTAGATTGGCTAATAGGACAGAAAATAGGACAAATATTAGAGGGGATGTAGGGAAAATGTCACATCAATGCATTTTTGGTGCAGTTGTGAACTGACTCAACCATTCTGTAGAACAATTTGGAATTATGCCTACATCTGTATTTCAAAAGAGATTTTTTAAAAAAGGAAAAAGACCTATATGTACAAAAATATTTATAGAAGTTCTTTTCTAGCAGCAAAGAATTGGAAATTGAGGGGATGTCCATCAATTGGGGAATGACTGAACAAATTGTAGTATGTGATTAGGATGGAATACTATTGTGCTCTAAGAAATGTTGAGCAGGATGCTCTCAGAAAAACCTGGAAAGACTTACATGAGCAGATGCAAAGTGAAATATACTGTGTACAAAGTAAACAGCAATATAATGAGATGATCAGCTGTGAATGACTTAGGTATTCTCAGCAATACAATGATAGAAGATAACTCTGAAGGACTCATGATGAAAAATGCTGTCCTTCCCCAGAGAAAGAACTGATGGTGTCTGAATACAGATTGAGGCATACTTCTTATTTCTTTATTTTTTTTGAGGTTTGGTGGTGTATTTTTGGTCTATGTTTTCTTTCACAATATTACTAATATGAAAATGTTTTGCATGACTAGACATGTAAACCTATATCAAATTGCTTGCTTTCTCAATGGGGAAGGAGGAGGAAGGGAGAGAATTTGGAACTCAAAGTTTTTTTTTAAATGTTTACAATTATTTTTACACGTAACTGGGGAAAATTAAATACTAAATAATTTTTTTAAAAAAGAAATTAGAAATTGAACAAAATAGTACCCTAAAGGAAAGTAGAAAGGAAAACATTGTCAAATTAAAGAATTGGCAGAGATTTTTATGAATTGCTTTAAATAAATAAATTTGAAAGCCTGAAAGAAATGAATGAATAGCTACAAAAACACAAAATATTCAAACTGCCCCTCAAAAAGGACTATATTCTTTAGAATGAATATTTATAAACCAAATAGAACAATCTTGAAAGGATAAATTGAAAAGACAATTAATGAACTGATACATAAAAAGAATCTTGAACAAATCATACTCACAGGATTGTTATTTTGGTTTTTTTTTAAACTTTTGACAAGGGATATTTATTTCAAAAGTAAAGTATGAACAAAAGCACCAAACATGTCCCCAAACCTCAGGGGTGTACTCCTTCACATCACTGGGGGGAAATAAGCTCATCACTTATCTCCATTCCTGCATAGCACTGGTTTCACCAATTTCATATCCAGAGAAGAATGATGAATCCTGGTCTCAGTTTCTACTGGCTTGAGTGCACAAGGTCTCTCCAGTTTCATAGTCCCTGGGATATGGAGGCTAGGATGATTTTTAAAAATCTGGCCTGAAACTCTAGAACACCAAAGCCCCCTCCAGACTCTGGAAGACCAGGATCCAAGGTGACTTCATATGTTTCAAAGCTTCCAGTGTTGAGGAAGTTCTACTCCCTTCTCCTAGAACAGAAAAGAACAATTGCAGATGCCAAAGATCAAGGCCTATTTCTCAGGATACATTGCTTCAAAGGATAGAAGGCCCCAAGGCCCTGATAGCATCATCTTTCACTGTCCCAGTGAGCAAAAGAGTTACCAAATGATTCCATCTCTCCAGATGACTTACAATTGATTCTTTTAAGCCTTCAAAGAACAAGCAATTCCAAAGTTTTTTTTCCTAAATATAGAGAAAAGTCATAAGCTAATCAATTCTTTTTATGGAACAAATATAGTTTGAATTCCCAAACTTACCTGATTAGGCTGAAAAAGAAAACTATGAGCCAATTTCATAAATATCAATGCAAAAATATTGAATAAAATATTGACAAATAAAAGAGAAAGTGTTTCCATATTTTAAAGTGCTTTTCTATCCATTTATGTATCCACAACCTCAGTCTTCCAGAATCTAGGCCCAGGAAAATTAAGCCACTCATCCTTAGAATACAGGGTGATTAGTGACTAAATGTGTGAAAAGTACTCTTTCTCTCTAGTCCTCAGCTCACTATATTCAACAGCTGCCTCTAAACACCAGACCATACTTCAGCATCATATACCATGCAGCCACAGATCCAGACCATCTCACCATCTGCCTGTCACAGAGAACATACCCCAGTGCCATACTTTCTACCTCCCAAGAACAAAATACTCCTCCTTAATACTCATTTCTCTGTATGTGTTGTCTTCCCCTGTTAGAATGTAAGCTTCTTATGGAGAAGGACTCTGTTTTTAAAATATTATATCCGTAACACTTAACACAGTGTTTGGCACATAGTAAGCACTTAATAAATGCTTTTTCATTCATTTCATTTATGTATCACCATTTGCCTGGTTTAATGCTGTCATTCCCTACTTAAAAATCCTCAGTGGCTAACCTATTGCCTGAAGAATAAGTTAGTATTTGCTTAGACTGGCATGTGAGGCCCTACACAATTTGATTCCAATTTATCCTTCTAGCCCTTCTAAATTCCAGCTAAAGTGGACCACTAGCCACTCCAAAAACTACACCCTATTTCCCACTCCTGCACATTGGTATAAACTCCCCATGACTGGAATGGACTCTTCCTATCTGCTTCAGGCAGGTAAGCAGCACAGTGTCGAGAGCTGAGCCTGGAGTTAGGAAGACCTGAACTTAAATCAGGGCTCAGATACTTAGTAGCTGTATGATCCTGGGCAAGTCATTTAACCTCTGTCTGCCTCCATTTTCTCAACTCTAAAACAAGGTAATAATAGCACCTACCTCCCATGATTGTTGCAAAAGGTCAGCACATAGTAGGAACCTAATAAATGCTTGTTTCCTTCCTTTCTCTCAGAATTCCTGTTTTCTGTCAAGTCTCAACTCAGATGCTAGCTCCTTGGTGAAGACTTTTCTGATCCTAGTTGTCATTGTACTATCTGCTCAGTTGTCCATGTACTATACTTAATTGTGTATATGCTGTAAAGTTATTAGTGCCAAACTAGATGGATTCAATAACATGAAATAGATGCAAACCAAAAAATAAAACAAAACACAAATGTAGAAATCAGGTTGTTCACTTGCTTTCTCTCAATTATTGCTACATGACCACCCCACCTTCTTGTCTAATCATCTGTGCCCCAATGTTGTCTTTTATGCTGTTTGTCCTGTGCATGTTATCATCCATAACATGCTGCAATCTATGGTTCACTTTATATGGTTATAAGGTTTGCTGAGTGCTTTGTATACATTGTTTCACTCAATTCTCACAACACACTTGTGATATAGGTGCTGTTATTGGTCTCATTTTGCTCTTGGAGAAACTGAGACTGAGAGAGATTTAGTTGCCCAGGGTCACAAGGCTAAAAAGTGTCTGAGTCAGGATTTGAGCCTACATGCCTGGCACACAGTAGGTACTTAATATTTGTTGGTGGTTTGATTGATTGATGCCTGATTCCAAAAAAAAGTACTCTACCCCCTGCCTGTATTATAAAGCTAGGTAGTGAATAGAGTGCTGGCTTTGAAACCATGAAGACCTGTGTTCAAGTTATGCCTCAGACACTGAACAGCTATATGCAAGTCATTTAATCTCCTTCTACCTCAGTTTTCACATCTATAAGACAGGGAATATAATAGCAGCTACTTCCCACAGTAGTAGTTAGAATAAAATGGGTTAATATATGTAAAGTACTTTGCAAACCTTAAAGCTCTCTATAAATGTTAGCTATTTTTATTAGCTACATAGGCCTACCATTTTTCTTTCTTGATTAGATATCCAAGGAATTGGGAAATCAGAGTGTTCCTGAGCACTATCCCATCCCCCAAAGTGTTACCCATGGTAAATATATCTGACACAAAGCAGAACTCTAGAATCTAAATTGATAAAAATAAAACTCATTCCCCAATAAATGTTTATATGAAGAAATAATTTTCAGAAGCACAAATTGTTAATAATCATTTGAAAAATGTCATAAATCTAATAATTAGAGGAATGAACATTAAAACAACTTCAAGATACCACTTTATATTCGTCAAATTGTTGAAAATAGTGCAAAACTATAAAATTCAACATTGGCAGGGCTGCATGCAGACACATGAAAACATTATGTTGTTGGTGAAAGTCTTTTTGGAAAGCAATCTTACAACATAGAATAAAAGTCGCACCCTTTAACCTAGGTATACTATGATTCTATATTAAGAATATAATTTAGAAAGGAAAAAAAAGACAGTAAAAAAATCATAATTGCTTTATTATAATACAAAAAAACTGGTTAGATCAATCATACCACATTGATGTGATAATAGATTATTGTAATGTAAAATTTACAAATATGAAGAATACAGAGAAATATTGAAAGACACATGAAGCAATGCAGAGTAAAGAAAGGAGAACTAGAACACATACATGATTACAACTACATAAAAAGTAACAGCAGCAAAACACCTTAAGTATACAAAAAAGAGATAAGAAGGCATAGAGTAAATAAATCGTTTATGTTATTTTGCAAATGGTTATTTAAAAAGACATAATGTAAATAGTTCAGTTTTTTTCCTTTTAGTTTGTTCATATTTGTTGGAGCTGTTAAGTCTATGAAAGTTATTTTTAAAAATACAAATTCTAAGCATCTTTTAAAACCCACCTTACTATCCACTTGTTCAGTGAAACCTTCCCTGATTACCCTTAGTATAAGCGGTTTCTTTTTTTCTTGAAACTCATATAGAACCCTTCTCCTCTTTTTTTTTTTTTTTAGTCTCTCTGGATAAGGGAAAGATTTGAGAAGACATGATAGAAGCCTTCAGATATTTGAAGGTGTGTTAGAAGGCGAGCTCATTAAAGGCAAAGACCATTGTTTGTCTTAGTAACCCCAGAGCCTGGCAGACCAGAGTCTAGAACATAGTATGGCCTTAATAAATGATTGTTGCTTGCTTGATTATTGTATGGAAGAAGAAGTAGCTTTATTCTGCTTGGTCTTAGAGGAATCAAGATGGAAGAACTGAGACCAATAAGTTCAAGAAACAAGGAATCATATTTTGGCTCACCATAGGGAGGAACTTCTTAAAAACTAAAGATGGGATTTCCTAGAAAGGAAGAAAACAAGGACCTCCTTTAAAAAGCATCTACTCTGTGCTAGCCATTGTTCTAAATTATTTCTAAATACTACTGAGAAAATTGTGGAGAAATGATTACATTGATTACATGAGGTTGGATTTGAACACCAGTCTCCCTGAATCCAGGCCCAGTGAATTGCCTACTTCATTATCTAGCTATCTTTTGTTAAGTGAGAGGATAAACGCATATCAGACCATTGGCAGAGTATTTGGGGATAGGAGGGACCTTTCAGAACCCTTACAGTCATACCACATAGGTGACCACCTAGAGTACTCTCTTCCATAAAGCTCAGCATTTAATTAGGTAACCTTGGAAGCAAGTACCCCCAAATGGCCAACCCATCCAAAGATTTTCCCAGGCTAACCTTGTCCCCAAAGGTACACATGATAGTAGAATGAATGAAATCAGTATTCTCATCCCCTGACCCAACATAAATCACTAGTCTTCCTGGGCAAGTGGCAGTTGCCACTTATTTGGGAAGACCTGAGAAATTCATTAATGTGCCTGTCAATCTGGAATAATTCAATCACTCTACACCTGTGACCAATTATTTTTCATACTGTTAAAGCTGAAAATTGTGGAAGTGTATTCTATCCCCATATGAGTCTTATTATGATTCCAAACTTATCATCTGAAAAACCTCAGTAAATATTGCAAAGAACTGAGTCCAATATATAATATTCCTGGAAGAGAGTTCTCATTTCAAGCAGGCTTTAATAACTATTATAGTACTTTCAGTTGTTTTAAAAATAATATGCTCACTATTTTATTGTTCATTGGGCTTTCTTTAGGGAATGTTTCTTGTTGTTCACTCATATATATTTTTCTAGTGAGATCACAGTTGTTATAAATGGAAAAATACCATTAGATCATTGGGACTCTGTCCTCTTTATTCATGAAAGATGGTGTGCCCAGATAGATGTACTAGATCTGCATTGGCATCTCAAAGCTGGAAATTTCTAAGACTTGTGAACATGTTATTTCCCCTGAGAGAATATGAGCTCATCAAGGGCAGGAACTATTTAGTTTTCTTGTCTAGGGCCAATGCTTAATAGATGGTTGTCAAATCAATATAAACCAGTCAATGAACATTAATTGAGTGCCTACTATATGCCTCATGGGGAACACTCAGAAGTATAAAACAATCCTTTACTTCAAGAAGCGTAGAATTTAATTGGAAAGACAAGCCATGCAGTTATAAAAATATAATTAATAACACCAGGCAGGATACAGTAAGTGTTGAATTAATCAATCTGGTCTGTTAATTTGAGTGGTATAGATATTTTGCATCATCAGACTTCGGAGGAGGAATAGGTTACTCTGGACTGGAATAATCAGAGAGGGCTTCACAGAAACAAAAATGCTTGGTACGAGGCTCAAACAAAGTAGTGGGATCTGAAATGGGTCATGAAGAATAAATGAAGAAGGATTTGGATAAATATAGAAGAAAAGAGGTGTTGTACAATGAAAAGAGCACTAGCTCTGGAGTCAGGGTACCTGGGTTCAAATCCTGCCTCTGGGACTTACTGCCTTTGTGCCTTCCCAAGGTCCCAGTTTCCTCATCTCTAAAATGAGAACATTAGACTATGGCCTCTGAGGTCCTTTCTGTTCTAGATCTACAATGTGAGCCTAGAATTTTAAGTAGGATAAACAGTATAAGAAAAGCCTTGGAGATTGAGTAGGAATAGAGTGCTGGAAGAGATTAAGGACACTGTCCTTGAAAGGGCCAAAAGTTTTAGAAAAAAAGAGTAATGTAGCCTCAGCTTTCCAGATTGTTAAGAAGGAATGAAAGCTGACAAGTATAAAGCAATCACATAATATTAAGAATGTTTGAGAAAGTGAATTTACTTCAGGTTTTGAACAGGAACACAACCTTGGGTGGGGAAGAGAAATATAACTAGGTATACACTCTATGCTAACTTTTTTTCCCTACAAGTCAGTGTCCCAACAAGCTAGGTGGTGAAACGAATAGAGTTCTGGGCCTGGAAGACTCCTTTGTGAGTTCAAATCCTACCTCAAGTACTTAATAGCCTGTAACCCTGGGCAAGTGACTTAATCCTGTTTGCCTCAGTTCCTCATCTGTAAAATAAGCTGGAGAAGGAAATGGCAAACCATTCTAGTATCTTTGCCAAGAAAACCTCAAATTGGGTTATAAAGTCAGACATGACTGAAAAAACAACTGAACAACAACTGTCATTCATCCACAAAACATTCACTGAGCACCTGTGATATGCAAAGGTCTTCTGGTGTTAGGAAATGGGCTGGCCATGTGGTGAAAGTGAGGGATAACATGTGAACAGCTGGAGTGTTCCCCTAGTATCTGTACCTTGTAAGAAGAAAGCCAGGAAAGGCCCCAACACATTGGATTGGGTGGACCCCCTGTGGCAAACTTATGGACATGAACAAGAAGCTATACAGTATGGGCCAGCATGGATTTTTTACAGGGCTGGAGGAAACATCTAAGTAGATTCACACAGATCCATCCGAGCATTTTTAGTGTAGAGTATAGTAGATTTTGCAATGCTGAAGCATTTTCAGGAATCTGTGAATCATAATATTGCCTTTGTGAATTTCTGCTCCTTTCCTCTAAAGTTTCATGTTATTCTCCCCACTCTCACTCCCAAGTATCATTTAGTATTTATTGGGCATTTGGGTTTACTAAGCTCTTTCATTTACATTATTATCTAATTTGACACGGAATAATTCTGTAAGCTAGGCAGGTCAGGTGTTATCCTCATTTTACAGTTGAAGAATCTGAGGCTCATTGAGGTAAAATGACTTGCCCAAGGTCACACAACTAGCAAGTGACTGAAGTGGACTGAACATTACCAGCTCTCTTCTTTTAAGTCTCTCTCTCTCTCTCTCTCTCTCTCTCTCTCTCTCTCTCTCTCTCTCCATATATATATATGTGTGTGTGTGTGTATGTATGTATATATGTATATGTATGTAGGTATGTATATGTATGTATATGTATATATGTATGTATATATACACACATATATATTTTCTATTCTCCTACAAGTCAGAGACATATTATACCCCAACGTTGCGCACCATAGTTAATGCCCAGGAAATGGGAAGCGGGTAGGGATGGGTCGATGTAAACCTATTTTCTTTAGGGGAAAACAGTTCCCAAGTTTATGTTCTGCTGAAGGTGGGATAAGAAATGGCCTCCTATTTAATAAGGACAGCAGCACATTGTGTTTTAAAGACTGTAAGAATCATAGAGGAAATCATCCTTAACTGAAGCTCTTCAAAAAACTCACATCCAGAGGATTAATTAGGTAACACTGAAGGGTGATTAAGAGGTGGGAATCTCTCATACGGTATAAGCTGTAAGAATTAGCGCTATTATTCTATTTTGAAGCAATTTGCTGGCCACAACAGCGCTTTAACTTTATTGGAGGGAAAAATACCTGTCCTGCCATTGAGTGTTTACAAAGATTGGAGCTAAAGCTCCCCTGAGACCCCCATTCTGAGGTTCACCACCCTGGGACTTCTGCGGCTCAACCCACAAGTCCCAGTGAAGGTGAGCTGTCTGTTACCCAGGCCAGGGAATTATCTTCAAGTCCCAACAGGCAAGTGTAAGGTACTTGGGACTGCCCGTTCATCAAAAGAAGTGTATACCCGCCATGGAAACGGCGTTGCTAATGAGTGGAACCTCCTTAGCAGATGCAACATCCTTTCCTGGGATAGTTTTTTAAGGATGGTTGGGGGCTATCATTGCACTGATCACACACACACACACACACACACACACACACATCTGCCGCAAGGGATATCCGCAAATTTCCGATCCTTCTCCCATTTAGGACCATTGTATCATAGTACTGGAACGACCTTACAGATCTTTTAGCCCAACCCTCTTTATTTCATAGATGAGGAAACCGAGGCTGATAGGACGTAAAGGAACTCATTCAAGGTCATACAGCTAGCTAGTAACTGGCAGAGAAAGGACTAGAACCCAGGACTCAGTCCAGTGCTGCGCCAAGCTGTCTCTTTGGTTAATTTCAGCTTCCTCTCCAGACATCATTCATTTAGAACGACTCCAGTTTGGAGAAGGGGTCAAAGGGAGTCAAATCGAGCTCCCCGTAGATAGACGAAGAAACACACTATTGTACATACAGTCATCTTTTTAAAGGACCCCCAAAGTTAATTCCGAATTAGAACTCGGGAAGGGGAGAAAGGAGAGGAAGTGAAGGGAAAGACAGGAGAGGTGAGGAAGGTGAAAAAAAGCCACGGGCGGAAGGCAGCAACCGAAAAGTTAGAAGGAGGCGGAGCCTGAGAAAGAGGAGGCGGAGGAGGAGGAGGAGGAGGAGGAGAAGGACTGCAGGCTTTGCAGGGAGACCGAGAGAGTATGAGAGGGAGGGAGAGCGGCCGAACGAGGGAGTGAGAGAGCGAGCGGGCGAGCGCGAGCGCGAGCGCGAGTGCGCGAGCCGGGAGGGTGTGCGTGTGTCTGCGTCTGCCTTGCCTGCGCCGGGGCCGCCGCCGCTTGCAGTGCTGAGCTCGGAGCCCGGCTGGCGGCGGCGGCGGCGGCGGCGGCTTGGGCTGCCGCTGCGGCAGCTGGAGCGGCGGCGGGAGGCGATGGCGCTGTGCATGCCGGGCTCCGGTCACCGTGTGGCGGCTGTAGGAAGCCAGGACTCCGCGTAGCCGGAGCTGGAGCCTCGGCTGGGCGAGCCCCCCGCAGAGGACACCCGGGCCGGCGGCCGCGAGCCCGAGCCGGGGAGCTCGGCGGCAGCCGCGGCGGCGTCAGGAGGAGCCGCGGCGGGGTGGTGGCGGCGGCGACAGCTGCTGGGGTGTGGGGGGGCGCGGGTGCGCGGCGTCCGGGGCTGGGAGGGGGTTGTTTTCGTTTGGAGCACTTCACTCGACCCCCTTCCTTGGCGCTCCCCTCCCCCCGTCACTTTCCCCGCTTGCCCGGGTCGCTGCTGCCGCCGCCGCCGCCGCTGCTGCTGATTCGGGAGGCGGAGGAGGAAGAGGACGCAGTTCCAGCGACTTTGGAAGCACCAGGCGCAGGCTGCATTGATTGATTGACACCTCCCCGCCCCAGTTTTGCGGTGTCCCTCCCGCGCAAAGAGCTTCTCTCTCTTGGAGTTGTTTCAGCGACTGAGCTGTGGACATCAGGACGAAAAGGGGGAAGCTGACACCCCACTCCCCTAAAAAAAAGAAAAGAAAAACAATACAGTTTTTGCCTTTTCCTCAAAAAAAAAAAAAAAAACGTCCAAAGGGAGAAAAAGATCCCGAAGCAAAGGTTGCGGGGTCTTCCCTATTCTTCTCCCTCCTCCCCGCCTCGTTCCCCACTCCCCGAAGGAAAAAAAAAATCCCTGGGAGATGGTGACATATGAAGCGAGCCGGGAGGACCATGGTTGAGAGGACCAGCAAGTTCTTGCTGATCGTGGCCGGCTCGGTGTGCTTCATGCTGATCTTGTACCAGTATGTGGGGCCGGGGCTGAGTCTGGGGGCGCCCAGCAGCCGCGCCCTGGCCGATGACCTGGACCTCTTCCCCACGCCCGACCCGCACTACGTGAAGAAGTATTACTTCCCCGTGCGCGAGCTGGAGCGGGCGCTCACCTTCGACATGAAGGGCGACGACGTGATCGTGTTCTTGCACATCCAGAAGACGGGCGGCACCACCTTCGGCCGCCACCTGGTGCAGAACGTGCGCCTTGAGGTGCCCTGCGACTGCCGGCCCGGCCAGAAGAAATGCACCTGCTACCGGCCCAACCGCAGGGAGACCTGGCTCTTCTCCCGCTTCTCCACCGGCTGGAGCTGCGGTCTGCACGCCGACTGGACCGAGCTCACCAACTGCGTGCCGGGAGTGCTGGACAAACGGGAGAACGCGGCACTCAAGACGCCAAGGTAAGAGGGGGGAGACCCCTTCCATGTTCTGTGCCTCGGGGTGTACAGCGGGGACACTGAACTGGTGGTGGCGGGAAGGAGGGGGAGCGCCTTCCCTAGTGCTTTAGTGTCCCCCATTCCATGCTGTCTGGCTGCATACCCATTCTCTCATGGACATCCCTTCTCCCATCTTTTTAACGTTCTTTTATTTATATCCCTCTTTTCCTACCTGTGTCCTTTCTCTGACCCTGTCCTCTTTTTTGGCACCCACCAACTCCCTCACCCCATTCCTTTTGCTCCTCTTCTTCCCTGTATATGGCCCATTCCTTCCCTTATTCCCCACAGGGTGTCTTCCCCCCGTCGCCATCCCTATTCTGCCTCTTCTCTATTGGATTCCTCCCTTAATTCTTTTCTTTGCTTGAACTGCCCACATTTACCTCAAAACTGGCTTCACCTTTCCTTCTTGTTGCTTACCGGACAGTTTTCCCTTCATTCCCTGTCCTCCGGTTCCCCAAATCTCTTCTTTCATTTGGGGGCTTCCTTATGATTTCTTTTTACCTCTCCCAGTAATAAATACTAACAGAGTGGCAGTGTTGGGTCTTCGGGTTGAGACTTCTTACTTTGGTATAGAGTGCCCCAGGGGGCAGATAATCAGGTAGGTGGTTAGGTTTTCTGGCCCTACCCCGAGTCCTCTCTCTAGCTTTAACACGGTTCACCTTTAGGGCATTCGTGTGGCCCTCGATGGTCATGGTCACTGCTCAGTATTGTATAGCCCTCATTACCTTTCTAGATACTGCAGCCTCCAGGAAGGGCAGCACAGGCTTTAGAATCCCTAGAAATTCTCCTCTTCCTCCTGCACCTTCACCTCCTCTTCCTCTTCTTCAATTCATTGACTCAATCAAAGTTCTCCGAACTGGCAAGTTGTCCTCTTCACTTAGTCTTGTATTGATACCACAGAGTGTGTGTGTGTGTGTGTGTGTGTTAGGAGGGGAGAGCAAGTTTGTGTTGAGAGAGTGTTCTCTACCTGTTTCATCTTAAAACCGTTCATTTACCAGCCCATAAAAATTGGAATCGATTACCACTCTTCACTAACCTGAACCCTGTAATATGAAGGATATGGCCATGTCTCTTTAGTGTATCAGAGTCCTAGACTGGATCTTTTCTCCACACTGACCTTTCTAATGTTTGCTGACAATCTGATTTTATGCCTCATGGAGCCAGTAAGCTTTTCTTGGGCTTCTGTCACCCTTTCTCTTTCAAGTAGGTCTCAGCAGCAGGGTTCCTGCGCCCCGATCCCAGGGGGCTGATGGAGGTTAAGGTATTCCCAAAGACTGAGTTCTCTCCTCTTTGAGTAAAAAGAACAAAGACTTGTGTGTCAATTTACTGTGTGTATCACTGAGTTGGGGATAACTAAGTTGTAGCTTAGTTACCCTCAGGACCTTTAGGCAGAATTACCTTCAAGTTCAAAACCTTACTAAAAAACAAGCAAACAAAACTATCTGTCATGAGACCTTTCCCCCCTCCTCTTACATACAGAAACAGGTTGGTGGGTAGATTTGTCTAGGCACTGAGTTTTCTTTTAAAAAAAAAAAATCAGGAATGGCTAAAATGGACCCAACCTTTCTTTCATGTTAGTTGGTACTCTCTGAATCAGGTAGACAGCATGAGCTGGATATACAACACAGTGTAGAGAAGGCAGGAATCTAGCTGCCAGGAAGTCTTGAAGAGATGCTTATTAGCTCCAGTGCCAGCTAGTTTGTTTAGCTGCTTGCTTCTCAAACCTGGACTTTGGTTTCTAATAAGCATCTTCTTTTTTATTTATTTATTTTTTTTTAGAAGTGACTGATGTTTTGTGCTGGGGGTCAGTTTGAGTGAGGGAATCTTGAGCTATTAAGTAACTTTCACTGTGAAGACTTTAGACCCTCAGGGCCTGAGTGGTGCCAATTTCCTAGTCCTTAAAAAAAAATGGGATTTTTTCTCTCCATTGTCTATGTTTATGTTGGGTTAGCTTTCTAGACTGACCCCCGACTGCCTGCCTTCTTCTTCTTTGGTCCTTCGAGTTTGGGAACAGGTCCAAGTGTTAGTTTTTCTCCGGCCGCCTTTTGTTTACCTAGCCCAGAGCTGTTTGCCTAAGGACTGAGTTTTCAGAAATGCAGGGGCTGCTGTGATTTCTCCTTTGTTTGTTGTTACTGGCTTTGACCAAGTTGTGTGACAAGTTGGTTTTGGGGTACCTGCTGGCTGTAGGTGAGGAGTTGCCTCCTTCTTAGGAGTTGGGCTTATCATAGATGAATTACCAATTGACTGGGTAAGGAGGTTGAAGGGTCCCCCTGTGCTGCTCCAGACTAATTTCAACAGATACCAATGAAATTAGGGTACCTGAGCCAGATACTCTTTAAGATTATCCTTTCCTTTATTTTGTTTTCCAAAAGGTTACTTTTTCACAGTGTCTTTTTTAATGCCAACAACTCAGGGATGACCGCTTATTTCATTTCATCCTATCCAGTATTGAATGGCCGCCGGGGTTATTATAAGCTCTGTAGTTTTTGGATTTGATTTGTTTTTTGTTTTTTTTAAACTGGTGTGAATGAATCCAGGGGCCGTTCCTGTTTTTACCACCAGTCATATGCCCTTTCTAAAAAGCAGAACCCAACCTTAACTAAGGTATCTTCCTTTTACCCACCCTGCCTTTTGAAACTTGAAAAGGTATTCAGCAGGGTCCACCTGCAAAAAAGCCGTAAGCCAAAATCCTCAGGCTTTCCAAGGAATTGGGGTCTTATCATTGTACAGGCTAGGCATGGTACATAAATTCCCGGTGTAGTTACACCCCTTTTTATTGTTCTGGTGCTCCACGTTGGATTGAACAATGGGGGAAATCTTAGAACCGTAGGAAGATCACAGGATTTTGTGTTCCGGTGACTGATCATCATTGAACAAAGCAGAAAAGGGACAGGGTAGATGTGCTAACTTAGTAAACAAAGTCGGCTGATTGGACAAGCGCTTCAGCTGTTTCCTTTTCTTGTGGTTTTCTAAATCCTGGCTTATCTATAAATGGGTATTGCTTTGGCTGCCACTTCTCAGAGTTGTAGGGAGGAGGGGAAATGTATGTGCAAAATACATTCTTCTCCATCTTCAGAGACTTTACAATCCTTTGAAGTGATGTTGTTGGTGAATCTGAGATATCTTAGTTTCACATCAGGAAAATTCCTTTCTTCTTTCTGTGAGGGAACTTCTGCAACTCAGCCTCTTCAGACTAAATTTTATTTTGTGTAGACTGTGTAATAGTCCCCTGTTTTAATTTTTCCTTTCCTCCACTAGGAGTAGCTCGACCTTGCTTGCCGAGCCCCTTTGCAAACTACTCAGAAAGATGAGTCAAAAAGTGGAAGAAAAGCTGAAGGGATGGGGGTTGGGAGGAGCTGGGATTGGATGAGGCATCCTCTTTGCAGGTCAGGTCACAAAGAATGGCAGATTTTCTCTCCTTATTCCCCTATACCCCTCCCCCCCCATAACCAAACATGCATTTGGATGAAACACGATTCAAGGACAAGCAGTTGGAAATGAGTTCTAATTAACCAAAGATGAGACTGAACAATCTCAGTTCCTTCCTGCCATCTTACCTGCCTGGCTGAGCAAGGTATGAAAGAGCTTCAGCTCGATAGTGTTTCTAGTGTTTCTCAGGGCCATGGGTCACAGGAGTGGCCTTGAAATGATAAAGCATGATATTTCTTTGTAAAACTCAGTTTAAGTACTAGCAGGCATCTGCTTTGTAAAACTCTATGTGTTCTCTATCTCACTGTTGTGGCTTCCCGTATTACTTTTTCCCCTCTCGGTTTAATTTCTGTTTCAAGCACTGGGTAAATTGCTTTTTTAATGAGCCTCCTCAAGAGGCTAACTTAATCTTGGCTTTGTATGTGCATAAGCTGGTCTGTCACCAAGGTTTACCTGCTGAGCTATTCATTGAAACATTTCACTAACCAGCGATGGAGAGGTTGGGGAGATTGGGGAGGAAAGCCCCCATCTGTCTAGAGACCTAGAAACTGTCTAAATATGGAAAACACCCTTATGAATCTAGGGGAAAGCATGAGCTTTTGCTGCAATTTTTAGAAATCCTTTGTTGTCTGCTTTTGGAATACCCGTATCAAGTGTTTCCTAGCTTCTTGTGACTTTTGTACATTAGTTTGAATTTTGGAAAGACAAGTTCTAAGAGATGCTCACGGTTGTTGTTTTTTCTGGGAAACCATGAACTTTCACAGCTTCTTATCCCTTATTTTCTCCACAGTGACTCATTGCATTTGATAGGAGTTGGCCTATGCTTTTAGGAGCCTCAGAATACTGAGGAGATGAATGGAAATGGAAACATTTTATAATGACTTTCTGAGATGAAGCTTGGAAATCTTTAAAAATCATTAATATCTTTTTGTTGGGTAGTAGGGGATGGGGGAAGCAAGCATTCGTATGTTAGGAATTGGGTTGGCAAATGTTTGTCTTTCATTTTGTATGGGTTGTATGCTGTCTAAACCCCGGGTTGTGTCAACATTAGCCAGAGAAGTTTGGCGAATGTTCAGTCTTTTGATGAAAAAGCCGGGCAGGTTTTGCTCGTGATCTGACCATAGAGAGCTGTCACCCACACATAATTGAAATGCTAATAATTACTGGTCCTTAATGAAGCTGAGTGAGTGGTCATACTTGCTTTGGATCCATGGTATTGATGTTGAAAGTTCCTTGGCACTTCCAAGTTCGTATCGAATGAGAGGATATATACAGAGTGCTTTATAAACCAGAAAAAGCTATGTAAATGTAAGCTATGATTATGTAGCATGTTGTAGTGGAGGCAGTTACCTCGGGAGGCCTTCTGTGGATAAAACGAGTGAATAAAGAGCTAGCTGTGGAGAACCACAAAGGTTCAAATCCTTTCTCTGTTCCATATGGGACTGTGTGACTTTGGGCAAGTCACTTAATCTTTCTAAACTTTGTTTTTGGCAGCAACATATATCAAAGTAATGGAAGCTCTGGAGGAAAAAAAAAAACCCAACAACTATTATTGGCTAGACAATCCAAGCTAAAGTTAGTGCTAATTGTAATTTGGACTTAACTTATGCATAACTTAACTCCTTTGTCTTTCTCATCTCATCCCTCCTTTTCTTCTTCAAAGGGCTAAACAGTTGTTTTAAAAATTGTCTTATTGGGGCAGCTAGATGGCACAGTGGATAGAGCAACCTCCCCAGAGTCAGGAGGACCTGAGTTCAAATGAGACACATGATACTCACTAACTGTGTGACCCTGGGCAAGTCACTTAACCCCAATTGCCTCACCCAAAAAAAATTGTTTTATTGTTTTTTTTTAACATTATTATAACTTTCCAATGACGTTACTACCCCCAGTAGAACCCTCCCTTATAACAAAGTGCAGGAAAGCAAAACAAACACTTACAAAAACACGTACATTGGCAATGTGTGACAACTTATACCTTACTTCATACCTGTAAGTCCCCACCTCTTAGGAGAGGTTATTGAGGAATCACATTTAGTATCTTTCTTAGCTTTCTTAAGCTATCCTTGAAATTGAGATTTATTTTAGTGAATTACAAGTCGTAACATTTTATTTTGTTTGAAACTATTGTTTGTTGGGACTTCAGGCTCACCTTGCCTCCACAAATTTTAGCTTCAGTGACACATTGGGATGTCTTCACTTGGGGACTCTTCCTAGATCATTCATTAGATTTAATTACACTTGAAGTGAACTTCCTTGGCAACTAGGCACGATGACGTCTAGGAATGATTATAATTGTGTTTATTGCATGTGATCCAATCATCCAGGAACTGCCATATTTAGTACTGTTACCTCCTTTTAAATAAAACATGTAGAAACAAGAGTTTACTCATCATGCTTCGTTATGGCCTCTAGGAACTTAGATTGTTCCTTGTAACCCTCCTGTCTGACACATCAACATTCTTTTGTGAGTCATACTGTGAAGTCCAAGGGAAGGAGTAGGGTATTCAGGTGTTTAAGTATGAGTTATTACTATCAAACTCGAATAGAAACAGATCCCCAAAGGCTGTACACTAACTTAAAAAAACACAAATTAACATTATCTGTGTTGTATTGTATTTTTATTTATTTTTGTTAAACATTTCCCGGTTACATTTTAATGTGAGGTTCCTGCTGCAACAAAGATGGGAGATTTTAGGACAAAGGCTGTAAATTTGATGTCCCTGCTCAGGTGGGAGAGCGGAGGTCAAGGGAGGTCAAGAAGTCTAGGAAACCATTCCTGTACTAAAGAAGCTTACTGTCTCGTTGGGAAGATAAGACTATAGGAAAAGATAAGTAAAAATAAAATGTATAAGCAATAAGTTTTAGAGTTCTGAGGAGGTAAAGATATCTATGGGTCTATCATAAGGTTAGGGATTAGAGGTAGAAAGGATATAAGATATCATGCAGTAATAAGATCACAGATTTGGACTTGGAAGAGATTCTTAGGGTCTATTTAATCTAACCTCTTTGTTTTTCATTGAAGAAGCTCAGGCCCAGAAGTTTGATATAATTTAACCAAAGTCCCCAAAACAGTAAATAATAGGATCTGAAATTCAAACTATAAGAAAACATAAAGCAGGAAGAATATGGGTAAACCATTCTTATTGTACTTTAAGAAATTCATTACCTATTATTTTGGGGCCTGTATAAAAAGATTATAAACTGTTAACGTTTCTTTCTCTCTTTTTTGCCATGTATGACTTGTTCTTTTTATATTCCATCATGTTTTTGCTTCAAAATTATATGGCCAGGAAGGTCTCTCTAGAAACAATCTCTCATTCTTTGTCATTTTGCTGTACCAGCTTCTCCACTATTTTCATTTTCTTTTTTTAACTTAATTTTTTTCATTTAACAAAAGTCTACTTTTTCTCCTCCTAAGTACCCTTCCCTTTGAAAAAGAAAGATTAAATTTGTTATTCAAATTGATATCTTTTGTTTTTACATCATTTTTTCTCAAAATGGATCCCTCCCCTTGCCAAAGAGGCTCTGAGTTCAGATTCAGGTCTCTTTCCACTACATTTCCTGTCCTACACCATGCATCTTTGTCAGAGAAGTCTTCAAGGAAAAGATGAGACACAAGCTAGGCTTTGAAGAGTGTCAAAATGCTCAGAAACACGATTCCAAGTTGTTAGGTTTTTAAAATTAACTTCAAAAAAATGAGTGAGGAAGAACTTTTCCAAATCACTCACTGCCAACATGTTTTTAACACAGCACTTCTGAATTGTGAGATGAGTTCTCCTCTGTAACTCATGCAGTCTTTAAAATGTCACTGAAATGGTGAAACCAAACCTTCCTGCTCATTGATGTTGTTTGAAACTCATTTTCTTCCCAAGTATTTTAAAACCAATAAACAGAATAGCACCAGTGTTGACTTGGGAGAGAGGGAGGCAAGATCACCTAGAGTTTGGCTTATGCAAAACAAACATAGGCATGGATTCAGAATGCCACCTGGGCTCTCTGTTTGTTCCAAGGGTCAAGGTTTTTTGTCTCTGCTAGTTATTTCCAGGCTTCCATGTTTCAGGCTGGATCCCATGGTATAGACAAATAACAATTCCCAAATCGTTGTGGAATAGCTTTTTTTTTTCCATAAAGGGTATTAGACAACTTACTTGTTTGTTGGTCGTAAGAAGGAAAAAAAAAAAAACCTCTGGACTTGGAGTCCAAGGGAGAACTAACTTCAAAGGACTGTTCAAAAAAAATGAGTTCTACCTCTGACACTGGCTGAGAGATGATGGGCAAGTTTCCTCATTTGTAAAATGGGTATAATCTCTGCAGGCCCTACATCATAGGGTTGTTGTGAGGATCAGATGAGGTAATTAATGTAGGCAAAGAATTTTGCAATCCTTTAAAGGGCTAAATAAATGTTAGCAATTATTATTATTGTTATTATTGCTGGCTCTTACTGCTTCTGGAAAAGAGTCAGGTTGTGATGATTTGCAATTCAGAATTCTTTGGGAAGATGTTTTTAGATGAAAGGAGTGTGATGGGAAGTTGCTTTTAAAAGAGAGAACAAGCCTTTGTGTCCCAGAAACTAAGGTGCTAGTGGCTAAAGAAGAACTTGTTTAGCTTATAAGAGACCAGAGGAATATAGCCTTATAATTGAAAGGGACCTCAAAAGTGATCTGGTCCAGCCCCCTCAGGACTCAGGCTCAGAGGAGCTGGGTTTGAATCTCAAGTCTGTTATCACTTAACCTCCTTATCTGTAAAATGAGGTTGATAATGCTTGCCCCACCCACCTCACGGGACTGTTGGGAGCATCAAATTAAATAAAAATGTGACACTGCCTTGCAATCCATACCAACCTGAGGTAATATTATTTCTTCCATTAAGAAGGGCTCACTGTCCCTTGCCCCACCTGCTGGATGATGCCTGAAATAATCCCTTGAAGTTGGAACAAAGCCTTTTGTTGACCCTAAAAAATTTGTGGTACAAGCTGCAGGTGCCTGTAAGTCAATCAGAGGTTCTTTACCTATTTTTTTTTTTAAATCATGTACCCCTTTTGGGAATCTGGTAAAGACTATGGATTCCTCAGAATGTTTTTAAATGAATAAAGTAAACTATGTAGGATTAGAAAGAAAACCAGTTGTATTGAAATACTTGTCAAAATACTAAAAACAAAAGCAAATCAAGTTCACAGACCTCAGGTTAAGAACCCTTGCCAGAAGGAGGCACTCCATGGCTTAAATGCCTAGGAAGAAAGAAAAGAAGTCCTGGCCTTGATGGGGGTGAGGGGAACAGTGATGAGAGTAAGGATGAAGATGTTAAAAGTCAGTCCCACAGTACTGATAAAGTCAAGGCTGTTGTGGATAAGAAAAGAGTTTTTAGAGGAAAGGAAAGAACTTACAAATCTCTGTTTTTCTAGAGGATATACCATATTCAATTTCATTCATTAAGTACGTACTATATGGTCAAGGGACAGCTAAGTGGTGCAGTGAATAGAATGCCAGGTCTGGAGTCAGGAAAATCTGAGTTCAAATCCGACCTCAGATGCTAGCTTTGTGACCCTGGATAGGTCACTTAACCCCATTTGCCTCAGTTTCCTCCTCTATAAAATGAGCTGTAGGAGGAAATGGCAAACCATTCCAGTACCTTTGCCAAAAAAAACCCAAATGGGGTCTTGAAGAGTCTGAGCAACAACAGCAGCAGTGATCAAGGCACTATTTCAGAGATAAAAACCCAGTTTTTCCCTAACCTCAAGGAATTTACAGTCTCCTGGCAAGAGAAGTACTTGGGGAAGGAGAGGACTGGAAGAGAGAATATACAGAATTTCAAGAAGACTGAATTTACAATTTAGTTTGGAGTATCTCTTTAACTCTCCTCATTCCCAGTCAGTCAATTCACAAGCATTTATTAAATTCCTGCTCCATGCCAGGCACTATGCTAAATGTTGATTATACAAAGACAAAAATGAAACAGTCGCTGCTTTCAGGGGGTTTATAATCCCCAGAAATGGCCCTAGGCTGTGATGGCTGATTTCACTGGCTCTCAGATTACACTTCTTAAACTGGGTTTCATGTTGGACCAGAACGCAGTGGCAGTGACTGGAATCAGTTGTTTTACATGGCATATTTAAAAGGAGGTCTTTTGAGGGTAATTTAGTGTGCCCACTCCTATCCCTTGAGTTACTGAAAAGCATTTGGCAAAATTCTCTAAGTAGCATTAGGAAGATGCGTACCATATCCTTTTAATTCTGAATGGTAGTTGCTGATGAGATGAGTCAAGGTCAAGTATTCCTTTGTAGAATTAGAGCAGTTGGTCAAAATAGCACTCTCCCTCCTGAAATTACTTTGTATTCCTTTGAATATGATTTATAATCCCCCTTCCCTGGAAGAATGTAAACTCTTGGAAGGTAAGAACTGTTTCTTTTATTGTATTTACAACCCCAGCCTTAACACTGCCTTACACATAGAAGATTCTTACTAAATGTTTAATCAAATTTGTTGAATTAATCAGTGGCATTTTTTAACACAGTGCGAAGTACTTGTCATTGTTACCTGCTCTGTCACACAGCAAACCTCATTTAACTCTCACTGATTCAATTCAGTTCAACTCTCCAAAGCTTACTCTTCGATCTGGTAGCACTGTCTTCCTGGCTGTTCCACAAACAAGACTCTCCATCTCTCAGCTCTGAATTTTCTCTCTGGCTATCCTTCATCCCTGGAATGATCTCCCTCCCTCACTTTGCCTGCAGATCTTCCTGGCCTTTAGGTCTCAATTAGAATTCCACCTTCTGCTTTCCCCAGCCCCTCTTAATTCCAGTGCCTTCCCTGTGCTAATTGTTTCCTATTTATTTTCTATGTGGTTTGCCTTGTATGTATTTGTTTGCATGTTTTCTCTCCTTAGGTTATAAGCTTCATGTGGGCAGCGACTGTCTTTTGCCTCTTTTTATATCCCCAGCATTTAGCACAGTGTCTGATACATAGTAAGCACTTAATAAATGTATATTACATTGAACAAACATTCATTAAACACCTGCAGTGGTGATACTGGGATAAGAAGAGAAATCTGCGGCAGCTACATGGTCCTTGTTCTTAAAACAACTCATAGCTAACATTATATAGTGGGTGTGTGGGTGTGTGTGTGTGTGTGTAAAATCTCATTTGACATCACAACAGTCCTGTCAGGGAGGTGCTATTATTCCCATTTTACAGATGAGGAAACTAAGGCTGAGAGAGATTAAGTGACTTGCGCAGGGTCACACAGCTAGTGTCTAAGATCAGAATGGAATTCAGATTTTCCTGTTACTGGGCCCAGTGCTGTATCCACATTGCCACCCGGCTTCCTTCATTAGAATAAAACACACACACACACACACTCTCTCACACAAACACACACACACACACTGAGTTAAATAATAGTGTAAAACAGCATGTGATTGGGGAGGTATCATGTATGGAAATAATATTAGACTTGGGGATCAGGAAATGTGTTCCAATCCCAACTCTGTCACTTACCATCTGTATGACCTTAGGCAAATCACTTAGCCTCTGGGCCTCAGCTCCCTCATGGTAACATAAGGAGGATTGACTAAATGTTCTGAGTTCTAGATCCCATCATTAGTACAAAAATGAATGTTACAAAGAAGTGTGGCTGCGGCCCTCAGTCAATTAACAAGCATTTATTAAGTACCTACCACGTGTCAGGCTGAACTCTGGAGTTACAAATACCAAGAGTAACAGTTCCAGTTCTCAAGAGACTTACATTCTATCATGGGAGATAATATTTAATACATACACCTATAAAATAAATAACAAGGTTTTATTGGTGGTGAAGGATTAGCAGATGATGGATTAAAAAAAAACCTTCATGTAGGAAGTAGACTTGGAAGGAATAAGGGATCAAAAGAAAGAGTGAATTCTAGTCTCTCTATATATGTGGGGGGGGACAGCCTCTGCAAAGATATAGAAATGGAAGATGAAATATTATATATGAAGGGGGGAGGGGAAGGAAATAAGCATTTATATAGCTTCTGTCATGGGCCAGGCCCTATTAAGTGCTTTTTACAAATACTGTCTCTTGATCTTCACAACCGCCTTGCAAAGTAGATGCTATTATTATCTCCATTTTACAGTTGAAGAACTTGAGGCAGACAGAGATTACATGATCTGGCATCACATCTTGAGTTCCTTTCAAGGGTCAGATTTAGTGCTCCCTCATACAAAATACCTTTCCTGACCCCTCTTTTCCTCCCCCTCAAAATGTCTTTTGTGTTTATTTTGTGTTAACTATGTACATTTTGTGCGTTAGCTCTCTCTCTTCCCCTCCCTCACAAGAATGTAAGTTCCTTGAGGTCAGAGACTATTATGTTTTTGTCTTTCGATATCTAATACCTAGCACAGGGTGGTCTCATAGTAGACATTTAAATAAATGGTTACTGAATTGAAATTAATTGTGCAAGATAGATGGATGGACCCTTGGATTGGCTGTGAGAAGAAGATACAGACACCTGATATGATGAACAAAGGTGAAGAAGTAGGAATTACACAAGGTGAGTTTGGGGGTTTGAATAAAGCTGGGATGGAACAGCAAAATGGTCATAGGGAATATCAGATCTGAGGTTGGAAAGGTAGGATGCAGCTAGATTCTAGAACACCTTGACTGCCAGTTTAAAGAATTCTAATTTGATACTGTTGATAGTGGGTACTGATCAAACCATTGTATTTCCAGTGCCTAGTACATTGCCTGGCATGAAGACAGTAGGCTCGTGAATTAATGCTTATTGAATGAATGAATTGGAACTGTAGGAACAGAGCAGTCACATTATGTAAGCAGTGATTTAGCAAGATGAATCTGGGAGGTGTGCAGAATAGACTGAGGGGAGGAAGCCATAAAGAGGAATATCAGAATTTAGCCTTTATAGCTCATATCTGTATAACACTTGAAGGTCTGCAAAGAGTGTCACATAAATTGTCTGACTCTCACAAAAACCCTATGAGGGTGGTCATATTCTCCCCATTTTACAGATAAGGAAATTGAAGAGGTTAAATTACTTCACTTTGGAAGTCACTTACACAACCAAATAAGTAGTACAGTGAAAAGAGGACTGCATTTAGAGCCATCAGACCTGGGTTTGAATCCCCCCCTCTACTATGTGTGTGTGACATTAAGCAAGTTACTAAACCTTTCTGGGTCTCATGTATTTGTGCTCATTGTCAGAGTAGACATTTGAACTCACATCTTTTTTTTTTTTTTTTGGCTTAGGCAGTTGGGGTTAAGTGACTTACCTAGGGTCACATAGCTAGTAAGTGTCAAGTGTTTGGTCTGAGGCCAGATTTGAACTCAGGTCCTTCTGACTTCAGGGCTGGTGCTCTATCCACTGCGCCAAAGCTGCCTCTGAACTCACGTCTTCCTGACACTCACACTCAACACTCCATGAATGCTTCCTCGTAGAGTTCAGACCACAGTGTATTAAAATTCATCCTTGCTCCATCTGTGAAGAAATTGCTATTAAGCAATTAATATTGTAAACAACATTTTAAAAGAAAAAAAGTGTTCAAGCACTTATGTTGGGGGGGGTCTAGTGGAAAGAGTTCTGTTTGAAGTCAGAGGGCCTGGGTTCTATTCCCCTACTGCCACTTGACCAGCTTTTGTGACATTGGGCATATAAAGTCACCTTTCTCTTGCTCTCTAAGATAAATGGGTTGGATTAGAGGACCTCTCAAGCCCTTCGAATTCTAATTCTGTTTTCTCATCTGACTACCGATTATCTGCTCTTAAAAGTGAATTACTAAAAACAGATTCCAATACTTTGTTGGTCAGTAAGGAGTCTTTTTAAAAGAGCATTTAAAATTATTACATAGTTCATATTTTTTTCTTAGTTCAGATTGACCTCCCAGTTTTTGGAGTTTTACAATTTTCTTCAGATAGAAGACCGATCTCTCAGAGAAACCTGACTCAGTTCTGGTCAGCCCTACCCTTTATATCTCAGTTAGCTCACCTGAGTTCCACTGTTTCTAAGGCTAAACTGACTATAAAAGTTGGCATCACTGAAAGGAACAGCAGTTGACTGATGTGAGTCAGGGGAGATGTGTTGAAAATTTCTTTAGTACTTAACATCAGAAGAATCATGACCAAAATGGGTGTCTGGTACATGTGTAACAAATTGTATATTTCAGATTCACTTACTTAAATAACTGGGATCCCTCTCTTCCTTATTCAATTCAAGGCATTTATTTTCAGTGCTTTTTATTTTTAATTTATGAAATTATACAAGCTTTTCTATAACATAGTAGAATTAAAAAAAGATGATTGCACACGAAATTGCAAATCTGTTGTGTGCAACTTGCTATTCCTTTTAAATATATAATAAAGTTGTCATGTAAATTTCTTTTTTTTCTTCTCTCCCTCCAGAGATGGCTACCATTAGACACAAATATGTATATATGTAAAATCATCTAGACATACTTCTGTTTATCAGTTCTTTCTCTAGATGCAGATAGCATATTCCTTCATATGTCCTTTGTAGTTAATTTGGGTATTTATAGGTCAAATGTCAATAATAATAAATCAAATAATAAGTCAAAATGACTTACTTGCTCAAAGTTCTTAAAAACAATGTTGCTGTTACTGTATACAACATTCTCTTAATTCTGCTCATTTTGCTCTTCATTATTTCATGTAAGTCTCTCCATGTTTTTCTACAATTAACAAGCTCATCATTTCTTATAGCATAATAGTCTTCCATCACAACCATATACCACAACTTGTTCAGCCATTCCCCAATTGATGGGCATCCCTGCAATTTCCAGTTCTTTGTTACCATAAAGAGAGCTGCTATAAATATTTTAGAACATATGTGTTCTTTTCCTTTTTCCCTATTTTTGGAAATAGACCTAGTAGTGGTATTGCAGAGTCAAAGGGGATAGGTAATTTAATAACTCTTTGGGCATAATTCCAGATTGAGTACATTGACTATATCATCTCTCTGAAATCCTTCCACCCCACTGGCCATAGGTTTCCTTCTTAACTCCTGATGGAGAGTCTACTATGACATTCATTAAGTTCATAACTCTGTGTTCGTGTGTGTGTGTGTGTGTGTGTGTGTGTGTGTGTGTGTGTGTGTATCTACTTGAAAATCTTTCTGGACCAAGACAGTCCTCATAAGAAAATTGCTTGGGTAATAAGCAATTTTCACAGTTTGTTTTGTTTTTGTTTTCAAGGATTTGGAAAACAAATAAATATCCTGTGGGAGATACTGCTTGATCAGGTTGGGGTGAGTTGGGGGGGAGGGAGAAATTACAAAAAAAATGTAAGTCTTTGCCATTGAGGAGTTTTATAACCTCTGGGGTTAAGTGAGGAATTGGTGTGGGGCTAGTATACACACATGTGACATTTTAAGCAACAATACCGGTCAATACATGAGGAAATGCCAAAATAGAAAGAATAAAGAGAAAAATCACAATGGTCAGTTCTTGATCTGGACCTTGAAGGGTGGATAAGATTTGGATAGAAAAAAGGATCTGGGTGGGTAGGAATTCCAAGTGAGGGAGTAGCAGTAGTCTTCCTACCACTCTGATGTGGTGGTTATGGTATGGGGTCACTACTTGGGGAAAGTTTGTTTTTCTTTAGAAAAGAGAAAAAGAAGAATGAGGTACTTATCTTAAAATCCAGACTGAAGCCCTGAAGTTTTCTGCCCAGTGAGCTTTAAGGATACCCCTCAGAATAAACAAAGGCGAGACAGTCTCCACCAGTCGAATTCCCTAGGAGCTCTCTGGTTGCTTGTTCTAAGTTTCTTTGTAGAATAGGCAGTATTTCATCTGATTGCCCCACACAGAGTCTGGGATGGGTTTACCCCCTTTAAATGTATCCCTTTAGGAGTTCTTGTGTTGGTTTTTTGTTTTTTGGGGGTTTGGGGTTTTTGTTTGTTTGTTTGTTTGTTTTTTGGTGCTTACTATGTCTCAACCCCAAAAGCCAATAATACAATTGATTGAGAATAATGGAATGTGAGAGTGACCTAAACAGTATTAAATTTTCTTGTGATGCTGCCTTTTCCCAGGAAAGTTTTTATACATTTTTAAGTTCAATCTTTTATCCCTTTTCAGACATTTTTTTTTATTCACTTGAGTTATTGTTTTCTTGAGATCTCTGGCTTTTTTATTAAAAACATTTGAGGAGGAGGGTCCTAAACCATTTGAACAGTGATTGCAGTTGGTCAGCTCTGGTTCATGTTGTCGTGTCTTACATTGGAAAAGACTTGATAGTTCTTTGGTACTTCTCTTCATCTCCTCGTAACAGTGAGTGGTGTGTGTGTCTGTGTGTCTGTGTGTCTGTGTGTGTCTAGTCCCTTTCACTGGAACCCTTAAAGCAAAGGAGTTGTGTGAGCTGTGGACAGAGACATTGGGACTCCTGATTGCTCTGTTTTGAGGTCAGCCTGTGCCCTTGAAATGAAATGCTGAGCCTCAATCAAAAATAACTCTTTAAAAAAAAATCATGCCCTTTGTGCACAATATTAAAACCTCTGTTGAGAAATTCTGCATGAGGAAGCCCTGGGTTGAGCAAGTCCAAAGGTTCCAGAGGTCTTCAGGATAATTCAAGGGAAGTAAAAGTAAATTGACCTATATACCCCAAAGGGGTCGATCGGAGAAAGGGAACAGGAACTGAGTCTTGTCAGATTTGAGGAAGCAGTCATTGATTGGCATCTGTGACCTTCTCCTGATTACTTTTTTATTCTCAGGGAAACATTCCTGAAGGTAAGAGTTGACCATCTACACTATGACCATTTAATGACTCTGGTTCGTTCAATCCAAGATTTTGCCTCTGATATCTTTTTAATGATGACTTCGAATAAATGAAGCACTAAGGATGATTCTTGGGAGGGCATGGCTGGTCTTCTGTGATATGTTCTGAAAAGATTAGGCATACATACTCCAAACAAACTTGTTTTCCTTAACAACCCAATATGTTTCTGTTATCCAGGAAATTATCTAAACCTATTTTGACACTATGAATCTTCAGTCTCTACCACCTCTTGAGATAATGAGGTTAATAAATTGACTTCATAGTGTGTGAAACTGTACTTCCCTGTTCTTCTCTTGGGGGTGGGGGGAGTGTCAGTGTGCAAAAAATCTACCTCTTGCAAATATCACTTCATTTCAGCAAGCACAAAACACATGTGATAGGCCCATAGCTAGGGCTACAGAAGCAGTATGTCATGTCATCCTTGACTTAAATGTACTTTTCATCTGCTTGGGGAAAGAAGACCTGAACATAAGTGACAGTACAAGGTGGAGTTATGTATTTAATACCAAAATGTGTGTTACTAACTACATAGGCAATGGGAGGTCAGAGGTGAAAAAGTCTTTAACATGGTTTAGAGAAAAGGGCACTACTTTTGGACTCGGAGGTCTTAGTTCTAATCCTGGCTTTGTAGCAAATCACAATGAGGAGGAGAAAGGGGAGAGAAAGGGACAGAATTTGAAACTGAAAATTAAAAATAAGAATTAAAAAAAAACTGAGCCTTAGTTTCCTCATCTGAAAGAGAAGGGCAATAAACTACATGATCAATTTCTAAGAAACCTTTCTTTTCTAAATCCTGTGGTATGGTCAAGAAAGGTTTCCTGGAGGAGGGAGGTCTTAAGCTGGGCCTTGAAGAGTAGTTAGGACTTGTAAAATAATAATAATGAAAAATCTCATTTGTCTGTTTCTTAAAAGGTTTTATAGCCTGCTTTCCTCATCCTCACTTTGTAAGATCACTTTTGTAAGTTATTATTATTGTCCCCATTTTATAGACAAGGAAACTAAAATGATATCATGTTAGATGTAATTCAGCAAAGGCATGATTGAATTCAATAAACTTTTATTGAGTGTCTCCTACTTGTAAGGCATGATGCTAGGTTGTAGAGATGATAAGATAAAAATAACATACTCCCTTACTCTCACCGAACTTACTTTCTGTCCATTTTGGTACAGAGTAGCAGAGAAAACTTTACAAGTGAAGGAGCCATATAGAAAAGGCACAAAGGTGTAAATGAACCTGACATATGCCGGAGGGAGTGAAGAAACCAATATGACTTAAGTAGAGGGTTCACATTCAGGGACTACTGGGGTAAAAAGTTAGATAGGCAGGAGATATGACCTATAGAATTTTTGAATTATTGTCAAGTTCTTTGGTTGGGAACTCAGGTGACAGATTCCTTTCTATTCCAGGTAGAGATCCAGGTTACATTAACAATGGGGCAGAAGGTAGAATTAGAACAGGCCTCACCAGTTTTTGAGGAGGCTTCAGCCTAGCACAAAGCACAAGATAATAAATTAGCCTCTGGCCTAGAGTAGCCAGTCTCCCAGAAAGGAACAAACTTCAGAGACAAGAGACAAAGCCCCGTTTACAATAATGACTGGCACCAAATTTTTGTTGACTGACTCCAGCATATAACTTTTCCCCATCTCTAGCTTAGTCATTAATGGAGGCCAAACATAAACCTTTTGAGTTACTTGTGACATTCTTTGTGGGTGCACACATGTGTGTATGTATAAATAGGGGCTTACAAAGAGACAGTATGTATTTGAGTTGAATGCCCCTCATACTGTCAACTCATGTTGATGTGAGCAGCTGCTGCCTCTATTTGCATAAAAAAAACACAAGGGGGAAGAAAATCAGAGAGCAAATCAATAATTGTTTTAAAAATATAGTAATTGAAGGGATTAAAAACTCTGGAGTTAATTGTTTGCAAAATTGTAGAGCGATTTCTGCACCTCAATTTCCCTTGAAGTTTTTGGCTGCTTTGGGTGATCCACCTCCATAATGCTCAGTTAGCTAATCATCTTGACTTGAATCTGGACTTGAATCGTTCTCTCTGTCTGTCTCTGTCTCTGTCTCTGCCTCTCTCTGTCCCTCCCTCCCTCTCTGTCTCTCCTTGTGGTACTTGTGGCAGATTTGTAGGGTAGTGGGAGGGCCTCTGGAGGAGGGCAGGATATGCTGCCTTGGGTGGTTAAAGATTTTTGTTTAATTCCTGATCCTTCGAGAGCTGATGAAAGAGTGAAGGAGACCATCCCTTTCTAAGAAGGCTTTTTACCTCTATCTCCTCACCTCGAGTTGGTAGAAGAGAAGAAATTATTGGCTGTGAGCAGCAAGTGGGGACTTGTCATGTATTTAAGAGGGCAACAGAGTAACATATCAGCATGTATGCAGTGACACCTCACTAGTCACTTATGCAAAGTTCATTTATCTGACAGCCTCTTCTGTAGAGAACACAGAAGGATACAAAAGAAAGGGCTCTGAAAACAATCAAATTCAGTGTCACAAAGTCAATTTTAAAAGTTCATGCTTTTGACTTCAGTCCATCTTCCTCCTTGTTACCAAAGTGATTTTCTTTTAAGTTTAGATCTGACCATGTGACTCCCTACTCAATAAACTTCAGTGGTTCCCACTTGCCTACAGGTTCAAATTTTAAAACTGTTAATTTTTTTTAAAGCTCTTCGCAACCTGGTCCCATCCTGTCTATTTTGCTTTATTGAACATTATCTCTCCTCCTCACTCACATTCAACCAAACAAGCTTTCTTTTTGTGCCTCTCGCACAGCAGAGAATATCTCCCATGACTGATCTCCCTGCCTTTGCTCTGGAGGGCCCTTGTGCCTGGAATGTCCTCCCTCCTTCCCGCTGCCTCACAGAATTCACTCCCCTCAAGGCAAAGTTCAGATTTTATTTTCTACACAAAATCTTTTCTTATCACCTCAATGGATGGTGTCCTCCCTCTCAAGTTACTTTGTCTTTAACTACTTTGTATTTGTTTATTTATTCTCTTTATGTTTATTCTGTATTGTCTTCCTCATTAGAATATAGGTTCCTTAGGAATAGCGATTCTTTTATTTTTATCTTTGTATCTCCATTGCCTAGCACAACATCTGGCACATAGTACATAGCTACTTAATAAATACTTGTTAATTGATTGATCCTTTGATAGCAAGGGATTCTTAACCTGGGGTCCATGAACTTTTTAAAAAATCTTTACAACTATATTTCATTGTAATTCATTTCCTTTTTAATTCTATGTATTTTAGTTTATGCATTTAAAAACATTATTCTGACAATGGTCCATAGACTTCAGCAGACTGCCAGAGGGATCCATGACACACCTCAGAATGGTTAAGAACCCCTGTTCTAGAGACACACAGAAAGCAGATGGCCTCATGGTGAGGGAGGAGAGAGAAAAATTATTTTTAAAAACACAAGAAAAAATAACTCAAGATGCATTACCCAGGGCAGCTAGGTGGTGAAGTGCATAGAGCATGGGCCCTGGAGTCAGAGGACCTGAATTCAAATGTGGCCTCAGACATGTACTAGCTGTGTGACCCTGGACAAGTCATTTAACCCCAGTTGCCAGAGGTGGGGGGAATTAAGGAAGGAAGAAAAGAAATAAAGAAAGAAAAACATGCATAGCCAGCTTAGAACTATGTTGTAGAGAGGTCAAAGAAGCCTACATTCTTCAAGGCAATGACATGATGGCACACTACAGCAGCTAAAGTTCAAATTGATTACCTGAGATCAGCACGAAAGGGTTAAATGATGTTTAGCTTGTTCTGTTTTAAAAGGAAGGGAAATGTATGGTGTATTTTATGAAGATCAACACTTAAAGCTGATTAAAATGAAGCTGATGTTGGAGAAAAGCTTTAGCTACCCAGTAAAACTGCTTCTTCCCCATGGTAGCAGATAAATGAAATGTTACTGTGCAGAAGTGCCCATTTTGGCTTTTTCCAGCAACTCAAATGAACTTTTTTTTTTTCACTTTAGACCGGTGGGAGTGTTGGCCTCTTTGTCCTTCACTTAGTTTGCCCAGTTAAGAGCTAGTGCCAAAGGACAGAGGCATATCACCCTGTCTTTTTCCCCCTTATGTTCTGTTGTTACAAAAAGAAGGGAAGAGGGGCAAGCAGTCCATAAAATTAGGAAGATGGAAAAATTAGATAATATAGAAAGTCTTTGATGAAAGAAGAAATCTCATCATCTCTTTTTGTTTTACCACTTTGCTATTCAGAGCACTTTCTTGTCCGTCATCTCATTCAGTCTTCACTGCTTCCCTATGAGGAAGAAAGGACAGGGATTCACATCTTCTCTGTCAGTATCTTCATCTGTAAAATTTATTCATTCTTTCAACAACAGTGTATTAAATGCCAGCTCTGTGCAATGACTGTATTAGGTTCCCTGCCCTTAAGGAGTTAGTATGGCATCCGTATTGGTCTGGGCCATCTTTTTGCTTCCATGGGGGCTTAAATATAAGCAACATATTGTCAGATGTTTGATCTAAATTCAAGGAGAGGGGCAGAGACTTAAAAGGATGAAAAATGGTTGGAGAAGGACAGAAAAGCCTACTTCCTAGGCAGGGACTCAGCTCAATCCATTGTCCTTGTTCCTTTATCCTCCCTGCCTTAGAACATAAACTCATGGACTATTTATTACAACTTGAAAGATCCTTAGAGATCAATGTGACATAGTGTAAGGGAACTGAATTTGGAGTTCAGAGACCTAGATTTGAATCCAGCATCTGCTACTTGCCCTCTCTGGGCAAATCTCCTCTGGGCCTTAGTTTCCTTTATCTGTAAAACAAGGGTGTTGGACTGGGTGATCTCTAATATTTCTCCTCCACTTTCAATTCTGAGATTTCAATCAGACCTCATTAATATCTGGTAGAAAGAAGGACTTGAACCCAGGTCTCCTGAGTCCAAGTTCACCATAACAAATCCAGATGTTTTTTCTTGGGACACCTGGAGGCAGGCTGACAGAAACCCATTATCCACTGCCTGTCATCAGCTGCTGAGTTTGTCTTGCTGAGCTGTATGTTTGACTGGCATTAATGCTGAGGTTGCACGGTACGCCCTACTCCTTAAGCCATGGGTTTCTTTTGAGCCTTCGATACATCTGTGAATGTATCTAGTGAGGCCTTTCCCTGTTTTTTTGAATGGGAAGAGGGAGTAGAGGAGCAGGAAACGTGAGGGGTGTCATCCAGGTGGGGCAGTGGGATTGCCTTTGTTCTTCCCTGAACCATCCCGTGTTTGTTGTTTTGTCAGAATGGTTGGAATCTCTTTTGAATGACAGAACTATATGTGCCTCCAAATGTATGTTAGACCATTTAGCTGGATAGGGTCTGGGCCTCTCTAGCTTGGTTCCTACTTTCTGTTCCTTGGTTTGTTGATTGGAGAAAACACTTCCTGCAGGGTGCTTTGCAGGTATGCTTCACTTCATGCAATTTTTGCTGTGTTCCTTCAGAAGTTGTGGACTTTTTTTTTTTTTGGTTAATGAAATATGTTAGGAGATGATTACTGCTGTGGAGGTAACCTGAGGCAATGTGGCCAGGAAGACCTAGGTTCAAGTCCTCTTTTTAGTATTTACAGTGTGATGCTGGGCAAGTAGGCAGTGCTCAGAATCTACCTGACCATGTATAGGTAGAGTTTCTTCACTCAGGAATTCCATGTACTAGTGAAATCACAGGTCAAGTCTCTGTCCCTGTGGCCTGACTTTCTGTAAAATGAAGAGTCTCTTTGCAAGCCAGATACTGCCCTTAGTTTATCTGCCTTGTTAATTTGGATGTCTATTTCTCAAATAGTGATAGGCTGTCAGATCTGGAATGGGTAATAATAGCCGCCCACACTTATATAGTATTTTAATATTTACAAAACACTTTCCTTAGAATGGCTATTCTAAAGAATAAGTAGTAATATAGTCCCTATTTTACCAGAGAGGGAATTGAAGTTTGCGTAGATTAAGAGATTTGCCCAGTGGTGCAGCTTGACAGAGTTATAGCCTTGATCAGAACCCAGGTCTTCTGACTGAGTCTAGGACTTTTTCTATGATGCCACTGTGTCTCTCATGGTTAGTTTTTCTTAGAGATCATTTCATTCAATACACTCATTTTTTAACTGATGACAAAACCAAGACCTAAAGAGGTTGTGATTTAGCCAACTGTCTTTATTTAGCATATTAGTGGCAGTCTCCTGACTAGAACCTTTTTTTTTTTCTGTACATGGCACGTTGGGATTTCTTAATGTGAGACTTGTCTATATTTTTTTCTAGGAGACTCTCCTTCTGGGTTACTAGATTTTTTTCCCCCACAGCCTTAGTACTGAAATATTTCTGCTACTAACACTTGTACCTTCATTTACAGAAATCGGTTTCCCCCATACCTCCCATTCCACTCTTAGAAGTGGAAAAAAATTCATTTGGCTCCTCAGATTTCCTAAATGTCCTGTCCCAAGGGAAGAGTGTGTGGATAGTTTGTTTCCTAAACATTCTCTGGGAATTGCAGAATGAGCCTTGCATTCCAGGCTGCCCCAGCTTGCACAGTTTCCAGCCGGAAATTCTATAGTATTTGCTCTAGGATTCCAGTGGGAATGACCCCGGACAGTGGCATTTTCTCGTCCTTGTTGATTTCCCCACCAGCACGTGAAAGTCTGGGACTTCAGGTGGAAGTTGAACATAATGGCCCCATTAATCACCATCCATCTGTAAGGTATAAAGTCGTTACAGTATAATTTATGGTGCTCCGTGTACAAACTTGGGAGAGTGTTTGTGGCCAGTGGGTGACTGGGATGAAAGCCAGCATCTGTTGTCAATGTAATGTTCTTTAATGTTCTTCATCTAAATATTTATTTATTTGAAACTTTGGTTCCTTTAGAAAATTAGAGCCTGGAAAAATGGAGGGTTTCCTTTGGAAATCCAAATTGCTTAACTGTTGTGGAAAAAGAAAAGGCAAGAAGCAGACATATCATCTCAAAGCAACCAAAACCATCTCAGAGCATTCATCCAAACTGTCTACTATACCTGAGATATGATCCCTAGTCATCTCCACTTGTCAGAATCCATCTTTTCTTTCAAGGCTCTCCTCAGGGGCCACATTCATCATGAAGCCATCACTAATGCCCTGAAATGGAAAGTTTTCTCTCCCTTCTTAGATTTTCTTATAGCACTTCTTCTGGATTTCTCCTTTGCCCCTTTCACAATCTACTTGATGATATTCTGCTTATCTGTTTACGTCTCATAACAGCCTACAAACTCCTTAAGGGAATTCTGCTGTCTCTACCACTGTTTTATCCTGGAGCTTCCCCTTCACGCGTGGTGCCTCTTTGCCCTGGATCATCCTACCACCCCTGTGGCTTGCTCACCATGGAATATCCTTCCACCAGACTTGCATGCCCCCTTCTCCCCATTTCTGAGTTCCTCCTGGAGCCTCCATTTTGGGAAGAGGCCCAGGCTCGCCTGCCATTCCCCTTCCAAATCTATCCCTAACACTCTGGATTTCAAAATCAATATCTCTGCCTCCTCCCTACTATCATCCCCTCCAGCCCACCCCCACTTTTCAACTCCCCTTTGTGTATTGTCTCCCCCCATTAGAATGTAAACTACTTCAGGGCAGGGACTTTTTTTTATCTTATATTTATATCCTAAGTGCTTCACACAGGGCTTGACACAAAAATCCTTAATAAATGCTTGTTTTCTTCCTGCCTTATTTTCAGGCTGGAACTGTGTTATCTTTATATTCTTAGTGCTTAGCATAGTAGTTGTACATAGTAGGTGCTTAATAAATGTTTGTTAGGTGAGTCAAAGTATTTGTGGTGGAATGTATAGTACGCCAGAGGTGTCAGACATACAGTCAGTGGTCCATTGCACTTCAACACTCCTAAGTGCGACCAGACCAGATTAAAATATAATTAGGAAATATTAACAAAATAAAAATATAGAACATAGATAATGTTAATATGTGGTTTTCTAAGTCAATATGCTTCCCACAGGGATCTTTATGTATGGTTTAGTGGCCTCCAGGGGCAGCTAGGTGGTACAGTGAATAGAGTGCTGGACTTGATCTTATCTTCCTGAGTTCAAATCCAGCCTCAGAAACTTACCAGCTATGTGACCCTGGGCAAGTCACTTAACCCTGTTTGCCTCAGTTCCTCAACTATAAAATGAACTAGAGAAGGAAATGTCAAACTATACTTTGCCAAGAAAAGCCCAAATGGAGTCATGAAGAGTTGAACACAACTGAATAGCAACAACAATTAGTAGCCTCCATTTCTGTTTTATACCACTATGGTACACGATCAGTCAGTCAATCCATCAATTCATGGACATTTGTTAAGTAACAATTCCTTCCCTCCTCCCACCCTTAAAGAGTTTACAATCTATAGTCCAGGTGACATAAATAATATATACTTATATAGATATACACAAGATAGATACAAGATAATTTTGGGAGGGAGAAAAGGTACTAGTGGTTAATAAGAACTGGAAAGGCTTCATGTAGAAGGTGGTACTTGAGCTGGGCCTTGATGGAAACTGGAGATTATCAGAGACAGAGATGAGACAGGTGATACATTCCAAAAATGGGAGACAACCAGTGCAAATGCATGGAGACCAGAGGTAGAGTGCCATGTATGAGGAACAGTAAGAAGGCCAGTTTTGCTGGAGGGAATATTTGCTTTCTCTTATTCACAGTTTTTTACATGTCTTGCCTCCTCAGATTACAAGCTTTGTGAGGGTACATATCATGTGTTCTTCTGCATCTCCCAAAACACCTAGAAGACATATATACTTAATAATACTTATTGATTGAATTAATTAATTTGGAACTCCCAAGCCCTTTTCATTCATTTTTTGTTGTCAAAAAATCTTTTTAAAACATCTACATTATTTTACTGCTTTAGTCTAGTTTAGTTATTGTAAGTGTATTTTTTCTGACTGGCAGCCTTTCAGAGTCTCATGTCCTTCATGCTAAGTGTCAGTGACCTGTGGGTGAAGATGAAGAAGATGAACTGAGCCCAGGAAATAGTTTGGAAGTTAATTTTTTAAAAAAATCTCTGCTGTAGCCTGTCATCTTAAAGTGATAGGCAGCAGCATAGAATGGTTAATTGAGGTCTCTTTTTCTTTGTAGTTAAGGTTTTGCTGTAAATGGAGCTGTCATCCTCCACTAGGATATTTGCTTACTTCCATATGCCCTAGAAGGATGTCTTTGCTTCCTTGACTCACAAAACCAACTCAAGGCTTGTTTTGTAGGGCTATTCTAAGCTGGTCCAAAATATGGTAATCCATTCCCTCTAGACTGAAGAGACCCAGAGCAAATTTTTGAAGGACCCCTATACTTTATTTCAAAATGAGCTCCCTGAGATGACTGCATAATTGATTCCCCTTCTACCCCTTCACTGGAGTCCTTGAGGAACAGCTGCTTGATCTGAGATTCTGTTTAACTGGAGTAATGTTAAATCTCCCCATACTTCCTCCTAGATAATTCTAGATTGTTGGGGTGGGGGGAAGGGGGATGGGGAGTAGGGAAAAGTGAGGATGGAGTCAGGCAATGGAAAGGTAAAGTAGATTAATTCCTAGAGGAGTTTTAAGACTCTTGATACAGTCTCAGCAAAGGAGCCCTTACCCATACGTGAGGTCTGTACAGAACTGCAAAGCACTAATGAAAATGTCATTTCCCTAAGTGGTCCTTGGGTGCTTCAGGAGTGCTCTTGGGGCGAGAGGCAGATGGATCCTAATCACATGAGGGCTTCTCAGGGATGGAGAACAAACAACCATGTTTAACAAGGCCATTTTGGGTCCCAGGCAAAGCATTTTGCATCCGCCTCTACTTCAGACTTAGAGAGCCCCCCTCACCTTGCCAGCAGTTGATCTAATTCCGTGCTCAAGGGAGTGTAAAAGAAAGAAAACAAACCAACCTGAATCAGCCCTGGGTTTGAAGAATGAGGTGGTTACCCTAGTGACTGGCAGTCTGTCTTTCTCTTGGCTTTTGTAACCCACTTGAACGTGACTAGCAGTAAAAGCCAGAGCAGCAGTTCAGGGAAGTATAGAGAGAGAGTTGGGTTTTTTCCTTTTTTTCCTTTAATCTCTCTCTCTTTTTTTAAACATGGTACAAGTTGGAACAGAGACCTAGTTGTTTGACTGTTTAGCTGTCTTGTGAACTCCATAAAAGTTCATTCCTTCCTAAGTAATGTTTTAAAATCATCTCTTGCAGCCCAGTGAGGATGTTATGGACTGAATGGAGAAGTTTGTTTCTTAGCTTTCTGAAAGAGCTGGAAAAATGCCCATTAGAAGAACTTTTTTTATATGTGGTAGATGATTAGGTTACAACTAACTAGACTAAAATATAGGTAATGGGTAGACTGGGGACCTATAATAGGGATAGAAAATCTTCCCAGCTGTAAATTGGATCATCTTACTGGTGACTGAGGACAGCTCACATAAGCCAGAAGGCAACTGGGTGACGCAATGGAAAGAGTGCCAAGCCTGAAGTCAAGAAGACTCATCTTTCTGAGTTCAAATCTGGTCTCAGACACTTACTGGCTGTGTGACCCTGGGCAAGTCACTTAACCCTGTTTGCCTTAATTCCCTCATCTGTAAAATGATCTGGAGAAGGAAATGGCAAACCACTCCAATATCTTTGCCAAGAAAACCCCACATGGAAGTCATGAAGAGTCAGATACAACTGAAGATGACTGAGCGACAACAAAAACATCAGAGTCAAGACAAGACTGATTCAACTGCAAGTTAATTTGGTTCAATTTAAGAAAAGTATTTATTAAATAGCTAGTTTATTAGAGTGGAAGTGATCTTAGAGATCATGTAAAATCCTTTCTTTCATAGATGATGAAACTGAGACCCTCAGTTTCTTCATTTATAAAATCAAGAAACTTTAGATGATGAAGTTTATCCAGCTAATCATTCCACAAAAATAGCAGAGTCAGTCAGTCAGCGTTTAGTAAGCTCCCACTATATGTCAGGCACTGTACTAAGTGCTAGAGATACGAAAGGCAAAAGATATGGGGCAGCTAGGTTGGCGCAGTGGATAGAGCTCTGGCCTTGTGGAGGACCTGAGTTCAAATTCGGCCTCAGACACTTGACACTTAACTAGCTGTGTGACCTTGGCTAAGTCACAACCCTGATTGCCTCAGCAAAAAAAAAAAATAAGGCAAAAGATAGTCTTGCCCTGAAGGACCTCACAGTCTTATTAGTTATTATGTATGCTATTGGGCAATACAAAGAAATCCATGACACTGGCACTTCTCCAAAGGAGCTGACAATTGAGAAGACAAGATTTATACATGAATGAATAAGGACTAGGTGTCAAGCGCTGTGCTAAGAAATGGATATACAAATAAAAAAAAATCAAAGACAGCCCTTGTCTTCAAGAAGCTTACATTCCGATAAAGGAGAGTGGTAGGTATTTTGGTTTACAGGTGTAAAAATAATTAACATAGGATGTAATAAGTTCCTTGTGAGTAAATCAGGACAGCTCAGAGAAAGGAGTGATCATAATGATTTGAAATAATTAGGAAAGGTTTCTTGGAAGAAACATATTGAACTAGACAGTAAAAGAGAGGTAAGGTTTGGATAGGCAGTGTTAGGGATAGGGTCCATTCTAGAGAAGCTTCTGTACTGTTTGTTGTTCCTAGCACAGTGCTTTGCACAAGTAGGTACTCAGTAAACATATGTGAAATGTTTCATGGCATGGAGGCCAGGGGCTGAAACCATAACTCTTCCTGGTTCAGGGCATGAAACTAAGGGCTGGTGACTACCAGGGTAGACCCAAGAGTTGGAAAAAGAGTTTGCTCTAAGAGATTTCTCCCTATGAGCTCTCCCCTTTCCTTACTATCTTTCCTTTGCGTGAAAGCTTTCTGGAGACAGCTGCTTTATTTGCTGAACCTAGGAGGAGAAGGAGGAGGAAAAGCATTGTTCAATGGGAACCTTCAACAACTCCTTGCTTCTCCCTGGTGCTTGAGCTCACTGCCCCTTCTTTACTGGGAAAACTGTAAAGCACCTCTGGATTTGGGACTTTGGCCTCCAATTGTTTATTGTTGTTCTTCCAGAAATCATGTGTTGGCACATGCTGTATTAAGATCATTATCACAGAATGGATCATAATTGAGACCACTGTCAGCGGCCTCTAGTGGTTTTAACCCCACAGATCTGTAAACTGGTCTTTCCTTTGTTCCAGTAGTAACAATTTTATAATGTGCCAAAGGAGAATGTGAGCCAGTATTTGTTTTATCATTTACATAGATAGCTGCTGTTTTGCTCAGACACAGACCAGGAAGCTTTGAGAGAGCCGAGAAAATGGCCCAAGATATTACCTGTATAGCAGAACCTTCTTGCCCCGAAGCAAGTAATTTTCAAGGAAATTCAAAGTAGATTAAGTCTATTATCTGAGATCAACCCCAGCATTATTACATCTTCCCACTTAGCTCCTGTCTCCACCCTCCAACTTTCAATTTTGTTGATTATGGTAGAGAATTTTCCCAGTCCTTCTCCATAACAATATAACTAAGAGCTTCATCTTCCTGCCAAAATTGGGAAGATTTGATAAGCCACACATTCATGTAGCTCTTTCAGGATGGGAAGAAGATGGGGTGAGGAAGACATGTCACATTTTATTCACTTGGCTTAAAATTGCTGATCAGCTAATCTACTGTAAGAGACTTTGTGGTTTACGAGCAAAGTCCGGTTTCAGTTTCAGAATTTTAATGTTGAAACTGGAGCTTGGTAAACATCTGCAGTATCATCTCCTTGGATAGGTAGAACCAAGAGGCAGGAAGCTGAGTTATTACTCCTGCCTCAGAAAAGACAGTCTGAATAGTTTCATATACTATTTATCTTGGCCAGCTAACTGGGAGACTGGGTGTCCAGCTGAGGAAATTGTAAAGTTCATAGCCCAAACTGGATGTAGGCACCAGGATCTCTCTTGATGAAAAGAGACACAGCTTGGTTGTTAGTTAGATCCATCCATGAAATAGTTATCCAATCAATACCTTCTGAAAATAAGGAAAGCAGAATTAGAGCAAGATATACAGTGACAACCAAGTAATTTTTTTAAAGGTTAGAAAATTCAAGGGGGAAATAGAAGGAAAAAAAAGTCAGAAGGGGGACCTGAATGCAAAGAGCATGTTTAAGTTAATATGCCCACTTCAAGAAAATTAAAATACTTACTGAGTTCAATTGAATTGCTTCTCTTGCCTGAATTGACCACCCCATCCTTTCTACCTATCCAAATTATGCCCATCCTTCCAGGAATAGCACAAATCCCACCACTTCGTTGGAGCTTTCCCTGACTATTCTTGCCTTCTCCTCTTTCTTTAAGATCTGATTTCAGATCTGGCCCAAGTCACTTATTAGCTGTGTGACCCTGGGCAAGTCATTTTGCCTCAGTTGCCTCATATAGAAAATGGAGATTGTAAAAGCACCTACATCCAGGGTTGTTGGGAGGATCAAATGAGATCATCCTTGTAAAGCACTTATTACAATGCAGTGCCTGGCACATGGTAAGCACTATATAAATGTTAGCTACTGTTACTGCTGTCATCATCATTATTATTATTTATTATTAATTATTAATAACCTAGCACTTACAGTCTATGTTATGTACAACCCAGTATTTTATTATAGCGTGTCTTGTATACTATTGTTCTATATATGTGTTCTGATTTCTCAGATAGACTGTAAGCTTCTTAAGGATTTAGACTATGTTTTCTTCTTTTGTACCTCCTGAAGTACCTAGCAGGAGACTAGGCAATTAATAGCTACACCAGAGTGCTTGCTGTTTGATCAAATTGATTTGAAAAACCAGTGGTGTGAAACAGCTGCCTTTAGCCCAGACTTGGCCTTCTGCAGAAAGTCATCGTGAATTATTTGACCTATCAAATTAACATGCTTTCTTTTAAAAGAGGGCGCAGTTCAGTAATCACCATGGTTTTCCAGCTCTTTTACCACTGAAAACACGAAGTTCTATGATACAAGTTAGTGGCTTTGCCACTAACTCACGTGTGTGACCTTGGGAAAGTGTCTTCACCTGGGACTCTGTTTCCCCATCTATAAAGGAAGAAGTTAAGACTTTAAGATCCTTTCTAGTTCTGACATACTGGGCTTCCACAAAATGAAATATGGTCATAGCCAGTAGGTCTGAAGCTGTTACTATTGTGTAATTTTACCCTCTACTATATGTAGTGGAAGTAAGTCTTTCTGGTAAGTGCCCCAACATATTAAAATTTGAGCACAAGAGCTGTAATTTCTGGATTAGAGATATTAAGTCAAACTATTTTTTAAAATATCATAAGCCTCTTTATCATTTCTAAAATGTGCAATCTTTTGTATTGTTATTCAGTCATGTCCAATTCTTCTTGATCCCGTGAACCATACTGTCCATGGAGTTTTCTTGGCAAAGATAATAGAGTGGTTTGCCATTTCCTTCTCCAGTGAATTAAAGCAAACAGAGGTTACCCAGGGTCACATAGCTACTAAGTATCTAAGGTTGGATTTGAACTCAGGTCTTTCTGATTCCTGGTCACTGAGCCATCTAGCTGCCTTTTATCTTTTATCTATGTGAATCTAATACCAATGGATCTACTGTAAGTATACCATGAAATTTGAATGATTTCTTTCCGGATTTGGTCATCAATTTGCATTAGTCCATTCCTTTTTTTTTTTTTTTAGGCCATGGGCCCTTGTTTTTAGTAACATACTATGTGATGAGTGGCTAGGCTTAAAACTGTAACTATAAAAAAGAACAAAGCTGGCAGAGCCAAGATGGTGGATTAAAGGCAGTAACACAGATAAACTCTCTAGACAACTTTAAATTAATTCCTCAAGTAGAATTTCGGAGCAATAGAGATAATAAAAGAGATAATCAGGGAAACTACACTTTGATAAAAGGTACGATAGACAGTGAAGCAATATCAAAAATTTTTACAGCAGGTTTCTCTGATAAAGGCCATGTTTCTCAGATATGTAGGGAACTGCGTCAAATTTCTGAAAATAAGAGCTATTCCCCAAATGATAAATTATAAAGGGATATGAACAGGCAGTTTTCAGAAGAAGACATCAAAGCTATCTACAGTCATGTGAAAAGATCACTATTGGTTGGAGAAATGCAAGTTAAAACAACTCTAAGGTACTGCCTCATACATATCAGAAATGACAAATGCTGGAAGGGATGAGGAAAATAGGTACATAAATGAACTGCTGGAATAGTTGTGAACAATTCCAATCATTCTAGGGAATAATTTGGAACTGTGGCTGAAGGACTGAAAAACTGTGCATACTCTTTGGCCCCACAATACCACTGGATCCATACCCCAGAGAGAACAAAGAAAAAGGAAAAAGACCTATATGTACAAAAATATTTTAGCAGTTCTTTTTGTGATTGCAAAGAATTAGAAATTGAGGGAATGCCCATCAATTGGGGAATGGCTGAACAAGTTGTGGCATATGATTGTGATGGAATACTATTGTGCTGCAACAAATGAGGAGAATGACTTCAGAAAAAAAACACGAGAAGACCTATGTGAACTGATGCAAAGTGACATGAGTGGAACCAGAAGATCATTGTACAAAATAACAGCAATATTGTAATCATCTTAATTGTGAAAGACTTAGCTATTCTGATCAATACAACGATCCAAGAAAATTCCAAAGGACTCTTGATGAAAATGCTGTTCACCTCCAGAGAAAGAACTGATGAACTCTGAGTGCAAATTGAAATATAGTTTTTTCACTTTACTTTTCTTGCTTTTTTTGTCATGATATGACTAATATGGAAATGTTTTACATGATTTCACATGCATAATTGATATCATACTGCTTGCCTTCTCAGAAAATTGGGGTAGGGTGAGAGGAGGGAGAGAATTTGGAGGTAAAAAAATTCTTTAATGTTTTTAAATAAATAATAACTTTTAAAAAAAGAAAATAACAAAGCTGATTGGCTCACATCAGGTTAAAACCTTTTTTCACCATGCTTTAACCAAATTCTAAAGCAAGGGTTCTTAACTCTAGTTCACAACTGATACATTTCAGAGGGTCCATGAACTTAGGTGGGAAAAAATTTACATCTTTATTTTCACCAATCTCTAATTGAAATTTGACATTTCCTTCAATTATTTAAAAACTTTATTCTGAGGAGAGGCCCATAGGCTTCACCCTTCCAAAAAGGTCCATAACACAAAAGAGGTTAAAAAAACACCGCGCTTTAAAATACTATCGATAGACATATTTCACTAACATATGGATTTTGTGAAGGAATCTGTACCCAGAGAATCAGTTATAGGCTGCTATACTCATTGCCAACTAACTCACAAACACCAAAGTCTTTGTGTTGCCAAGGACAGTGCCATGTATTCAAGGGGCACTCATTCAATATTAGTTGATTTAGTTCTCCCTTACCTTACCTATTTCACAGGAGTGTTAAAAGGAAAATGCTTTCTAAATTGTTAAAATACTATATAACTGTAAATGATGGTTGATTTCTTAACCCGTCCCAGTAATGTAACTGCTTATTGGACCCATGGAAGGAATCTTTAAGATTTATCTTCCTTCCCCATGCTAAGTTCCAAAGTAGCTTTTAAAAAGTTTTATCAGTGCATATTTTTTACATCACAATTCTGGATATATGTACTGTATCCCCTCCCCCCAATTAAACCTTTCATTTTAACAAAGAAAAGCAAAAATATTTTTTATTTGTAATTATGTTTTTTATAGTACCATCATCCCTCTCCCATCCATCAAAACCATCCCTTTTAAACCAAAAATAAAAATTAAGGAGAAAGTGGCGGAGGGAACAGTTCAACAAACCATATAACATATCATAGCTGGTCTTTAAATAATAGCTTTTTTAAAAAAGTCTCTTTCCACTGACATTTGCCAAAATTTCTTTTAAAACAAATATTTGCATTTCTCCCATTGTGATTTTCAGACTTAAGGAGAAGTTTATTTTGTTTAAAGGAGGAAAAACTTTTCTTCTGTTCCTCCTATTAGAACATCAGATATCAACATCAGAGATGGAGAAGGAGTCAGCATGGTGTCAAGAAAAGAGAGCAGAATCAAAAGACCCAGAGTCAAGAGCCAGCTCTTGTTTCTTACTACCTATGCTACCTTGGGCAAGTCAGATATACCTCTTTGGACATCAGTTTCTTTCTATGTAAAATGAGGACATTGGATTAGATGATCTTTCAAGCCCTTTCCAGCTCTAAATCTCTGATATGATGATTCATCTTCTCTATGTCCTATCCCACCCTTACTACAAAAGCTGTGGCTTCTGAATGGGAAATCTGCAGAAGATTACTTTAGCATTGAGTGGTTCAACAATCAGGGCCTTCCTCAGCTGAGCAAGTCTCTTAAACCAACACTGCAGCTCATAGGTTTCTTAGGTAGTCATTTGTCACCTTCCCATTGAAGACTTGCATTTTCATAAATAAAAAAACTTTCAGAATCATAGACATTTAGAGCCGGAAGAGACCTTACAGGTCGTCTGGTCACGGAATCTGAGTTGGAGGGGTCTTCAGAGGACATCTGAGACTATTTTATGGAGAACTCACAAAGGAGCACTCATGTGGTGGTCAAAAAAAGTGATTCAAGGACACTCTCAAGGTCTCTCTTAAGAACTTTGGAATTGATTGTGTGACATGGGACACAATGGCATGGGACCGCCCAGTGTGGTGTACCCTCACCAAATAAGGTGCTGTGCTCTATGAGCAAAGCAGAATTGAAATAGCTCAAAAGAAACTTTAGATCCACAGATTTAGAGAATCCACCCCAAATGTTCACATGAACTATTTGTGCCTAATCTGTGGTAGAGCATTCCAAGCTCGTATTGATCTGATCAGCCACAGTCAGACATACTGTAACTTAACTCTAGTATGGTGATGTCATTTTGGACAACCAACCAACCACCAGTCTAGCCCATAGTCGAACAGGAATCCTTTCTACAACGTCCTTAATGAGTATTTATCCAGGCTCTGCTTCTGGTGATAGGGAACTCATTACTGGAAAATTCTTAATTTTTAGGAGGTTTTTCCTTCTAGTTAAAAATCTGTTCATGTGCAGTTTCCACTCACTACTCCTAGTTTTCTCCTCTCTGGAATCAAGGAGCATAACTTTAATCTTTCTTGCACATGACAGCCCTTCAAAGACTAGAGGACAGCTACCCTGTGTGCATCCTACCTGCCTCCTCCCTTCCTCATCCCCATTCAAAGGTCTTTTCTTCTCCAGGCTAAATATCCCTGCTTCTTTCAACTCATGCTTATATGACTTGTTCTCAATTCCCTACACTATCCTGGTCACATTCCCCTCATTTTATGTATGAGAAAACTGAGCCACCAGCAAAGTGAAGTGACTTGTCCAGATTTTTTTCTTAATATCAGAGCCAAGACTAGAATTCAGATCTCCTGATTTTAAGTGCAGTGCATTTCTAGTACATACTACATTACTGCTACTACTACCTTCCTAAATAACTGTCTTTTAAATATTCTAATGACTTTTCTCCCCAAGAGAAACCTAGCTAAGTAGATTTGTTTGAGCAGTTGGAAGGAGCTCTATGATAATGTGCTGCTGACATTTTTTTTTAAAAAAAAGTTTTTCAGTTAACAGAAATGTTCTTTTATGTCCCCACCTCCCAACCCCACTGGGGGGAAAAAAAGGAAAAGAAAACCCTTGTAACAAATAATCAAGCAAAACAAATTTCCACATTGGCCATCTCCAAGAAATACAGGTCTCACAAGGCATCCTGAGTCCATCAGCTCTCTTCTAGGAGGTGAGGGGAGTATGCTTCGTCTTCTAGAATCATGGTTAGTCATTTAATTGATCAGAAATCTGAAGCCCTTCAACATTTGTGAATGTGTATGTGTGTGTGTATTCCTTACCACAACCTGTTGAGGTAGGACAGACTGGTAGCGTTATCCTTATTTGACAGAAGAGGGAAACCAAGGCTCAGTAACTTGTCTAAGTTTATGCAGTTATGGAAGGGCCCAACTCTCCTGACTCTGTGCTCATTGCTCTTGCCATTAGAAAAGAATGACCAGTTGAAAGCAGAACATTATAGAGGAAGGGAAAAGAACATTCCCTGAACTGGAAGGGACCTCGAGATTTTCTCTAAACCACTCCCCCTATCTCTGTACTGGCAGGTACACCTGTTGATCACAGCCAGCTCTAGGCATTTGTTTTCTCTACAAGTTCTTAATCTTTGAAAGGCAAAAAGTCATGCATTCAGTGAATTATTTTTTTGTTCTGCAATGTAGACAGTAATGGAAAAGCCATTCCTTCAGCCCACTAGGAGCTTAAAATCTACATGGTGAGAGAAAAGTAATACAAATGAAAATCCAAGTAATGATATAAGTGTTTAGCAATAATACAAGTTATAATACCAGAGATAACACAAAGCAGGCCATAAGTGCCCAGTGAGTGGTACCAATCAGTGAAAGAACCCTGAATTGTCTTTGTAGACTGGAGTGACCATTGAAAGCTTCATTAAGACTTATGACTTAGTTACAGCTTGCAGGATGGTATATTTTGGAAAAGGAATGGAACATTCTAGATAGAAGAAAAAGAATTAGCAAGGCTAAGAGGTACTGAAGGTGCATTGTTTCCCCACCCCCACCCGCACCAAAAAAATACTAATAATGATAATAAGTCTTTAGGGTAGGCAGAATACCGTCTCCTGAAATAGTCCAGGATGGGTTACACTAGTGGCTGTTCCTTTCTCACCACCCTCCCTCTCTCATCCAGCAGCCACCATTTGCTCCTAAATTGTCAGCATGTGGAGGCGAGCAACCCCACGCTCGCATTTGGCAAACCTACAGCTCAGTTGTCAGAGCTCGGCTGAGGCTTCAGGAAAAACCTTCCGGAATACTTCGCCAAACAGAATTAGATGCTTCCATGACTGATATTTTGGACAGCGCACTTAAACAATACATTTCATGCCTCATTTATTACCAAAGTTCCAGAATTCAAGTCAACATTCCAGGATAATTAATACCTTTCCGCCTCATCTGTGGCATAAGGCCCATGTTTTCCTGTGTGTGCCACACTGTTGCCTAAATCAAGCCCTTGGTTGTTGGAGTCATGTAAACATGACTTCAGCTTACGTGCTGTAGAAAAAGAGGGGAAGGGGAGGAAAACAAACCGAAATAGTCCCTCCTCCCCAAAAAAGCCCTTATATAATTGTACCACCTTCACATGTTCCCCTAGGTTTCCATTTTTTATAGAGTCTAGAGATACTCTCTTGATAATCACATATTAAATTCTTTCTCTATAGTTCTCCACTTCATAGCAAACTAAACAGAAATAGAACTCCTATAACATTTAGGAAGGATTTACCAGATGCCTGGTTTAGGTGTGTTGATACTCAAACTTTTTGGAGTCACAGCATGGTATTCTTTATAGATTTTATAGCACATCCTATCTCTGATGCTTACTGCCTATATGACCATAGGCACATTAACCTCTCTGGGCCTTTAGTTTCCTTGAAAGTAAAATGAGGAGGAGGGTAGGAATGAACTCGTTGACCTCTGAGGCCCATCCTTAGCTCTAATATACCTAATTTGACAATACTGTATGTCATGATAGGTAAGACAGTATGAGGGCATACGAGGGGCTAGATGAACCTAGCACCAGGAAGTGGGAAAGAGCAGAAAAAAATAAGTGAGAGGGTGCCAAAAACAAACTAAGCCTATTTTGAAATTCTGTCTGAAATACTAGCTCTGAATGCATGCCCCAAAAGATAAGAAAATTCTTTCTTTTTCCTTTCTGTACCACGTGGCCCCAGGCTCTCAGGGCTCAGAATCCAGGCTAGGATTCCCATCCCTAAAGTTGAACTACATTATGAGTTTAATGGGATTTTGTGAGCTGGCCTTTCTAAGGGAAAATGTATTTCTGAGTTCCAAACATCTATCTTATAAAAGAATGTTTGCAACACAATCCATTTCTCATACTGAATTGTTTGGGGGTATGTGTGAGAGGCTCCCAACATGCTTCTGTCCATCCTTTCTAAGGTTCACTTTGAAGACCAGCCCAACAGAAAACTCAGTCAATAACACCAAGGCAGTGAGACAGTCCAGAAAAGTCATCAGATGCAGAGTAAAGTGAGTAGAACCAGGAGAACAATTTATATGGTGACAACAACATTTAAAAAAAAACTTTGAAAGACTTAGTATTTCTAATAGATTTTTGATCCATTGAATGACCAACCATGATTCCAGAGGATCCATAATGAATCAAAAGAGAGCTGATGGACTCAGGGCTCCATATGAGACTATATTTTTTGGAGATGGCCAATGTGGAAATTTGTTTTGCTTGATTGTCTGTTAAAAAGGTTTTCTTTTTCTTTTTTTTCCCCAACAGAGTAGGGACATGAAATAGATTTTTGATAATGGAAAAAAAAATTTCAAGGGTATTATGAAATAATAAGTGTAAAGGAACTTTTAAAAGTTTTTAAAAAGTGATTTACAAAATTATGATGTTAATAATACAGTAGCACTATACTGATTCAAAGGTCACTCTTATGGTATCCTTATCTATCCCATCTGTGAAAAAAAAAACAAAAACAGAACTGAGAACCCAGAATAAGGTTGGGGGTGTAGGGGTAAAGGCTTCTTAGCAACTGAAATAGCTACACCAAGTAGTCACAAAGTTTGTGCACTAAAGCCTATTTATTTTATCCCAGCATACTTCACTCAGCCCAGTTACTCTTACTTTATAGATAGTTGTAATCATTCTCATTATCTGGTTTCTCCAGGTTATATTATATTAAAGGCGGCGAATTAATATCAGAGGAATGTAGATTTAGAGCTAGAAGGGACCATAGACACCATTTAAGTTCTCCTTAAATTTTATGCAAAACTGTAGCCCAGAGAAGAGAAGTGACTTTGAGTTCACTCAGTTAATAAAAAGTGTCTGAGTTAGAATTTGAACCCCTGCTCTGTAGCTTTTAATTCCAGCATCCTTTTTCCCTATAGCCCATGCAAGGACTTGTTAGAGGCAGCTAAACTCTCTGCAGCAGGAAAAGACAGATGACAGTGTGGGAGAAGACAGGAAAACTAAAAAGCAGGTACCAGAATTGCAGGGACAGACAGTAAATACAGCACCTCCCTAGGCTCCAGGGGGCATCGTGGTGTGACACATCAGTCCATTCTGTGGTAGGGATGATCCTGATCCTGGAGAAAATTATTAAATTATCTTCCTTATTCTCCATTTGAGAAGATGGGAAAGTGTGTAATACATTAAAGTGCTACAACCATACCCCTTTATTCTGAAAGCTCACTTATCTGGAAGAGTTCATACTGTAATCAGACAAACCACAAAGAACTGTTGTTCTCTGCAGAATCAAAGGAAGAGGGTCTTGGCAGCGTGGTCCCACCACTTACTAACCAACGGTGTAACCTTGGGTGAGTCGTTGAACTGCTCTGGGGCCTCCTCAGCTTCCTCTGTACTGTGAATGAAGCGAGGGTTGAGCCAAATGATCTCCAAGATCTCAGCTGGAAAAGTCCTTGATTTATGAACATTTAAAAGCAGAGATGATTGGTGTCACTCCCTCTGCAGGAACAAATCTGTACCACTTCTCCTCCCTTCACTAACATGAAATTCTGGGTGAAAGAAAATGCTTAACCTAGGGTCAGTCAATCTATCAGCAAGCATTTTTTAAGCCCCTACTGCAAGCCAGGATTTGTACTAATGGCTGGAAATACAAAGACAAAAGTGAAACAGTTCCTGCCCTCAGGGGGCTTATATTCTAATGAGGGAGACCAGGTGTGTGTATATTTTGAATATGTGCAGAATAAATACGAAATGAATATAAGTTAATTTTGTGAGAGAAGGCATTAGGATGGAGGGAAGGGGAGTGGATGAATCAGGAAAGGCTTCATGTAGGGAGGGGGTGCTTGAACTAAAGTTTAGAAGGAAATGGGGGTACCACGAGGTAGAGGTGATGAGGGAATGCATTCCAAGTATAGTGACAGTCAGTACAAAGACGTGGAGATGGGAGATGGAGTATTATATGTATAGATCAGCAGATGGGCCAGTATGGCTTGACTGTTGGCCTCTGACTTCTAGAGCGTTGTATCCAAAGGCCTAAACTTGATACACCCTCTCTTTGAGGCTTACTGCCTTTCTGAAACTCAGGCAAGCCACTTCTCTGGGCCTCAGCTTTCTCATCAGTAAAATGAGAGGATGGGGCTGGATGACATCTGAGGTACCTTGTGGGGCTAGACCTTTGACTATGATTGCTTCATGCTGAAAGAAATTTTCCCCCCCTCTCTGCCGCTTGGGCGGGCAGTTCTTTTCCACTGTGTCCTTTGTGAGAGAAGCACAGCTCCGGATTATAAGGCTGAAGTGCCACCTCTTCCATGAGACCCACCTCCCCTCACTATCCCCTGGATGACAGTGATCTGACCTTTCTTTGAATTCCCCTAGTACTTACTGTTTGTGCTGCACACTCAGCACATATACTGCTTGATATGGCTGACTTTTAAGATTTCATCTCCCTACGTCTTTGGAGATAATAGGGAATAATATGTCTTTTCTTGTGCATTCCTACTGTGCTGAGCACGTAGTAAGTATTCAGTACCTCCTAAATTGAATGTTTTGTGTGTGTTGTTTTTTTTTTGAGGTGGGGAGGAGTTTGGGTATCTTATCTTCAATAGTAATCGTGATGGCATCATGTGGTAGTATAGAGAAACAAAAAGTAAAAGCAGCAAGTCCCTGCTCTCAAGGAAACCATAGTTTAGTTGAGGTAAGGAAAGTTATGTAGGGACAGGTAGAAAACAGGTGAAAATGAGAGGGAAAGGAAGTGCAGGAGAACAGAGTTGCCACATATGCCCCACTCTGAGTGTTTCATCATTTAAGGCAGTAGTTCTCCAAGGGTTTCACTAAGTGTGCTTTGAAGTTTTGATGTGATGTCATTACTGATAAAATAAAATTTATAAATAATTTTGTTTAGTATAAACTCTACTTATCCAGCATACATTGTGTGGCAAGTATTTACAATTTGCGAAATAAACACAACTCGTCTATTGTACATTTGCGCTGCCTCCCAAATAAGTCAGACCTTGAATTCACAAAAAAATCAACAAAAACAGCTGCTTTTATCAAACAGAAAACTCTCCCATAGGGTTGTCATCTTAAAAGTTCAGCATGCTGCAGTTCATCAAGGCAAAAAATACTGCTCCGTAAGCAAATAAAAAAATAATAGTAATAGGGTTTGAGAACACTTGATTTAAAGTGTAATCCCCACAGTTGTCTCAGAGTAGTATGTGTGACACACCAATTGTTTTCTAATGAACCTGGCTGGGGTCAGTGACCATATCCTGTTAATGGGGTGAAAGAGCAAACAGGCAAGAAAAAGTTCTGGGTGAGGCTTTAGTTTCCTGTGACATTGTTAATATTCAGATTAGCCCCCAAACCAGACCTGTCTCCTAGCGATCTACTTGTTCTATCAGCTGTATCTCTGAATAAGGGAGCAGAGATTGGGTGGTAGCCGCCTACTCACTTAGGACTTGAATCTTCAACCTTGACCTCATTAGCACCACATCCTAACCAGTTGGTCTCTATGGCATATACCCACTTCCTCCTACATGCAATTTGAGTTATTTAGAATATGATATTTTTAACTCATCAAAGTGAGTACTCTTACTAGTGAGGCAGATTCTTTCCTATCTATGTCTGCCCATCTTTTGTAATGCTTGTCCATGGCCTGTTTTATATCCTTCACGGGATATCCACCTGATATCCTGAGGACCTTGCTCAAGTTCTCTTGATATGGTGTGGATACCAGTGGAGGGCATGATCTTTCTGTAAGTTATCCCTCATGGAATCACCCCCTCTTTTTTTTCCAGTCATACATTTCTCTGAGGGCATCTCTTACATTGCTTCTCCTGCAGCTTAACTTATTAGTAATGTGTTGTGGCCTGTCCCTCTTCACTGCCTTTTGATCATCAGTTTGAGAGTTTTCTTTGACCAGGATGCCTTCCAGCCATACAGCATGACCAGAAGAAAATTAGAATAAGATGTACACCTTCAGCTCCTTAGAGTCATCATTTTCCTCTTTCCTGTTTGAAAGGTTGAAGGATAGAGCTTTTTATATCTGAGTTTAATTATTAGTGCTTTTTATCAGACTCATCCATTTCTTCTCCAAACTGCCTCAAAGCTGCTGTGGAATCTAATACTGCTTGTTGCAACTTTAATAATATGTGATTTAATAACAATTAGTGTAATATCTTTCATTTTTCCCCAATTATTTTTACATCTCTTTTCTCACTTGATCCTCGCAACAATCCCATGAGGTAGTGGGTGATATATTATTATCTCTAGAGGCAGCGAGATGGTGCAGTAGTTAGAGTGCTGGGGCTGGGGTAAGGAAGACCTGAGTTCAAATGCAGCTTCAGACACCTACTAGCTGTGTGAACCTGGCTAGGTTACTTAATCTCTCTGTCTCAGTTTTCTCATTTATAAAATAGGGATGATAATAATAGCACTTACTTCCCAGGGTTGTTGTGAGGATCAGATGTCATATTATTTGTAAAATGTTTGTACATAGTAAGTGCTACATAAAAATGCTAGTTATTATTATTATGTGTATGAGGAAACCGATGCCCAAAGGAGTTATGTGACTTGTCAGAGGCCACAATCCAGTAAATGGCAGAGCTAAGATGAAAACCCAGCTCTCATGATCTCCCTATGTCCTCCTTCTCCCTTACCCTGTTTTAGAGAGGTAGCATGTTCAAACTTGATCATAGTGATTATCTAGCTTGCCCCCAGCTCCTTATTTTATAGACAAGGAAACTTAGGTAAAGAGAAGTTAAATCCAAGGTAACACAGCAAGTTGGTGTTAAGCCTTTAAACCACTGCCTTTGTCCTAGTTAAGGCTTATTTGCCTTTAGCCATCCACTGAGTTGCCTGAAAATTTATAATTTTGAAACTAAACCAAGGAAAACAACATTCTCTTTGATCAATCTAAGTACAATACAGAGAGAGCTGCAGTGACCTGAGGACATAGAAAAATCAGAATTCATTTATTTTGATGGTAGCCTTTTATTACCAGAGACAATATGTATATGACCCATAGAGAACACTGTGTGCAGTAGAATGGAAGTTCCCTGAAGGCAGGGACTGTTTTTGTTTTTAATCCTTAGTTCCTGTATTCAAAGATTTTTTTTTACAGCAGTGTAACTCATAATTGCAAAAAACTTGAAGTATAAGCTAAATTTACAGCAGTAAGGAAATAGTTGAATAAATTTTGAAACAATGTAATAGAATATTGTAATACATTTTAAGATTGACAGGTATGAAGAATATAAAGAAATCTGGAAAGACTTTTATGAAATAATACAAAGCAAAACAATATAGAACCCAAGACAGAATATAAAAAGTAAATGGGAATGTGTGGCCAGAGAAACCCAATGAAGACAAAGAGAGTGAAAAGAAAGTTGTGATATTTTATGCGTTGAAAAACATTTACTTAAAAGTACATACTTGTAAAGCAATTAATTCATTTTATGGATATTTAGTAATAAGCTCATAATCCTTTTTTCATAGAGACTGCAACCGTTTCCCTCATATGTCATTTTAGGCTGAGTACCCTCTGGTTTCTCAACTCATTTTATATGGTTTGATCTCCCATTTTCTCACCATAATGTTTGTTCTCTTGAGAAGTGCTCCAGCTTTTCAATATCCTTTCTAAAATAATGATAACGAGGGGCAGCTAGGTGGCGCAGTGGATAGAACACCGACCCTGAAGTCAGGAGGACCTGAGTTCAAATTTGGCCTCAGACCAAACACTTGACACGTACTAGCAGTGTGACCCTGGGCAAGTCACTTAACCCCAATTGCCTAAAAAAAATTTTTTTTAAAAAATAAAATAATGATAACGATAGCCAACAATTAAAAAGCATTTAAAGTTTCCAAAGCATTTTACATATATTATCTCAGCAACCCAGTAAGGTAGATGCTATTATTATTCCCATTTTACAAATGAGGAAACTGAGGCCGAGAGAGATTAGATGACCTGCCAATGGCCACATGACTAGTAAGTGTCAGAGTCATGATTTGAACTTGGGTCTGACTCCAAGTCAGTCATTCTATTCACTATGCCACCTAGCTGCCCAAGCTACAATATTCTACATGTCTAGACCTGGAAAGAGTACAGTACATGACTTAATCTCTTCTTCTCACCCCAGAAGAGCATAACTTCCTTGTGGACAGGGACTGTGTGGTTTTTAATCTTTTATTGCATTCTACGTTCTTTGCACATTAGAAGATGCTTAATGTTTGAGTTGCCTGTGACTTTCCTGGTTGTAGGTGCTATAAAAAAGTTAATGCATCCTGAGATTGCATTTGCTTTTTGGCACTGTTGAGTCATTGTGTTTTGTAGTCTTATTTCCTTTTTTTTTTTTTAGTGACCTTTTAACTATTTCTCTCCCATCCTGTACTTGGTACAAATTAATTTTTTTAGCCCAAGCACAGAACTTTACTTTTATCCCTATCCAAATTCATCTTATTAGAGTTGGCCCATCATTCTAACCTGTCAAAAAATTTAGATCTCAGATCTGTCATCTTTGCGCTAGCTAGTCCTCCTGACTCTATGTCATCTTCAGTTTGATAAGGACATTATCGGTGTTTTTATGCAAGTTATTGATGAAAATACTGAACAGAAAAGGAACTTAGATAGTGAGTGAGTAGATCTGTTGTTTTAAATGTGCCGTTCTCTTTTCTCTGCTAAGGAGAAAGTACCTAAATTAGGTGAAGCAAGAAGATGGAAATGTGAACTGGACTGGTAGGAACTATGGAAGAGGAAAGGAAAAAGAGGAGAAATTTGAGCCAAGTTAATGAGGATGCTTTCCTCTCCATGTCTTTGTTAGATGACAACTGTGGGTTTCACAGGTTTTCATTCATTTCATGGACAGGTAGGCCTGTGGCTTGTGGGAGCACCATCCAAACTTTGTCACTTGGCATAGTCAGGTAAGAGAAGACGTGTTCACAGTCAGAGTGTCCTCACTGCTCCCTGCCTTTACGAGCTCAACTGTGTCCAGACTGACTGAGAATGAGATGTAAAAGATAAAGCCAGAGTGCCTGATTAAAACCGAAAAGTACAGTAGTGCTGCTCCTTGGCAATCCTCTGATTCAGAGTGTTTTACAAAACCCATTCCTTTGTTAGCACTTCAGTCATTATTTATGGATGCTGCATAACAAATGGATTACCTACACTGCACTGAGAGAGTCAGCTTCCTACCTGCCAACAAACTGAGGACCAATCCATTGCATTCTTCACAATTTCACTCCAAGCAGGCCCAGTTGCCAAGCAATTCATGTTGGTAAATTTTGAGGGCAACATTTGTGTAAGTTATCTCAAGCCCCGTAAAACACTGTGATTATCGTACAGACAAAACTCAACTATATGTAATTTTCAACTGTTCTGGGGTCTTTGAGAGCTCCCCTCCCAAAAAAATAAGTACATAATAATCTCCTACCCTGTCTTGGTGTAGGACTACACCTACACTGCAGGTGAACCGGAGGTTAGCAAATGTGGGAAGAACAATGTTTTCATCATGGGACTTTCCTGATTAAAAAGGTTTCCTCTTGCCAAAAGAATAAAGTTCAAACTCTTTAACCTGGCATTCAAGGCCTTTTGCATTACAGTCCTGCAGGGGATAGAATCCTGGGCCTGCAGTCATGAAGACATGATTCCAATCCAGCTTACTTAGCCCTGTGATCTCTGTGATGCTTACTTAGCTCTGTGACCTTGGACAAGTCATTTAACCTCTATCTGCCTGAGTTTCCTCATCTGTAAAATGAGGATAGTAATAGCAACTGAAGATAGAATGAGAGATAATATTTGTAAAGCACTTTGTAAACATCAAGGCACTATTTAAATGCTAGCTATCATTAATTATGTGTATATATATATAAAAATGTGTATGTACATATATGTATATATGAGTGTGTATGTGTGTGTATAATATGTATATATATATAGTTAGAAGGGACCACAGAAATCCTTTAATCTAACTTCATTTCACAAATAAGGAAACTGAGGCCTGGTGAAGTTGAGTGTCTTAGCCAACATCACATATCTGACTAAGTACTGGCAAAGTCAGAACTAGAATCCTAGTCTCTTCTGCTCTCAAGACAGTTCTTGTTACATTACTGTCACAAATCACAAATTTCCAAAGTTATTTTCATTCCTGTCCCCATCTCAAACATTCTTTGAGCATGCTTGCCTACGTATCTTGGCTTGTCTCCCTCCACCTGAAACATCTTCCCTATTCCTTGTTCCTTTTCAAAATCCTACCTGCCCTTTAAGCCCAGTTTCAGCTTAGCAATTTATATCATCTTAGAAAGTGCCTGAGAGCTTAATAGACTTTCCCAGGTCACATAGATACTATGTCAGGAAGGGTATGAAACTCATCTTCCCCACTGGAATGTCAACTCTTTGCAAATAATGAATGATTGTTTCATTCATTATATTCATATTCCCATTTCCTAACATAGTGCCTGGCACTTAATAAATACTAGATTGATTTCTAACACCCAGACTAGCCTTCCAGATACAATGTTGGACATGGAATTAGGAACACCTGAGTTCATATCTTGTCTTACTAGCAACATGACTCTGATCGAGTCACTTGCCCTCTCAGCCACGATTTCCTTGTCCATAAAATGAACCTAATAATAGCATTTACCTCATAGAGTAGCTGAGAGGGACAATCAGATGAAATTATATATGTAAAGCACTTTGTACTCCTTAAAGAGCTGAATAAATGCTAGCCATTGTTGTTTTACCAGGCTGCTTTTTGTAAGTGGTACTTAGTGGGAGTTCAGAAGACAGACATTAAGCTGTTAGTTTTTAGTACGTGAAATGACAGTTTAAGAAAGGGATTATTAACCTGGGGTTGTGGGGGGGAGGGAAGGGAGTCCATGAACTTGGATGGGAAACAAATTATATCTTTATTTTCACTAACTTCTAGAATGAAATATAGCATTTCCTTCTGTTGTGAATGTAGGCAACAAAAATTATTCTGAAGGGGTCATTAGGCTACTTCCGGATTGCCACAGGGATACGTTACATGAAAAAAAGTTAAGACAAACACAAGAAAATAACTTTACTTCACCTTTTTTCTTGGAATTAGAGAAGGGAAGAAAGTAGGAATGTTTTTGTAGAAATTTTAGTACTAAGGCTTAAATATTTTCGAAGAAAGTGGAGGAAATGTCATTTGACAAACTGTTTTGAATGGCAGAGAGGAAGGGGTTTTTTATTGGTTTTTGAAGTGTTTACAAATTTTAGAAGTGAAAGCACTTGAATTTGGGGATTCAGATGCAAAACCTCACTGTCCAAGTTGACCCACATCGCCTTTTGATTTCTAGTTTTTGTTTGATGTGAAGACAAGCCAGAGGGGAAATGAAAGGTTTACTAGTTTGAATCCATTTGAAGTCAAAAACCTGTCTCATTAGAAGTGATGATTGTAGGTTCAGGGAGAGTGAGAAAAAAGATTGCTGCTGTGAGCTAGCTTCACAGGAAATATCCATGGTCATCTTTGCTGCACAAATCCCTGCCTCTCTTTAAGACCAGTACAAGGAGAGATGAATGTGACCCAAAAATCAGCCAGAGAACTGGAAAAATCATACTCCGTGCCTGCTGCTGCCACTTACACACCGTTGTTGTTACATGGCTCCCCTGACCAATCTCCACCAGAAGGTTATTTGAAATTCTGCTTGGATTTTTAGGAGGGAAAAGTTATATGGATATGAGTCTGGTTTGTTTGGTTTTTTTGACATCTCTGTCATTTTGAAGTTGTCCACCTCCAGCCACAAGTACAAGGTGCATTAAGATTTATGGATGCCCCCTATAGTTTAACAAAACAGACCAGTGTAGTTATCTTGTCTCATGCCATGCCTATAGTCCACCAACTCTGCCCAGAGTAGGGCAATGTCTATTTTACTTTCAGCCCTCTGGAGTCAGGATTGATTATTTCATTGACCAGTTTTTTTGGTGTTGCTTCCTTTTATTTTATTGTGGTCAATGTGTAAATTGTTTGTTTAGCTCCAATTACTTCCCAAGTTTATCTGAATTCTTTACATTCCTTATTTCTTATGGTGTACAATAATTCCATTTCATTCAGATATCACGATTTGTTCATCCCTTTTGTTCCTTGTTTTTGTTACCACAAGTACTACTATACAAATTTTTGTGTATTTTAGACCTTTCCCTCTGCATTTGACCTCCTTTATGTTTGAACAGTTACGGTATCTGGACGTGGCTTTCAAGACCTTCCCACAGTTCCCCTTAATAAAAGAATTTGTTCTATGAAGTTTGGATTCAGTCAAAGGGCTGCATCCAAGGACCCAGAAGCCCACATGTGGCCTCAGTGCTGCAGGTCCCCTACCTCTGGTCTGGGATTTCCCTAACTGCCCCACTTTCTATTCTCCTGCTACATCAGACACACTCCAGGTCAGCTCCATAACCTCATCCACTATTAAAACATTCTGCTCATTCCTGCCATCCTCCCTTTCCTCCCCTGCATGGAACCTCCCCCTTTCTCATCCCCAATTCAAAATGAGGCAACTCTATTGGCCTATTAGCTCATGGCCTACCTCCTTTATGAAGGACTTTGCTCACTGCTCATGCTCTCTCCCTCACTCTTCATCCTCATATTCAAGCCCTCAGTTCTACTGTCTCATCTATTGTTAATTATTGTTTTGATGTTGAACTTGTTACCTCACCCCCTTCCCCATTGGATTGTAAGTTTGAGGGCAAGAGCTAGTACCCTTAAGCCAACCTCTAACAGGGCTGAATGCAAGTTGATTGACACATGAAGATGCAAACGGTTTGGAAAGCCCGGTGACCTGAACTCTATCACCGTTGAAGACAAAATAAACTTCAACAGCAGCACAGGCCGCTTAAGGATAGCTGTAGGGAAACAGAATCAGGGACTGGGGGAGGTGCAGAGTCTTTCTCAGAGCCTTTCAGAACAACTTTTTTTCCCCCTGCAGGAGATGGTTCAGATGTTTGGTCCTTTTTGGAGGTAAAGGTATAGACAAAATGAACTGAAAGTTTTTTTTAGCTCCAAGTGTCTAAGATTGAGGGACAGCAGTACATGCTTAGCATACCTTGTTGCTTTTAAAAATCTAATCTTGTTGGCGGATCTCATTATTAGAATTTGTCTGGTACAGAGGGAGAAGAAAGCTATGGCTTGTTGGGCAGTAAACTGGAGAAGCGACCTCCATTGCAATCTCTTTTTACTAGAATGGGATCTTAATTTTAATTGGGGTCCCCACCACACATGAAAGCTACATGAAAGCTGTGTATCAGGACAAGAGCTTTTCCCAGACCTTTGGTACAAAGATGACATGGGATAGGGGCAGCATGGACCATTGAGTAGAGAAAACCACCAGACCCTTAAATAGCCAATATATTTAACGGAAAGTTGGAGAGAAGGCTGGAAGCTATCAGCACTAAGGTATAATAGAGCCCAGTTTGTTCTCTCTTTGATCACACAGGTTATGAGTCCCAACAGGTGAGTTAAAAGAGCAGCAGTAATTACTGTCATTACCAACCTGGAAAGGTGACTGTAATTCAAGTGACATTTTTACAGTCTAGTGACCCTTGACATAGCGTAGATTTTCTGAGCTCCTGCTGTGTTCTTGGCCCTGTGCTAAGCAGTGTGAGGCGTGATGTGGGGAGTGAGAATTCAAGAAGACCTAGTGTCTGACCTCAGAGGGCTTCCAGTTATAGAAAAGGAATTCTTAACCTTGACCCCATAAACTTACTGGGTTTTGAAAAATATTTTGATAACTGTATTTCAATATAATTTGTTTCATTTTTAATTCTATGTATTTTATTTTATCCATTAAAAAACATTATTCTGAGGAGTCCATAGGCTTCACCAGACTGCTGGAGTTCAAGACACACAAAAAAGTTAAATATCCTTGGACTTGTAGGCTGAAATACGAGAGAAAATAAGATAATAAAGTAAATAGTATAAAATTCAATTTGGTTTTAGACTCTCAACAGAGATGAGTCCGGATTGGAAGATGAAGAAGAGGGAATGTCAGCATGATCCTGAAAAAGTGCTGAACTCGTCCAGATATAATTCAGTTTGTCATTGAATGAAAGGGTTACAGTTCATCACAAAGCATATACGCAGAACCTAGCCAGTTTGTGATTGAGTCTCCACTGGCATAGAGAACACAGCATCTCTTACCTGCCATGGTGAGGTAATGAAGCAGGATGGCGAGCATTAGTAACCTTTCATTTCTTTAATGGGAAAGTATTGAACAACCACACTCTTTATAAATTTGAAGAACTTTGTCCCCATCTTTTTATGACCTTAGAATACAGACTTGGAAAGGACCAGTCCGATCCTCTTATTTTACAGATGAGGAAATTAAGTCCCAAAGACTTGCTAGAGGTCACTTAGGTTGTAAATAGCAGAGCCATAATTTGAAGTCACATCCTCTTACGACCCATCCCATGCTTTGTCTGCCACACCATACAGCTGCTAGATGTCTTTTTTTTTTTGGTTCAAATCTAGATGTAAGACCACTTTCTGACAGCTTTCACGACTGCATTTTATGCCAGCCCTTATTTGTTTGTCTCTCCCAAATTTGCTAGTCAATGAAAGCATCTGTATTGAATCCTGGCAAGGTGCAAGCTGGAGGCTAGAGTTTAAAACAAGGCCCTTGTCTCCAAGGACCTTACAGTCCACCTGGGAAATCTGGACAGATGGGAAAAGTTGATGTGGGATAATAAATTGAATAGTAGATCTTGGGCTGAAGGGCCTTCAGAGGCCATCTGATCCAACCTCTCTTTTTATGTGTGAGGAAACCAAGACCCAAGAAAGTTCAGTGACTTGCCCAAAGTAACACCGGTAGAAGCACCAGAGGTGAAATTTGAACGTAGGTTCTTTGACTCTAGGTCCCCTGCTTCCATAAGGTGAATGCCAAATGATTGAATCAGACAATTAAAGTGCTTAGGAGTTAAGCAGAGGAGAGAGAAATTACCTGCTCTAATTTTTTTAAGAGGCTGTTGTGGACATTTTTCTCTGTTTTATGTCTGATGTTCTTTTCTCCCTGGTGAGATTGTAAGTGGAAGACCTGAGTTCAGATTTGGGTTCGGACACTTACTTAGTTGTGTGACCTTGGGCATATCACTTAAACTCTGTCTGCCTGTTTCCTCACCTGTAAAATGGGGATAATAATAGCACCTCCCTCCCAGGGTTGTTGTGAGACTAAAATGAGAGCTAATATTTATAAAGCATTTTGCAGACCTTAAAGTGTTATTTCAGTACTAGTTATTGTTATTATTACTTGTGTCCCTGTTAGTGTCTAACTTAGAGATAGGCACACAATGAGAGCTTGTTGAGTTAATGGATCCTAGTGCTAGTTCCTGAGTGGAATTCTGTTGGAGGAGAGGGGTGCTGGAGTCTGTCTTTCCTTTGGTGGGGAAAATTTCACAAAAATGCCACTACATATTTTTTATTTTATTTTATTTTGAACTTATGAAATAAAATAAGTATTTCCATCATATAGTTGAATAACAAATGTGATACCCCCAAAAAAATTACAGAACTATAGAAAGTTAGGAAGAGACCTTATTTCTCTAGCTGTTTCTCTTTGTTGTTTGTCCTTCTTTCTCAAAGAGGACCAATGATATCACTATTTAAGTGGATTTAAGTGAGGTGGAGCTATGCAAAGTCACCAGCTCACTCCTCCAGAGTCATCAAAGTCCAGTGGTAAGACATAAATCAAGATGATTAACTATGGCCCTGGGATTTAGTAGGTGGCCTTGGCCTTTCTAAATTAAGGTCTCAGACAAACTGAGGTATAGGAAAGACCTTAATTTCCCTTTAGTGAAATTATCTAGTACAATTATCTTATTGTACAGATGAGAAATTGGAAATTCAGAGAAGGGTGGTGACTTGCTTAAGGTTACATAGCTAGTTAGAGGAATACTCAAGATTAAAACTTAGTTCTCCTGACTTGTCTTTCCACTGTACCACACTGCCCCTTATTTCTTGACACAAAGCAGACACAGTACTTAACCATTCTAAATGATCTGTTTTTAAATTATGTTGTCTTGGTTTGCCATGTGGCTGGGTTGACTGATCATTTGGGCACATTTTCATTTTTCCTAGGACAGGTCTGTGGTTGGTTCTTTAATCATCTATGTGTTTTTGCCAGCTCTGCCCAGAACAGAGACTTAATGCTCCTCCATTTGGGGGATGGAACAAGTAGCTTGAAGCCTGGGATTGGTTGGTGTGAGACCTAGGACTAAGGACTGCCCACAGAAATAGGTTTCCATCTATACAGAAGAAGCAGGATTTGGAGCATCTCAAACTCCTTGGACTCTTCCCTCTCTGTCCATGTCACCTTTTTGGATCTGCCTCATCACTGACTGTTGACATTCTGGAACTTGAATTTGTTTGGTTTTTTTTTTTCCTCTCTTTTTTTCATAAGTGGTTGACACTTTTGGAGTTTCCCCTCCGCCCCCTTGTTGAAATTCCTTCACATTAGTACCCTTTAAGAGCCAAAGCAATTTTCCACATGGTGGCTTTATGGAAATAGGCAGCCACTCTCACTGAGCATGACCAGAACATTAGAGGAAATGTATTTTCATGGAAGATTTGCTGCAATTGCCAAACAGGGAGGGGGTTTTGTTCTGTTAATGGACAACAGTGAGCCACCATGTGAATCCTGTCTATTAAATTAAATCAGTTGCCTTCCCCTCTGTTACCTACTCCCCAGCGAAGGTACAGGCAGTGGTGGGTTCCTCTCTATTCTGAGAAAGCCCTGTGATTTGACCTGGTATGAAATGTCTCAGGTTGAACACAGCACGCTGCGAATATTAAAAATGTGGAGGTTGCCATCTGTGGTAAATTATGAGTTTGTTTGATGACTCAATAGTCTGAGCTCCAGAGCCTGGCTTTCAAAGCCCTTGAAGGTCTTGGCCCCAACGTACCTCTGCAGCTTTACCTCCCAATACTCCACTGTAAGTACAGACATTCCATTATCATGCCCACCTGTGCAAATTTATTCATGCCATTACCCCTTCCTCTCCACCTGTCAAAATCCTACCCATCCTTTTAGTATTGCTTAAGTAGCCCTTCCTTTTGGAAGTCATTACTGATAAGCCAGCCCATACTTTTTTTCTTCTTTCCCTGAATTTCTGTAGTATTTATTGTCTGTGTAGCTCTTTCGGTGCTTTACATACACCACTTTGTGTTAGTTCTTATATTGTTGTCTGCTTGTTTCATTTTTCATGTATGCGTACTATTCTCTTCTCTTCTAAACTACAAGGTTCTTAAGGACCAGGACCATATTGTTATTCCGTTCAGTGTCTAACATACAGTAGATACTTAATAAATGTGGTTTGGCTGGTTGATCTTTAGTTAAGTTCTATTGATTTAAAAAATATGTGGGCTAAAATTGAACTTGGCCCAAGCAAAGCCCAGAATGTTCCTCGTGAGCATTTGGATTTTACATCACCTCCATTTCCAGTTCCTCCTTCCTGTCTCTTAAAAACCATCCCTTTTAATAAAGGATGAAAAAAGTAAGATAGGAGAAAAGTTCTGCAGAACTTGCATCATTATCAGAAAGGTCTACTGTTATATACAGTATTCCACATCCATGGTCCCTCAACTACCACAAAGGATCTAGGGGAGTTGTATTATGATTTCTTTTCTTTGGAGACAGTCTGAATTATTATAATTTCACAGCATTCAGGATTAATTCTTTTGTTTTTAGTTCTTTCCATTTATGTTGTTGTAATTGATGTGTATATTGTTTTTGTGATTCTGTTTACTTTACTTTGCATCACTTCTTATAAATTGTTCCATGTTTCTGTGTTCATATTCATTATTTTTTTTTTACCTCACAGTAATACTCCATTAAGTTGATAGATACCTATAGCTATCCAGCTATCCATATCTATATCTATCTGTCTATCTATCCATCCATTTGTTTAGCCACTCCCCAAATTGGTGGGCATTTCTTTTGTTTCTGGTTCTTTTCTACCATACAAAGTGCTGCTGTAAATTTTTTGTTTGATGTGTATATATATATATATGTATATATATATACATATATATACACACACACATATATATATATACATATATATATATAGGGACATTCTTTTTGCCTTTGATCTGCCTTGGGGCAGTATAATTTCTAGGTCAAAGGGTTTGGATCTTTTAGTCACTTTCTTTGCATAATTACAAGATTGCTTTCCAAAATGGTTTGTATTAGGTCATAGTACAATACCTACAATATATTAGTGTAGCTTTCTTTCCATAATTCCTCCACCATTAACTGCCCCCATCTTTTGTCATTGTGGCCACGTTGCAAGGATGAAGTGACACATCGGGATTTTGGTTTGTTTTTTTTTTCATTTCTCATTATTAATGGTCTGGAGCATTCTTTCGTGTGATTGTTAATAATTCTCAAGCCTTCTTTTAAGAAATACTTGTTCATACAATAATAATAGCTAGCATTTATATAGCACCTACTATGTGCCAGCCATTGTTCTTTGACCACTTATCTATTGAGAAATGGTGGGGCTTTTTTTTTTCTTATTTATGTTCATTATTTGTGTATCTTGGATATCAGACCCTTATTAAAGATCTGCTTTTCTATTTTTTAACCAGTCTCAAATGGTTTGTGATAAATGCTGCTTTATAAAATGGCTTGTGGTCTAGGAGTGCTATTCCTTCTTCATTACTTTTTCCATTATTTCCCCTGGCATCCTCAATCCTTTGTTACTCCAGATGAATCTTGTTATTATTTTTCATAGCTCTGTAAAGTATCCTTTTGGTAGTTTGGTTGTTACAGTACTTTAATCTCTCTCGAAGGAAGATTGACCTTTCCAGGTTTATCTCATAGAATGAAAGGTTCTATGTCCTGTGGATTTAAACTATTCAGGAATAGAAATTTTTTTTTTCAGATAGGGAGACTTTGGTGTCTCTTAAAGTCACATTTCCTTGGTAATGCCATACTTTGCCTATATGTGTAACCAGCCCAATTCCAAGATGCACAGCCTTAGCTCACTAGATGAGAATTCCTGATCTAGGATGAGTAGCTGATCTGTTCTTATATTTAAAACTGAATGAAAGTCAGGTTTGGTTCAAAGAACATTTTGATACTTTTGGGTTCCTGCCAGTCAGTCCCTAGCTTTTATTAGGTACCTAGCATCTGCCAGAGCAAGTCTAATAATTTTATAAAATGCACAGACTTTATTCCTGCCCAAACAGTTTCAGTAGGTAATCATACCCTGTTGGAGCTGGAAAGGACCTTAGCACCATAGTCCAACTTCCTCATTTTGCAGATAAAATAGTGAGGGAAGAGTATAAGGGAAGTGTGTTTGTTTCTTGAAAAGCAAAGTTTTTTGGTTTGCAGTACAGGTTTTTATTTTTAACTTGGGTTTATTTTTTGAGGTCAGGAAGCTAACATTTCCTCTTTTTTTTTTTTTTTAATTCTTGGTTAAGTTTTTAAGACCCTGGGTTGGCCTTGAGTTGTTTTTCAGGAGTAAGCCAATAGGATATTTTGATTTTGGACACAGATTTAAAAAAAAAAAATTGAAGTAGCTGCTCTCAGTGCCTGCACCTTGACTCTTCCCCATCCCTGTAAAGATTGCTGCTGCCTCCGAGCCACAAAGGATGAGACAGTTGAGCCGGCAGCTACTCATAAGGCTGCTGCCCCAGCGCAGTTGATAAGGGCTTGTCTGGGGCTAAGGGAATCATGACCCCAGAAACCCTTAAATGAGTGTCTGCGGGGAGAATCGATCCTATGGACTCCCACATGTGGGCCAGGTGAAATGGATTTACACCCGTGAGGGACTGAGTTATTTCCTGGAGGGCTCTCATTGTGGACCTGAGGGTGTGTTTAATTCTGATTATCCTAAAACCTGAGAAGAGGCCTGACAAGAGACTTAAAGACCAAGTTTGAATCTTACTTCCTCCATGAAGCCTTTGTAGGCAAATACCTTCAGTGGTGGTTTTCCACCCTTCCTGGCCACTTAAATAGAATAGCTATGTAAACCTTTCATTTTGGGACTTGGTTTTACTCAGTTTAACACTTTATTACTACGTATACCATCTTAGTTTCTGTGAGTATGTCTTCTCTCCTTAGCTACACTATAAAATCTTCCAGGGCAGGTGGATTACTGTGTCTTCTACTGGATTCCCATCGTCCCTAGCTTAAGGCCAGGCATCCAGTAGGATTTCACTCAGCAAAAATATGTTGGAATGAACAGGATTGAATTGAAATTTCTAACAGCTTGATTTCTGTAAGTTGAGAGTCAGACTTTTGTGAAGCTTATTTTCCCCTTGAGGAAAAATAAATAGAATCAAACTCTTCAGAAAAGAGATGACTCAAGAGTTTTGCTAGATGGGGCAGGTCCAGAGTCGGCTGGAACCACTTCATAACAGGCTAAGTCCAATTGTTAAATTTTCATTATGAGCATTTACACCTCAGAAAAAAGCAAATACTATAGATCAACATTTGAGTTGTTATTTTGTTGATTATCTAGGCTTAAAGAAGTGACATTAAATGAGAAAATGTTAATGCAGATTGAACTTAAAAATATGTTGTAAGTACTTGGTTTGGTTTGGTTTTTTTCCTGGAAAGCTGATTGTTAAACATTTGTCAGCATACCACTTTCCAGGTCCCAAATCAGCAGGGATGTGACAGCCACAAAGAAAGAAAGATCATCAACATGGTGATGACTTTGTTAACACCCCACTGTTGAAGTCTAAACCACCACATATTGATAACCTCTTGTAGACTATGAGCTTGTGTTCTCCAGCTCCCCAACTAGGTTCCTTCCCTCCTGTCTCCTGGGTGTGTCCAGCTGCAGTCACTGTTCCTACCATCCACAGTTCCTTGTAACTCTTTCAGCAGCCTGTGTCCATCAGGGCCCAGCTTAAGGTTCATTGTTAAGAAGCTTTTCAAATGAAAACTCAAGCTCAATAATAGGGTCATAAATCTAGAGCTGGAAGAGCTTTCAGAAGTCATCTGGTCTATCCCCTTTATTTTATAGATGAGCAAAGTCCAGGGAAGTTAGGTGATTTAAACCAAGATCACCTAGGCAGTAAGCATTGGACATAGGATTTGAACCGAGATTCTCTGGCTTCAGAACCAGATGCCTTTCCACTGGGCCATGCTCCCTCCCCTCTGTTCCTCCTCAGCACTCATGACTTCAGCATGTCATCTATGTTAATAGTTCTTTATTGAATCCCCATCTACTCTGCCCAGCCCAGTTGGCTCGTGAGCCATACATGAGGTTGAGAAGCCACTGTTCTCTGCCCTACAAATGGTAAAAAAAAAAAAAATGTTGAAAATAGCCTGTGTTTAGGTACTAAATCATATGATACAGGTTGTGAAAATTGTCAGGAGAGGGGAAGCTCTAAGAGGGGCTAGAGAGCTAAGGAAGCCTTAATGGAAGAAAGGGAATTTGAAGGCTGGGTAGGATTCAGAGGGGAGGGGGGGAAGGCATCACTTCCCAGGAGATTTTAGCTAAGGCTTTAAAAGGAGTGTCACAGCCAGATTGTGGATGTCCTGAAATGCCAGGCTTCGGAGTTTGTATTGTTTTTGTGAGCTCCCTGAGTGTGGGGGCATGTCTTTTTTTTTAATCTCATTTTCTTAATCTCCTACGCCAGCCCAGTATAGTGCTCTATACCTCATAAGTGATAAATACATACTTGGTAACTGACTAGCCTGCCAGCACACTGGTCTGTGAAATGAAAAGAACATGGCAGCTTGTGAGACAGTGTGGGGTAGTGGATAGGAAAGTGCATGGGAGTTAGGAATTAGGGATGTAGGTTCAGATCATACCTCAGACTGTGTGACTCTAAGAAGTCACTTAGTCTGTAGGGGCCTCAGTTTCCTCATCTCTAAAATGAGGGAGTTAGATTCATTGCCCTCCTAGATCCCTTTCAGCTCTAAATCTATCACCTTGTAATCCTAGTTGCGGAGACAAGACTGTGCCTTGACCTATCTTTTCTTTTTTTCTTACAATACCTTCCTTACTGCAGCTGCCCCTTCTGTTGCAGTGGCTTCCCCAGACAGAGGGGTCCAGTACTATGTCCTGGGATGTCACCCATGGTTGGCCCTCTGATGCTTAAGCTGAAATAAGGAGTTTGAATGTCAATGCTTGGTTTAGTTTTGCAGCCTTGGATAAGTGAACTCCACCAATCCATCCCCCTCATCAAACAAACCTAGGGTCTCGAACAATTCTCAGTTAACCTGTAGTTGATATTTCCTGATTGCTTGGGGTGGATTCATGAGGGGAGGAGGGAAGGTATGTTTCTTTGTAGCTAGAGTATTTATGAAATTCAAAACAGCCCAAGTTCTTTTGAGAACCTAGTTGACACATGGGTGTTTCTCTTGACACTTTAGGATAGATGAAGGTTGGAACCTGCTTCCCTTTTTGACCAAATGCCCTGTCCTTTCGGTATATTAAAGGAAGGCTCCCAGTCAGGTTATATTTCAACGTCTGAGTGTCAGGGATTAAAAACTGGCAGCTGGGAAGATACTGATGGGGGGAACCACCTGCCTCCGTTAATCTCCAAGGGCAGCAACTTGGCCTGGGAGATCATTCCCGGGACTAGGATTTATGACCTCCATTCTCCTAAGCCCCCACCCTCCTTTCTAACCCAGACCTCTGTGGAGACAGACCTAATCCTTTTTGTAGCTTGGGCTCTTGTTAAACTCAGAGCCTGGAAGAGGAACTTGGGAGAATTAGAGCTATAAATCATGGGTCCTGACTAAAAGCTAAGAGTTGGCTCAGTGGTTCAAGTCAATCTGGGGAGAGCTTATGTATTGTTGTTCTTGTCATTGTCTTGAATCTGGTACCTTTCATAGTGATTGAAATCCCTGGAGAAGGAGATCTCCAAGGACTTTGGGTCACCCCCAGCAGACATAGCCTCTTAGCTTGAGTTGCTGACACTGAATGAGCTGTGCCTATCCCTTAGTAGGTATCCTATTGCTGAAGTCCTTCAGAGGCCATGCAGTTCCATGAAATACTTGACAATCAGACTGAGTCTCCAGGGTACTGCAAGTGTCATGGCACTGGCACATTAATAAGAAAAACACCTTTTTATTTTTCTGTTAAGAAGAATAGGGATACTTCGAAAGTCCTCTCTACTTTCCCCATTCCTTCATCTGGAAATGGCTTGGCTCTCAGAGTCCCTTTCTCTTCCTCTCATTTTTCTATCATTATTCAATTCCAGGTCACTAAGTATGAAAAGGTGATTTTTGGTGGTTCTCAAGGGCAGGTATTACTCAACTATACCTATGATCTCAGTGATTTAGGGATTCTATCCATAGCTATCCATACCTTTCCATTTTTCATGATTCTTGTTCATGTTCTCTTATAAATTTGCCACAAGGGATCCATACAATGTTCAGGAGGCCTTCCTTGCTTTCTCCAGACATTGCCAGCGTACCAGTGGAACACACTGACTGTCCTCCCTTGCCCTTTGCATGTAACCAGTCCATCTTTCCTTTCTGTCATACTTTTCCTTGATGACATATTTAGGCTTGTTCTGCTTAGAAGTTGCTCATAAGTTATATATTGCATCCTGTTCGTACTCACTAAGCACCTCTCCACTGCTCCCTATACCATTCATTTTTGATTCTTCAGAGACTGTTGTGCTCCATGACTCACTTCCTCTATATGTCAATATTAGTAGAATGTTTATATTTTTTAAAGTGGACTTTTGTTTCCATGGGAAGATTGGGATCATTCTACAAACTTTGCAGTTTGCTGAAGGCCATCCAGCCTACTCTTTTCCTCCAATTCAACTACAGGTCCAACTTTTTGTCTGTCTGTACCATCTATTCCAATTATACTTACTGAGAGATAGATTTTCTATCCAAATGCATGTTATAATCTGGGTAATAGATGTTCTTCATCCACTTGGTCCTTCCTGTGTGAATAGTCAGGCCAAACTCTTCTGAGTTGTTGCATATCTCTTCTAGTAGACTCTGCAGTATCTCAGAACTTGATATAACCAGCATAATGTCATCTGCAAACAGAAACGTCTGGAGGACCTCACCATCCACAAATAAAGTCTCTTCATCCGAGACTTGGCATTGGATCTTCCCTCTAATAGTGACTAATACCTTTGGCAAGCACAAGTATTCTTATTTTATGCCTTGTGTGATGTTTAAAATCAGAGGATTATTAGAAGTTATTTCATTTATTATGTTTTTCAAGAAATCTTGAATGACTTTATTATATAGATGGGAATCACCTTGTTGGAAAAGAATCTTTAACTCAGCATTTTGTTTTACCTCGTCAAATTATTTTTTATAATAAATGGACAGTACACTTAATGGAATCTTATCTACATCTTTCATTAATATTTCATGTTATCTACATCTTTCATTCAATTATGGAATGGTAAATATGTGGTCCTTCTTTGAATATCTTTTATGAAAGCCTGCTTGTTCCTTACTAATGTGCTTATCAAATATGCTCTTAATTCATTCATTAGGTGTCTTGAATAAGTTATATGAATAAAGTTTTTTGCATATGTTGAAGAATAAGGCATTAGGTCAATAGTTGATAATTTTTGTTACTTTTTTTAGTGTTAAAAAAAATTACAAGAATTTTTCCATTCTTTTGGTATAATTCTGTTATTCACGAAAATAAGCCTCAAAACCTGAAATAGTTTTAAAAATAAATTTATGAAGTAGTTTGGTAGAGGAGATCAAGCCAGAAAGAAGGTGTGACTCCTTCTCCTCTAGATTCTAGGAGGTTTTTACATCATATAATATTTAGACAAGAGTACCTGCACACGAATCACTTGTATGCAGTTAAGCAATTTTACCAAGAGGGCAACTTGAAAGTAAGGTAGACTGAGATCAAGATCAGTAAATATAAATATTCAGTAAAATTTGGAGAAAGCCAAAACACATGGGGAGCCCAAAATACAAGCTTGGCTGGGGCAGATCCAGGACCTGAGGGAACCCAAAATTCCTTGTATGCATCTCTGGCATTCCTGGAGAATTACTGAGGTGAGAGCAACATTCTGTGTACAGACAATCTCTAGTCACATACAGTTAGATTTAAACAGTATAATAATTAATGTTTCCTGAATAATAAAGCATTTTGCACATTACCTTCCTTCAGATATCTCACATATTGATCCCTCAGCACTCTCACAACTATGTCTGCTCCAATATGGATTTTCCTCTTTTTATACTTGTTCAAATTTGACTGCTTTTCCTATTTTTGATCTCTTAAGTGTCATTTCTGCCTCCCTTATAAGCATAGGGATCACAGCTGTGATATTAGAATCCAATTAAGCACTTACTAATGCTTATTGATTGATTAGTGGTTAAAAAAAGTTTGTTGTATAATAATCTTCACAGATTTTTTCCATTTTTCTTCTCTTTGTTATCCTTCCATTTTCATCCTTAAATGCCCTTGGGAAGATGTTGCTTAGTTGAATCTCTTGCCATGCTTTCTTTAAATTGATTTTACCCCTCATTCTGCTTGATGAGACAGTAGTGCTCATAATCTTCTATCATCCTTCATAAAATTTTACAATTGAGGTTATATCCTAAACTAGCGTTGCCTTTGGCTTGACAAGTAAGTTGCATGATTGTTGCCTGAGGTGCTTTTGGGGATCTTTGGGTCCCTTAATGTGGCATTTGATTTACAGCAGTTAAATTATTATAATCAGTGTCAGTGTCACTTATGATGCCCATTTCCCATTTTTCATCACTTATTACTCTTTAAAATAGTTTAAGATTGAGTTTTTTCAGTTGTATACCTTGTCTTTTTCTCATTATTATTCTCACTTCTTGTTTTTTACTATTTATTCTTTTTGCTGTTAACAAGTTCATGGTCTGACAGTTCCCTGACAACTGATTGAAAGATAACTCCTGCATCAATAACAAATATTTTCCTGTCTGTTAAAATAACTGTTTCATTCCTTGCAATGTTATTATTATTATTGCTCACCATGTCTTAGTGCTTGCTTATTCTTTTCTTAAAGAATGTGTTCATGATGTAAAGGTGTGAAGCTTCTCTTTTGTCTACAAGCCCTTAATCTCTTTTTTGTCTTTTTTCTTGAACCATCCCTTCCCATATTTTTCTTATTTTCCTCACCTTTTCCCAACTTTATATAGGAGTCACTGAGTATCAGAGTATGTGTTGATTTGATATAGAGGGTCTTATGGAATTGTTCTTAGAATTTCTCTACCTCTTCATCCTCAGTAAATTATATTGGTGCAAAATCTGAGATTGTTTTTATGTTGCTCTTTTTGCAAATACATATCATATCAGATGACCAGATATGCTATGAAATAGAAAACCTACTTCACCAATTCCTTTCTTAGACTCTCAAAGGAGTACCTGTGGGTCATCCTTTTATTGTCCTTCTCTGTTTTTGGTTTCATGTATAGCAAGAATGTTAAGATTGATATGATTCAGCTCTTCTAGCAATATATCTCCTCCTTGGTCAGTGGATAAGGATCTTAGATATAGAGTACCAACAGTTACATTAAAGTAGATCAGTTTAAATACCCCATGGTTCTTTGTTTCCACCATTCTGCCCTTATTATTATAGAAATAGAAGAGCACATATCTTAATGCCATTTTGTATCTTTCTTTGTTTCGTAGATTGTCATGTCTAAAAAAAATCATCACCAAATGGCCAGCCTGCTGGTAATAAGGCTATCTATACTTAGAGAAGCTAGTCCTCAAAAAGCAGACTGATTCTGTTGCTGGAACCATAATTGAATCCTTTCCAGCAATTAGAACCTTGCCAGAGTTTGCATTCTGCCGGCATAGCTTTTCAGAACCCAGGGATAACCTTCCTGGCACCATAAGGCATTGAAGTAGGATTGTAGAGGCCAGGGCAAGTAGCATTACCTCTCTTTATAGATGGAGAAAGTGAAACCTAGAAAGGTTCAGACAAACATTTGTTGAATATCTACTATATGCACAGCACTGTATGTATTGGTAAGGTACTATGGTGGGGGTGAAGTTGTGGCTGTTGTATAAAGAAAACTACGAAGAGAATGAACAGTAGAGCCAAAATCGCTAGGCTTGAGTCCTGCTTCTGACACTAATTGTGTGACCTTGGGCAAATCCCTTAACAAGCTCATCTATAAGATGAGGATAATAATACCTACAGTACCTACCTTGCAGGCTTTATTGTGAGGAAAGTGTTTTGTGAGCCAGAGAGAGAGAGAGAGAGAGAGATGAGTGTCCCTAAAATCTTAGTGCAGTCATAAGCTATTAAGGCTTTAATAATTGTACCAGCTATAATAGCTTCAATGGCTTTAAAAGCTTTAATACCCTGCATATGAGTGTGTGCATATTTATATATGTATTTATGCACATATGCATATGTAAGAGAGTTGTGAAATTGTTATCAAAATTCATTCCTCTCAAGAAACTTTCATTGTCTGATAAAAGTAATTAAATTTATGCTTCAGGTGAGCGTGGATTAGGTGACTCTTAAAGGTCTATTACAAATCTAAGATTTTAAAATACTAACAAGGCAGGTCTATGCACTGGGAGCTCTGGATTTGAAAACAGCAGGCAGGGCTTCTAATCCCAGATTTACTAATGACTGACTGACTGGCTGTGGGACTAATTGGGAGTAGGTAACTTGACATCACTGGACCTCCTCAGTCCATTCTAATGATGCTTATTAAGCACCTGCTAAGGGGAAAGCACTGGTATAGGCTTCTGAGGATACAGAGTTGAAATGAAAAACCTGTTTTCTTCTCAAAATGAGGAAGTTGATGGTGACAGAAGTCAAGAGTCCCTTCTGCCTCTAAGTCTGATGACATGACTTACTCAAGGCAGACAGAAGAACCAGAAAAAGCGCCGGGTCTCCTGACTTCTAAGTACTGTGCTCTTGTTAGGAAGTGACACCACCAGTTAGTGGCAGAAATGAGTTTAGAACCTGTGGTCCGAGATGTTTGGGCTTGGATGTAGCCACTGTCACAGCCCTGTTCCAGGAGGTGAAATTTGGTTCACATGTGCCCCCTTCCCAAGTGGAACCTCTGAGACTTAGATAGAGGAAGGGTTATATGCCTGTGGCTTCTTGGTAAAGCAGAGAAAAAGTAAGGACTGAACCTGGAAGGATTTGGGGGAGTTAGTCCTATGCTTGGTATGACTCCTTTGCTACTCTGGGAACCAGCAGGACCTACTCTAATGGGCCTGTTAAATCCCCGTCCCTATCCTTTCACCTGACACACACTTTCTTCAAAACTTGACTGTGGAACTGGCTGTGGACCTGGCTAGTAGATGATGAGTGAGTCCAGAAAGAGCTGCTTCTCTTCCCTTGTCTTTCTGACACATTTATGGGGTTTTATTTCTTTTTATAAGACCATTAAAAAGGCAAAAACAAACGGATATTGCAATAGTGATGCCTGGAAATTATTTGGAATGGGGGAGGGAGGAACAAGTATTTATTAAGTACCTACTATATGTCAACCACTGTGCTAAGCACTTTACAATTATTATCTCATTTGATCCTCACAACCACCCTGGGAAATAGATGCAGTTATTATTCCCTTTGTACAGTTGCAGAAACTGAAGAGGACAGAGTATAAGTGACTTACCCAGGGTCACATAGCTAGTAAGTTTCTGAGGTTAAATTTGAACTCAAGTCTTCAAGCTTTCAAGCCCTACACTCTACATCCACTGTGCCATCTAGCTGGAGGTTGAGAGAGAGAATGCCAGCTTGCCTGTCTTTCAGAAGGTAAAAGAGATGAGAAAACATGCTGAGGAAGAATAGTAGCCCCCTTCCTAAGGAAAAAGCATCATCCTTAAAATATATTAAATAAATATTTGCAATTGTCTTGATTCTTTTCCCCAAGTGCTCTAGGCCCTGGCTGTTTCGGGTGGGGTTGATTAAATTTGGAGTCTAAGCAAGTGAGCCCTGATATTGCCTGTGGAAATTCTGATTTGCTTAGTCATAGATTAAAAGGAACTGGTCAGGGTAGAGATCTGGGAGAATTCATAATTTGTTGTTTCCCATGTGTGTGGGTGTGTGTGGGAAGCCCATGTTATTTTCTATCATGCTCCTTCATACAATGCAAATTCTTCGATCACTTGGTGAAATAAAATGTTGTATTACTTGTTATAAGTATATATATATATATATACATGTGTTTCCATTAAAAGGGAATTTATTAGTTTTTAAATTTTTATAGTATTACTAAAGATTGAGGAAAGGTCAACATCTGTAGCCGAAAGAACTGTTAGTAAATTTCTGAGAGCCTGTGTATCTTTCACATGTATTATCATGTGAAATATATATAATCATTTGTTAAGTAACATGTATAATCATTTGTTAAGTAAGATCCTCTACCCTCATTACTAATGCACATTTGTGGAAATGTTGATTCAGGATTCATAGGTTGCAGTCCCAAGAGGGAATGCACGTCATAGTCGAACTATTGCTTAGGAGGTAGTCTTGAAATCTACAAGGGCCAAAATATGCATCACCCTGTGGCCGATCTGGTGATAATCCTTTCCAACTTCGCTAAGTTGGTTCTCTGGTGACAGATGCACAATCTGTCCTCAGTCCTGCGCTTGAAGCTTTACGGTCTGGTAGGACCAGTCAGAGCTTGCCTTCCATGGACACGGCCTTCAAGATAGAATTCAGAGTCACGTCAGTGCCCAGTGCCTCGGTGAGGTCTTAAAATGTGAAAAGTATATTTTTTAAATTAAAATATATTGCCATTTATATATAACACATAAAGGATTTGGGTATTGAAAGAAGATGACCAAATTAAAATCCTTCCTTTTTGCCTATCTAAATCCCACCAATTCATTCTTAAGGGTCCATCGCAAATCATACTTCCTCCCGGATGCCTTCGCAAGCCATCCCAGTTCATACTAATCTCTTTTCTTTCTCTGAACTCCTGTGTTATTCATGTGAACTGTCAGTATCACTCATGTTGATAGTGTGTTGCCATGTTTCATTGCTTGCCTATTCATGTTTTGCTTCCCCAGTGAGATTATAAGCTCTTTGTGAGGGCAAGGACCTATGTCATATGCTGCTCTTATCTCTCATTGCCTTAAGACAATGTTTTGCACACGGTACATATTCAGTGCTCAATGAATTAATGAGAATTGACAGTGGACGTGTAAACAGGACCCTGATTTATGAATTTGCCAGCTGGGTTTTACCTATTACAGATACTCTTTCCTTTGGGGACTTAAGCTGGTATACCTATAAATCAGATAGTTACTGGTTTTTTGTTTGGTAAATGTTAGTGTCCAATCAATCCATTCACCCATGATTTATTAAGAGCTTGCTATGTGCCGGACATTGTGTTAGGTTCTGGGAATACAAAGACAAAAGACCTACCTAGCTGCTAGTCTAACTAAGGGAAATATGCATATATAGGTTTATACAAACTATGTAAGTATAAACAAAATAGATACTATATAGCTGGGGGGAGGGGGAGGCAGCAGGGCCTGGAATCAGGAAGACCTGGGTTTAAATTGAGCCTCAGATACCTACTGCCTGTGTGACCCTGGGCAAGTCACTTAATCCTGTTTGTCTCAGTTTCCTCATCTGTAAAAAGAACTGGAGAAGGAAATGGCAAATCGTTCCAGTATCTTTGCCAAGAAAGCTCCAAATAGGGCCACAAAGACTGAAACAATTGGGGTAGGACGTGACTGAAACAACCGAATTAAGCTTTGGTGGGGAAGGCCCTACTGTAGAGAGATAGTGTAACATATTGGAGAGTACTGTTCTCAGAGCAACAATATCTCCAGTGCTTAGCACAGTGCCTGGCACAGAGTAAGCACTAAATGATATTTATTGACTGACATCAAGATCTGGGTTCAGATCCTGGGGCTACCACTTGATAACTATAGCCATAAGCAAATCATAACCTCTGAGCCTTAGTTTCCTCGTCTGCACAATGAGGATAATAATTGTATTTGCCTCCACCTCCATCACAGAGTTATGAGAGAAAACCATAAAATGCTGTAGAAATTTGAGCAGACATTATCATTCCATGGTATATTGTATGAAAACATTGTTGCCTGTGTTTGGCTTTATCTTAAAGGTAGGAATTCATAGTAGGTCAAAACCAAAAAAGGAGTGGATTTTCCCCCCCCACCCCATGAAGCTACTGTCTCCTTTGTGGGTTGCATGAGTAAGTGTTCCAGTGAAGCCAACTCACATTTTATTTGCCTCAGCCACAGATGGGGCAAGACCCTGTGCCTAAGCTGCCTTCAGTAGTGACTAGACCTGCAGAATCCATTCTGAACACCATTCCTACTGGAAAAGGGATACTTTTCCAGGGATCCCTTCTCTTACCTGGTTGTGTTATTCCTTCGGAAAACGGAAGATTCCTCAACTCTATCAGTAACTTTTTTCTGGTGGCCCTGTTGGGCTGCGAATCAGGAGACCAGAATACAAGTCCTAACTTGGCTACTTATTTGTTCTGTGACCCTAGGTGAGTGACTACACCTCCTTGGGGCTCAGTTTTCTCATCTGTAAAAATAAAGGGAGTCAAACCAGGTCATTTCTGAGGTTGCCCAGGAGGCAAAAGACTGAGAGGTCTTCAAGAAGATCTCTCAGGTTACAATGCCTGGGAGCCAGGGAATGGGGAGGAAAGGGTGGTGGTTAAAATGGGCCACCATTCTCCTTAGATCACAATGCCTGTTATCCTGCATTGTTTTGAAAAGGTTTTTTTTTTTTTTCCCTTAAAGACCAAGTCAGATCCTGAATGACCTAAAATGAAATAAAAAAGCAAAAAAAAAAAAAAAAACAACAACAACAACAACAGCAAAAACTTCACATGGATCTACCCAAATCCTAGAACTAAGGATTTCACAGAGTGAGGAAGAATTCTCAAACTCTTCCTCTTTCCACCATCCCTTCTTCCCACAAAAGATTAATAAATCAAGTCTTTACTGAATGTCCATTGTATCTAAAACTGACTAATATATAAGCAATCTCTCTCCTTAGGGAACTTATAGTCTATTGAAGGAGACAAGATTCATACACATGAAACAGAAAAAAAGGCCAGTGTAATATGTAAGCATATGATATCATACTTTAATATTTAAATTACTTGTTCTGAATTGATATAGTTAACTCAGGGTCAGCTTCATGCCAAAATGTTAAGCTTTTACAGTGTAAAACTATACCAAGACTTTTTGGACACCCTCTGTCTTCATATGTCATAAAGTACTAAGGTGCAAGGCAAAAAATATGATAAGCAGTAGACAATAAAATTTTTTTAAAAAGGTGTTTGAGGTGGGAGAAATACCAAGGCCCTGTGTTGGGGTGATCAGGGAAGGCTTCGTGGAAGAGGCTATAAAGTAACCCTTCCCCCTTCCATTCTAAGACCATGATAACAATTTCTATAAATATGTTTCCCTCATAATTGCATTTGGTCTGTGGAACTAACGTGTTAAAGAATGAGTGAATTTTTTCTCTTCCCTTTTTCATGTGTTTATAGATTAATTCTAGGTTGTGCTAGTGCAAGAAGGATAAATTATATTACAAGACGGGGAAGGAAAACAGGAGGATGGAATTCTGTTGGTTACCTAGAAACACTTTAAGAGAAAAATGAAGAGGGCATTGTTCATCCTCACTGTGTTTGACAGCACTTTCCAACCTTTCTTATTCCAAGGCACACTTGTAGATTGGTAATTGTGTTACAAGACATTATTAGAGAATGGTTATATGTACACATTTGAAAAGGATAAAAGGGAGGAATGCATTGGTTCAAACATAAGAGACTAGAGGGAGAGAAAAGAGGTGAGGGAAAGATGGTATGGAAAGGAAAAAACAGAGAAGAAAGAATCTAAAGGAAAAAAAAGATATTAGAGACACAGGTGGGAGAGAGGGAGATAGAAAACAGGGAGAGGTGAGGTGGGAAATAGGAGAGAAAAGGTAAGAGACAGAAAGGATAGAGGAGAGAGACGGTAGGAGACAGAGAGGAGAAAGGAGAGATGCAGAGGGGGACTTAGAAGAAGAGAGATGGAAGGGAACGAGAGAAGAAACAAGGCTGGACTGTGTGGGCCATTGCTAAGAATAGTACCTACCTCATAGGGTTGTTGTGAGGATCAAATAAGATATTTGTAAAGAGCGTTAGCATAGTGCCTGGCACATAGTGTAGATGCTTAATAAATGCTTTTCTTTTCCCTTCCTATTGAACTGAATGAGAGGATGTAAGTGTTGCTGTCTGTTTCTGGCTAGGCCTCAGAAGTCAACACACTGAGTGACCTTGCCAAAGTGACTTCCCTCTTTTGTATGTAAGCTTTCTCTTGTGTCAGTCCCCAGAGCTGCTGCTGAGTCACATTCCAGGGATTTGCAGAGGGAAAGGCTGATGAGGATTGGGAAGGGCTGTGGGGTACACAGATAAACTCAGTCTTCAGAAAATCCCTTACTTAAACTTATTTCAATCACTGGTTTCAGCTTTCTCTTATAAGCTCTGCTAACATTTAGCAAGCTAGGTAGATTCGATTTTTCACCTCTTTTCAACCCCTCCCTTAGTTCTGGCAATGATGTTTATAAATAGACAGGAGAAGGTGGAGAGAGAGACACCTGGATTATCTCACAAACTGGATAACCAGCCCCTGGATAACTGAATGACTATGGACAGCCACTAGGAAGACACTACAGTGTACCTTGGGCTGTGGAGATCTCATCATCATTATATACATTCCCCTGGGAGATGGAGATAGGAAGTAACCCAAATTGTTCTGAATGAGATAAGAATTTTAATGATTTTAACGAAGCAAACTTCAGAACAAACCAGAGATTTATACTTGTTCCTCCTGGATTAAAAGTACTTAGGAACTGACCATTTATTGGGGAGGTAGTAGTGTAATTAGAGGGAGGATCTGGGACTATGTTGTAGTAAGGGGATGCAAGATGATTGTGTAAAAGATGAACTCTTGGAGCAGCAAAGGTAAATCTATAACACCTCCATAAGTTCCTTTAGTCCTGTAGTCTATATGTTCTCTTTGCCTCAGTTTGTTTTTAATTAATTGCCTTTTAATTATGTTCAGGTCACTCTGATAGGTCTTAGGGATATAACATAGTTAGATGTTCCTGACATCAAGGACGTTACAGTCTGATGGTGGCATACCACCTGGACACAAGTGTGATGCAGGTTGCAATATGGAAGGGGCTCACTTTCATTTGGAGAAATGGGAAAAGGCAAATCTGGGCCTTTGAAGGAAAAGAATCTACAACAAAGTCAAAGGGCCCCAGCTTTTAGTGCTCAATGAATAAACTCCTGCTTCATCTAGCTTTGACTGAAGTCTGTAATTGATCCATGTTGTGCCTTCCTCCTGGGGTAGGGAGACAACAACAATTGATTTTTTATTTATAGTAATATCACTCTCCCCCAACAAAGCCTATAGTCAGAGCTAGTCAGCAGCAAAATTTTGAGAAAAATCAGTTTGTCCTTAGAACCTAAGTCACTGCATAGCTTTGATTTTGCTGTGTTCCCAACCATGGTATGGTGGAAAAAACACTGGTTTTGTAATCAGAGCACCTGGGTTCAAATGTCAGCTCCATAATTGACTGTCCCTATGTCCTTGGGCAAGTCACTTAACTTTTCTAGGCTTTACTTTCCTCATCTGTAAAATAAAGGGGTTGGACTAGATCTTTGGTGCCAAATTCAATTAGAAAGTGGGCCACTGAACTGTACATAACGATCCCTGCAGGCTGCATGTTGATTTAGAAAATATATTATGTGATTTCTTATGTGTATTTTTTTGTATTTTTATTTATTTCATAAGATATTTCCCAGTTACATTTTAATCTGGTTTGAGCCTCACTCTGGAGGCCCTCTTGACTAGATGACCTTTTAGTACCTTTCACAGCTCCACCTATGATCCTATCATTCCCAGGCCCTGGGTACCTCTTCTCTAACATATCCATCCCATCTTATATGCCTCTTACGTGTCCTTGTGGTCTTTCTCCATCTCTCCTATCCTGTTCCATTCTTAGGAAGACATCTAATACCAGTCATTTACACCTTCGTGCAAATTTAAGACATTATGGCAGAATGCAAGGCTTTGTCCCATCGAAAGAATATTTCAAGGAGCTATTGAAGAGGGAGGAGTTCTTTTTGCTGGGGTGGGGAGGGGAGTCTTCATGGTGCCTCTGAAACTATACCATACATCATGGGGGCAGTCTCATTTTACAAGTGAGAAAAACAAGGTGCAGAAACCTGAATGCCCAAAGTAAAAAACGTTTCACATCAGAGTCTTTTTTATACCTTATCTTCCTTCTGAAAAATAGAAACTGCCTGATTTGGGCTGGGGAGCAGGGGGACCACCACATGGATCTGGAGTAATTCACCTCTAGCTTCCCTAGCTCAATTAATTAAACTGACAGTGCTTGAGTACCCATTGAGGTCTGACCTCACGTGGGGGAATACAAAGGAATTAAAAGGAGCCGTGCCCATTAGCTTCCCGGAAGCTTACCATTTACTGTAGTTGCAGGACACAGAATGCATATAAATGGATTGAGGACAGCTGCAAACCAGGTATCAAAAAGGAAAAGGAATCAGGTATAAACCAAGGACCCAGGGGAAGGATCAGAAAGTCTCCCTCTGGTTATGTAAAGGCAAAAACAGCCCAGATCAGAACAGTTTAATTCAAGTAAGGCTTTTCTGTATTCCTCCTCTGTGTTGTACTAGAGGCTACAGCTTTAAAAGAGAAATAACACATTGCAGCCCCCTGTCGTGAAGGAGCTTACAGTCATGTTTTGGAGACCAGGCTTTTTACGTGGAGCAACTGGAGAACCAGACAAAACAGTATATAATCAGGCACTGGATTGAATATGATCAAGTGTCAGAGTAAGCAGTACAGACAAGAAGGACTGAGGGGTCAGGAAGAGTAAAAGTCTGTTGTGGACCCTGGACAGAGGAAGATCTTTATTTCAGATGGTCATGTTTTCTGCCTAAATAAAGCTGATCCTGAAGGATCCACTTCTGAATTGAGAGAAACACTGAACAAAGAACAATATGGTAAAAATGGAAAGAGAATTGGAATGGGAAGCTCCCGGGTGGCGCCTTGTCCTGTCTCTGCCCCTCTTTGACTTGAGGCAAGTGGTCTTTCGAGCTCTTAATTTTCTCTTTCAGAAATGATAGGAATGTTCAGCCTCTGGAGTTTGGGGGGGGTGGGGGGGAGGTGAACCTAGTCAATCAACAAGCATCTGTTAAGTGCCTACTATTCTGTTTAATCCTCTGATTTTATGTTGTGGTCTGGGCAAGTCATTTAACCTCCTAGTACCCTAGGCAACCCTTAAAGAGAAGATGCCAACCTACAGTGATAGAACGAGCTTCCTCATCTGGGAGTTCCCTGTACCAGAGAAATCTTATGTCCAGTCCCTATCCCTGTCTCTAAAAAAGTTGATGATGCTGTTAAGCTAAATTAGAACTGGCAACCCATCCTAGCTGCTAGGTCTGCTTTCTTATTTCATAGCTTCAGGTGTGTTTGTTGTGCTGGGTTATGTGTGAATGTTTGTATGTGAATGTTTATACCTGTACCTTCCCCCTTTGGGCCATCATCTTCACTTTCCTCCTCCCTGGAACCTGGGGTTCTACTCTGGAAATATGCTAGGCTTTGACTGTGAAGCTTTCTTTTAATCATGTTCAGATCCAAGCCTTCACCTATCTCACTTATCAGCCATCTCCACTTATGCTGCCATAGCTCAGCATTTCCATCTCCTTACCCTGCCCGCTTCTTGTTCCCTTTTACTGTTGTGTTGTCTCCCCCATGCCAAGATAAGCTCGTTCAGGGCAAGGACTATCTTGTTTGTATATATTTCTATCCCCAGGACTTAGATCGTTCATGACACATAGTGAACACTTCATAAATGCTCAGGTGCGCGCTCTCTCTCTCTCTCTCTCTCTTTCTCTTTCTCTCTCTCTGTCATCTAGACAACTCTTAAATATTCTTCTACCTACATTAGTAGAAGTTTCCTCATCTGAAAGTTCCCAGTGAAACCACAGGTCTAATCTATATACATGCATGTATGTGTGTGTATATGCTTATGAATGTTTATACATGTTTATGTATGTATATATTATATACATATATGTCAGAGGGCTAAATGGTATGATCCAGTGTTAGAGGAATTCAGAAAAGGAAAGGGATGGGATTGACTTCCTGAAGGAGACAGGCCTTGAAAGATGAGCAGCATGACTGACTTTTTTTTTTTTTTTTTTACCAAGAAACTAAATTTAAAAGGAATTGCTTGGTCAGAGTGGTGCAGGCTGCATAGTCTAGGATAAGCAGAAGGAATGACCAATAGCCAATGTGGAATGCAGAAGCCATTTGATTTGCAGTGAGTATTGAGCCTTTCCTTGCAGTAATCCAGGATGTTTGAAGATTGCCCTTTCATCTCCTGGGCCCCAGACCTGCCAAATGTCTCTCTCTTGTTCTCACCATGCTGTACAGTCCACTGTGTCAGATGGAGCTAGAGAGATCAATGGAACTGTGAAAGAATAATTAGTCATTTTTCCCTTCACCCTAAATTGAATTTTCATTCTCTGTAGTATTGACTTTTTGCAGTTTATTGAGAGAGATTTGAGAAAGTCTGGGCCTTTGCAGGCAGACTGATTGCTCAGTCACTAATAGACCTGTGACTTCACACCACCACTTGGTAATAGATTTTCCATTGTGGCATCCCCATCGATCAGATAATCGGGTGTGGAGGGTGGACTGTGGCATGAACAAATAGCAAATTTCAGCACATCCTCAGTTTGGATTTATTTCTCTTTTCCATTCAGCAAACCTTTCCTGAGATAAGTGTGCCTAGTACTGTGCTAGGAACTTTGGGGGATGCAAGAAATGGGGAAAAAAAAAAAAACTAAAATAATCTTTGCCCTCAAGGAGCTTGCAGTCCATCTAGAGACACAAGAAATAGACTAATTTGAATATTTCTGAATGCTCAAATATATAATACAGATCATAAGTGGTTCTTATGGTTAAAGTGAGAACCATGTTGGCTGGCATAATTAGGGCAGGGTCTAGGGACAGAGTACACCATGCAAGGATATGGGTCAGAGTGGGCTCTAAACACATCAACCATCAAGAAAACGGAGGCTAGACTATAAGGTCATTGTAGGCATTACTTTATAGGAAGTCAGAAAAACAAGTTAGGCAACAGAGATAAAGAACTCCGGAAAAGAAACTGATGCCTAGGAATTAGGAAGCCAAGCAAAGAGTCTAGGCAACAGATACAAGGCCCCAATAGTAAGCAGCAACTTGCTATTGAGATGACTTTTTGCCACCTCCTAGGACATTTTGTATATTTCTGATTTGGGTCAGGAGCTAGTCATTAAACTTCATTATCTTAGAACCTGCCGATGTAGGTAAGTGGAAGTCCTCAGCTAGAGCGGAGAGGGAAGGAAACAAAAATAAAGTGCTAGGAGACAGCTCCTGACTCAGGCAGATCTTGCTGAAGGAGGATTGTATGTATGTAAGTCCATTTTTATGTAAATTTGAGGTATCAATAAAGAATGCACCTGTGTGGGATGGAAAAAATAGCTACCTAAAGAAGTATGTATTAGAGACTGAATTGGACCTTGCATCACAGTCTCCCATCTAGACACCTAAATCTCTAACTGGAAGAATAGGTAGGAATCTGGTCAGTATTAGGATTCTCTGTCCTGCTTAGAGAAAGGTATTTTCCATTGGTCTCTTCTGCTTTGGTGTGTGGGTGAAGACGTGCGTGAAATTAAGGTTAGGATTCTGAGGAGGAGGAAAGTAGAAGAGTTTACCCACTTATTCTCTTTTGCTATATAAAGCAGTAGGATAGTTTTAGGAAAACAGTAGGAGAGAGTTGTTACTTGTGCCCAGAACCAGATATCTTTGTACTTGCTCAAAACAAAGGAGCAAAGTTCTCTGTCCTACAGCCTACTCCTGGAAGTAACTAATAGAGACTAGGGGGACCCTATAGGGTCCTCTCTGCCGGTGAGAAGAAAGCTAAACTTTTAAGCATTTGATACATTCCATATATCATTGAAAGATTATTTTTTCCTTCCTTCCTTCTCTCCCTCCCCAGGTTGGATGTTAAGCAACCACTCAAGCCCAGCTCCACTACCAATTGGCAAGGGAGCTTTTGATCTGCTCTGTCTCTAACTCGGCCCAGTTTACCCCTCCTTAGGCAGCCTGCTGGTTCCCCACTTCCCCAGATCACCACAGTGCTGAACTTAATACAGACATCTGATTGGCACAACTCTACTGCAGCTCAGAATTCCATCAGCCTCAGCCTTTCCAGTAGCAAGGATTATAGCTGTGTACCCCCTCACCTGGCCCAGATTAATTTTCTTCAAGCGTCATTCTGATCAGGTCACTGCCCTGATCAAAAATCTTTAGTGTGAATCTCCCTGGCCTCTAAGATGAAATTCAGACAACTCTGTCTGCACTTGACCCTCCCCCAGTTTGGCTTCAGCCTACCAGTCCTTCCATATCTCCTATTATTCCACAAACTTCACACTAGTTAAACTAGTCAAACATGCTGCCCCTCCAAATATACCTGGTGTTTTGCCACTTCTTTTTTTATTCATAGTGTTTAATGCCTTTTTTTCCTCCTCCTCCTCCCTCATCCCTGGAATAGCCTTCCTCCTACTCTTCCACTTAATCATAGCCTAACTTGTAATCTTTTAAAATTTTATTTTTATTGAAGCCATCCTTCAAGGCTAAGCTCAGACTCTTCCTCTTCCATGACCACCTCCAAACTCATAGCAACAGGTACCACCCATTTAGCAACTGATGGTGCTCTGCCTCACTAAATATTTGATTTGATTAGGTTTGGTTTTGATTCTTTGGCCCCTCTGGTGCTGCCCAGTCAGTATAGGTACCCTGCAGCCTATGCCTGGGAAGAGCCTTGTTTGATTCAAAGATAGCGAGTGACTATCACAGGCAATCTAAGGACCTTCTAGCTGGGAAATGACAGTGTAGGCAAAGAGCCCCAGCACCATTGGTGAAACTCCTCTGCCTTCTTACCTTTGTGGCAAAAATCCCAAATGAATGAATGACCCTGGTAAGCAAAATAAGACAACAATTTGGAGTTCCACAGACACATCTTTATTAAAGCTTAAATTTGGAAAGGAAAAATGATCCATCATTAGAAACTGCCTGCTCCTGAGGCCTGAGCTGCCTAAACCTTGAGCAAAATCAAAAGCCAGATTTTAAGTTTGTATTTCTTTTCCTGTAAGAGGTAGAATTAGACCTTTTTTTCTCCCTCCCCACCCTTACCCCTATTTTAAAAGTTAAGCTGTTGCTTTGTCTTCCCCCTGGCCCTACCAGGAGTGCTTAGTCTCCAGACATGCTTCTTCCTCCCCCTACCTTCCTCTGCCAGAAAATGAGGTGCTTGCTTTGCAATTAACTAGTGCCAGCAACATTTCACATATTATAAAGTTGTGATGAGACTAAAACGAGCTTCCCTTAATTAGCTGGGCACATACCGTCATGAAATGCTTTCTTTTTCCTCGTCCAAGAAAGATGCTGTGATTTTCAGGTTTAGGCATAATGTTGTCCTATTTGTCTGTCTAGCTGCTTCATGAGAGATACGTTATCATAAAAAGCTGCTTGCGTGCCTGGCTCCATCTCCCCCTCCCCAATAAGAGGTGACTACGAGGTGCAATTTTAAGTACTGGGGTTGGACTTATGTATTTTTATGTTTATTTAAGACTTGAGCCTGGCCTGCTTCCAAGAGGACTTGACACTTCAGTTTGTTAACCTTATCAATCAGTCATTCATTCAACAAGCACCTGCTCTGTGCTTAGTTCTGAGGATATAGATGAAAGTTAAGCAGTCCCAGCCTCTGAGGAGTTTTCATTCTGTTGAAAAGCACTATGTAAAGTAAATACGTTATAAAAATCCTAGACTTTTACAACTAGAAAGGTGCTTGAAGATTGTCTAGTCCAACCACCTCATTTTATAGATGGTAAAACTAAGTCACTTAGAGAGGAAGGGACTTCCTAGAAGCCCTCCAGTTCGTTACTGGTGGAGTCAGTGCCAGGGCTTTCCTGCCCCCCCCACTCACTTTTAGATTGCCTCTTCACATACACATCGAGGATCTTCCAGAAGTTGGGGGCCCTGGTGGGTTTGGTTATAGCCTGCAGGCATTTTAGCGGAGGGAAGGGGATTGAAATGCCAGAGACACAGGCAGATTTCCCTCCTTATGTCTAGCTTGGGGGCAGTCCTTATAAGAAATCATGGGAAGGACATTCCAGCCAGAGAAACTGGAAACCAAGAGTCAAGTAGAGAACTTGTGTTGTGAAATAATGGGAAACATGGTTGACAAAGCAGTATAGGGCCTTTTATTCCAGACTGTGCTTAATAGTGTAACTCTTTACATATTGGCCACCGCTTCTCATTTTTTTCCCGCTATTCATTCTTCCATTCATTAACATACATTTATTAAGTGTCTTCTATATGCTAGTTCACATGCTAGGACCTGGGGATACAAAGACTGTAACCTCAAGGAACTTCCATTGTACTCATCTAATCATGCCCAGGATGGGCCTGGACTTCATATCTATTCTCTGAGGATCAATATTAGAGTTCCACTGTTACAGACTAGCCCCAGCCAGTTCCCTATGGGAAGGCAGCCCAGTCCTTAGGAAGAACTCACTTGGCTCCCCAGGGTGCCTCTGATCTCAGCCATCTGCCTTTTCCATCTGGTTGTCTAAAGAGAAGCATTCATTCTTCAATTTCTTCCCTCTTCTTTTATCCCAAGATTATGGTTTTAGATAGAGTATGAAGTTTCCATCATTGCTTTTCCATTTCTTTTGAGACATTCAGGCTTTCCCATCAGAAACATAAATAACCTGCTTTATAACATAAATACCTGCTTCTCAATTAACTTCAGGTGAGTTTGAGGTGAGATTCCCTACCTGTTTATCACCATATTCTTTAGCAGCTTTTTGGAGAAAGAGCTGGAAGCAAGGAGATTAAGGTTTGGGATCATCCAGGGACTTTGGTTATCTCTAATCTCTCTGCCTGTAGTAGCAGCAGCTATATATCAATGTGAAGCACTGTTCCAGATGCAGTTAGGTAGACTCTATCTACTTGTTTCATCTAGATTTTCTCCTGCGGAAAGCCAAGTGGTCATTGGAATAATTTGAGTCCAGAAAACGATCAGGGTTCTTCCCAGAGGGGTTATTTTTTACTCCCCCTGTCATCCAAGCCATCCAAACCCGCTACCTGCTTTTGGTTCTGAGACATTGAGACATGTTGCCATCATGTGCTTCAGACACCACATAAGAGGGATCCTAGCACAGTTCAGCCCATGAGTCCAGGATTGATGTGGGAAATGTTGACACATGTAGTCTTCTAAATTGTCCTCTCTCCTGGTCCAGATCTGAGCCATCCTTTGTAGTCCCAGGGTCAAGTCCTCCCTTCTCCATGAAGCCTTCCCAGACTGTTCCTGGTCATGGGAGTTCTTCCTTCTCTGGGCTCCAGGAATGTAAACTTCACAGCCCAGTGCTCAGTAACATGTTTTTGTTGTTGTTATTGCTGTTTCATGTGATTTGTCTTATCTCTCTGTTTAGGCTGGTAAGCAATAGGTAGAATAGATTGTTGATAGAATCGTTGGAAGTCAAAAGTTAGAAATGGCAAATATCTCAGAGGCCATCTAATTCATCCTATATCTAAAAAATGTCCTCTACAATATACCCACAACCTTCCCCTCACATCCCAGGGATACCCACTACTTCCTGAGGCATCCTATGCCACTTTTGGATAGCTCTAACTGCTAAGTTATTTCTCACCTCATTAGCTTTTTTACAACTTCTGTGCATTGCCCCTAGTGCTACCCTCTGGAGTCAGGTGATAATAATAAAAATGACCATGACAATGATGATGGTAGCTAATATTTATATAGTACTTATTTGTGTGCCAGGCAATGTGCTAAGTGCTTTTCAATTATCATCTCATTTGACCCTCACAACAGCTTTGAGAGGCAGATGCTATCATCCCCATTTTTACAAATGAGGAAACTGAGACAAACAAGATTAAGTGACTTGCCCATTATCACACAGCTAGTAAGTGTCTGAAGCTGGATTTGAACTTAGGTCTTTCCTGACTCCAGGATCAGCACTCCGTCCACAGCATCACCTAGCTGCCTCCTTGACCAGGTAGGACGAGTCTTATCCCCTCTTCTGTGTGTTAACCCATGACCTACTTGGAGCAGCTGTCGTGTCTCTCCTAAATCTTCTCTTCTCTGGAGTAAGCTTTCCCAGTTCCTTCAGCACAGGATGCATAATCCAGAAGCTATTTAACATCCTGATTATTTTCTTCTGGACACTTGACCCTTGTAAGTTTATCATTGTTGGGAACCAAACACAATATTTAGGGCAGACTACAGTGAGATTGTCACCTCTTTAATCTTGGATGTTGCCTCTGTCTCTATCTCTCTGTGTCTCTTAAATTGGGGTCTCTCTTAATGTAGACTAAGGTGTTAGGCTGTCTTTTGGAGGGCATGGCATACCACCTAAAAACTTAGTTTGATCACCGCTAAGACTCTCCAGAGGGCCTTCTGTTTCTTTGACGCCCCCAAGGTGGGCCCTGGCAAATCAATCTACTAGGCAGGGTATGCCCAGTCCACCGAGCATCCTGCCCTGAAGTCTAAAACAGGAAGAGGTTGTTACCTCCCCCACCTTTTAACCATTGCCTTCTTAAGCTGTTTCATGTGTAGACTTTTCATGTGTAACTTTTATCCAACTGGACTGTAAATTCCTTGAAGCCAAGGAATCTTCTTATCTTGTCTCTGCCCTAGTTGAGAGAGAGCGTAGGGCTGGGCATCCGGTAAGCCTTAGTAAAGCTACACTGGGAACATAAAGTAATAAGACTGATTATTTTGGGGAAATCTAATAAACAGTAGAATGTGGAAGGGAAAAGAAACAAGGAAAAGACAGGCCTAGGCCTCCTCTATTAGGCAAATCTAACACTGTGAAACAACCTATAAAATAGTACAGGTTGGCATATGATTAATCAGTCAAGACTTATTTGGCTTTCTATTCTTTGTTGCTTTTTTGGTTTGTTTTTTTTTTCTTTTTTGGTGAGCAATTCGGATTAAGTGACTTGCCCAGGGTCACACAGCTGGTAAGTGTCAAGTGTCTGAGGCTGGATTTGAACTCGGGTCCTCCTGAGTCCAGGGTCAGTGCTGTATCAACTGCGCCACCTAGCTGCCCCAGGCCCTCTATTCTTTTGGGGATAGCACCATGAACACATATAATTCATGCAAAATGCATAAACAGTAAATACATAGTACAAAATTCAGCACACTTAAATATAGGAGATAGTATGTGCTATATATGGCCAGGGAGATCAGTGTGACTGAAGTAGTTAGGGCAAGCTAAGTGGGTGGATGGAGATTGTGTGGTTGGGCTGAGGGGAATGGGGAGGAAATTCCATTTGGAATTTCCCACAAAGGTGGGAATGGCTGTTGAATGACTTTGAGATGATCAGAGAATACTGGTGCCTCTCCTCTTTTATGACTCAAGCCTGTTGTTTCAGTGGTGACTTCATGCCACCTCAGTTACAAATGTAGAAGAAGTGGTAGTACAGAATCAAAAGAACCAAGGGGTGAGATGTATGTCAGTCTCGTAGGTGGGACAGTGGATAGAAAGCTGGACCCAGAGTCGCAAAGACCTGAATTTATATCCATTGTCTGATATTTACTAACTGTGTGACACTGAGCAAGTCATTTAACATGTCTTCCTCAGTTTCCTCATCTGCAAAATGAAAATAGCACCTCCCTCCCTGGATTGTAGTGAGAATCAAATGAAATAATATTTGCAAAGCATTTTGCAAACCTTACAAAGGATTCTTAAACTTAAATGAACTTAAAAAGTTCTTGAAAAGAACTATGTAAATGCTAGCTATTTTTATTATCGTTGTTGTTGTTTTTAATCATTATTATTGTTGTTGTTAGTGGTGTAGTAAAAGGAACCCTGGTCTTAGAAACAAAAGAACTGGGTTTAAATCCTAGTTCAGGTACTTACTAGTTCTGTGAATTTGGGCAAGTCAGAATTTCTGTTTCAACATCAGTCTACTCATCTGTAAAATGGAGATGAATGTTAATAATGCCATTTTTTACTCTTTACTTTGCAGGATTGTTGTAAGAATAAAATTAAATAATGCATATAAATAGCATTGTCAACTTTGAAGTGCATTATAAATGTAAACTTATATTGGCAGAGTTTGGTCTTTCCCTGGAAGCTAATGTATGGCATATGAATTATGTTCCTCCTTGACACAGGGATCAAGTTCCAGGAAAAGATAAACCCTTTAACAGCATCCTACCTCCTTGGGTTGTTGTGAGGATCAAATGAGATAATAATTGTAAAATGCTTAGCATATTAACATAAGTTCTGTAGAAATGTTAGCTATTATTATTATGAAGGGATAGGGAGAGAACAGAAGCCAAGTTTGGTCTGTATTCCATTTCTCCTCTCCCCTCCCCTCATCCCCCTCAACCATCATAAACTTTGGTCGAATCGAACCATTCATTTAAGAAGAGCTTGACTAAGGCTTATTAAGTATGTTTGCTGAGTCTGACTCTGTGAAGTGAAATGCAAACACAGCTTTTACTTGCCAACAACAGTCTTAAAGCAGTGGCCTCCCACCAGCTACAGGGGTGCTTAATAGATAGAGTACTAGACTAGAAGTCAGGAAGACTCAGTTCAAATCCTGCCTCAGACACTTAATAGCTGTGACCCTTGGCAAATTCACTTAACCACTCTGTGCCTCAGTTTCCCCATCTGTAAAATGAGAGGGTTGGACTTGATGGCCTCCAGGTTCCCTTTGGGCTCCTTGTGATCCCATGACCTTGTGATCCTGTCTAAAGAAATAACTTGCCTTTTCAGAACATAAAACAAATGGAAGCAGAGTGAAGGAATTTTCTAATTCTTCCCTTATTTAAACACAAAGACATTTGCTTCAGTCTTTGTGAAGGGAGGCTGTTATATAATTTGAGCCCAGAGATTTGCTGGTCAATTTCAATGAATTAGGAACCTTTGAGAGTTTTAAGAGATTCACTTTATTAGTATTGGAGCTTTAAATGTGAAACGTATTAAAAACTCATTCATGAGGGGACATTTTTGGGGGTAGGGGAGAGCACCCTTTTGTAGCCAACATCACTGCTCTGACCCAGAGGGGTAGAATGCAGGTGCCTGCAGCTCAGTGCTCAGTAACCACAGATGTTAAATTTGTTTTGCAGTGAATCTTGCTCAAAATAATTTATTACCATTGAGGCTTACTAGGTCTCAAGCATGATAACAGGCTTACAGCAGCACTTTTTGGTGAGGTTTTCCATGCGCTTCAAAATGACAGACAAGATATTTATTGTGTAGCCATTCCTCCTTTATTGAGCCAATAATCTTCATTTACCCAGGTCTGGGAGCTCAAGTCTCCCTGATTCCTGGTGACATCCCTGGACATACGGGACCCGCTGCTGACTTTGGAATTACCTGCAATAAAGAAACAAAGGTTGACAGCAGTATTGTAAGAGTGGCCTTTTCCTTAATAATCATAATTCAGCCAACCTTAGATACCCTTAGTGGCCACCTTGAGGCTTTATGATGTGCAGGTGGAAAACATTTTTTTGATTATGGCTAATGCCCAGCCTTTCAAAGGGCAGTAAATCAGAGCTGATGAATTGCTTGTGTTGCTTACAGACATTACCCCACCTCTCTGACTGCATTGTTTTTTGGTAGGGAAAAAAAAAAGGCAAGTTTATTCCAAGTTTAGCTTTACTGAAGAAAGAAGGCACTTCAAAAACTGGCAGTCACCCTTAAACCCACTGATAAATCTGCTTCAACCCCAAGATATTGACATGAATGAGATAACTGCAACTTGGTGCCCAAAGCTTGGAGTCAAAAGGGAAAGCAAACGAACAGCTCCCCAGCAGGCCAGTTCAAGGAAAGATGACTGATAAGCAGAGAAATAAAAAACTGAAGCTTCGAGGGATCTTGAAGGGAAACTGCTTAGCAGCCAAGAAACGTCTGAAGGAAATTCATGAAATCTGGGAGGGAAGATAGGACGATGGTATAAGGAAGATGGAGCCAAGGAGGGAGAAAGCTCAGAATGGTATTTAAAATGAGCTAAAAACAAACACGTTTAGCTTAGCAGTCAGAGGCACTGGAGGGCAAGGAAGAATGGGAAACACAAGTTTACCAAGAGCCAGGCTCGTTATCAGCCTTAGCTCTTATATTTTCTCGCACTTTGTAGTGATTATCTGCTCCCACATACACATGCCTGCAGTTCTTCCCTCAGTACTTTTTTTATCGTGTTGCCTTCAAATGGGAGTGGTAAGTGCTCTGATAAGTGGAATGAAAGGTGGTCTGATTTCACTGTGGCTTCTACAAATGCCTCGGTGTTCTGGGCTGGAATGCAAGCTGGTAATTTTCTTTAGCTGGTCAAATTGCAGTAAGGCCTTATCGCTGCTGCTGCAGCAGGAAAAACTGACTTCAAAACAGGCTAGATTGTTGGAACTGACCTCTCCTGTGCTAACTCATCACCAGGAGAGTCCAGATTTGGTGGTAGGGCTCTTTGTCTGGCCTCCAGTGAGGAACGTGTAACAGAGTAAGAGAAATTCCCTCCTAGAATTGCAGTCCTGTACTTCATTTCACCTCTTTTTAAAAGATCTGCCTCTTTCTGTTCATAGGCCTTTGAAGTTGGAATGGACCTTAAAGGTAGGTCAATTTACAGATGAGGAAAATGAGTCCTAGAAGTAAAGATATACTCTTAGTCACACAGATAGCCAGGATTCAAATCCAGGCCTTCTGACTTCAAATCTAGTTTAAACAAAGGAACTTAATTTAGATCTCACTGAATAAAACGGGTAATATATATTCTATGAGGATCCTGGCAGCGTAGCAGGATGATCTCATAGAAGGAAAGAGCATTGACTGGGAGCCATATGGATTCTAGTCCCAGTTCTGTCACCTGTTTGTGACCTTAGCAAATCAATGAACATCTCTAAATTTTTCTTCCCTCCTGTATAAAAAGTGGAGATATTTGCCATATCTTCCTACCTGACTGAGGTCTTAAGGACTGGGAAGGATTTTTTAATGCTATAGTGCTAAACACATATCAGGATTCTGTTATTATCCTGAGTATACAGATTTATTTTCCATCCTTTCAAAATTCTGCTTCTCAGAAGGGCATGAATTTGAGGGAGGGGGGAGGAAGGGTATTGTTGGTTGAGAGAATATTATTACCACCAGTAAAAGTAACACATAATCTTTTAAATTATTTATGTTCGAAGGAACTTTGTACCAGAACTTCTACTTATCTCTTAGTAATAATGGTGATAAAGGCGTAGCAGGTTGCCCAATAACCAAAGAGTTATGATTATGATTGTCTTACCTATTTACAACTGATAGTACCATTCTCTTAACATTATACTGTTTCTTCTGCTCTTCCTATTGACTTCTAGGGTGGAACAGGAATTACTTCCTTCACTAAGCATAACTATCTGGTGATTTCCAGCCTAGCCTTAACAACTTTTCGTGATTCACCAACTAGTACCTGGAAGGGAAAAGAACAATCAGCAAATTCATTAAGTAGGGAATTATTTACGTACCTGTGTTGTAGATCAAGGCTAATCATTTGTTTATCTTAGGTGGCATTTCTGTCTTCATTAATGCCATTGTGGCTAAAACGTGAAAATGCATTTGCATTTCCATCTGTATGTTTCAGACATCTCAACTTTCACAAGGATCCTAGTCGAGTTACTGTACTAATACCTGCAGTGAAAAATTTTTGCTTGGGCAAAAAAACATTATCCCCATATGATGGTAAATGAGACCTTAGTTTGTGAATTTTCAGTCTTTATCTTGGAAATCCGAATTTGTTCTTTCTAGAAATTGAGGTACCTTCAAGTTCACTTTTTTTCTGGCCCCTATAGATAACTATAAATGTGATCTGGTTTGCACATTTTTGAAGGACTTCTTACAGCAGAATTTAACACAGATCTTTCTAGCTTCTTGACAAGAGGGAGGTAGGAGATACAAGAGGAAGCGTGGGATAGGGAGAATAATTGTTTCCTCAGTCTGGGTATTTTCAGCAATATTGAAGGTCCTTGGACAGCTCAGGGACCTGGTAGTTCATTTCCTTCTTACTTTCATTCTTACTCCTTTCCTTCCCCTCTTCTCCAAACTAAGTGATCACCAGGATCCTCGGAAGGTAGCAATTGCTGCTGTCACTTGTCCCCCAGATTCACTGGCTGGTTGCAGATCTTGGGAGGCAACAAAATTCTAAGAAGGGTGGCAGTAAACGATTCAGGATCGATGACCAGTGAAGTTGAGTGAGGATCATGCTGAGTGTCCCCTCCTTCCCCCTTGACCCCCCAGTGTTCTTTCCTGTCATTCATAAGCCCTTGACACAATGGTCTGTCTGCCACCTCCCCCCCTCAAGGTTTTTGTCCTGAGCCAATCAGATCCCTCCTGAACTCTTTCAGCCACAAATTCTACTTTATATGAAGCTAATCACTGTTGTCACTGGAGACAGGTGCATAATGGAAGTCTAAAGCGTGAAAAGAAAGGCAGGCAGTCAGGACTGGTTTGGTAAGTTGTAGACAGGGAGGGCAGAGTGAACAAAGGAGCTTTAGGAAGGGGAACAGGCGTGGGAGGAGAGGGAGGAGGAGGAAGAAGAAAGACCCTGGAGGGCCCCACTATCTTAAGATGCTATTATTGACGTTTGTCCCATTCCCTTGACCATGGGGCACAGTATTGGGGCTATCTGCTGGGCCCTCTGTGTTAGAGTGCAAAAAACAGTCAGCCCCTAATCTATCCCTGCCAAATATTGGGAGGGAAATGGTAATGAAAGGGAAAAAGGTCTTTGGGGCCAGTGGGACATCTTGGGCTTATTTGTGGCCCTGATTGTTAGGGCAGGAGGAAAACTCCTAGCCATATGCATTCCCATCTCTTTGCCTTTGTTCATGCTTCTTGTCTATCCAAAAGCTACTCCTTCATCAAGGCCTACCTCATCTAACCAGTTGCCTCCAGCTCACATTTGTCACACTTTTTTTTTTTTTGCCTGAATCACTTCTTTTTGGCCCTTACACATACAGGCAGAGAGAGGAAATGTGGCCTAGTGGATAGAAAACTGAACTCAGCCTTGGTTCAAGGCTTGTCTCTGACACATACTGCCCATGTGACCTTAAATAAGTCCCAAATTAGGCCTCTGGCTCTGGGCAAGCATCTAAGACTATAAATTGCTGAGAAGGCAGTGATCTTGCATGGGTAGAAAGAGTTTAACAGAAACTCCCTATCCTGTTAAAATTGTAAGTCTGATTTAAAAAAAAAAAAAAAGGAAAGAAAGAACTCTTATATAATACCCTGCATTGTTATTTATTCCATATATGTACATATGTGGAATGAATATATATATAGGATATATGTGTGTATATATAGAGAGAGAGATAGAAAAATCTTATATTACCAGCTAGATCATGAGATCACTTTGAACCATACTTTTCCTTGTTTTGTATCCCTCACATGACACTTAGCACAGGGTTGCCAACATAAAATATTTGTTGAATTAAAGAACTGCAGAATGAAAAGAATACTTACATTTAGAGGTAGAAAAGCTGGGTCCTAATTTCCTCCCCCCAACCAAGCTAGATCAACTTGGACAAGTCACTTTGGGCCTTAATGACCTCAGTGATAAAATGGGGGTACTAACTTGCCTTCCTGAAAGTAGAGGACTGGTGATTTCTTCCAGTTCTAAGGTCTATACTTCTTTGAGTTGCATTAAACCACTGCTAATTTTAGAGGGTGACCCCATTTGGGAGAAGTCAGAGTAAAGGGTGAAAAAGAGAAAGGAAGGCTATTACTGGGGATATGCGTTAAAGTTTTTCCTGTTCTTTGAGTAGGCTTGAGGGAAAGCTAGTTTTTTGTTGTTGTTTTAATGAATTGCCCAGTGCTTTGTAGGTGTCTCATGGGAACAGAGGAACCCAACTATCTCCCGGTTCTAAAGAGGCCGAGTGGAAAATGGTTTAAATGGACCATTCTCACAATGTGATATGGATGCGTTGGAGAAACTGGGCCAGTTGCCATAGTGCCGACCCCAGGTTATGTGAGCATTTTACTGGGGAGGGGTGGGAGGAGGGGGAGATGTTCTCAGGAAAGGTGCTATATAAATGGGGGAGAAAACCCTAGCATACACTAAAAAAATAAGCTTTTGGTGAAGAGGTGAGAAAAGCCAAGATTTCTTTTTTTAAAATAAACCTCAGAAATATATCTTTTGTCTAAGCTCTTTTTTTTTATTCCGCACTTGAGAGGTTTTGAAAAGAGATGTGTGTGTGTCCCAACCTCACTCAAAACCCCTCATGACTAATTCAAAAAGAAAAATGGGTCACCATTTGACCTATCTATTTTGACAGCGTCCCTTCGATCTAAAGATTTCACGGAGAAATCGAGTGATACATTTCAACACTGATTTCACCTGCAACCTTCATGTTCTAGCCCAGTGGTGAAGGGAATTAGGAAGGGAAATAGGAACCACTTAGCCTTACATAAGAATATCTGCTGGTGCATAATGACTTAGAAAACCATATATTAACATTATCTATGTTCTATTGTATTTTTTTAATTTTTGTTAAATATTTTCCAATTACATGTTTAATCTGATTTTGTTAGCCCTTAGAAGTCCCTGCCCTCTCTTCTCGAGACCTTGCTCTGTTTTTGCCCTGTCCATAGGTAGCACCCCTTTCTCATCTGAGGAAATTCAGGGAGAGTATTTCTTAAGTTGCATCTTACCTGGGGCCACAATTCCCTCTTTTTTCCCACTATAGTGACCTTCAGAAACTCCAGAATCGGGTCCCCCAGAAGAAGTGGGTGGGAGAGGACTGAGCAGCCTTACTGGTTGGACAAAATAATTGTGGTCCACACTTAATCAATACATCTTTAATGAGCATCTAATCCTGTGCTAAACAGGGTAGGGAAGAAGAAAACACATGCACAAATTATGAATATAAGAAGAAAGACAGCATAGCTATGTTGTGAATATAGTATCAGACTTGGAAGGGGGGGTCAGGCTGGGTTCAAATTCCACCTCTGACCCTTGCTTACTTTATGACTGTGGGCAAATCACTTAATCTAAATGTCCTTATCCATAAAATGAGGAGGGTTGAATTAGATGATCCATTCCAGATTTAAATCTATTGTAATTATAGGCATTTCTACCATAAAGGGTTGTTGTGAGAATCAAATGAAAGAACGTAAATAAAGAACTTTGCAAACCTTTAAGCATGATGTAAGTACTCACTTTTATTGTCAGTGTGTGTTTTAATAATTATTTTACGAAACACGGTCAGTTGTTTCAGTGAAAACCCAAGGCTGACTGAAAAAGCATTTCAGGTGATGCTTTGTTCTTTGGGAAGTAAGTTATAAATGGAAGATATGTTCCTGGGCTACCAAAATTCATACTACAGAAACTTCAATTAGATCTGTGCGTAAACCTAAGATAACAAGGGGGCCATTGCCAGTCATCCTAACTTAGGTCTTGCCGCTGGACTCCAGTGACTCTGGAGGAGACAGTGAGGCTGATGGCTTTGCACAGCCCTGCCTCGCTTAAATCCAGTTAACTTGCAAGTCAAGTCATCACCCTCCTGATGTCATTGGTCCTCTTCCAGAATGAAGGACGAACAACAACATCAACAATGGCAAGATAATAAGATATTTTAAAATTATTGATGCTTTTTATTTTTTTCATTTTTCTGTATGCTTCCACTCCCATTGAAGCCTACTTTGTAACAAAGAAAAACAGTTAAGTAAAGTCAATCTATATAGTGATTGTATCTAACAGATAACAGGATGGATTGTATCTAACAACATTTTGTATGCCCTATACCCACCTGGTCCCCTAGCCTCCACTCACCCGCCCAGCCCACCCTTTGATAATTGGAGAAGGTATGTTTAATTAGCTCTTGTTCTAGGACCTTGGTTGCTTTTTGTTTCAGTGCTGAAAAAGACCTTAGAGATCCAGCATGTGCATTTTACAGATGAGGAAACTGAGGCCTAGAGAAAGAAAATATTGTCCACATGTCATGATAAATTAATGCCAGAACCAAAATATTCCCCACATTTTAGTCCAATGGTACACGGAACCTCTTCTGTTCCAACACACAATGTCCATAATGCATGTTATTTGATAAACCCTTTTACAGAAGCTTCCCCAGACTTACTGCTGGCCCTTTCTAATGTTACCATCCGAGAAAGGGAATATCTAGTTTCTTTTTATTGTATCTTGTCCTAGGGGATGAAAACTTTGCTCTGTGACTCTCCTAGTACTTTCCCTCCAGGATATCAGACTTAGCTGGCCTTTTCCAAACACAAAAATCTAATTAATTACAGTAGGAGGAAACAAATGGTCTGTGAGAGTATAATTTTTTTTTTTTTTTGGTCCACACCAGTCACTTTATTGATGTGAGGAACTGGCTGTTGAAGCTCCCTCCAAGTGATCTGTAACTTAGTCTTAGAGAGGAGCCTGGAACACTGAGAGATTTAGGGCCTTGCCACTAGTCACACAAATGGCATATGTTGGAGGCAGATCTTCAGTCGGGGGCTTCCTGACTCCAAGGTTAGCTTTCAATTGACCATGCTGAGTTTCCTCTATAGGTCAGCAAATTATAGTCACACAACAGAGCAGTGGTGCTCAGCTCTGTCCAGCTTGATATGTATGTCTGACTTTTCCTGTGTTTCTCTCTCAGATAAGTCTGTCTCTTTGGGCCACAGTCCTTGAGGAAGAGCAAAATCTACGAGGTTATTGGATGAATGAATGAGTTTGGAGTCAAAACTCTTTCCATTGCTATGCAGTACCCATCTTGATTACTCACATCCCACTGCCCCACACCTAGAACCTTCTGAACCAGTCCCTTTTACTAGGTTTGAAGAAAACACATGGTAGAGTATTGTAGATAGAGCACTAGAATTAGAATCATGATGAAGACTGGGATCTGAAACATTTACTGGCTTAATAACCATGGGCAAATAATTTAACCTTTCTGAGCCTCAGTTTCTTCATCTGTAAAATGGAGATAATTAAAACCCCTTCCTCATAGGTTTGTTGTGAGGATCTGATGAGCTGATATACCATCCACCTTCTTCTACAGGAAGCTGCTTGGGCCTTCTGTGTACTTTGTATGTATCTTTTATATACATGTCTATGTATTTATACATATATCTTGCATGGACGTACACATATATACACGTGTGTGTATGCATATGTTGTCTCTCGTATTCGAAGGTAATCTCTTTGAGGGCAGGAATGGACAGCTCTTGCTCTTTCTTTGTATCCTGTAGCATATAGCACAGTGCCTGGCATATACTAAGTGTTTAATAAATGCTTATTAATAGATTGATTTATAATGTAGCTAAAGTGTTTTTGCAAGTTTTAAAGCACTGTATAAATGGCACCCATTCTTATTATTAGGCCACCTAGCCTAAGGACTGGGTGTCTAATCATCACCTCCCTCTATAAACCCCCTACTTCAATGATTTTTATCCCTGCTGTCTTTGCTTCTTCCGCTTGGCCTCCCAGCCTCTCTGTTCATACTGTCTCTGGTGTTGAATAGTCTACTTCAGTACTGTTTCTTCTTTTCCTCACCCTTTTCTATTTAGGATGAACTATATCCACTACACCTTTATAGAAACATAAAAAAAAATTTTGACCTTGCATTTACAATAAAAGTGTTCTCATTTCAGTGGGGGGGGGGGGTGCGAGTGGATTTTCTTTCCAAGATACGGGAGCCGAGGAAAGCACACTCAGCCCCAGGATCACTGAATGGAGGGAGGGGGAATCCTATAGAAACTGAGAAAGCTTAGCTCATTGGGGGTGGAAGGAAACTGTGGTTTCCAGTTTCAGCCTTTGGTCTGGAAAACAAGGAAGTTATTATTTCATTCATCGTCTACCCAAATAAGTCTACACACTAGATGGATGCCACTGTTTATGCAAGGAAATTACCCATTAAAAGGGTAACAGCTGAGGATAAAAAAAACACATGCTGCTGTTGTCTCGAACAAACCCAATTTGCTTCTTTCCACTTTTCCTTCCTGCTCCTTTGCAGCCTCACAAGCTTTTCTTCTTAATAAGTATTCTCAGTCCACTACAGTTACACTTATTTGCTCTTGTTTTGGGTTGGATGGGCTTTGAGTAAAGCAAAAATTAGCCTGTTTATTCAGGTGACAATCATTTTTTGAGTGCCTCCTATGGGCTCTGCACCATCTACATCAACAATAATCATTTATGAAGTACCTACTGTATATTGGGTATGATGCTGGGTGTGGAAAATAATCATCACGATGATGATAGTAATAGATGACATAAAGTGTTTCAGTGTTTGCAAAAATGCTTTACACATATTATCTCATGTAATTCTCACAATGACCCTATAAAGTAGGTGCTGTTGTTATCCCCATTTTATGCATAAGGAATTGAGTGAGAATTTAAGTGACTTACCCAAGGCTATGAATTTGGTAGTATTTGGTTTGATTCAAACCCAGATTGTTCTAACTCTGAATCCAGCACTTTAAGTTTTGCAAAGCACATCATACACATTGTCTCACAACTCTGTTTGTTAAGTGTGATTATTTTTTCTGTTTTAAAAATGAGAAAACTGAAGTTCATCTAGGTTAAGTGACTTGTCCTAGATCACACAACTAGAATGTGTTTGTGGCAGGATTTGAACCCAAGTTTTCTTGGCTCCAAATCTGCTTTTCCAGAATGAATACAAAGAGGCACTAAACATGGTCATCATCCTTAAGGGTCTTCCAGTGTAGTTAGAGAGATAGGACCAGGACATAAGTGATAAGTCCTGTGGAATGTATAAAGAAGCATTAAAGTTAATCCTTTCCTTTCATGAAAACCTAGTCCAGTTGGGGAGACATACCTGAAACAAGAGAACAAACTATCATGTAATATATTGTTAATTATATGAGATATTCAGTGATATCAGAATGGACTGGATCACTGGGAGAAAGTTGGGACTTGAACTCCTAGAGGAGTTGGAAAATGAGCTACCCTTTTAATGATACAGAATTGGAGCTATAGAGAGCAAAGTGGAGGACATTCTAGGCAGGGACATTGAGGGTCCCTTCCCCACAGACTTTCAAGTTGGGCTGAGTCTTAAGTCCTTGCAGTGCCCCCAGCCACTAGTCCCAAGATGTTGCCTCTGCCAGTGTACAAAGTGAGGACAGTAGAGGTGCCTTGGAATTCTGAAGTCAGGCCCCTGAGGCTATTGAAATCGTTCACAAGTGGTGAGTCAGTGTTCTGTCCACAAAAGAACCATCATGAGAAATGGCAGGATAGTAATTCTGTGAGATGAAGGGAATCTGGCTACATAATGATGAAGTTGTTTTCCTATCACACAAGATTGTTGAAAGGCTCAGGCAAAAGAGTACTGCCCCCCCTTCTTCCTGCCCCATTATCAAAGGGTGACAGGGTGAGGGTTCCGGGAAGGTTCTGCTCTTTGCTGCTTATCTTTGGATGGGCTCTTGACAGAATAAGCTTTGCTAAAGAGACTAACTTAGAAAAGAGGCTTTGACTGGGCTTTGGGGCCCAGATATCCTGGCAACATCAACTGTTTTGGGAGGGAGTTGCCCACCAGTGTGGAGAAGAAAGAAACTGAGGAAGTAACTTTGGGAGTGACAGCTAGGATTCAGGCATTGAAACTCAGGAAGGAACTTGAGTTGATCCTGCCATTGGATGAATACATTTAATTCAATTCAGTGAGGCTTTATAAAACCATCTCCTCTTTGTTCATATGGACATCAGGTGCCATTGGAAATACAGGAGAAGTGTGGCTAGGGCATAGTTCTTGCTCTTGTGGTACTGACTGGAGGAAACAATATATATAGGTAAAATAATTAGGAGCAGTGAAAGACTATGCATCATCATGTGGTGAACTCATTGTAGGTTGTGGTAGAAAGAGCACCACTGGGAAGCAAAGACCAAGATTTTGGTTTTGGCCCAGCTTCTCCCTGTGTGACCTTAGACAAGTCACTTCATCTTCCTAGGCTTCAGTTTCCTCATCTTTAAACTAAAAGGGTTGGATCAGATGATTTTTAAATTTCTTAAAGCTATAAAGTTCTGTAACTCTTAACTGTTTTTTGGTGGTCCAGATAGTGTATTACTCCTTTATTCCACTGGGGGAAGGTATTTTGAATATGCAGATTTGGAATTGATACACAAGTCATGAAGAGGGAAGAAGAAGGCACCTACCTAGCTGTCCATTAACTGAATTACTCTAATAGTCTGGGAGAGAAGGATATAAGCATTTATTAAGTGCCTGCATTGTGCTATGCACTATACAGATATCTTATTTGATCCTTACAACAACCCTAGGAGGTAGGTGCCATTATTATCTCCCCTTTTTACAGTTCAGGAAACCGAGGCAGCCAGAAGTTAAGTGACTTGCCCAGAATCACACAAGTGTTTGAGGCAGGATTTGAACTCAGGGCACAGTGGCCTATCCACACTGCCACCTAGCTGGAGGAACCAGTGTTGGAGTTTGCAGTCTAGTAGGGGATGGGACACATATACAGACAACTATAGTATGTTAGTTATAAAACAAAGTGCTATGCAAAGCCCAAGAGGGTATGGGATGATCCAGGAAAGCTTCTTGGAGGAGATGGTATTTGAGCTGGGCTTTAATGAATAAGTAGGAATTCATTAGGGCAAGAAGGGGACAGAGGGCATTCCAGAATAATATCAGCAATAGCACAGACAAGCAGGAAATTCATGGTTTATTCTGGGGACAGACTCAGATATGGGAAGGGGAGAGAATTCCTAAGGGTTTGCAATGGCTAACCCATGAATTAATAGTATCTTGGTTGGCCAGCTCTAGATAAGGAAAGAAAATCTCACACAGGGCTGTGACTTGGCATAGCCATGAAATAAGCAAAGTCCTCAATACCCTCCCAGTTTCTCCTTTCTCCATCTCTTCCCCACTTGTACCCCTACCTCCAAAGGTGTCTAGCCTAGTATTTCTTGCTTGCAATGCCCTGATCTCAGTTAGCTGTCACAGTTGAAAATCTTCTGATAAATTCTTAAGGTGAGTGAGGTGATGAAGTGGATAGAGTGCTAGGCCTAAAGTCAGGAAGACTCACTTTCTGAGTTCAAATCTGGCCTCAGACACTTACTAGCCAGGTGACCCTGGGCAAGTGATTTAACTCTTGTTTGCCTCCATTTCCTCATCTGTAAAATGAGCTGGGAGAAGGAAATGGAAAATCACTTCGTAGTGTCTTTGCCAAGGAAACCCCAAATGGGGTCAAAAGAGTCAGACACAGCTGAACAACAAGTACTAGTGAAATGTGAATACCGAGAAAATTCACATTTCAGTATTAGAAGGCCTCTTATATACTAAGAGGCCCATAAGACTGAAAGGAATGAATCACTAATGGTATACTTTTGGGTTTGGGAATGGTTTATGAATGCTTCACTTAGGCATTTCTACATTCTATAAGGTGTGCTACCTTCAGTTCTACTTACAAATGAGGCAGGCTGTGACCCTAAAGGTCAGATTACTGGTGGGGAAGGAAGAGCAATTTTTGGTGTGAGAGTTTCAACCACTGAATTTTTGAGCCAAGCCCTTGTCCTTAGAGGCCCCTTCCCTCTTCAGATAACAGACATTGCTTAAGAGCATTATCAGCTAGTACCTGGGGAACTGTTTGCTCAGTTTCTCTTCCGGTTGTTAAAGAGCTGACTTGTCCGTTATTTCTCTCATACCACTCTTCGCCCTCTTTCCCCCCAGGCTATTTCAAGGAATGTGTCTTTGATTTTTAACAAATTGAGAGCCTACTGCTGAAGCTGAATGCTTAAGATTTCATTGAGACAGCCTAAGCTGTAACCATGTTGAAGACTGAGGAAAGTTTTAAGCCCTTCTGTTTCCTCCATATACTGTGTCTATTTGTGCCCATTTTTAAAAAAACAGAATCAACTGGAAACAAAATTGTACCTTCTAAGTGAAGTTTAAACTCCTAGCGCTTGAGGCCCTCTACAATATGGCATAACCCTCCATTTTAAGACTTCTCCTATTAATTGCTCTCCACACCTTCTGTGAGCCTGCCAAACTAGACCTCTTAGCCTCTTTGCACTCTCATGCTTAAATGCCTTTGCTTACATTATTCCTTACACTAGGATGCCCACCCCCTCAAACTGCTACTGAATCTTTGCCCATCCTTTAAAGCCAATTGAAACGCCCTCTTTTCCAGGCTGTCTTTCCTAGTCCCCCTGGTTGGTAATATCCCTCCGCTCCCATATTTGGTTCTCCGATGATACCAGGTAAATTATGTTTGTGTTTTATCCCCCTGTTTGCTTGTCAGGGGGATCATATCTTATCTAAATATTGTATTTCACCCGGTGCCTAACATGATGCTTGATACAGAGTAAGTATTTAGTAACTGTCTTATTACATTATTTTTTAGGCCTAAACCAAAGTCTGTCAGTAATAGTGGTCAGTGTTTGCCTTGTATATTTGCCAGGTGTCATCCAAAAGGCCCACTATTGAGAGAAGAATAGCTCAGGTTATCTGTCAGCTTCCAAGCCTCAACTGAAGTTCTGCATCCACCAGAAAGTCTTTCTGGGCCATTTTAGCCCAATGGGTCTCTTCCCCTTTCCAGACTCAGGGAGCCAAACTGCTTTCCCTTCACAACTCTTCCCTTTTCCCATGAGTGTCTTCCCTCTGAGATTATATCCTATTTACAATATATATATATATCTTGTATGTACATGTTTGCATGTTGTCTTCCAAGTTAGAATATGAGCTGCTTGAGGATAGAAAGGCATGTTTCTGCATTCTTTGTATCCCCAGCAATTAGCCGAGTGCCTGGTATACAGTAAGCACAGAATACTTTGTGTCTGACTGTTGACAGATTGACAGACATGCAGGGAGAGGGAATTACAACCCCCCCCCCCCCCACACACACACAATCATTTAAAGGTTTCTTGGGCATTTGAGTAATATTTTTTTTTAAAGAAGCTTGAAGTATTTTTAAAAGCTGCTCACATTAGGCCAGCTTGCTGGAAATCACTGCTTTGATGGAAAACATGTCAAATATGCATGAGGGCCTTGAAGACTGAGGAGGGTGGGGTGGAAGAAGTGGAATGCAAGGTTTTCCCCCCTCTGTTTTTATCAAAGAGGAAACCATTTGCTTTCAGCCTCACCTCTAATCCTCATAAAAGAGTTTATTGAACTCAGATGTTTTTCAAAGAGCACAGAAGGGCATGCTCTAATTTCATTTTGCAGCAAATGTTGAAATGCTTTTGGTGCCTTCATAGTGTCTATATCTTCCTTAGAAAGAGATTTCCTCTATCTTCTTCTCATTTCATACACACACACACACACACACACACACACACACACACACACACACACACACACACACACACACACTCTTTCCCACTTTCAATGCTTAACAGTATACATTTCCATGCCCTCTGAAAGGACCACAAGGAATTCTACACAAGTTGGGAATAAGCTTTCACTTGCTCCCAAGCATTAGGAATGGGTGATGGGTCCACTGATTAGTCACACAAAAAAACTTCCTAGACAATGGCCCAGCCATCAATCTAGGGAAAGGGGGAGAAGGGGCCCAGTGCTTTGGATTTATTCTCTGGCTTGTGGAGAATAAAACTGTCTCAAGACCAAGTGGTGCTTTTTCTGTTATTGTTTGTGTATGTGTGTGTGTGTGTGTGTTTTAAATCTAGTCTTGCTGATATCTTTTCCTGTCTTGAGAAATACAAGAAGGTAACATAGAGTATCTTTGTCAATGAGCCAGTACAGAACTTTTTCCCCTCCTTTCCTGAGGTTTCCTACTAAGGAAATGTGGAATTCTTTGAGAAGCAAGAGTGGAAAGGCAGAAGAATTAGGAGGGACCAGGAGAGACTAGGAAGCTGCTCTTGAACTGTGACAAAGAGTGACAGACTCTATTAGTTTGCAGTGGCCAGTTTAGTGTCCAATTACTTAGTCCTTAGAGATTATCCACTGCAGTAGCCTGGTGGGGATCTGAATCCCAGCTTTGCCATTTATGACCTGTGTGACCTTCTACCTTTTCAGACTTCATCTGTAAAATGGGGGGAATTGGAGTGAAGGGTAGGACTAGATAATCTCTAAAGTACCTTTCTACTCTATCTCTGTGATCCTGATGTTTCACATGAAACATTCATGGAGAAATGAGATAACTCACCCAACACCACCTAGCTAACAGGTGGTAGAGCCCAGATTCAGAACCAGGTCTTCTGACACCAAATTGTGGGTTATCAAGTGCATAGATATGGGGTCTATGTACTTAAAAAATTTTTTTATAATATTTTATACATACATTTTAAAACTTTATTCTGAGAAAGGGTCCATGGGCTTCCCAAGACTGCCCAAGGGATCCATAAAGACTAAGAAGCCCTGAATTACACCAAACTGAAATTTTTTCTCAGCACCTTCTTCCACCACCTGTAGGAGAGAGATGTTTTGAATATGCAAATGGTCTCATATTATTAGGTGATCAGGAGGGGTATGAGTTTAGGAGGTGTTTGAGGAGGAAGAAGCAAGGGGTATTTGTTACCATTGGTATGGTAGACCAGTGAAACAACTTGTTTTCTTCCCCTCTTTGCCAAGGACACTGCCTTTCTTTAATTCCAGCTGGGAAAACCCTAACCCTAACCTAGTTTATTCACCCTCCCCAGTGCCTTCCTCTCTCTGTAAAACATACTTTATTGGTGGAGCCTGTGAACTCCCACTTACTTGGACTTGGAATTAAGTGAAGTTTTTCTTCTAAGGGAGAAGGTTCCCGTTTCAAATGGGCATCTACTGATTACTAGAGGCAGTCCCCCATGGAGAAGTAGACCATATGATTACAAATCCTGGCAACCTGAGGGCCAGTGAGAGGAGACCCCTGAATTAGAAAGAGATAGAGGAAGGAGCGTGGGGAGGAGTAGAGGACCCATGTGATAGTTTTTCATTAATAGAATTTTCCGTCTCGATGTTGGCAGCTAGCTCCTCATCTTGGGAGTAAGGAATGGACACACACACACACACACACACACACGCACACACACACACACACACACACACACCCCTCTTAAACTCTCGAGGTAAATTGGAGGCAAGATAAGGCAATGAGTTTGAAATCTCAAAACCTGAATTCAATCCCAGTTCTGCCCACATGGATCTCTCCCTCTTCCGAATGCCTGTTGTTCTTAAAGTAGGTAGCTGTTATTCTGTCACCTAATCATGTGTTAGTGCAGTCTTCCCATCTAGCTGTTTTAAAAGGTCACCTAAGGAGGAAGAACTTGATCTTCTGCTACTTTTGTCAATCCCACAATAACTAGCATAGGGCAGCACACATATCAGGGGATCAGTATACACTTGCTTGAATCCTATTTGATTATATTTCCTTTATTTAATAACTCTTCCTTCCCTAACCCCATCCCTTGGCCTTGTATTATGTAGGGTGTCCCCAAAGTCATAGTGCATCTTTAAGTAATTAAAATTTAATAGCTACTTAATAGTTATTTTTAATAGCTATTTGTAATAGCTGTTAGTAGCTATTTAAGCTCTTAAAATGACATTGAGACTTTTGGGACACCCTGTATTTATTGGTAGAATGTAGATTCTCTGAAAGCAGGGAAACCAAGTCTTAGTCATTTTTGTCTGTCTCCCACCACCTAGTACCTTGCATATTGTAGTTGCTTGATAAATGTTTATTGAATGGATTAATGCTGTCTCTTTCTTGCCAAAAACCAACAATGACTTCTTGTTCCACATGGGTCACTTTGGAAACTCCTCAAGCTATTCCCCAGTCCACATCTGGATTCAGATAAAAATTCCTCACCCTGTTCCCTGGGAAGGCAAGGGAAGATCCCTTAATAGAGCATGGATTAGTTTGTCAGATTAGTTGGTTTGTTTTTTCCCTAAAACACTTTGAAAAGCTGAGAAGTAGGTTTCTGAGATCTTTGATAGAGGACCCAGAAGAAGGCAAGGTTCAGATCTTGGAATATTCCTAAAGAAGCTAGGCCTGGGGGCAAACGAGGGACAGAATGAGGAACCCGAGTGCCTAAAAGATGGTAAGAGAAGCTAAGCCTAGTCCCATAATATAGAAAATACAAATATATATATTATATACATAAATATGCACATATATGTTACACATATATGCAAATATATGTGTATATGTATGTATAAATTTCAGAATTCTATGGCAGTTTCTAATCCTGGGACTTACCTTCAAAGGAAGCTTTGCTTATCTCAGTCCTGCAATACATAGCACTCAGCTAAAAGGCCCCATGAGCTGGATCTTTACTTAAAAGAAATAAAAGACTGTCCCTTTGACCTTGTGCAGGAGAAGTTCCCCCAGGCACATACTCTAATTTAGTTCATTTCTCTTGATCATCCTAGCTGTGTTGTATAGTGGCAGTATTTAACAAGGCTGAGTTTGGGGGAAGGGGTGGGGAGAAAGGATGGCGCCAACCACAGATGCATTCTTCTCTAGGAATGCAGGGTTAAAGTCTTTGGATTCTCCACATTGTCTGGAATGACCCTGACCTCTGATAAACTCTACATGGGCCAATATGGGCTGGAGTTGGTGTTTGGAGCTGGGAATGATTTGCTATTGAGCAGCATCTGAGAGGCTATATTCGGGAAGCAGCCACATGACCCACAGAAAAGAATTGCTCACCTCAGAATGCTTGGGCCAGAGAAGGGGGATGGGAGAGGGAGAGAAGTGCAGGGAGAATCAGTAAGTGTGATTTCAAGCTGCTATATTCTAATAGATGAAGTGGTGAAATGTTGGCAGCTGCCAACAGCTGCTAACTACAAATTTGCCAGAAGTCATTCATTCCATGAAATCAGAGCTGTTTGGAAACAGCTGGTGGGAAGATATGATTGAGTGCATCCCTGGCTAAGAGGCCTTGGCACAAGGTATTCAGAAGATCAAAGAATTTAGAGCTAGGAAGGACCTAATAGATTATAGTGCCTGGTACTTTTTTGTTGTTGTTGTTCAGTTGTGTCCAATTCTTCATAACCCCATGGACCATAAGCACATCAGGCCCTGCTTTCTCCACCATCTTCTGAAGTCTGTCCAAAATCATGTTCCTTGCTTCCATGACACTATCTATCTCATGCTCTGCCATCCCTTTTTCCTTTTGTCTTCAATCTTTCCCAACATCAGGGTCTTTTCCAATGAATCCTGTCTTCTCATTATGTGACCATAGTATTTAAGCTTCAGCTTCAGTATTTGACCTTCCAGGGAATAGTCTGAATCAGTATTGACTGATTTGATCTCCTTGCGATCTCCTTGCTGTCCAGTGAACTCCTGAAAGTCTTCTCCAGCACCATAAATGCTTTTTATTTGACTGATTTATCAAATTAGTTCAAATGAGGAAACTGAGGCCCTTTGAGGGGCAATGGTTTGCCTAAAGTCACACAGGTACCAAGTAGCAGATTTTTTGAGGGCAGCTTAAGTGGCTACAGTGGGAGGCTAGGTGGATACAGTACCAGGCCTGAAGTCAGGAAGATGCATCTTCCTGAATTCAAATTTGGCCTCAGACACTTAATAGCTATGTGACCCTGGGCAAGTCACTTAACCCTGCTTGCCTCAGTTTCCTCATCTGTAAAATAAGCTGGAGAAGGAAATGTCAAGCCACTCCAGTATCTTTGCCAAGAAAACCCCAACTAGGGTCACAAAGAGTCAGACATGACTAAAAAGTGACTGAACAACAATAGCAGTAGCAGCAGACCTTTGCTCAAATGATAGGCTCAGAATTTTGGTGGTTCATACTCGTTGATAAATCAAAATAGAGCTGAATTTATTGTTGAAGAAAAAGAATGAGACTGGGAGAGAGAGAGCCTATCTTTTCCTTTGATTTCTGATTATTAGAGTGCTAGTTATATAGTCAGGGAAAATCTGGGTTTGAATCACAGACTTAGCACTTAATACAATAGCTGTCTGACCTAGGACAAGTCAACTTCCCCACTTTGAATCTCAGTTTTCTGAACTCTAAGATGGAGATCATAATACTTGCCTACCTCACCATTAGCAAGAAAGCACTTCACAAACTTTATCCACCATATAAGTGAGTTGCTCTCATTATTATTATCACTACTCACTATTCCTTCTACCATCTTGTGCCAAGACTTTATTTCCATGTAGTTGCACTACTGCAAAAGCCTTGTAACTCATTCCTGTTGTTTGTTTCTTCTCTTCTCTAATCTTTCCTGCCAGACTCAGGTTTCTTAAATCAACACTTTCATTATACTTCATTTGGCTCCCTCTTACCTGGCACACCAAGTCACAAAATCTGAGTCAGATTGGAGATCATCCAGTACAACCCCACACGTCAATCCCCTTTATGACATACCCAGCAAAAGATAATTCAGTTTCCATTTGAAAACTGCAGTGATGGGCAGACTCGATACCCAATTCCTCTTTTGTGCAGCTCAATTTGTTAACAAGAGTTTCCGTATAACCAGCTGAAATCTACCTGTCAGCAGTTTCTACCTCCAGGGCCAGCCAAAACAAGTGGAACTGAATGACAGGTATCATGTCCCATAAGCCATCCCTTCTCTACAATAAACATCTTCCTTTATTTCACTTCCTTCTGATATAGATAGAGGTATAGTAACAGATAGTTCAAATCTTGCCTCGAACCCTCTCCATTTGTAAGATCTTGGGTAAAGTCACCTAACCACCCAGAGTGATTTTAAGGGAAGTGCTTTGTAAATCTGAAAGCACTACATATATTTGAGCTTTTATGACGACAGTTTTGAGTCTTCTAATTATGGAGCTCAGTTTGTCAGTGGTCTTCCATAAAAGTGATGCCGAGTCAACACAGGAACCTGGGTTCACCTAGACCTAGACCAGATGTCAGCATTAGATCTTGTCCATTCCTAATATACATACAGTCCATTCCTAACCTGGTACTATAGGAGTCGAGTTCAGTGAAAGAGCTAAAGGCCCAGGCAATTGGAAAGTTTTCTGGAACTGGAGAGTTCACGGTTCTATTGCCACAGTACCAGGTTTCCTCTTAATAGACCAGAAGATGTTCTATATTTCCTTCATCCCAAGGAACAAAATTCAGATTAACAGGCTTTTATCATGAGGAAGTATATTATGTTCTGTGAATCTGTGAAGACAGGGAAGGGGAAACAAATATATCTATATTTATATATACATACATATATAAATATATTATATATATAATATACATATTTATGTATTCGTGGGCTATGTGTACTCATGCATGTTGTTATAAATAAATAATTACTGACTTTGCATAGTATTTGTATATTTTACCAGCATTTTACATATATAGAATGTCCTAAAAGAGTATACTTTAAAGCTTTAATAATTTAAGAAGTATAAATGTTATAAAATTACCCAAAAAAATCACTTTGAAGTTTAGTTATCTAAATTTTATGCTTAGTTTTGTGAATTTTGAATAATTTTTTAAAATTTTAACAAGACAAGCACCTTGTCATTATGCAATATGTGTATGACAGTTTCTGGGTGACCCTTTCTCAGACCAGAGGGTCAGTAGAGGATGTCCTCCTGCTCAGCCTCCTGTGACCTGATCTCGGTCTCCATTACACCTTCTCTTAGGTGGTCATGTCAAAGCTGTCATATTATGCATCAAAACCTCATTCTTTGGATGCTGTTAAGGCTAACATTACAAAATAAATCCTTTGTCACTGAGTAGCAACTGATGAAAGTTTTTACAAAGTTCCGAAATCAACTGGAGCGATGTATACAGTAGTTATGTTGAATTTCAACCAGAAACATACTGCTATTTTAAAAATATAAATAATTCATCTTTCAAATGCTTTTGTAAGCTTGAGCATTTATACTTCTGAAGTTAACTTTTAAAACTGCACTGTGACTTTTCTTTGGGGTCACCCTGTATTATCTCCTTTGAGGCTTACAACATCCCTGAGAAATAAATACTTAAAGTTAAAGGTACTAAACCTCATTTTACAGATAAAGAAACTGAAACCCAGTGACTTCTTGCCCATGGTTATTCAGCTAAGAAGTGTTAGAGGTGGAGTTTGAACCCAAGTCTTTCTGACTCCAAGTCTAAAATTCCGTCCACTATCCAGGAGTGGGGCACCTGTGGCCTCGAGGCCACATGTGGGTTTTCTAGGTCCTTGGGTATGGCCTTTTGACTGAGTCCAAATTTTACAGAACAAATCCTTTTTTTTATTAAGTGGATTTGTTCTGGGAGGTTTGAAACCATCAGTTTTGTTTAGTGTTTTAGTTACCTCTGTGGGTGTCTGAAGGAAAGTTGCTGTACTTGCATGTTGGAGCTGGTTGAAGTGCCGGTAAAGACAGCCTGCAGAATTTAGGTTATATTGACTTAAATCCATACTAAGTTACAAATGAACATAAAAAGCTTTCCTGAGAGAAGGTTTTGGTAGGGAAAAGTCAAGAGATGAAGAAGCTTTGTGGTATTGCGCTTTGGGGGAACAGAGGGGAAGAGGAGATGATGGGATACTATGAAAGGGAAGTTTTTGAGCACTGATCTCTATGTTTCCTGGCTCTGCCACTTAATGGCTGTGTGACCTTGGGAAAATCACTTTTCCTTTCTAAGTTTTGGCTTCTTCCTTTATCAAATAAGGGATCCAGACTAAAAGACCTACAGCATTTTCAAACACACGTCATACATGTCTATGTGATCTTTCACAGTTTTGTGGAAATCCAGCCCCCAAGTTGATGTTGATCTGTGATAGCCCATTTGGATAATCCTTGGGAACAAGACCAGCTCGAGCTGTCAAACTAAAGTGTTAGGTCCATTTGAGAGTAAATTAAGGCCTCTTCTGACATTGAAGTCACCCAATCTTCCAGGAAAGAGTATTGGATCTTTTTGCTGTTAGCATTGCCTTTTGGAGAAGAGTTATTTGTCCTGCTGGATTTGATGCTGTTGAATGCTGAAAATAGAGGCCTGAGGCTGCAAAGGGGATTTGGCTCAAGAATGCTGATTTGGTAGTCGAGCCAGCCCAGGCTGCTAACCAAACTCACTTTGGAGCCAGACTGCCGACTGATCTACTGATCTTCTGTGTCTTTGCCTGTTGGGCTGATCTGCTCTGATTCATCCCAAATACAGAGGCTTATTAGGAGTTGCCTTGGGAGCTCCTTTCCATTCGCTGTAGATCCTTCACTCCACTTCTAGGTGGTTTCCCTTCACTGGAAGTCTTCAAGTGGAAGCTGAATAGTCCTTTGCTCAAGATGCTATCGAAGGGATCGGCCATCTCCAGTTGTCCTGATCGATATCTGGCCACTGGACCCAGATGGCTCTGGAGGAGAAAGTGAAGCTGGTGACTTTGCACAGCCCTCCCTTACTCAAATCAAAGTCATTTGCAAGTCATAGTCTTCCTGATGTCATGGTCCTCTCCAGAATGAAGGACAAACCACACACACAATCAAAGGGATTCCTACGTGGGTACATATTTTGATGACATGCCGTCTGTAGTCCCTTCCATCCCTGATAGTCATGGTGACCTGTATGAGGCAAAATGTGGAGGAGCATAAAATCTTAATGTTGGAAAGGACCTTAGAGATCTAGCTTGCTATGCAGTACAATACAGTGTCGTCCAGCTTCTCCTTGAGCCCCTCCAGATTGAAGGTGAAGAGCTCACTGTCCATGAGGTAGTCCATGAGGTAGCCCATGGCATTGATGGATAACTCTAGTTATTTTTCTAATCAATCCACAAACATGCAGTCTGTGCCTCAGATGTGCCAGCTAATGTGCTGGGGTGCAAATACACACTTAAATTCGATCAGGGAAGATTTTCTAAAGTATCGATTAAAGGGGAAGCAGAATAGTAGAGTAGACAAAGCACCAGGCTCGGGGAGCTGGGACACTTGGATTCCAATCCCAAATCTTCCTTTAACTCGCAAAGACTGTCAGGGGCACTGCCTTCCTCCTAGTCAGTTACTCAGGCTCAATGCCTTCCTCAACTCTTTATTCTCACCCTACATGTCCAATCCTTCACCAAATCCTGATGTCTCTTACCATCGCTGCATCTTTTGAATCGTCTCCTCTCTACCCACACAGCCACCACCCTAATTCAAGTTCTTACCACCTTTCTTGTGGCATATGGTAGTAGACTTCTAACTGATCTCTCTGTGTCATCTCTTCCCACTGCAGTCCATCCTCCATTCATCTGCCATATTAATTTTTCTCAAGTATAGGTCAAACCATGGAACCTCTACCCATCCTCATGTTCAGTGAGTTCCAGTGGCTCCCTATTACTTCCAGGATGAAATATCAGCTTCCTCAGTTTAGCATTTAAAGCTCTTCAAAACTTGACCTTGTGCTGCCTTTCTGATTTTCTTATGCTTTAATCCCTTCCACACGCTCTAATGAAACCGCGCTGGCTGCCGTGTCAAACTGCACGCCTTTGCACTGGCTGTCCCCCATGCCTAGAACACTGTGCCACCTCACTTCCTCCTTTTGGTTTTTCTGGCTTCCTTCCAAACTCAGTTCAGATCCCACCTTTGGCAAGATACCTTTCCTGATCCTCCTTAACTGCTAGCACCTTCCCTCTGAGACTACCTTCATCTACTCTGTATATATGTTGCAGGGACACAGTGATTTTACATGATTTCTCCCCCAGTATGACCTTCTTAGGGACACAGGTAGTGTTCTGGACTTGCTCCATATCTATCCCTAGCACTTCATAAAGTGCCTGGCATAAAGGAAGCACTTAATAAACAAAGTTTGTTGACTGACTGACTTGGACGAGTCATTTAACCTTTCTATACCTCAGTTTCTTAATCTGTCATATGAATACTAGGGTTGTTTAAGATATGTCAGGTAAAAGTTACGGGGAGGTCTGTAGTTCCTGCTATCAGGGAGACAATTGGGCTTAGGAATTCTGGGATGTAATAGGCTAAGTCTGGCACCAGTATGGTGAGCCTCCAGAGTGGCAAGGGTAGGGGGAGGAGAAGGGGGCTGCCCAAGAAGGGGCATATTAGCCTAGGTTAGAAATAGAACAGGTTTTGCCTTCTCAATGAGGGGGCATGGGGAAGGAGGAAGGGAAAGATTTTGGAACTCAAAATTTTAAAAATGAATGTTAAAAATTGTTTTGATGTGAATGGGGGAAAATAAAATACTAAATTAATAAAAAAGAAATAGTGCAGGTTGAAACTCCTGTGTGTATCAGTAGACATATAAAGCCTGTGCACTACCAGCCTGGGCAAGATTGTGACATTCAGTTTCAGCAGTAACAACAACAAAAGTTGAAGGAAAGCATATTTCAACCCAGGAGAAACTATTCAAAAATGGATAATAATAAGCTTCATGAATAATGAATGAATAAGCTTCATGAGGTAGTGTGTGCATATCACCTCCTCTATGAAGTTGTCCATTTCCTCTGTGCTGAATATATATACCTATATATACATCTATATATGTATAGATAGATAGATAGATATATATATTCTAGCACAGGGCACAGTAGATAGAGTGCCTGGCCCAAAGTCAGGAAGATTCATCTTTGTGAGTTCAAATCTGGCCTCAGGCACTTCCTAGCTGTGTGACCCTGAGCCAGTCACTTAATCCTGTTTGCCTCATTTTCCTCATCTGTAAAATGAGCTAAAGAAGGAAATAACTAATCACTCCAGTATCTCTGCCAAGAAAACCCAGGTGGGGTCAAAGAGAGTTGGACACAACTGAAACGACTGAACAGAAACAGTCTCTAGCACATGGTAAAGGCTCAGGATTTAGTGCAGATTGATTGGTTGAACAGAGGCAACTATAGGGAGAGTGCATAGATACTCGAAGATGGATGGTCTCCTGGCCAGGGCTGAGTATCTGACGCTCAGCTGTTTGAGGGGCAGTGACTACATCGTATTGATCTTTGTATGTTCTCAAGTACCTACAACAGTATTCCAAACATAGAAGATGCTTAAGTAAATATATTTTTTAAATGAATAAGTATCTGGGCCCTGCTCCATATTCTCTGTCCCAGTGATTTGCTGCTAGTCACCTCCCTAGGTGCAGAACAGGAGGCTGGCATGGGAGAACGAGGTGGAGAATGGACTTTGTGCTCAGCTCAAGGAACCTTGGAGCCACAGTGATCTCCAGACTGAGCAGATTCAAACTGACAGTCCTGACTGCGAGATCCCAGCTGCTGGTTGTCTGCATTTGTCAGCAGGCTGGTTCTTTTCCTTCCTATTCTTTCTGGACACTGGTGCCTGCTCAAAGCCTCAATCTCCCTTGAGAGTCCTTTGTGCCAAAGGAACTACTCAGCTCCTTATTCCTAGAGAATATTTACTGGCTACCTCCCCGACCCCTAATCATTTATTCACTTATTCTAATTTATAAGCCTCATAAAACAAAGACGAGTCCTGTCACTGTGGCTTAGAGTTTAGAATAAAGAGTACAAAAATAATACCACATCTAATGCTCTCTACCCAGAATCTTTCATCCTCAGTGCAGCCTTTCTGCTCTCACATAGATCCCTATGGTTTTAATTGGGGATATAATGAGGAAAGGGCATTAGCTGATAGCATTTCTTCTCTACTGCAGAATTTGAATTTGATTTGGTGGAAAAGTGGATTGTTTGGTCTGTCCTGAGCCCCAGCTTGCCCTTCCTAATGGCCACAGTCATTTCCCCTTGCTCTTGGCCATTGCTTAGGACTAACAGCCAGCCTCATTGAGGGAGCACAGCCTTGGCTGACTGCATGGTCATAAAGAACACTTGACAAATGCCCAGCTACCAAGGGGCTTCCAGGCATGAATTTGCTGTGTGAACTTGGGCAAGTATCATTTTATTTTTTCTTCTTCTGTAGAAAGGGGATAAAAATACTAGCCCTTCTTATCTCAGAGAGGTATTGTGATTATCAAATGAGGTAATGGAAATGAAAATGCTTTGAAAAAAGTAAATGTAAAGGACAAGGGACCCAAGTCTTCCTGCCTACAAGGACAGCTCTCTATACACTACTGCCACTATAAAGATCCATATAAATACTATAAAAACAGAAAATTATTCTCTCTCTCTCCCTCTCCTCCGTTTTATTTTTGCCTCTTCCCTTCTTTCATTCACCTTTCTTTATGCCCCTTGTTACTCTCTCTTGTCAATTCCTTAGACTTTCCAGGTCTACCAGGGGAATTGCTCAGCTCAACTGGGACCCTTCAAGGCTAAATAGGTCACTGACCCCTGCCCTAGGACTTTCCCATTAATACACAAGAAGTCCATTTATATTGCCATGTGATATGTAATGAATTTCCCAGGATCAATATTCCTGTTCAGAGTACACTAGGTCGAAATCACCAATTGATATCCCATCTACTCTCCTTGTACATCTGCCGGGAGATTAGGTGCCCTGACAGTTGAAAGTCAGCCTTTGGGGGATGAAGTGAATGAAGAAAGGGCTGCCTTTTTTCAGAATTTAGAATTTAAAATTAGAATTTGCTAAGCAAATCCAGAACTACCTACTGGGATAATCTATAGATTTCTGTGGAAATCAAAGCGTAGGATTGAAGACTAGAGTTAGGGACTTTGTTAGATATCTTTGTAGTGCAATCCCAAGATTGATTTAGAAGACAGAGCTCATGCCCATCAGGAAATGGGCAACTGGCAGGACCTGACAGGCAAGGTCTATGAGCTCTCTAGGATCTTGGCGTCTCTTTCCAGTCTTAGCCAGTTCCCAGAACTCAGTGGTGGGGTCCCTTTAGCTAGAACAGGTGCACACAGCTAGACCAGGAGTCAGTATACAGAGAGGCCTGAACAGTGATGACATCTGTCCCTTTAGCAAGAGACTCAAGGCAGGCTAAGGGGGAAGGGACCAGTAAGGAAAAAAAGCTGGGGGTGGGAGTCTCATGGTAGGTGGAGCCAAGATAACAAACATCGGTACTTGCCTTACTGTTTATTCCTATGCTATGCCTCTAGGATAACCAAATCATCAAAACCTTTAATAGCTTCCTTTACCCATAAGGTAAAGCAGAGGCTTCTTAGCTGACATTTGAAGCCTTCTAAAGCCTGGCTCCAACCCACCTTTTCCCAACTTCTGCTGTTTCTCTTCATGAAACTCCAGGGAGATGTAAATCAGCTAAGCAGTTAGGTACAAGGCTTCTTATGGATCTGCCTACTGGGCTTGGTGGACAGAGGAGTAGAAATCCACAGCCACATACCCCTTAACAGGTCAAAGAGATTTAGACAGGGAAAGAAAAAAATATATATATATATGTGTGTGTGTGTGTGTATATATATATATATGTATGTATGTATGTATGTATGTATATTTAATATTAAGAACAAGTACACACTCACAGATGTGGATGTAAAAGAAAATTGTTTTTTAGTCAATTAGTTGTGTCTGACTCTTTGTGACTCCATTTGGGGTTTTCTTGGCAAAGATGCTGGAGTGGTTTGCCATTTCCTTCTCCAATTCATTTTACAGGTGAGGAAACTGAGGCAATGTAACTTACCCAGGGTCACACAGCTAGGTCTCAGGCTGGATTTGAACTCATGTCCTCCTGACTCCAGGGAAGGCACTATATCCACTGGGCCACCTAGCTGCCTTATAAAAGAAAATACATATATACATACATACGTATATACGTACATATGTATGTGTGTATACGTACACATATGTGTATGTGAAACATATGACATGTATTTTCAGTACATATATATGACAAATACACGTAAGAAAAATACACACCATATATATCTGCTTGGCACAATTAGGAAAGAACATATATGGGAGGTGATTGAACTTGAAATAAGAATGGAAGACTAACAGTTTCAGCCATTGGCCTTTGTTCTCCTCTCATTCCCTCCAGACAGACCAGTTGGTACATGTTGGAAGAATTTTTTTGCTCTGAAATTTATTGGTACTTTTAAGCTAGTCTCCTCAATGTTCCCTAAACATACCTCAAGCTTTTCCACCTCTTTGCCTTTGCCACATTATTCTGTCCTTCTTACTCCCACTTCCCATTCCCGTATCCCCCCCCCCCCCAAATGCTCTTCTCCCTGTATCTACACCCTTCAAGGCTAAGCTGGAATCCTCCCTCCCGAATGAAGCCTTGTCTGATGACCTCAACTCGCCCATGAAGATATTTTTTTCCTCCTAGAGAGCATGTATTGTCTATGTTGGTCAGATGTCCTTTAAGTTTGTTGTGATTGTGGATTCATCTAGGTAACATAGTACATGCAGTGCTTGACCTGGAGTCAGGAAGATCTGAATTCAAATGTTTCCTTGTTAGCTCTATCTATGACTCTGGACAAGTCATTTAACTTCTCAGTCTCATCAGCTCTAAAATGGGGATAATGATGAAGATGATGATGATGATGATGATGATGTTTACATAGTGCTTACTATATGCCAGGCCTCATGCTTTACAATTATTATCTTGTTCGACCTTCACAATAACCCTAGGAGGTAGATGCTATTATTATCATTCCCCTTTTACAGATGAGGAAACTGAGACAGAGGTTAAGTGTCTGAGGCTGCATATGAGCTCAGATATTCCGTACACAGACCCAGTGCCTTATCCATGGCACCTATCTCAAATAGTTGATGTAGGGATCCAACAAGATAACATGTGTAAAGTGCTTTACAAAGCTAAAAGTACCGTATGATATTAGCTCCTTGAAGATGGAGACTATGTCTAATTGAGTTGTGTCCTCCACAGCACTTGACATGGCTTTGTACAAAGAGTAGATGTATACTGATGAGTTGGGAGAGAAAGGAATGGGACTAGAAGTCATATGGACTCCTCTCTCCCTTCCTGTCATATCTCGTCACTTGCCAAGACCTTCCAGTTCTCCCTCTATGTTGCTTCTCCTGTCCTTCCCCTCCTCTCCGCTTAGACTTGTCATCATTGGCCTAGACTATTATAATAGCCTTCTAACCATTCTTTCTATCTTCATTATCTCACCTCTCTATCCTCTTCCCCCGGACTGTTGCCAAAATCATCTTCCCAAAATCTGGACCTGATCACATCACTCCCCTGCTCAAAGGCCTTCAATAGCTCCCCATTCTCTATTTACATAACTACACATATAAATAAACATTCCTTAGCCTAGAATTCATGGCTTTCCAGGGTCTCTTTCTCACCTACCTTTACCTATTTAACACTATTCCCCTTCTCTCACTCTTCGTTCCAGATAATTCCCTAGTTTCATCCTACCCTATCTTACCTCCTCATATTCCTGGAATGTACTTCTTTATACCTCCATCTGTCCAAATTCTCTTCATTTGAGGCCCAGATCAAAGAAGGCCAGATAGAAGCAAAGACGAGAGCAGGGCAGCTTCTGAAAATTAACAAGCTGATCTTGTTAAGTCATTTTTCGGTTGTATCTGGCTCTCCATGACCCTGTGTGGGGTTTCTTGGCAGAGATATTTGAATGGTTTGCCATTTCCTTCTCCAGCTTATTTTACAGATGAGGAACATCAGACAGGGTTAAATGACTCACCCAGGGTCTTGAAGCTGGTAAGTATCTGAGGCAGGATTTGAATTCACAAAGATGGGTCTTTCGACTCCAGGCCCAGCACTCTATCTGCTGCTTCACCTAGGTGCCCCGATCTTGGTACATACTAAAAAAGAAAAGCAAGCAGCCTATGTATCATAAGAGACCTGAAAGTTAGTGTGTAAGTTCTATTCTAAATATATGCAAATGCCTATTCTGCTTGGCATTTTTAAAGTTTAGAATTAAAAAAAAAAATTTAAGACTCAGCTCTTCTATGAAGTTTTCCCTGATTTCTTGCCCCCAATTCTGATATTAAAAAAAAAAAAAAAGAAAAAGAAAAATTCACCTCCCTCCAACTTCTCTTTACTCTCTGTTAAATTTCTTGTACATACTAAAATCTAGTTCAAGGGCAGCTAGGTAGGGCAATGGATGTAGAGCACTGAGCCTGGAGTCAGGAAGACCTGAGTTCAAATGCAGCCTCAGACACTTACTAGCTGTGTTAAGTGGCAAGTCACTTGACCCCTGTTTATCTCAGTTGCCTCATCCCTTAAAATGAGGATAATAACAGCACTCACCTCCTAGGATTGTCGTGAAGATCAAATGAGATAATTATTGTAAAGTGCTTAGCACATTGGTTGGCACATAAGTAAGTGTTCCATAAATATTTGCTATTATTATTAGTTCATATCATAGGTTCTTGTATACATGACTTATTGCCAAACAAAACTGTGAGCTCCTTGAAGGGACAGACTGTTATCACTCTTCTCCCCATCCAGTGCCTGGCATTGTGAAGGGTTTTCTAAGTCTTAGTTCGTTTTTGCACCTAGGAATGTTTCTTGAGTTGAATCGCATCAGTAAACATAAGAAAGGAAGAATGGAAGAAAGGATATCAAGAATATCTTCCTCCATCTTCTGAAGAGTCACACTAAAAATACACAAAAAGTTTTCTGTCCCTCTCAGGGATGTGTATTCAGTGATCCCTGGAGCCCATCAGTGAATTGAAGGGCATAGGTCACATTGTACTAAATGGCTTCCTCCTGGGGCTACAGCAGTGAAATCTGGCTGATGGAATTGCAGAAGTTAGTTGTTGCTCTCAGGTGACTCACCTTTTTACTCTCTCCCAGACCCATGGAGCCTCTTTCTTGGAGCCAGGGGAGAAAGAGTCACAAAATGTATCTTTTACCCAATGTTCTCTGTTGACCCTTTTCTGTTTCTCAACATTAACAAACACTGGTACCTTGGTAGCTTCTGCTTCTCCCTCTTCCCCCCACCCACCCCATTCTTCATATGGCTCCCTTCTTTGTACACCCTTCATTACCCTGCTCAGAAGCCTTCAGAGACTGCATTACCTGGTGGAGGCGGGGAGACCCAGCTCCTTAACCAATCAACAAGCATTCATTAAATACCTACTGTGTGTTAGGCACTAAGAATACTGAAAATGGAAAAATACATACAAAACAGTTAAACGCACCGTGGTTTGGAAGAGCACTGGCACTGGAGGAGGGGGATCATATAGAAAGTGGTGCTTGAGCTGTGTTGAGTCGTGTAGGAAGAACAGAATCCTTTGTGGGGGAGGGGAGGAAGGCTTGCATTCTAGGCACAGGAAACAGCTAAGAACAAAGGCAGGGAGAGAGGAGAGGGGTGTTGTGTGGGAGGAACAGAGAGGCCAGTTTGGTTGCATTGTAGCATATGAGAAGGGGAGTAATGTCCAGCAAAGCAGGAAAGATAGGTTAGGACCAGGTTGGGATGGTCTTTGAAAGCTAAACAGCTAGTAAACTCAAGTTTATTCAAGCATCTCCATAAACGGGTGCCATCCTGCTCCTCCAGCTTTATCTTCCTTCTCACTGGTTCCCTGCTCATTAAACCTTCCAACCAGGTTGATTTCCTCAGATGTTCCTCATTTATGCATTGTGTGTTCTCAGTTCCATGCCATCGTTCATACGTTTCCAATGCTTGAACTACCCTTTTTCCCTCTTTAAATCTTATCTAAATTGTACCATTGTGTCTAGACCCAGCTCAGATCCCTGCTCTTCCATGAAGCCTTTCCTGACCACACCAGACCGGTGATCTTCCCCTCTTCTGAACTTTAATAGTGCTTACTGTAAGAACCACACATTTGGCACTTGGTGTATGCTGCCTTACGTTGTTACCCTACATCCTCTCTTCTTTATTAGATCATAAACTCTTTGAGGAAAAGGGCAATATCTCAGTTTATCTTTGTCTTCATCGCAGTACCATGTACATGACAAGTGCTCCGTAAATGTATTTTTATTAACTGAGCCAGTCATCTGTGAGGGTGACTATAATCATAAAAGCATTCAAGTCTTTACCCACTCTTTATTGCTGTGTTCACCAAGTGCTTGGATGTCAAGCTCACTCCTTTCTAAGTTATTCCTCCCTCTCTTTAAAGTTCATGATCACCTTCCTCTGCTCCGCTGGTTGAAAACTATTCAACTAGGAAGCCTACCAAGACCCAAAACATTTTAGCATAATGGTCTATTCTCCGCTTAGAAAATCTGTGTTGCATTGCATGCTGCTCTTTTATTAAGAAAACCAAAATCCATTGTCACATTTTCAGTTCTCTTTGGGTGGGGCAGGAGGAGCTATAACCATATTTACAAAAAAGAAAAACAACCCCTAGCATCCTTTTCTCAGTTGAAGTTTAATCATTTAACTAATAGGTTTTTTTTCTCTTTTCTTTTTCATGATTATGTGATGGTCTGGGGCCCATTGGTGTATTTAGGTAAGTCCATTTTGGCTGCTTTATTCTTGTCTCTTCTCTCCCGCTCCCCTAACCCCAGCCTCCTCTCCTTCCCTTCCTCTCATGAAACTCTGTTATTTGTATCTCTCAGGTTATCATTAGAGATGGCACAAAGCTTCCTGTAGACGGCCCCTCAGGGGATCCTTCACCCCTAGCTAGGGGAATGTTCAGTGACCTCAGTTTCTCTTAGTGATGGTAGCAGGCCAAGCCACCAGGTACAAGGGAAGTTAGTGGCTTCCCCCAGGGCCACAAGCAAGACAGGACCAGGGTGTGGTGCAATGACAGAGAAAACACTCCTGGGGCTTAACATTCACAACAAAACATTAGCTGGTTATCCCTAATCCCAAAAAGTGTTCCTGGAGACTGCTCTTTCTGAAACGTTAACCTCACAACATTAACCAGAGAAATCTGTTGGGTTCATCTCTGTAGCCTATCTAGCTTAGGTTAATAGACTACTTGAAGGAAGGCCTAGTTGCCCTTCCGGATTTCATTCTCACAAGTTATGCCCTAAATATTCTTATCTAACTCTTTCAGATAAGCCTCTGCGGATCTGCTGTCCAAGATTCTAGCTAAATCCCTTTAGAATCTATTTGTACTTTTTACCTTTTATTCCACAGAACTGTTCTGGACTTGAAGTCAGACTAGACCCCACCTTCTTATACCTACCAGCCATGTGATCTTGGACAGGTCATTAAATTCCTCAGAACGTCCGTTGATTCATCTGTAAAATAGGGATATTAATACCTGAGTTACCTGCCTCAAAAGATTGTTGCAAGAATTAAATTAGGTAATGTAAATCTGAAAAGTGGCTGTAAACGTCAGCTTTACTAACTCACAAGTATGCTGTCATATTTGTGGTGTATTTTTTAATGTGTGCCCTTCACCTTATATAATAGACATGACTCTGAAAATTTGAGTGAACATTGATTTTTGTAAATTAAATCCGAATTAAATGTATTAGTGGAGCTACCTGTTCAGGGGAAACCTTTCCCAAAACAAGACTATGCTTTCAAAGTTTCTATCCCTAGTTTATAGCTTCTATAAGCTGGATGTTCATAAATTAATCCTAAAAGTGAGGCTGCCCTGCTTTGAAATGTAGCAACTGAGCCTTTAGTACTTTGAATCAGTCTAATCCTTTCCTCAGTCTTCTTTCCAATAGCAAAGAAAACAAACATTTCACATTCTCCTTTTCTCTCTTCAAAGGCCAAAGAGTAGCCACCTGGAGGAAGAAAGAGAAGCAGCTGAGGGTCTAGATAATATGAAATGCTGTATGGAAATACCTAGTGTAAAGACTCAATGTTGTACTGTGGGGGAAAAAAAATTAACCTGGGATTCAGAAGGACTGAGTTCTTTTGATTGTAATCATCCTGATAGATCAATCAAAAAAACATTAATTGAATACCTCCTCTATGCAGGGTTATGTCATCGACTGACTTGGTGACTTTGGACAAGTCACTTGATCTCTTTAGGCTTTCACTTCCCTCATCAGTAAAGTGGGAGGTGGGGGAGTGTTTCCTGCTAATTAACTGCCTCACTAGAATTGTTGTGAGGGTCACATACCATTTATGCAGAAGTGCTCTGGAAAAAGACACACAGATACCTGAGGTTGTTAGTAATACATTCTAATTTACCTGGGGATTTAAATTATTACTATTCTCTTCATCCTATCTTACCATGGAAAATGGAGAAAGAACTAAAAACTAATTGCACTGATGTGGTTGAAAGATACACTGAGAGCTGAAAGACTACTTTTGCCTTTGCATGCAGACAGTAGACAGTATCATGTAGATGTAATTTGACTCACTAGTGATAATGCTGCCTCTGGGAGGCAAATAAAGGGCATTCAGTGCTAGAGAGGGTCAAGAATCCAGGATTTTGCTTAGGCTAATTTGTAAGTTGATTGTTTTGTTTGGTAAAGTAGGATTAGAGTTTTTTTTTTTTATTTTCTTTTTTGAAGGAAGTGATGGCTTGTGCTCAAAGAATGCTTATCCTCAGGCCTTCTTCCCATGCTCTATGTGGACAGAGAGAGAGAGAGAGAGAGAGTTGTCCCTCTGCTCTGTTTAGATTTTATGGAAGGAGATTTAAGAAGAAACGATCGTGTATAAACCTATGGGATTTTAGTTTAAATCCCATAATAAAGAGGGTCGTGTGAAATAAAGCAGAGTTGTTAAATTGGCTATTTTAAGTCCAAAAGGCAGCTTTTGGATAAGCTGCAGACAGCTGGGATTTTCTAGAGGAACCAAGATGGGTAATTCTCCTATCCCTTCCTGATAGACTGCAAGGCCATTCACTAGAGGCATGGAGGAAAGGAAATGATTACTAAGTGAAATAAAATGTCCTTGTTGGCACATGGGCCAAACTGGGTGAGGGGCTCACTGCTTGAGAATCCATCACAGTTTTAGTGTCAGAGTCATAAGAGCCTGGTTTTCTTAGAGAAGCAGATGGTTAGATTTGTCCAGGACTTGCTTTTGACCAGGCTTCCCCCTTCCCCCAAGGAACTTCTGCCCAGTAGAGAGGCTCTTACTTTTGGAGACACAGTATGGTGTCCCTGGGAATTTTAATCCCTGCTCCATCAGTAATTGTGTTACCTAACCTTTCTGGGCCTCAGTGTCCTCATCTATAAAATGGGGATAATAATCCCTACTTTACCTACCTCAAAGGGATGTCAAGTGATCTAATAAGAGAATGGATGTGAAAATGCTTTGAAAATCATCAAGTTCTATACAAATGTGAAGAATCCTGATGGTGATGGTAATGATGATGATGATGATTGGAAACCATTTCTCATTGAGTAGGAAAGAAAAGTTCGAAAGTATTACAATGCTCCCTCTCTTCAGTTTTACCTCCCAGCCTCCTTAGCTTTCTTCAGGATGGCTCAAATCCTGGTTTCTGCAAGAGGTCTTTCCCAGCCCCTCCCCCATGACTAGTGTCTGCCCTCTGGAAGTACCTTCAGTGGACTCAGTCTGTATCCTGTACGGGCACAGTTGTCTGCATGTTGTCTCTCCCTTTAGAATGTGAGCTCCTTAAGGTCAGGGACTATCTTTTGCCCCTTTCTTTGTGTCCTCACTGTTTACCATAGTTCTGGCTTGCTTGTTGACTGTTAGAACAAATAGGGAAATTAATACAACAATTCTAAAACATTATGTTGGAGAGAAATGAAAGTAAAAAAGGGAGAGGAAAGCCGGGTAAATTAGTTTTCAGACTGGTCTTCCCTTTGCCCCTGGCCTGCCAAGTGTAAGTCATGGAGAATGAAAGGTTCCATTCAACCTAGCCCTGTGGTGGGTGTTCTCAGGGAAAGAAAATATAACATGCTTGGTCCCTGTCTTTAAGGAGTTTGCACTCTAATGGGGGAGACTAAGCAAATGAAGTACATGAAACCGAAAATGGTATAAGGCAGTATGACTAAATATCAAATAGCTCTTTTTTTAGTTTGTTTCTAATATCAAAAGTAATGCGTAAACTGGCTTTGCAGTCCTCCAAAGAAAAGCTTTAGCAATACATCAAGAATACCATTGATACTACAATGTTGGGCTCTCGTGTCTGGGCTAATGGCATCTTAGATAGTCTTCAACTGTGATTCTTGGACACTGCCCTGGGCTCCAGGTTCTTGGGGTTCACTCAGCTCTGAGTTAGTCAAACATGGCAGAGGCCAGTACAGTGCACTGCTCATTTCTTATAGTACTTGAGAGGCCCTGGAAACACCTTTGATCCTCACAAAAGTCAAACTTTAGCCCTTAGTTGGCACTGTTCTTGCCACGATTGTGAAAAATCTTCATCAGGACAACTGTAGCCAGTCACCTAAGGGAACTCCTGGTGCTTGGCCCCAGCCAATCAGATGTGATGAATATTTACTGTTAATTTACCCAGTGTATACAGCCTGAACCCAAAGGCCCATCCCCTTTATCTCAGCCCCCAGAACTACTTACGTTTCAGATGCCTCAAGTGGAGACTTATAGGATGATCTAATAATCACTTACATTTGTGTTGTGCTTTATCTTTTCAAATTACCCATCCATTTTCTCCTTAGATCCTCAGAATAGCCTTTTGTGAGATTGGTAGCACAGAGATTATTGTCATCATTTGACAGAACAAGCTGTTCAGAGTTTGAGGGGCTTGCCCAAAGATGCCCATATAGCTAGTGGCAGAACAGATACCAGAAGCCAAACGCTTTTACTCCTTCTAGGACTGCAGTTTTACATTGATTTAGCCAGGCTGCTTCCTCCCCACAGATGGCAAACAGGAGGGTGAGGCAAGTGACCTGGAGCAGCTGAGTCAAAAGGGAGATGGGAAGGAGGTGGGGAGAAGCCGAGAAAGGTTATAAGCTCTGTGAAGCCATCTGTTCCTATGATCTGGGACCTCAATAGAAAATCAAGGCCTGGGCTTCCATGGTAGAGTTTACAAAGGCCACTAAATGGGATAAGGAATGGGCCCAGTGGCTCCTTGCTTGTAAGGTGAAGACCCACAAGTCATTGTCTGTCAAGAGATGCAGGGTGAATTGGCCACCGGAGGATGGAGACATTAAATTAAATGTGGTGTAACTGTCACACTGGAGACCCTCAGAGTTTCTCATTATTTTGATTGTTGTAGTTGTTCTCATCCCTTCTTAATAAAACCTGGTACTCTGGAGCCTCCCTCTGAAGGCCCACCTGCCCCTCTGTGATCTACATGATAAAACCCCCATGCATGTGTGTGTGTATGTGTGCGCGTGCGTGCACGTGCCATCATCCTATCCAAAGTGCTTCTGTGTCCATTACTTCATTTGATTCTCACAGGGATCCTTTGAAACAGGTGGAGTGGGGATTATTTTGCCTGTTTGATGAATGAGGTAACTGAGATGCAGAGAAGTTAATTGACCTGCCCAGAGGTCAAAGAACTGAGTCTAGAACTCCTGACTCCAGTCTCCCTCTGCAGACTCACACTGCCTTTCTTTTTCCCTCCAAGCTGGTAACCACAGGAACCCTCTCGGATCTCGGAGAGGTATAAGGCTTGTTGTCACCTTTCCATGACCCAGGCAGTGGCGAGGAGGGAGAAGTGCATGTATGTTGGGGGGGGGGGGAAATAATAGTTCACACATCTAGAAGTGGCAGAAGCAGAGGAAGTTACAGCATATAAAATATGAATGGTGCTTTGGGCCCACCACAGCTCACACTCCAGTGATCTGAGCTGTACTTAGGGACTTGACAAAGCTTCGTCCTTGGGTTCATCGACTGGTCAAGACCCACTTATCTTGAAGAGAGCTGCTATTTTTAAGAGACAGGGCATCATAAAAAAGAGAGAGAGAGAAAAACTCTACTTCATATCCCCTTAGAGGCCAAACACAAAGGTTCCCAGGCCCACCAATATCCATGTGCTAGCAGGAGGGAAGAGTCAGATGGTTGGTAGTAGTGACTGAAGAAAGGTATTTTAGAGAGGATTGGTCTTTTTATTTTTGCTTCTTTTTTCCTACCCTTTCCAAGCCAGGAGAAGTTTCAACTAGGCATCTTAGGTCTTAGGAAGAAAGAACAGAAAACCTGCAGATTAGATAAATGAGAGTCAAACAACAACTGCACATTGAAGACAAGAAAGTGAATAGCAACAATAATTCATCACATTTGTTTGGGATTTTATTCTTTCCATAGCTCTCTAATATATATTAACTCACTCAAGTCTCAACTTTCCTATTAGTAAAGCAAGGCAGCTGCCATCATCCTCATTATACAGATGGGAAAACTGAGGCCCGGAGAGATGAAGTGATTATATTATTGGCAGAGCCTAGAACTAAAGCCTAGTGCTTTGTGCCTGACTTAGAGTAATGGAGAAGATGGTGGATTTGGAGTCAGGGGACTTGGGTTTTAATGGTAGCTCTTCTGCCTTCTACCTATGAGATGTAAGGTATATCAGACCACTAGTATGTACCAGTCTAGGGGCCTCAGTTTCCTCCAATTTAAATGAAGAAGTTAGATGATCTCAAAGATCCCATCTGAGTCCTTACAGGCTTCTATGGTTTCTAAGATCCTGGCTTCAGAACCCAGTGTGAGCATTCTACTGAACAGTGATTTTGGTAACTCATCTGTGTGGACTACTGTAGCCAGACATCTTAAGAGCCTTACACATACTTTGAAGTGTCTGTAAACTCATCCATAGGTATGCTTCCTATACTAGCATATATGGGCAGCCTTGCCACGCCTCATCCCCTGTGAATGCTGTCTGTGTCTTCCCATAAATCCTCCACGGGAAGGACATAAGAAGTACTGGGGGTCTTTGTCTAGATCTCTTGTCCTTGTGTCACAGTTAGCCCTTGCTCTCCCCTGTGTGACCAGCCCACCTCATTGTCCACTCATATACTGTCTCTACATTAAAGCCCTTTAAGTGACCCTCAATTTGAATTCTGGGAAGCCTTCAATTTCATGATATAGCCATACAGTATAGTATACATTTAATAGGTGTTTGTTGAATATAATTATCAAATTCTATGAAACTTTTGTCTACCGTTTACCCAGATAGCCAAGGAATGAGATCATTAAAATACCTGTTGACCTGGCGTCAGTCATGACTTTCTCCAAGCAAGTAGCATAGACCTCTAAGCTGGGGTGGCTCCCTCTTGTAGGGACTCCACACTTAAGATAATAGATTTCAAGCTGGAAAACGCCTTAGAAGTCATCTAGTCCAATTCTTTTTATCCAATATCTTTTTACAGATGAGGAAACTACAGTCAAGTCTTCAGGACTCCAGACCTAGCATTCTATCCATTTAATAATAATGATGATATAATAATAGCAGTAATGATGATTGATAGACATAGTACTTTAAGGTTGGCAAAGTACTTTACATACATTACCTTCTTTGATCCCCATTGCACTGGAAGGGAGTTATGATTATCCCCATTTTGCAGATTAAGAAACTGAAAATGAGAGTGAATAAGTGACTTAGCCTGGGTCAGACAGCTTGTGAGTGTCTAAAGCAGGACTTATACCCGGCTCTTCCTGACTCCAAATGGGACGCTTTATCTGTTATGTCACATTGCCTCTGAAACACCATGCTAGGCGAGTTTCCATGAGAGAAGTGACTAGACAATTCATAATAGTCCAGTAGAAATGACACTTGACAAGGAGCCAGGAGTTCTGAACTCTTTGCTGTGCTGTGCTTTGCCGTCTTCTTGCCATGTGACCTTGGATGACTCAGTTTACTTCTCTAGGATTCAGTTCTTCCAAAAAAAATGGTGATGACAAAGCCCTGCCTGTCTCTCAGGTTATTACTGTAAAGATCAAAATGTAGCGTTTAAGGGGAGGGAGGGAGAGTTTAAAGTGATATAGGAAGATAAAATGATGTAGCCATCATCATAATTAATTCCCCAAATTGCCTGAGGAAGTTAGCCCATTTTAGGGGCTTAAGGGTAAAAGGCTAGAAATTAAATCCCTCCCCCGCCCAGTAGAAAAAATATGTACCCTCAGGGCAATTCCATCTGGCCTGAGGACAATGAAAAGCTGGGGAGGAGGCTGGAGTACTGAGAACAATTAAAACTATAACCTCAGGCTGGGATAATGGCTCTCCTTGGACACTCAAGTCAAACAAATAGGTTTCTAGCCTTTAGGAGGGTGTTAGGGGAGGGGTTTGGGAGAAGGTGATGCTAAAAATCACATCTTAAGGCCAAAACCTCCCTTCCAATTAAATTGTCTGGCATCCCCTTTTAGTGGTGAGAAGTCTGAGAAGTATTGGGGCTGTAGGCCTGGAGCCAGGAGCTACCTCACTGAGAGAGTGGATTAGCTTGCTACTGTAATCTCCCTTGAGGAGGCCCCAAGTGTCAAAAGATCTGTTGGAGTCAGGCCTTTAGCCTCACTCAGAAGTTAATCCCCCTGAATCTGTCTGAGAAGTCAAAACAAAGTATAAGATGGCACCCGGTGGTCACCAGGGACTGGTATTAGCACAGGTGCCACGTGGAGCAGTGGGTGAGATGAAATTAGGAATGTAGAAAAACACCTAGCTGCCTGTCCCTCTTTTCCTCTCCTCTTTCTCTCGCCTACAAAAGGAGAGACATCAGGCATCCTTTGTCAGCTCTGCCAGAGGGCCTGTGAAGCGCAAATGAACTAAAGTAGATAAAGCACTTTAAAAGCCCATCTTCTGCTACTGTTAATGAAGAATGATTTTAATGTTATTGTGTTGTATTGAAGGATGGAGGAAGGAAAGTGAAGATTATAAAAGGTGTGTGGCTTTTCTATAGAGCATTGGAGAGTAGACTAGAAGTCAGTCAGAACACTTGATTTCAAATTCTACCTCTGCCAATAACTAGCTTAGTGATCTTAGCAAAATCACTGTACCTCTCATCTATAAAATGAAGTGATTGGGCTAGATGATTTCCAAGGTCCCCTGTAGCTCTTAACAATTTCTCAATCTTCTTTAAAATAATAAAATTTGATCCTATCAAATAACTGGTAATTTAAAAAAAATTTACCCAGTAACTAGTTGTTTTGATGTTGAACAGGTCAAGGCTTTTAATACAATATTGATAACAATCCCTTTAATTTGCATAGCCCTTTATAATGATATGTAATGTTTTTTATCTGATATTCATAACAATCCAAGGGGGAAAGCAGAGAAACTTTATTCTTCTATTCTTTATGTGAAGAAACTTAGAGAGAGTGGGCATCAAGTAAGCATCCTGGGTTAATGGAAAGAGCTTTGGTCAGAATCAGGAGACCCAAGTTCTAGGCCTGCCTCTGCTTCAAGTTTGATGGGTGATTTGAGTAATCTGCTTAACCTCAGTTTCCTCACCTGTGAAACACAGATGTGATGCCTGGCTTCCCTACCGCATAGAGCTGTTGTGAGAATCTATGAAAGTTTTTTTTTAATTTTAAATTAAATTAAATTTTTAAATTAAATTTAAATGTGAGTTAAATTTTTATTTTTAAATTTATTTTATGAAAGCTTTATTTTTAAATTTTTTTAATTTTTATTTTTCAGTTAATAAGCATGTATCTTCTCTTCTTCTCAACTCTCCTTCTTTGGGGGAAAAAAGGAAAAAACAACCTGGTAACAAATAATAGTCAAACAAAAGCCTGTCCCCTTCTTGTTCCTATCCAAAAATATATGTCTCATTCTGCATTTTTAATCCATCCCCTCTCTGCCAGAAGGTCAGTAGCATACTTCCTTTTCTGACTTCTGGTGTCCTGGTTTGTCATTGCAATAATCAGAGATCTCATGTTGTTTGTCTTTATAGTGCTGTTGTTATTGTGTAAATTGTTCTCCTGGTTCTGCTCACTTCACTCTTCATCAGTTCCTACAAGTCTTCATAGGTTTAAAAAAAAAAAAAAGCTTCCAAAGAGCATAGATGAAAAGCATTATATTATCATTGTTCTCATGATTCACCTTGACCTAGAACCCTCATCTGTGTAGCTGAACAGGGATCCTAGCACAAGATCTTATAAGATTTCACCTTCCCCTTTGAGCCCACTTATTCCCCAATCAACTTCATCCACTGGTCCAGAAAGAGACTTTGTTCCAGAGCATGGTCCCATAACACCTAGAGAGGTGACCCCGATCGATTGGTTTTCCTCTTCAAATGTATAGAATTAGAGAATATAATTTCTTTCTGTATCAAAGGAAGGGCACCGCACCTGTAGCTCTACCAGAGAACAGCAATTCCTGTGCCCACTTCTGAGTTGCCATGACTTTCAATTGAGCTTAAGTTAAGGTTTTCAGAATGACTTCCCTTACCTCTTAGAGTATGCCCCTTTTATTTCTGTTTCTCTACATCAAAGATTCTTAACCTTTTTTTTTCTTTCTTATAATGGATCCCTTTGGCAGTCTGATGAAGCCTAGGGACTCTTCTAAGAAAATTGTTTTAAAATGTATAAAGTAAAATACAGAAAATTATAAAAGAAATGAATTATATTGAGAAACAATGATCAAAGTATTAAAAAAAGTTTACGGACCCCAGGTTGTCTTCTCTAAATGAACCCTTTGCTCCCTCATTCCATTTCCTCCTAGTGAGTCTGGGATAAAAAATTATGTGCCTACTCTGTGTCTTGCTGCTCTGTGCTTGATACTGGTAGACACAAAGACAAAGCTCTTAGAACTTAAATTAACAATCTAATTTGGGAGATGTATGCATGTGTTGCAGAATGACAGGAATGAATACAAAATAATACAGAATATAAGTAAATGCTAAATGGTGCAATAGTAGTTGAATTCATTTAAATAAGTGCCTTCTATATTCCAGGCACTCAGGTTGCAAAGATTTAAAAACAAACAAAACTAAATGAAAAACAGTGCTGGGTCTCAGGACATCCCTTTCTTGCTGAGGAGATCCCTCATGAACATAGACAGGTAACATAGATGGTAGAATGTTATAGGGGGAGAGGAGAGATCCAGACAAACTGTTCTGCAGTATGAATCAGAGAAGGACCTCCCCTTCAGCGCAGTCATAGGATAGGGAAGGCTTCATGGAGCAGGTGGAACCTGAGCCGATTTCCTTGTTCTTGACCTGAGAATCAGAGTATTCTGGGTTGTTTTTTGTTTTGGTTTGGTTTGGTTTGGTTTTTTTGGTGGTTGTTTTGTTTGCTTGTTTATTTCCTTGTCTCTACACAGAGGCGTATTCTGAAGAGGACACAGAGGCAACTAGTTTTCATAGTGGATAGAGTGCTGTACTTTGGACTGAGGAGGTCCTGAATTTGAATTCTGCCACAGACACTTACTAGCTGTGTGACTCTGGGCAGATCACTTAACCTCTCTGTGCCTCAGTTTCCTCATCCAAAAATAAGGGAATTATTCTCTCATTAGCTTTCAAGGTCCCCTCCATCTCTAAATCTCTGGTCCTGTGACCTCCTCTCCAGTGCTGATCCCACCAAGGTATATGGAGTAAAAGGAGGCTGACAACAGTTCCACAACCAAACATACTTAGTAGTCAGTCCCTGCTATTTAGCTGTTATAGTCCCTAGACACAAAGCAGATGTTTATTAAATTCTTGGTTAATTTAAATGAAGTTGAGTACCTGGGCCTGTTCCATCATAGAGCTGCAGAATGGTCTCACTAGTCTCTCCTTGATTGGGACATCCCTGCACCTGGTCAGAATGGCAATAGTTCCAGCTATCAGATCCTGTAATGACCTCCCTGGCCTCTGTACTGAATTAATGATCTCCTTCTTCTCCCTGCAAATGTGACATATGCTGTATTTCCCAAGGGAAGAGACCCAATCCAAGAGAGACCCAATCCAGCAGCTTCCTAACCTTGCATGACTCTGTGATTGATTTGGTGGTGGTAGAAGAGCCCCATCATTAGAGGGAAAGTCTGATAAACCTTCCCAAGGATATGATGTTGACATCAATCAGAAGTGCTTGTATATTCCTCCCTAGCCCCTGAATAAAAGGACAAGAGCTACCAGTTCACCTCCAGGCTGTCAGAGCTCAGTCACAACATTAGTACTTCTTCCCCATACCTCCACCCCCCACCCCAGTCCCTACCATTCAAAGGATCTCTACCACTCACGACCAGATGATTAATGGAGTAAACTATGCCATCTGGCCAGAGCCACTGACTCATGCCTCCTCCTTCCTGACCTGAGCTGCTACTTTTTCACCCAGCTCCTCTACCCCCAGCAGCAGGTCTCCTTTAACCGAAGGGATGATTCTGTCTGTTTTTCAGCCAGTGGGTCAACTGTTCTCTCTCACCTTGTCCTGTCTCTCTTTGCATTCCAGTTACTATTTCTCTTATATCCCAGCCTCCTGATCCCAGTGTAGGTCAAGTTTAGTTACATAAATTGATCCATCCCTACCACATAGAATTTAATTAGGAAACATCAGATGTGAACTGCCCTTCGGATTCCCTACTTAAATTTGAATGTCTATCCTAAAGTGACCAACCATTCACAAGTTATGCTGATTACAAGGGTGGCCTTCAGAAAAATGGAAGAATCAGCAATATCTGTCTTTAAGATTCCCCTTTTTGTGCCTTTCTCTGGCTTTCAATGTCTGCTTCCTCTCATGTTTCCCTAGGTCCTCTAATCATGGAAGAAAGTGACCTAATTCACACTGAGGTGTTAAGGAGTTAGTATGTTATCCTTCCCAGGGTTATCTGTATTTTAAAAGCTAAACCTGGGAGATGCTTAACCCAAAGGAATGATAGTCTCATGGTGACATTTTTTTGAGGGGAAGGAGGGAAAGGTCCCATTGCTTGGCCTTTCCAAGATAGGCTTCTTAATACCACTTATTCATACTCTATTGTCTCTTCTCACTCATAAAGCTAATTTTGGTTAATGACTCAAGTTTCTCCTGATAATTTCTTTTTCCTTCTCTTTTGGTTTTCAGGTCCATATTACTAGCTTAGAATAGAATTAAATTCTCTGATCTTCTCTCTTCCTTCATCATTCCCTATAGGAAGGGGTCCCAGCTGACTTTCTTGGCTGCATAGTTCTACCCATCCTGCTGTTAGACAGGTGCTAAGGGCCTCTGGATTCATGTAACATAGCTTCCAAAAGCAATGATTTCCCTGAGTTTTTGTCAAAAGTTGTACAAACATTACAACATCACCAGAAGAAAGCATAGGCAGGCCTAGTTAGTACTGTGGAGGAAGAGAATTTGGTTCTATTAGAGCCTAATATCAGGTTGGAATCATAGCATGAAAATTCATTGTTCTGTGTGTGTGTGTGTGTGTGTGTGTAATTGTACAAGTGGAGGAAAAGGGAGGCAGTTGGGAAATGAAAAAGTTCACTTGATCAAAAATATCTCTCTAACTCCTGTCATGGTACCTGGAATTTGTCCATCTTTTGTTCATTCTTTGAACATCCCAAAGGCCTTTCCTGTTTGGAGTCAAGAGAGTCCAAACACATTTCTTTATCGCCTGCTTTATACCAGGTAAGTGGCCTTGGGAAGAGAGGCATTACATTGAGTTATTATCAGCCTTACAACTTAATAATGACTAATTTAATAGGTTCTTTCCAAAAGCTACCTAAAAAGAGGTCTTATGGAATAAGGACACAGGATTTGATAGGTTCAGAGGTCAAGGCCCGTAGTAGGAATCAAGAGAAAAAGGGACAAGCATCCCAGAGAGAGAAGGGAGGTGCAAAGGCCTAACTTTGCTGGCTTCTTCTTTTTGTCAAAGACCAGCCTACTGTCAACGGAAGGCAACTTTATCTGGTTTACACTTGATTTTAGTACAAAACAGAATTCTAAAACTATAAAATCTTAGAAGTCATCTAGTCAAACATCTCACCTCATAAAGAAATTTTCTTTATAACATCTCTAACAATGTCATCCAGCCATCCAGTCCATCCAGTTCCATGACAGGGAACTCACTACCTGATAAGGCACCCCCTTTCACTATTGGATATCTTGAATTGTTAGCAAGTTCTTCTTTATATTATCCTAAATTCATCTTTCTACAACTTCTATACATTGGTCTTTATTTGCTCTTTGGAGCTACATGGTGAATCTGATCCTTCTTCCATATGACAGTCCTTCAAATATTTGAAGACAGTGATCACCACTTCTCTCAATCTCTCCCATCCTGTACTTATACAGTTGATTAAAAAAAGAAAAAAACCTAAATGCGGAACTTCACATATGTGCCTATTATAAACCAAACTTCCTCATTCAAAGGAAAGAGCTTGCAAGGCTTCAGTCTGGCACCTCACACATCTTTCATGAACTGACATTTTGACATCTGAAGCATGAATGAAATTACTTACACTATCATTGTTTTTCCTCTGGAATAGTTGTGTCTTTCAAGATTAAGGGAAGAATTATTTGGCATGTGGTCTGGATTTGTCCAAAACCGCAAAGCTGGATAACAGTGAACAGTTTTCATTCCATTCCCCAATGTCTCCTATCTTTGTCAATCGTTTTTCAGTTTTGTGGTGCTTTGGTGAAAAGCAGTGAAAGCCGATAGACCAAGACTTAAGGAATTTGGTGACACCATAGCCGTTGCATTGTAGGAGTCAGGAGTACTGAATTTTAGTCCCAATTCTGCCATTAACCATGACTTTGAACAAGTTATAATCTTTCAATGCCTGAAGGTGTAGACTAAATGATTTCAAAATTATGGTGATTTTATATCTTCCGCATTCTGCCCTTAAAAGACACTCTATCTCTCTGTACCCCAGTTTTCTCCATCTGTTAATTGGGAATGGAAAGCATGGCTTATGATTCCCCTGGGAAAGGATAGAGATTCACAGATAGGTAAAGTACTTTAATTAAGCATTGCCATTTGAAAATACATCTATTTTCCTGAAATTTGTTCAACTTTGTAGCAGTGAGCAAACATTTTCACTCCCACTTATAACTGGTGTTGTCAGAGGAGGTTGTCACAGTATTTCCTAGCTCTTAAAAATAATACTAATTCTCTGTGCACTTTAATGGCTTGGCATTTTGTAATCTGAATGGGAAATAGATTTTTCTACAACTTACTAATAATAATATCTTATGTTCACATAGTGTTTTCAAAGTCCTGTCACATACATTATCTCATTGCATCTTCAAAACAACAGAGCAGGCATTATCTCCATTTTAAAATTTATTTTATTTGAAATTTTTATCACAAACGATACTCAGCAAGTATAAAGAAAAAATATGGAGTCAGGCCCCAAATAAAGATATATCTCAACCATTTATATTTTGGTTAAAAATAATAGTAAAGTATACATTTTTAATATTTGTTCAGTGGCACCATCTGTTCACTTTCTATCTCAGTACTTAAAATATGTTTTTGTTATTATTTGTTTTCTTGTAAATATAGGTCTATATAATTGTCTGTGTGTATGCTGTTTCTGTAATTCTCCTGCTCTCTTTTAGGAGGCAGCATGGCATAGTAGAGTTTTCGAGGACCTAGGTTCAAATTCTACCTTTAGTGCCTGTTTGAGCTTTCTGATGCTTTACTACTTGTTTGACCTTGGACAAGTCATTTAACTTTCCTGAGACCCATTTCTTCTCATTAAATGAGAAAGTTGACTTAGAAGCCCTATGAGTTCCCTTCCAGCTCTAAATCTATAATCCTATACTCTTTGGATAAGTCTAGCCATGTTTCTTTGAATTTGTTCAAATTTTTATAAAGAAATATTTTGTCATCTTTTATGGCATAATAGTATTCCATTTCATTGACCTACCATAATTTATTCAGAAGTGGTTCACCAGTCATTGTACATTTGGGCTTTGTTTATACTTTTTTGCTATTTTAAATAAAGCAACTATGGATATTTTTATACAGATAGGTCTTTTTTTTTTTTTTTTACTTTTAATTTCTATAGGATATATTCTCAGCATTGGGATTTCCAGGATAGAAGGTATGATCTGCTTTGCAATACTGATTGTATATTTCCAGATTGTTTTCCGAAAAGATTTTTCCTTAAGAACTGTGGAACCTCAAATCCATAGTCTTTAAGAGACATGGTCATACAAGAAAGAAGCGATGGAGCCAGTATTAGAACCTGGGTCCCCTGTTAAGTAAATGCTTTTCTGTAGTACCATGATATTTTCAGCCTCCCTCACAAAACAGCTTCTCAGACTTTTCCCACAACCTATAATCTATGACCTTCAGAAATGGGCAAAAGAGTGTTCATCTCACTTTTCATATATGGTAGCTGACACTCAGAAAACTTTTAGTGTTTTACCTCAGGTTTCTCAGTGAGTCACTAGTGAGGCCCAAAAGCAAAGCTAGGCCTCTTTCCCTCTCCATTAGGCCAGATAATCAATCTTCCCACCCTCCTAAGAAAAGAAGCATTGAACCATGTTAAGAGTGAAGAGAGGTCATGAATTTGTGCCTCCTTTTAGGACATACCCCAGTTATTCCAAAGGGAGTCGCGATCTCGGAAAACTTTCAAAATTACTTTATTTCACTTAGTTTTAAATCACTTAGCAATCAAGTTGTTTTTGAGCACCTCACGGTGGACATGATACTGTGTAAAGCATTGTGGGTAATCCAAGAGAAGTATTAGACACGGTCCCTATCCTTGAGCACCTCATAATCTAATTAGAAAAACTAGAATATTAGGCAATATATATGAGGTGTCTCAAGGCAAGGACTTAAGACAAAGGAAAGATCACTATGTGTAGTCACAGAAGGCTTCATGAAAGAAGTAGATTCATACACCTTTTGGTTCTTTAGGTTGGGAAGAAGGGCATATATAATCAAATTGGCAGCAAAAGTATATCATAGCTCCACAGTTTTGAAGATTATTTCTTCTCATAAGGACATGTATGTTTTTCACAGAATTATAGAAATACTCAACATCCTGGTGAAAGGAAAGGAGAAAAGCCAGGTATAATCATTGTCAGTGAAGCCTCCACTTTCTTACCCTTCCTTGAGTGGCTTCTCCAAATCCTACCCAGCTCATATCATACCTTCTCCATGAAGCTTCCCCCATCTGCCCTTCTCTTTGTTAAGCACTTACAGGAAGGAAAAAAATGGTAATCAGTAGTATCCAGGATGGATTCACAAGTCAAGCCAAACATCATTTTCTTTTTGGATAAAATTACCAGACAGGACAACATAGACCTGGAACCATAGAATGTTGAGCTGGAAGAGATCTTTAGAGAGACCTACACCAAACCATTCACTTTGCAGATGAGGGTGCTGCTAACTGAAGAAATTTTGACTTGCTCAAAGTCACACAGCTAGATTATATTGATTTGGTAAAATATTTGACCAAAAATAGTCTCTCCTGAAAGCCCCCTGTACAAAATAAAGAAATGTAGACTGAATAATAGAACAGCTTGGTGGACTCGTACATAGCTAGCTGAGTAGCAGTACTTGATTGACATTAATCTAAAGGAATTCTTTAGTGATATGCCACAAGGAATATTCCAGATATCCCTGGCCCAGTCTTGTTCCATTTCAACCACTTGGGTAAAGACATATCATAGGAGAATGTTTTATTCATTAAATATACAGATAGTGCAAAGCTGGGAGAAATCAATAACATATTGGATGACAAAAATCAAGATTCAGAAAGACCTTGAGAAGCTCAAATAATAGATGAAAACCAACACAATGGCATTTACATATTACACAATTATTAGTGTAAAGCTCTACATTGAACTTCATAAACTCAATTGCACCAGTTCAGAATTGAGAAAAGATCTTACAAGAACGAGTCTAAAAGGCAGGAGGATTTTACTTGGTTGGGAGCTCAGAATTGTTGAGCTCAGGGCAATACAACAGTATGAGATAATTGCTTTAAAATTTTTTTCAAGTTCATTCACTCTTTGGCTACTCCTGGAAGTATTACATCAAAAAGAAAACATTTCAAAATATGTCCCATTGTATTATCTGCTGACCAGACCATATCTGAGGTATTATATCCTGTTCTGGCTGTCACACTTTACTCCAACAGAATGGAATGTATCCAGAGGAGGAAGACCAGGATGGAGAGGGATCTGAAAATAATGTGACCTAAGAAAAAATTAGGAAAATTTGCGATTATTTTTTTTAACCCAAGAGAAGCAGATAACTTGGAGGATATGGCGGTGATAATATCTGTCATCAAATATCTAAATTAAGTAAAAGGGCATGAGGTTTATTCTTTTTTGTTCCAGAAGGATAGACCTAGGACTAGAAGATCATAGATTTAGAGTTAGAAGGAACCTTAGAAAACTTCTATCCAGTCCAACCCTCTAATTTTACAAATGAAGAAGCTGAGGACCATTAAAATTAAGTGACTTTATTGGGGTCACACAGGTGGTGACCAAAGTGAGATTTGAACCCAAGTCTTCTAACTCCAAATCCATTGTTTTTCTACTGTGCCATGTTGCCTCAATCAGTGAGTAGAAGTTGTCCCTCTAATAGGTTTTAGTTTAGTGAAAAATAGGACTTTCTAACAATTAGACCTCTCCAAAAGTGGGAAAGGTTGTATCTCAAATAAGTGAGTTCTCTGTCATTGGAACTGTTCAAGCAAATACTGGATGACCACTATCAGGGATGCTTGTGAGAAGATTCATACTTTGGTTGTGAGGTTAAACAAAATTAACACAAAGGCTCCTTCTAATCTTAAGATTGGTTTTGTGACTCTGTGATTTTTCTATCCCATGTATTGGGGTGTTTTTGTTTGTTTTCTGTGTTCTAGTCTTCTTTCCCTAGCTAGATAGTAAGTTTCTTGAAGGTAAGGACTGTTTCTTCTCCCCCTTCATTATGTCCCAAAATGTATACACATTTATACACATGTATACATTTAACAGCACAATATGTAATCAATAAATACATGTGGCATTGAATTCAATTATGTGAATTTCCTGATAGCCAAACCTGCAGCTCTGAGAGATATTCTTATTTCACTGAGGCCTATTTAGCTTCTCAAACTTCTTATGGAATCAAGGATCTATTTTAGGACAAACATAGTATTTCCACACCAGCACATCAGTACCTCCACAATGAATGTAAGATTGGGGTGCAGGTGGGAGGTAGTTTAGTGAGTTGTCTAAAAACACCTACCTACCTATGTGAAGAAAGTCCTGGGTTCAGTTACTGAATATGGCACTTGAGTATTAGCACCAGCACAAGGCATTAATTGGTAGTTGGAGAGCCCGAAGGGAACTATGTTTGAGAAAAGAGCCTTCAGAGTTTAACCTGGAAGTGAGAGGAAGAGGAGGAGGAGGAGGAAGAGAAGGGAGGAGGTACTGCCTAGCTCATTCTTCACAAATCCATCCCTAGTTGAAATGCCATTATCTAATCCAAATGGGAAATTGCATTCTGACCATCCTAATAACCAAGTCATCCACCTGTCATAGTTGAGGCAAGACTGGCTGTACTAGTATGATAAAAAAAAGTCACTTTTATATAGTGCTTAAAGTTTTGCAAAGTGCTTTCCTCACAACAACCCCTTATGGATTAGGTAGTAAAAGTATTATTAGCCCCATTTTTTGGACGAGGAAACTGAAGTTCAGAGAAGTTTAGTGGGGGATGGTGGTAATAAAGTATATTAAAAATAAGTTCTGTTCTTAAGGGTCAAATCAAATCAACAATTATTTATTAGACACCTAATCTATGCCAAGCACTGTGCTAAGTTCTGGGGATACTAAGAAAGACAAAAGACAGTCCTGGATCGGGGCCTAAAGTCTAATGGGGGAGACAACATACAAACAAATACGTACAAACAAGATATATGCAGGATAAATTGGAGATAATCAACAAAAGGAGACCCTGTAACATTTAGAGGAATTGGAAAAAGCTTATTATAGAAGAGTAGTTTTTAGCTGGGACATGAAGGAAGCCAGGGAAGGCAAATGATGGAGATGAAGAAGAGAATTCCAGGCATGAGAAGACAACCAGTGAAAATGCACAGTCGAGAGAGAGTTCTGTGTGCGAGGAATAGCAGGGAGAGGTTGGTGCCGCTGGATTGAGGAGTGAGGTGTTAAGAAGACTGGAAAGATAAGAGGGGGCAGGTTGTGAAGGGTTTTGAATGATGGGGGGGATTTTACATTTGATCCTGGAGCTCACAAGGAGCTACTACAGTTTCTGGATAGGGAGGTAGCATGGTCAGACTTGCACTTTCATAGCTGAGTAGAGAGTACAGTGGGAGACACTTGAAACAAGGAAATCAAACAGAAGGCTGTTGCAGTGGTCCACCACTTAAGTAATGAACAGGATAGTGTCCAGTCCAAAGACCTGGCTCCACTGCGGTAGCTGTGTGGAACTATGAGTAAATTACTTAACCATTCTGAGCCTCAGATCCCTCATCTGTAAAAGGGAAAGAAGAATGATAAAGCTTATACTAGCTGCTTCACAGATTTGTTATGAGGAAATCTTAAGGCCCTCTATCCATATGAGTTATTACTATTTACAAAGCCTAAGTCACACAGTGAGGGAGTGATAGTGCCAAGATTCAAACTCAGCTATCCTAACTCCAAGCCAGTATTTTCCACCCTGCCTGTCCAGTAGGCATACAGGGTATGGTATGAGGAAGCAGTATAGATTGCAAAACAGATCTAGATAGACGGTACAGTGGATAAAGTACCAAGCCCTGGAGTCAAGAAAACTTGAGTTCAAATCCGGCCTGAGAAACTTAGTAACTGTGTAACCCTGAGCAAGTCACTGAATCTCTGCTTGCCTCAGTTTCCTCATCACTAGTATGATAATAGTACCTCCCTCCTAGGGTTGTTGAGAAGGTAAAATGAGATCATTTTCTTAAAGTGCTTAGCACAGTGCCTGGTACGTAGTAAATGCTATATAAATGTTAGCTAGTATTATTGCTATTATTATATCCTTCATTCCCACTCCATTCGATGCTTAAAATTTCCACTATTGGAAATATTCCTTTGGCACTGTTACTACGTAGCTGGGTCAGTTAGGAAAAGTAATACATCAAACCATTATCTCCAGCACAAGTTAGCTTATGAGTAAGCTAGGAACTCTTAAATGAGACATGGAACAAATGTACTATATCTTGCCCAAGCTATATGACCATTTGGATAAAGTTTCTTGACAAATAACTTCATTTCTTAGGGCCTCAGTTTCCTCACTTACAGGACAAGATGATCTTATTGTTCCTTTCCAATCTAAAACGAAATTGTTTGAATTTTAGTGACAGGTGAATAGGAAGGAGAGAAGGAGAATAGAAGGTAGTTCAGAGTCTGGGCCATAGTCTAGGAAGGCATCTAATAGATGTTAATAGAAATCTTGTTATCTCCATTTTACAGAGTGAGTAATGACCTATTAACAGGCACCATCAATAGGCAATTGGTCTATTGATGAGTAAAAGAACATCTTCCTTTCTTAATAATGAATACATGGCCCCAGCAGATACTCCTCTGGCCAGTAATTTGGTAAATAAAACCACATTCAAAGAGCGCACTCTCTTGAACTCAAGCTCTCCCCCGCCACCCTCGCCCCACTTTCTGCCTCCCTTCCTCCATATACACATATGTATGTAGACATGCATGTATATATATATAGTGTACATGTATGTATTTATGTATCACATATTTGCATATTTGCATTCATATAGCACGTATGCATATATATGTATATGTATCAGGGACAGAAGAAAGTTCTATCTGGTGCCCATATTTTAAAGCAGGCCGCCTCCATGTGAACTGAGCTGTCTTATTCACCTAGATTCTACTATTCACCTCCAATCACCTAGAAACTACCCACTCTTCAAGGCTTAAGCCTCATCTCTTCAGAAAGCTTCCTGTAACATTCAGGCTCATAGCAGTCTGCCCTATACCATGGGGAGTACTCATGTTGGCCCATTTAACCACATGCTGGAGACATTTTCTGCAACCCTGCAAAAGCCTGTGCCAGGAGCCTATAATCCTTGCCTCAATACTTTGTAGTGGGAAGAACACTGAACTCAGAGTTCTGAATTCTTGGTTCTTGAAGTTTGTAGTTTCCACAGGGATTTTGTAAGCACTCAGTACATACCTGCTAATTGAGTAAATTAATGAAAACTAGCTGCGCTTCCTGGGACCACACTGCCTATGAAAGTCACTTAATCTCCCTAAGCCTCAGTTTCCTCATCTATAAAATAAGGGGACTGGACTCTGTGGCCTCTGAAGGCCCTTCTAGCCCTAGGTGTGTTCTTCTGTGACCCCATCCACCCGTATCTCTCTAAATCTACCTGGCTCTGTTTTGGGCTTTGCTGCCTTCCCTCAAGATGGAGGAAGGTAGTTTAAAATGATTATAGTCTCCTCTGCAAAAAAGACAGAAAAGCTGAAATGGTGTCAGGGCAGCTGCTGACTCACTCCCCGATTCTGCAGGCTGCATGACTCTCTGAGTGGGAGCGTGTGGGCAGGCCTCTTAGGAGAAAAATGGCAACACAGGGAGGGTAATTGGGGCAGGATAATAGAAGGTTTGCATTCACTACCTGCCAGGCCCCAACTGTTCAGGCTGTACTGCACATTCAGCAGCCATGCGCCTGGCCCTAACATGAAACAATCCACATAAGAATTTTGCAAAATTGATGACTAGAGACCTGTAATGAAATCTTATCAGTCAGCCAACCAAATAGAAAATATTTAGTCAATGCTTATTCTCTACTCAGTTTTTTTCCAGGTTCTCAGTTACTAAAGAAGACACAGACCCCACCCTCGAGGAACATATAATTTAGATGTGGAGAATAAAACTTAACATGAAACAGAGTGCTCCATCTGTATAGGAGGGAGGGAAAACTGTTTTAGAATGGACAGAGAAGTTTTCTTAAAAGAGAGAAGAAATGTGCCTTAAAGAAGGGGTAGAGTTCAGATTAGCAGAGACAAGGGAAGAATTTGTCTAAATGGAGGTCATTAGGGACAAAGTGTGAAACATATATTCTGGGATTTCTGGTTTCTGTGACCAAAGCTGCTCTCTGGTTCCATGTTCTCCAAGCAGGCATAAGTTCAGCGTATGCCCTGAAGAGTTGGTTAATGATGCCCTTGGTGACTTGTGCCAGGGATGTAGCTAGTTGTCATTCTGTTGGTAGTTTCCTGTTTGAAAATGTCTATTCCAAATTCCATTTATGGATAGCGCCTAACAGACTTAAGCAAGAGATAAGGACATTCTCTTCTCTCCCTTACCCTTGGGTCACATCACCAGTTGAAGAGGTCGAATTTCAGAAGACCCACTGAGGTCAAAGTGACTGGGAATTATAGCTTCTACTCTGCTTATACCTCACTTTCCTAATTCCTCAATTTCCATATTCCTCATGGCATGTACCATGCTCAATCTCTTCTTACTTCGTACTATTACTAGGACTGTGTTTGGTTCTAGGGGCAGCACTGAAAGAAGTACATTGACAGCTCGAAAAACTTCTGGACCAGAAGTGGTGAAGGTATTTTAGACGATGACATGAGGATCAGTTGAATGAACAAGGGATGATTAGCCTAGAGAAAGGAATTCTTATGTGCAGATATGATAGTTGTCTTCAGGTGTCTGAAGTATCATACTTTTCCAAGTATGTGGGAAAAGAATAATTTTTTTTTTGCTTGACCCTAAAGGGCAAAACTAATAGCAATGGTTAGATGTTGCAAAGAGGACGATTTAATAGAAGGAAAAGATACCTAACAATTAGAGCTTTCCAGAGGTGGAATGGTCTGTCCAGGAAGCAATAGTTTCCCTATCTGCAGTGGTCTTAAATGAAGATTAAAACATCATTTATCAGGGATTTAGAGGGTTAGACTAAAAGATCTCTGAAGTCCCTTCTAATTCAGAGTCTATGATTCTGCTAAGAGAGTGCTCTCTCTGCTGTACATATCCACATTCTTTTTTTGGCAATTGGGGTTAAGTGACTTGCCCAGGGTCACACAGCTAGTAAGTATCAAATGTTTGGTCTGAGGCTGGATTTGAACTCAGGGCCAGTGCTTTATCCACCACGCCACCTAGCTGCCCCTACATATCCAAATTCAACACATCCTTCACATCCATCTCCTCCATGAATCCTTCTTTGACCACCCCATTCCACAATGAGCTCTCCCTTCTGTGAACTTTCTGTATGTACCACTCATTTGACACTTGACCAAATATCATCTTGCCTAGTCACATAAATGTATCCTTGGAAAATAGGATTGGCTTTTGGTTTGGGGTTGGGGGGGTACAACAGAGGGGCATGGTTTCTAAGATAACTTCCCTTTGTGACATTTGTGTGTATAACTACATGTATGTATATAGCGTAATATGTTATAAACCGCATATATTATAAACAATTTTGTTTAAATTCTCAGTAACCCCAAGACCAAGATAGTTCAGAGGTTTGGTCTAATTCAATATGACAGAAAGTGAGAGGTTAGTTCCCTAATAGTGGAAAAAATTGCTAGAAAACTGATATAAAGGGATACAGATAGGTACTTGAAAATGTCTGCATTAAGGGATAGATTGGCTGGCCCAAGGATAACTCTTGCCAGTGGGTGTCATCTTCTATAAATGCCACTAGTTTAAGGAACAAAAACAGAGCTGATGCCTGGAGACAGGGCTCTTGGAGCAGCACTCAGGACAACCATAGGAAGCCGACACTGACAAGTATAGCTCATGGAGTCATTGCCTCAGTTTCTGGGAACCTCCAGTGGGAGGAGCTGCTGCTGACAAAAGAAAGTACTAGGAACAAAAGACTTTCCTCATCTTTTTGCCTGAGAGCGTCAAGTGGGAGACCTTATTGCTACAAGGTCTACAGTCTTCCTTGCCACCCCAGATTTGTGTCATGCTTGATGGAGTTGGCCTCTATGGAAAGGCACCTTGAAGATCATCTGGTTCAACCCCCTACTCACTGTGAGAATCCCATCTGTAGCATCTATCTTCCAGCTGCCTTTGATTCGAAAATGAACTTCAACTTATTAAAAAAATTCTTCCTTATGTTGGATCAGTCTACCCCCTGCAAGTGCCACCTATTTAATTGTTTACTGAACACTTGGAGGGGGTGGGGAAGAAGCATTTATTATGAGCCTTCCTTTATTAAGTAAGGAGAAAGAAGTCCTCAGAAACCCTGAGCCAGTTCTAGAGATCTTGAGACCTTGAATTGTAACCCAGTCATTGGATTGCAAGCTAGGACTTTGTGGCTCAAGAAGAGAAGATTACATAATGTTATGTGTTGCTCTCTAAATATGTGTTTGTCGCAGAAGTAGGTCGTCAGTAAAGACTTCTGGACTGACTGATTGATTAGGATCTTCATGGAGAGCCCTGCTGACATGTTTCGTTTCTGTTCTTTTCAGGCCTTGCTTGGCATTGCCCAATCTTGTTACCTTCCTACATAATGTGTTCCATTCCTGTGATAGGGAGGAGGGTGTCCTTGCAGTGCTGTATTTACAGCAAAGAGATTGGCTTGGCCATTTTCCAGCTCCACCAACAGCGGCTGGAGCCGACCTTGTGATAGCCAGGGTTGTCAGTGCTGATTGATTTCCATGGTCTGAGAAATGTGAAATGCTTTCATATTGGTGATTTCTCTCTGGGGGTGATTGGTCGGGGTGGAGGGGGGAGGCAGCTTTTATTAGTCCTGATAAATGTTATCACAAGAGTAGCATCTGCTTTTTCAGGCAGACAGAGGTGATGGGCACAGCCTGTAGTAGAGAAACTGTTGTCAAGTGCTGCACCCAGGAAATGGCAATCCTGTTTGGATAGTTTGGGATTACCTCACCCAAGGCCTCCCTGGGTAGAAATACCCAGGAGGAACCTGAAAATGTTATGATTTTTATCCATAATTAAATGAAGTTCATTAAAGGTTTTGGCATCAAGAGGAAACTTAGTTTCTGCGTAAAAGTAACTCTTCCCTAAAGGAAAGAGACTTCTCTTGAAAGATGTGTGTGTGTGTGTGTGTGTGTGTGTATGGAATGGGGGAGAGGCAAGAGAAAGGGAATTAAGGAAGGAAAACTCTTGAGATGTGATTGTTGGTCTTGGTTCTGCTGCATAGCAGTCAGCTGTATTGTTGCTGTTGGTTTTAACACTTTTATTGGCTGCCTCCCTTCAGATCACTTTTCTCTAAGGTAATATAATTTGATCAACAGTGTGCTGCTTTTTCCAAAACCAGCTTCCTCTTTGGTAAACTTGGAATCAGTGGTGAAAAGATGGGAGATTCCAAGTGAACATCCATAGAACTTCCTGACTTGGGGTGGGGGCAGGGGGAAAGACATTATTTGCACTAATCGGGACCTAACAATAGACATGGGAATGGATACCTAAGGGAGAAGGTGGCAGACAGTAATTATCACAGGAATACAGAGTCCATGAGAGAACGGGAATGCTGACATTAGGGCATCAACAGATCATGGAGTCATTAGGATGAAGAACAGAATCAGAAATAAGGGATAAAAAGGAGAGCGAAATAGGATGGGAGCCTAAGTCAGTTAAAGCAACAATGTTTGCAGAGACACCAGTAGAAGATGAGCATAGGTATTTGTGGGAAAATGTTGGTGGCAGGAAGAGAACTAAAAATATATAACTTGGATCTTTTTTTGTAAATGTGAATTTCATGTAACTACCACTTAGAACTCATTTATTTTAAAAATACCATGGAGTCTGTGACCCAGGAGACCTTCAAGAAAAGAATAGATGACCATCTGTCCTGAGCGCTCTAGCCATTCACCAGCCTGAAGGCAAGCAGCTGGACCAGATGAGGTCTTGAGGTTCTTCCAATTGGGAGATTGTGAATGTGGAACAGCTTGGAAAGTGCTGTGTCTGACTTAGCCTTTTTGTTCAATTAAAAGCCCACTGTGTAGACTGCTTTGTCAAACTCAGTTGCTGTGTTGTTTGGTTTTGCTTGGCTGTTTTTCTTTTTTACAAGGGAAAATTCACTTGAGGGTGGTAGTGTGGGATATGAGAAAATGCCATGATATGAAAAACAAGGCATCAATAAAAATTAATTAATTTTAGCCCACTTAAAGCCCTGCAAGACAGCTGGAGGCCTTTTAGCTAAAGACCCTCAGGGTGCTGCCTTGTTTCCCATTAGATAGGACCCTTGATACTGACTTCTCCGTGCATTAGAGAGAAGGATGGTTTAGAATCTCCAAAACCAAAGGTCAGAATGGACTCTGAGATAAGAAATCATTTACCCTTCTGTTTTCAAGCAGAGCCTCTCTTTTCCAGCTACATGAGAACCAAGCATTTATTGAATACTTTCTATATACTTATCACTGTGCTAGGTACTGTGGGAGATGTAAAGATATAAACATGACCCTAAGACTATATCCTTGTTTTTAGAGGGTATAGTTCTGTCCTCTGAGCTCCTGCAGCTCTTATTGCCTGTATCATTGCCTTCCTGTACTTTTCCCTCAATTATTATGTTTCCCATGTATATCTATTTCCTGTATCCCTGATTAAAATGCATTCTGTGAGGGAATGATGTCTAGAACTGAGCACAAGTCTCCAAGTGTGGTTTGACCAGGGTAGAGTGCAGTGGAACTGTCACCTCCTTAGTCCTAGATACTATGCTTCCCTTAATGAAGCCCAAGATATGCATTTGCTTTCTCAACTACCGTTATCTATCACACTTTTGATGAATATGGCCATTACCCTAAAACCTCCAAATCTTTCAGATGAACTGTCTTCAAGCCATGCCTACCTCATCTTCTACTTGTGTTGTTGACTTTTTGAGCCCAAGTGTAATACTTTACAATTATACATGTTAAATTATATCTTTCTTGAGTGGCTCAGTATTCTTCCCTGTGGAGATCTTTTTGAATATTGACTTTTGTCATCTCTTCTGTTAGCAGTTGCTCCCAGATTTTATATTAGTATATTATTACATATTATATATGTGTGTGTGTGTGTATATATATATATATGTAATATTATTACATATTATTCCAAACTTCATAACAGGCGCAAAAATGCCTTTTTCTAAGATTTCTATAAAATACAAAGCAGAGATCCCTGGGGCATTCTGCTGGAAACAACCTTCCAAGCAGAAAATGAACTATTAATGACTGGTTTTTGAGGGTCTTTCAGTCAGTTCTGATATGATTATATCTAGCCTAGATTTCTTCATCTTTTCTATAAGTATCATGAAGGATTTTATCAAATACTTTGTTGAAATCTTGGTAAACTATAGCTGGAACATTAGCCAGACCTACCACTTTAGCAACAACACTGTACTAGCCTTCCATTAACACTTCTTGTTGAAGCCATTCTGGCTTTCGTGATCACCATTTCCTTTTCTGAGTATTCATTAACTATCCTTTTAATAATATAACCTATGCTTTTGTCAGGAAGCAAAGTCAGACCTTTTTTTTTTTTTAAGGCTTTATTGTCTACCCTTCTTTGAAAATCCGTACATTTGCCCTTCTTCAGTCTTCATCTGTTCTCCTTGATCTTTCAAAGATCATTGACAATGTCTCAGAAATTACATCTCCCAGGTCTTTTAATAGGAGGATGGAGTCTATCTGGGCCAGGTAACTTGAACCCATGAGGGCAGGTAGATGTTCTCTTACTCTTTCTTTACCGATAATGACTGTCAGTTCCCTTAACCATTCTTCTTCTGTCTTTGAATTTCTAAAGCACTTAAGAGTCAGGTAAGCACAGGATCATATATAAACCTGTATTTGTATTTGTTTCATGTACATTTAATAGTATCTCTAGTGTCAAATCATAAAGTCCTTGAAGACAAGAACTTGTTAACTCCCTGTAGCATCTAGCACAGGTCTAGGCACGTAGTCACTGCTTGGTAAAGCTTTCTTTAATTACTTTTTTGGTCCAGATGTGCCTGTGGTTGCTTTAGATTATGACTCGTCTGTATAAGTTGGGTCAGGGAGAAGAAGAGGGGTGGGGAAGTTCTGAGTTCTCTGGGGAGTATTATGCCTTACTCTTCATATGTACTGATTTATTTTGCTGCTGCGTGGGATGGCCCCAGGACACTAGGACCCAAATTAAGACATTAAAATAGAACAAATGTGATGCCATAACAGTGACCAAAATGGGACATAGGAAAGGGTGTCAGCCTTAAAACAGCAAAGTCCTGTGGAGCAAAAAGAAGCCTTATACTGTGGCCCCAAAAAATAGGCTTTAGAACAGGACACTCCAGGAGTGAGGGCTCTCTGCAGAGGCCCTGGATCTCAGCCTCTTCGGGGAGAGTCACTAAAGCATGGGGCTCCTCAGCTCAGAATCCTGGCAGAGCTAGAGGTCGCCATCACTACACATTTCTGTGTTGTGGCAGAAGGAAGACCACAGCTATTTCATCTCTTAGCTATTCGGGCTGGCGGTGACACTTCTCTCCTGAGATGGCACTAACATGATTTGGGGAGGTTACCCTGTAAGTTCGTCCAGGCACCACCTTCAACATACTAAACTTTCCCTGATTCTATCCCAGCTACTAATGCCGTCCCTTCCTAACTCTCTTGCATTTATTTAGTCAATCAGTAAGCATTTACTAAGCACCTACTATGTGCAAAGCACTAGGGACACACAAGCAAAAGTCAGTCCCCAATTTTGAGAACCTCCCAGTCTAATGGGGAGAGACAACATGAAAACGACCGTGTAAAGACAAGGTATATGGGGCATACATCGGAGATAATCATCAGAGGGAAGGTATTAAGGCATTAATTAAGAGGATCAGGAAGTCTTCCTCCTGGAAGAAGAGATTTTAGTTGGGACTTGAAGGAAGTAAGGGAAACCATGGACATGGGGAGAAGTGTCTTCTTTGAGGATGAAGGACAAACAACAATTTGTGTATGTGTGGCATATATATGTGCGTATATGTACGTGTGTATATATGTGAGTATGCACATTTATACATATATGTGTACCATATACATGTAGAACGTCTATAAAATTCTATCATTGTTTTAGTTGGGACATCACCTTATAGTCCTCCAGTCTAGATACCATGTAATCCAACCCTTTCATTTTCCAAATGAGAAAAATGAGGCCCAGAAAGGTTGATTTCCAAAGTTAAATAGGTCCTAGGTAGCAGAGCTGAAATTTTGCCTTCTTCCTCTCGGATTCTTTGACTTCCTTCAAGAGTAGGCTTAAATCCCAACTTTTGTTGCAGACCTTCCCAGTTCTTTGCAATTGCTAGTGATTACCCTCTCAGATAATCTTCCACTTAATCTGTATGTGTCTTGTATATACTTAGTTATTTACATGTTGTCTTCTCCATTTGAATGTGAGCTCCTTAAGGACAGGAATCGTGTTTCTGCCTTTCTTTGTATACTTAAAATAGTGCCTGGAACATAGTAGGTTCTTAATAATTGCTTGTTGACTGACTGACTACAAATCCTGTGTTCCTTTCCATATACCATGCTACTACAGGAGGCCGAGTGAGCACATAGTAGGTACTTCTGATAGCGTTTGTCCCTCTGTAGTACATTAGGTGCTGTGAACAGTGTTGGGAAAAATAAAGGATACTTCCAAGATGGCTTTCTTTTCTTTGTTTTATCCAGGTATGTGTTGTGTTGGGGATTTGTGGCTTATAATTAACTTCATGACCTTGAGTTACTTAAATAAGGGCTAACAGGCAGTAATGCTCCCAACTGTCCTTTGTTCCTACAAATGGTAAGACTGGGCCTGTCTGTTTCTAGTGCTGCTGCAATCTGAGGCAATCTCAAGGGAATCACCAGGGGAGGAAGGAAATCCAGACTGGCAGTGTCCTGGGAAGAAATCACTATAGACTTTAGTTCCCCAGCTTTCCTCTCAATGGAAGGAAATTCTTCAGGATAGCATTGAAACAAGTTTTGTTTTACTGTTGCTGGTTACACCTCAGGCAACAGAAAGGAAACGGGGTGAGGGGGTGTGTGTGTGTGTATGAGTCTTTTGGACTTGGTCTGTGACTTCCCACCTCAACTTCCCCTACCTCTCCCCAGACATTCACCAAATGTACACACCTCTAGCACATCAGCAGCCAAGCAGCATAGGTACAAGGCTCACAAGCCACAGCCCCAGTGGAAGTTGGCTTCTTGCTAGGTTTGCTCTCCTGGGTGTGGTTTTGCATTTCAATGACCAGCCTTCCTCTATCCTTCCATTAGTGAAGAGAAGTCCCAGCTGAGAAGTCTTATCCTGACGAGGCATTAAGCTGCTAAACTGTTCTGTCAGCACCTTCAGTCAGTTTAGATTAGAGAGAGAAGGTGGCAGTCGAATGACCACAGGTTTTTGCTTCAGGATAGGGGTAAATGACATTGTTTAGTATGTTGGGTTTCGAAAAGGTATTTGCTAAACACTCGGCTAAGAGCATTTTCCCCAGTCATTAGCTAATGGAATAATACTCTCTTTTATTTTTGCTAGATTTAGATTTTCCAAAGCATTTTCATGTCCATCATTTCATTTGAGCCTTACAACATCCCTGTGAGAGAAATAGGGCAGGCGGGATTTATTAATTCCATTTTTTCAGCTGAGGAAACTGAGACCTGGAGAATCTAAGTGACTTCATAGGAACATAGGAAGTCATACGTAAAGCTGGCACTACAACCCAGGTTTCCAAATATCATCATGCTGCTTCTGTTCCAGTAATGATACCTGTCATTGCTAAAAATTCCCAGATCCTAGAGCCAGTGGAGTCACTGAAAAAGTATGCACGGCTGGGCAGGTTACTAGTAAGCATGTTGAATCCTATCAATTTATAATACTAGTTGTTGGAGCATAATGCCATGACCTCAGGAAATCTCCTGAGCCATTAGTCAGTTTCATGTGCTTCCAGCCCTGTGTTTGGAAATGGGGGGGAGGGGAAATATAGGAAGTTTAATATCACTGCTTCAGGGGATTGGTTATTGATACTTATTGTAGCCTAGCTGTACACGTCCCTACCTTGAAGGAGCTTTCAGTCTATTTGGAGGGAGAACCTGAAGCAATTCAAGAGCATATTAATAGGCCAGGACTCAGGAATCTGAATTCTTAGTCCCAGACCTTCCAAGATGACCTTTCTCTCTTTTGGCCTCAGTTTTCCCAGATGCTAAATGAGATTAGACCAGATGATTCAAAGATCTCGTCCAGTTCTAAGCTGTTTTGATGTGAAAAGTAGCATGGTTTAATAAAATGAATACAGGACTGGCAGTCAGGACAAGTGGGTATAAAACCCAGCCTAACCACTAATTCTCTGTGAGACCTTGAACAAATCACTTTACTTCCTTGGGTCTCAGTTTTGTCATCTGTAAATTGAAGAAGTCTAACTAGAGGACCCTTAGGGTCCTTTGCTGTTCTGTTCTTTATTTATTGCTTGTTTTTTTTTTTTAATTTTCTGTCGGTCATACTATCAAGATGAGTTTCTAGAGTCAATCAGTAAGCATTTATTAAGCACTTACTATGTGCTAGGCATTGTGCTAAATGCTCAGGATACAAAGATAAAGTAAAAACAGTTCCTGCCCTCAAGGGACTTACCTTCATTATTCCGAGTGCTAAAATACATGGTTCATTGTAGAAAGAGACACCATTATAAAGAATTTGCATTCAGAAGAACTGAGTTCAAATCTCTGCTCTACCACAGGATACCTGAGTGACTTTGGACCAGTTATTTAATCTCTCTCTCTCTCTCTCTCTCTCTCTCTCTCTCTCTCTCTCTCACTGTTTCCTCTTCTGTAATGTGGGGAATTGAACTAGATGATCTCTAAGGTCCTTCTAAGCTCTAATCTCTGGCCTAATTTATGACAGAGTGTTTCAGATGGTTAGAGGACAGGAATGTTGATGAGGGCTGGAATAAGGAGAGATTAATAATAGCACCTACCTCCCAGGATTGTCATGAGGATAAAATAAGATCTTTGTAAAGTGCTTTGCAAACCTTAAATCCTAAATGGAAGGAAGAGAACTTGAATTGAGGTTTGAAGAAAGGGCAGAGGTTGGAAGAGTATGGAGAAGAGGGAAAGACAAATAGGAAATGGCCTGAGCAAAGAGACGGAAATGAAAATGGAGAATGACTTAGTCCACAGCTTCTTCATTTGCATTTAGCTTATACTGGCCTATATGAAAACTCCCACCCTCCAACTTTTAGAATCCCTGACTTCTTCTACAATTCAGCTGCAGTGTCAGGTCCTGGAGGAAGCCTTTCCTGGACCCTACTTCCCCCACCCCCAGCTGCTAGTGTCACTCCCGCTAAAGTTATCTTCCATTTACTCTGTATTTATATTGGCTATACTAATATATTAATATATTTCATTTAAACATATTTAATATTTTAATATATTTTAGATATATATGTAATGTCTCCCATTAAAGTGTAAGTCCCTTGAGGGCAGGAACTGTTTTTACTTTATCTTTAAATCTTGAGCATTTAGCACAATGCCTGGCACATAGTAAACGCTTAATAGATGCTTACTGATTGACTCTTGAAACTCATCTTGGTAGCAGGACCAACACAAAATTTAAAAAAATAAACAAGTGAAAAATAAATAAATAAAATCCCTTTATATACTGCATTGATGCCATTGGCCTAATCTTTGCAGGATGGCTTCCCACATTTGAATTTGCTTTGTACTGTGCCACAGATTTCTTTTATTATTGGAGCCAGTGACATAAATGAGACTTAAGAGTTACCCAACATTTTGAGAGGGCTCTGAGAATCAGTCAATCAATAAATATCCCTGGCTGCCTCCCTGAGACTTCTACTTTTTGGCTGATTTTATAGCTGGAAGATCGGGCTGTGCAAAACTATGAGGATACCAGCAACTATAGCAGCAGGAAGTACAGATTTCATTTGGATGGAGGGGCCAAATTACTTAACCTCTCTGGGCCTCTGGTTTCCCTATCTGAAAAATGATGGAATTGGACCACCTGAATCCAAGGTTCCTCCCAACTAACTTAGGCTCTACGATCCAAAGATCCTGTGATCTCTTTGAGCAAGTTACTTTATCTCTCCTAGGTAGCCTCCTAAAGCCCTGAGTAAGCCTGCAAATAAAGACTCAGGTTTTCTATCCTTTGGCTCTCCTCCTTGTGATGACTAATGCTGGGTATTTTGGTAGTGGTTTATGTTTGTTTTGGATTGTGGCCAGTCCTGTGATCATCTCCCTTCTCCAGGGCACCACAAAAGCCCTGACACAGACTTTCTGTGACCTAGGAGAATAATCAGAATTACCACCCAAGGCAGGCTCCCTGACCCCCTTCAACCCAGAACCCTGTTATCAGGGGTTTGGAGGAGGGCTTATTAGCCCTTCCCTAACACCACCTCACAGGTCAGAGTAATGTTTTAAATATACTGAATTCCCTTTAATAATGTGCTGTGAATCCATTATGAATTAATTTATCAAGAACCTTTTTTGAAGCTATTGTATTTTATATTTAAAGATAATTTTGTTGTTGTTGTCACATTCACTAACTTTCTGTTTACTAGTTGACTCCTCTCCCTTCTTTTCAACATCTAGAAGTAAAAAGTTTAACTGATTCTCATCCTGCTGTTTGAAAGAGTCTTTGAATTCTTGCAGTCAGATTATTAGTGGCAGAAAGGACTTTAGAGGTCATCTAGTACAACCTCATTTTCTAGAAATAAATTTTATTGTTGGCTTTTATTTTTCTATCATTGTCATTTCTGGATATACCCTTCCTTACCACCACAACCAATGAGTACTCCCTGGTAACAAAGAAAAAAGTAAGCAAAATAATTGACAGACTTACCTTGCTTCACAAAGTATGCAACAGTCTGCACCTATCTTTCTGCTGAAAAGAAAGGAGGTATTTCTTCTCTCTTCCTCATTATATTTTCTCAGTTAACTTCATTTTGTGGTTCTTTTCATTTAATTTATTTTATTCATTTTTTGCCATTCTCCTGGTTCTGCTTACCTTAGTCAGCTTTCATTCACCCAATAAATGCTCATTGAATGAATGAGTGAATGAATAAATCTTACTCTATTTCTCTGATCCCTCATAATCAGTCTACCATACAAGACTCCTCATTTTACTGATGAGGAAACTGAAACTTAGATGAGAGAAGTGACCTGCCCAAGGTCACCCAATGAGCAGCAATTTAAAGAGCAAAATCTTAAGACTGTGTGGGCTGCACGTACCAGCCAAGCGCCCAAGCTATTTGGTCTCCTTTTCCCTCTTTCAAATTTTCAGAATTAGTCTCTAAATTCTTTATTCCCACATTGATGATCAAAGTTCATGTTCATTGTCTCCAACCCTTGCAGGATATTATAGAAGTTGATTCTTGTCCTTTTTCAGACTTGAATCTTTCCAAATAAATGAGACCTTCTTTTCAGTCTTTGCTTATATGTAGCACTACCTCCTCTAGGTTTGTTACATCCTTCTTGAAGTGCAGCCTCCAGATCAACTACACACAAAGCACGGACACTGTGGTTAATGTCCTTCAGGGAAGGGAGGAACAATTTCCTGCTGTTTTTGCAGTACCCAAAGTTTAACTTGTCTGTGGCATGGCTTTGCCTGGAAAATGGGGCAGATGGTACCATCCTGTCACAGAATACATGAATCAGAGCATTGTAAAGCACTTTGTGAATTTTTAGCCTTGATAAAGGCTTCTTCAGCACCCTGCCTGGGCCCAGAGCTGAACTGGACACAAAGCCAGGGAATGAAGCCAGAAGACGTACTGCCCTTTGGAACCTATCTTAGTGTTTGGGGTGAGCCCTGTGACAGCTAAACACAGAGCATTAGTAGATATCCTCTGAAAGTCTAGGGAAAAGGATCTCGAAAATCCTATTACTTGTTTCTCCCTGGGAGCAATGAAATATCTATCACAAGCATTTATTAAATGTCGCTATGTGCCAGGTGTTATGCTGAAGTGTTTGGGATCCAAAGGCAGAAATGAAACAGTCCCTGATGTGAAGGAGATTACATTCTATCTGGAGAAACAAAATGTACAAATAAAAGTACATGCAAAATTAATACAAGTAATTTGGAGTGGGGAAGGAGAGGGGACAGACCAGGAATTTTAAGAGGTGGAGGTGAGCAGGCATGAATAACTGTTGCTTGTGCAAAGATAGGAGATGAAATGGCATGTGTAAAAAATAGCAAGGACAGTTTTGATGAACTGTAGGGTGCATGGAGGGGAATTATATAGAATAAGTCTGGAAAGGTAGGTTGGGGCCAGGACCTGCAAGGCTCTAAATGCCAAACAGAAGAGTTTATATTTGATCCTAGAAGAAATAGGGTACGTCATTCCTCTCAGAGCTGACCCAAGTAAAATTGTGAGTCAGAACAATAGGATGTAAGAGCTGGAAGGTCCCTTAGATGTTATCTAGTCTGGCACCTTCCCTCCATCAGATCCCTTAGTACTGAAGCCTTGTTCTGTCTTCACTCAGTCCAGGCAACCTCCACTAATCTGGTTTTCCTGGGGGGAAGAAACCCACTAAATCCCCTTTCTTCTCATGTAGCAACACCAGGGCAAGGTTCTCTGTTTGTAGTTGAAAGAGTAGGAGAATAGGGTCATTGACCGTCCCTACCTCTGTGGAATATGCAGTATCTCCATCCTTCCCCAGGCTAATTTCGATACCCCCAATAAGTACATTTAATCCATATCCACATGAAACTTGGCACCGGATCTGTAAAAATATATGCATATATCATATCTATTTTCATAAGGTTTTGCCCCAAATAAGTCCTGTAAGTTAATGCTTAAAGCAGGCCTTACAGAGAGTTGGTTAAGGAGCAAAGTTTGTACCCAGTACTGCTATCCCCTCTAACTTCCTTGACTGGGCAATCAACCTTGCCCTCCATTAGGCACCTAAGGATCTACATTGTCCCTTACCCCCATCAAAATTTGTTCTAAGGAAATGATGCAATTAACTTAAAAGAAATATGTGAATAAATGAGATTTAAAACATTAACCCTCCAGGGTAATTTGTATTTTAATAAGAGATAAAGTCCTGTTTGATTTAAACCAAAAAGGACTAGAGCGCTTATGGTAGAATTTCAGGTACCATAAGTCTTGTGGGAAAGATATTTGGGAGCAGAAACCCTCTCACTGGTGCCTCTGAAACCATGCCAAGTAGGTTATGCCACCTAGGTATAATACCAACCCTAATCACTGATCTCCAGAAATGCCTTTGGAAGACCCCTCTGTCACTGCTCATCACTCTCTCTGATTCTCTCTATCAAGTCTTCACAAATCTGCCATTGCACCCTGGAGGAGATGCTACAACTACTTCTAATGAATTAAAGTCCTTTAGTCTAAACAGCCAAAGACACAGATGTTAAAGCATTTTTCCAGTACCAGGAAGAAGCCATGTATTCTGGAGCCAGCTGGCTAGTCTGCTAGTCTGCCTGCTTAGCCTCCTTTCTTACTCTGCTGATGGGGGGGGGGGGCAGTCACCGGAGGTGCAGGTGTATTCTGTCATCCAGAGGTGGAGTGAGTGGACAGGGAAGCTGAAACCCTAATGTGTCATAAGTTACTCTCATCAGGAGCCCTGATAAAGGGTCACCTTGGAACTGGAGGCTTCTGTTAAGAAATGTTCTGTCTCCATTTCATATATTGAGGAAGATATGCTCTGTGTGTGTGTGTGTGTGTGTGTGTGTGTGTGTGTGTGTGTGTGTGTTTTGTGTATGTATATCTCATATCCTTTTGTCACTCATGGGCACGTACTTCAAAGCAACATCTGTTTACCCAAGAACAAGCAATTCATCTTCTGCCTGTGAATGGCACACACCTTGAACTCCAGAGCAAATATGAATTTACAAATAAAATTTTAAAAGACATTTGCTGCATTCCTACTATGTGCATGACATGGTATGAGCAGCCTAAGAAAAGTATGAAACAAGGCAAGAAACTTGCCATCTAGTTAAAGACACAAGTTACACATCTTAAAAAGTTACATAATAGCATGAGAAGCATCACAAGGTAGTACATGATTAATTTCCCCTTGGTTTTTAATCTCTAATTGCCCTTTCTGAAGCAGCTAAGGGACTCCTCCCAGGTTGCCTGTGTCATCTGAAAGTGAATCTAGTTAAATATTAGACATAAGTAGATGATTCCCTCTGAGGGGGATAAAAATACAATGTTTTTTCCTTTGTCTTTTTAGTATTTGAGAAACAAATGAGTGACATCCAGGAAGACTGATGTCTGAACATGAGTCAAGACCAGTATGGTTTGACTAAATGTTGAGAAACTGCCCCTTTCCCACCCCATCCGACTTCACACCCACCACACACACACACCCATTTGTACAATATATAGTACCTTCATGTTTTTCAGAGTTTCCTCACATTCATAGTCTCATTTGATCCTTACAAATCTCTACTTATGAAAGAGAGGGCAGCTTTATCATCCTCATTTCCTTTTTTTGGGGGGGGAGGCTAGGCAGTAGGGTTAAGTGACTTGCCCAGGGTCACACAGCTAGTAAGTGTCAAGTGTCTGAGGCCAGATTTGAACTCAGGTCCTCCTGATTCCAGGGCTAGTGCTCTATCCGCTGTGCCACCTAGCTGTCCCATATGTGCCCTGGCACATAGTAGGCACTTAATAAATGTTTATTGATTGATTGATTTTCCAGATAGCTGAAAACCTGCCATTTTAGTCACTGACACTTTTTCTCCTCTTGTTTTGGGTGAAAATCTTTCTAAAAATGTACCACATGCTGTTTTGGGTGAACATCTTTCTAAAAATGTATCACATAAATAGAATTTCCTAACCTAATTTAACCTTTTACTGATGACTCCAGGTCGTGATGAATATCAGTTATTGTCATGTACCTTATATAGTGGTAATCTGAGGGCCTGAGGACTTCCCTAAGTGGGCCCCAGGACACACAGCTAGGAAGGGGCAGAGCCAGGACAGAACCCCAGATGTCTTCACTCTAAATCCAGCCCCCTTTCCTTAGCACCATAGTTCTTATGTCTACTCTTCATGTCTGCTTCCTTGCTATGTGTTCCCTGCTTCTGGCTGTGGCATCTCTGCTTCATCCACTCCTCTGATTTGCTGCTTCGAATCTTCTCTCTGTGCTCACCAAGCTTGTTCAAATTATCTATTAATTAAGAATAAGTAGGACATGGGGGAGAAGCTGAGGAGCTCTCTATCAATAAATGTTAAATGTTAAAAAATTGTTTTCACATGCAACTGGGAAATAAGATATACAGGCAATGGGGTATAGAAATCTATCCTGCCCTACAGGAAAATAGAAGAGGAAGGGGATGGGGGGGCAAGGAGGAGATAGAAGGGAGGGCAGATTAAGTGAAAGGGTAATCAGAATGCATGCTGTCTTGGGGTTGGGGGAGGGACAAAATGGGGAGAAAATTTGGAACCCAAAATCTTGTGGATGTGAATGTTGAAAACAAAACAAATTAATGAATCTTAAAAAAATAAATAAAATGCATACTTTATTTTACAACTCTAGTAACAATTGGGCATCTTATGGACTTTTTTTTTTTTTTTTTTTGCTTCCTTTATTGTTTCACCATACTCTGTATAGGTGAGGTTGCTAAGTAACTTAAGCCTTGAATAAATAAGGTATGACTATGATGGTGACACCCATTATTTCTTAGATGAATTGAGCCAAAAAAACATAAAATACTTTACCCAGTGTCACACAGCAGACCACTAGGCCAAGGTTTCAGCCTATCACAGCAGAATAAGTGAAACTCCGGGCCTTAAAACAGCCCTTCTTCTTGTTGTTCAGTCTTTTTCAATTGTGTCCAATTTTTCATGACCCCATTTGGGATTTTCTTGGCAAAGATAGTGGAAAAGTTTGCCATTTCCTTCTCTAGCTTATTTTATGGATGAGGAAACTGAGGCAAACAGGGTTAAGTGACTTGCCCAGGGTCACACAGCTAATAAGTGTCGGAAGCTGGATTTGAACTCAGGAAAATTAGTCTTCTGGACTCCCGTCCTGGTACTCCATCCAGTGCACCACCCAGCTGCCCAAAACCCTTTTCAGTGGGCTCCAAGTGCTTTTGAGGGCCATTTGTCCCTACTTATAAGCATCCCCAAAAAGAGAACCCCAGGCCATTCGTAACACGTCGCCTCATCTTCCTAGCCAAAACTGAATGTACAGGGTATGAACACTCGCTCTTCTCTCCCTTTTCCTCTCTCTCTCTCTCTCTCTCTCTTTGCTCTTTCCTTCTCCTCTCTTCTGTATCTTCTCTCTCTGTCTTTTATCTCCCTCCAGGCACTGACTGCAGAGCAGTTTCAGCTGCCAGATGGTTGGGTTCCTCCCAATGTGGCCACAGGCCTCCCAAACTGCTCCTGGCTAGAGAATTTGCTTTGGCTGTATTCCTCTGTTATTACAAGGGCCCCTGCTGAAGTAGGCAGTAGCAAAAGAGAGCTCTGCATCTTTGAGGGAGGACTGCTCAGTGTCTGATCAACAATGATGTTATGTGATTAGTGACAATTTGTAGCATGCAACCTACAAGCTTTGTTTCCTCTGCTCTGATTTAATTTTCAAAGTAATTTATGATTAGGGATAGCAAACTGGATCTGTGATTTCACCAGTAAAGGGAACTCCCAGGTAAGGAAACTCATGGGACCTTTATCTCCAACTTACGATCTTAGTTCCCTAGAGTGCTGGAGAGGTGACTTGCCCAGGGTCACACAGCCAGTAAGTGTTAGAGGCAGGACTTGAACCAAGGGTTTTTTTGGCTTTGAGGCGAGCTCTTTTTCCATTTTACCATGCTGAATTTCCATAATTAATAGTAACTAGCATTTCTTTAACAGTTTAAGGTTTGTGAAGCTCCTTTCATATGTTGATCAATTCATTTGATCCTCACAACAGCTCTGTGAGGTAGATGCTATTCTTATACCCATTTTACAGATAAGGAAACTGAGGTACAGAAAAGTTAAGGGACTTGCCCAGGATCACATAGCTAATAAATATCTGAGTCAGGATTCCAACACAGCTCTTTTGACTCCACATCCAGTTCTCTATCTCCTGCTACAACACCTAAGAGACCTTTATTGTAGTGATGATAGTGAAGACTAATACATGTAAAACAATAGGGAAAAATATCAATGTCCTTTTCTTGCCTTTACCCTATGGGTGTCCAAACAGTCTACTCCAAGAATAGGGAACCTGCTTCCTTGACGCCACATGTGGCCTTTTGACTGAGTCCAAGTTTTAGAATAAAGAATAAAGAATAAATAAAAAATTAAAGAATAAATCCTTTAATTAAGGGGATTTGTTTTATGAAGTTTGGATTCAGTCAAAGGGCCTACTTGAGGCCCCAGAGGGCCACATGTGGCCTCCAGGCAGCAGTTTCCCCACCCCTGGTCTACTCTTATGTTCTTTACTTTCTTACCACCTACTCACTCACTTTTCAAAGCCTTGTAGTTAGACTGTCTCCTCTCCAACTCTACTTGTAGTACAATCTCAAAGGTCACTTTCCTATCACCAAATCTAGCAGGCTTTTCTCAGTCCTCATTCTCCTTGACAACTCCACAGTGTTTGATGTCACCCACCCTCTCTGATTTGCTGCTTCCTTGCACCCTTAGATTGCATGGCACGATACTCTATGGTTTCCCCTATTTCATCATTCTTTCTATGCCCTTTATGGACACTCTTAGTCCTCCCACACTCTAAATGTGGACATCCCTCAAGAAGACATCTGTCATCTCATTTTCAGCCCACTTCTCTCACTACCCTCTCCCTTTTTGATTTCCACCCACGTGATGGCAGTCAACATCCCTAGTCAGATTAAGCCAAAATCAAGGCCTAATCTCTCCCCTGAGTTTCAGTTTTGCAGCTCCAGTGACCAGCAGGATATCTTCACCTGTGTTTCTTGCCAGAATCTCAAATTCAACACTTGTAAAACAAGACATTCTCGAAAAATCTCCCCCTTTTGTCTTCATTGTTTCTGTCTGTGTTTCTTCATGTTGTCCTTGGCTCTTCCTTCTTTCTCCCACACCTCATATCCATTAAGTTGCCAAATCCTCTAAATTTCTTTTTAACCTCCAGAATACCTGTGGCATCAATCCCTCCTCTCTCTTCCCACCACCACCATGCTAGGACTAGCCCACATTACCACCAGCCTGAGTTATTGTCATACTTTCCTTACAGATCTTCCCACCTCTAGCGTCTCCCTTACCCCCCTCCAATATAACCTTCACACTGTTACCAGATTAATCCTCTTTATACATACGTGTAGTCAGAATACTCTTCTGCTCATTACCCTTCAATGACTTATCACATAGCAGATAAAATTCAAACCCCTGAGCCGAGCATTCAAGGACCTGCACAATCTGGTCCCACCCTGCCTTTACAGCCTTATACTAATGCTTGCATGCACGTACTCCATACTTCAGCCAAACTGGACTATTAGCCATTCCTTATCTGTATCTTCTGCTTCCCTCCCAATATTCTTGGGGCAGCTAGATAGTGCAAGGGGTAGAGCACCGCTGGGCTTGGAGTCAAGAAGACCCGAGTTCAAATTTGGCCTCAGACACTTACTAGCTGTATGACCCTGGACAAGTCACTTAACCTCTCTTTGCCTCAGTTTCCTCATCTATAAAATGAGTTAGAGAAAGAAATGACAAAGCGCTCCAATATCTTTGCCAAGAAAACCCCAAATGGGGTCATGAAGAGTTAGACACAACTGAACAACAACTGATAGCATGCCCTTTGTCTTTGCCTTCTACCCCTTTCCCCCACACTCAATTGACTATTAAAATCCTACTCATCTTTTAAAGCCGAACTCAAATACTCTCTCCTCCAAAAACCCCATCACCCAGCCAGTAATGAGCTTCCCTCCCTCAGACCTTACACAGATAGCACTTAATTCCTCTCTTACATGCTTGTCACACATCTGTTCTGTAGAGTAGCTCCCTGAATATGTATCATCTCCCGCTTTGGGGCTATGATCTCCACCTAGAAAGGTATTGTGTTTTCTCTCAAATTTCTTTTAAGAGTCTGTCACAGAACCTTGCACATAGTAGATACTTTGTAAATGTTAAATGAATGCATTTGCAATTCAGCTCAACAAGATTTATTAAATTCCTTCTTAGTGCTGAGATGACAAAGACAAAAATGAAAAAGCCATCCTGACCCTCCAGAAGCTTCCCTTCCACTAGGCTGTAACTCCATTCTAATATGGTCGAAACCATCTTAATTCTTGGGGACCATAGACCCTTCAAGCTTGAAAGTTTAACATATCATTGTTATTTTTATTCACATCTGTTATCGTGTCTGATCCTCACATAAACCTGAGAGAAGTGGGGCAGAGATTATTATACCTATTGAGCAAATCTGTCAGCAAGGATTTATTGAGCCCTGTCTGCATGCTCAGCCCTGTCCTGTGAATTCAAGTAGCCAAAAGGCTTTGTATTGGAGAGGAGGGAAGAGCAGAAAGAGTTTAAGGAAAGAGCAATGAGTTTGAAACATGTAGACTACGGGGGAGATAAATTCCTCGACTTAGGGAATGTTAGTATCTAGTCCCACCTCCCCCCATTTCACTGATGAGGAAACCAATGTCCAGAAAACTAAGGCTGCCATCTAATTAGTGGCTGAGCCAGAGCTGGAACTAGTGTCTCCTCCCTCTAAGCCCAAGGGTTTTTTAAACGGTAGAAGGCATTATTTGTAGTAAGCTTGACCTTTTATTATGGAGATGAAAATTACAACAGGGGAAACTTTCTCTTTATTTATTTACTTGACATCTTGAACAGGAGATGCTGAGCTCCTTGGAAAGACCCCTGGCTGCCTAGCTCTGCAGGGTAATTTCCCCAATCTGTATGTGATTTCTGGCATGCAGTGGTTTAGAATACTCAGACCCTGACCCAGAGGGCAGACTCAGAACTGTCGGAGCTGTCATCTCGTCTTTAAAAATAACTTCTCATGACTGCAGACTCCATGGGAGCTCTGGAGGCTTTGAGGACATGATCTCAGCCTGTCTGGCCTAGGGGAAAGGGTCTGGGGCAGAGACAGATGGAGGGCAAAGTAAGATAAACCATAGGCTGTTAAGGCTAGACCTTTGAGTTCATCTAGTCCCACCCCCTTCATTTTATAGGTGAGGAAACTGAGGCCCAGGAAAATTCAGTGTCTTACCCAGGATCACACAGGTAGTATGTATGTTCATCATAGAATCACAGACAGAGAGCTGAACAGGACCTTGGAGGTCATCTAGTCCAACCCCTTCATTTTATAAATGAAGAAACTGAGACCTAGAGAGGTTCAGTGATTTGCTGAGACCTAGAACCCGGCTTCTCTGCCTCCTGATCTACTAATTTTACCGTTTGCTGCCTGTATTTTTGTTTCTGGAGAAACCAGAAACTTGAACCAAATAAAGTATTGGCTAAAGTTCAGTTCTAAGCATGTTTTTGTATTCTGGTTTTATGCCAGTTCAGTTATTTCAGAAAATACGTAGGTTTGTCCCAAGTTTAAATTGGTTTACTGGACAACCACTTTGCTTTAATTTATCATTATTGTTTGTCAATAAATATTCAGGTTTAATTTGGTTTGAGGTTCCAACAGGTGATTGATTTTGGTTCATGTTTTGATTATAGTCATTACTGAAGGCCCCTGGGACACTTGGCTGTCACTTTTTTTGTTTTAATGTAGCAAGACTAGCTCTTCAGAAGCTATTTAATTCTTCCTTAATGAGCACTATACCTGAAATTTGGGTAGCTGCCACCTGGTGAACTAGTCAGGCATGGATAACTGGTTCAAAGAGCAGTTGCCATGTTTTTTTCCTTCTTTATTCTTTATGCATTAAAAGTGAACAGTTTTCAACCATTTGATAGTGAATGGTTTTCTCCACAGTCATATGGTGCAGATAGATGGCTATCTAGCTAGAGTAAGTTGGAAAAGCAGGGGTAGAGATGAGATGACCTTTCCGGGAGGGGTATCTTATAGGATTCTATGCCTGGGTGATCATCCCACCCTAGAACAGCTATAACCACAACCCAGTGATGCTTGGTGTTTCCTTTGACAGGTGCCTCTGAATTGAAAGAGCTCTTAATTAATCTAGGCTGGGCTGAGAAGGTCCCCCTTGGGTGACTTGTAACCATTTTAGAAACTAAATTGAATCCTATTAAATTAATTAAAGAAGGGTTTCTCCTATGCTTACACAGCTGTTTGATAGAAGAAAAGCAGGTTTGCTTCTTAAAGACCCCAGCTGCCTTCTAGGTTCCCCACTTTGTCACCCAGACAGAAGACTGAACCCAAAGGTTATTCAGCAGGGGATACTAGGGAGGTATGAGATCAAGGGTGCAGATAGCTCAAGATTTTAAGAAAGAAACAAAAAGGCACCTTAGGTTTTATTGGAAAATAGGTTGCCAGAATAGTACTGGTAAGAATGACACTGTGAATTGTGTTTTGGTGACTAGAGATAAAGTCTTCTGAGCCAGCCAGAGTCCTATCCTATTGATTTTTTTTAATATTACAGATTTGCAAGGTTTTAAGCAGGTTTAGGGTTCACTTTGTGGCTGATGACTGTAACCCATTTCTATGTGAATGGAAATTCTCTCTAGGGAGACCTAGGGGGCTGAAATTCTCCCCAGAGAAGGTAAATGGGCCCAAATGTGTATTGATCCTATGGCCTTAGTCTCAGGGACACCATATACAAGCCAGTTTGTCCAGATCCCAAATAGGAAACGCATGAAACTAAATGGGTGTGGAATGGGAATGGGTTTTTCATTCCTCTATGGTCACAGGTTCTTCTCCAGCATCATCAAAGACTGCTTCCTTGTCACCCATGGCAAGTTGATGCTGATAGACCAGATGGGTTCAAAGAGGTGGTAATGGAAAACCCAACCATTTACCTCTGGGTCACTAGCTCAATCTGATCTTGTTTCCATGGATACTGAAAGGCACTATCATCTCACAGCAGCTTGAGCATCAGTATAGGAAATAGGGACTTAAAGTGAATGTTAGAGCTGGAAGAGACCTCAGAAACTTTTTAATCGAGACTCTTTATTTTACAAGTGAGGCACAGAGAGGGGGAATCAATTCCTTACTTTGAAAGGATTTTTTAGGGTTATCTTCTAGTCCAGGGATTCTGTCTCATCCCACTGCAGCAGTCCCATGAAATTCCTGTAACTTCAGCTGCTAATCCACCTAGACCAGTAGATCAAGAATGCTTTGAATAAAATATATTTGAATTTCACGATGGCATTTAATAGTCACATAATCCCTGGACAAGATTGAGAGGTGTAGGCTGTATGGTGGTAGTACAGTGAATTGAAATTGATTCATGATCAATATTATACTTAAAGAAGGTATTTAGTAGCATAATACTTGACCCTGACGTGTTAAGCCATTTTATTGATAAATTGGATAAAGACACATGAGTCTTGACTATCAGATTTGGTTATGACACAAAACTGGAAGCCAGTATATTGAAAGAGGATCTTGACAGGTGGGGAATGTCAGACCAAAGTCAACAAGGTAAAATTTAACAAGGATATTGGTGAAGTTCTTCTATTTAGATTCAAAGAGTTAACTACACAAATACAAGCCATGGGAGACATGGCAAAAGAGCAATTCTCATGAAAAAGACTTAGAAGTTTTTGTTCTGTTGTATGATACTAGAGCCTTACTCTGATACCTTGTCATGACTTGGATGGGAACCCCAGATCCTTGAAGGCTCTGCCTAGACAGATCACAAGCTCTGGCCACCCGTACGATGTACGCTACATCTATTGTCTGAGGACCCACCTAACTAAGCTATAGAGCCCCATCACCAGATTAGCCATATATAGGGTGATGAATTTTTCATCCGTAGCAACTCTTCATGATCGTTTGCTAAGGCTTTTAAAGGGATTGCAGTCTGCATTGGGGAAGGGAAAAATCTATACCAACAAAATCACAGGTCTTTGAGCTGTGACACAAACTCACGGTGAACTAACATATGACAATTGTTAAAAAAAAAAAAAAGAAAGAAAGAAAAACCATTACAATCTTAGGCTGTTTTGAGAGTAATATAGTGTCCAAGTCAAGAGAAACAGTAGCCTTCCTATGTACTCGCTTTTTGTTTTGGTCAGATCTCAGCTAGAGTATTATATCTAGTTCTAGCTAGCACAGTTTAAAAGGGACATTGATAAACATTCAGAAGATGACTCATATTGGGGGAGTGTGAAACCATGTCACATAAGGAATGAGAGAAGAGAAGATTGTGGAAAGAGGAAAGCTGTCTCCCAGTATTTGTAACATGAAAGGGGAAGCAGAACTAGGGTCATTCGGTAGAACTTGGAGGCACGTAGATTTCATCTCAGCAGTAGAATAGGTTATGTCTCCAAAGTCACTGGAAGTTTTCAAGAAAAGGCAAGGTGATGATCTGTGAGGTGTGTTGTAGAAAGAATTCATACCTCAGGTGGGAAGTTAGGCTAGATAACCTGGGATCCCTTCCATCCCTAGGATTCTGTATTTCTAGGTGACCATGAACCCAGGTCTTCTGACTCCTAGACTAGTGAGCTAACCTCTACACCAGGGACGGGGAACCTGTGGCCTTGAGGCCACATGGGGCCCTCTAGGCCCTCAAGTGTAGCCTTTTGACAGAATCCAAACTTCACAGAAAAAATCTTTGTTGAATTTGGATGTAGTCAAAAGGCCGAGGGTTCCCCACCCCTGCTCTACACCATATGGCCCCCATAATGATCATTACAGAGTTAGCTTTGAAGGGTACTTGCCCAGTTGCTGAGCCAGAAATAGAGACCTGATTCTCCAAAATTTCACCCTCCTCATTCCTTTCTTCCCTACCACTAATCTGCCTTCCTGCCTGCCTTCCAACCAAGAAATAGAAGGTTTAGCTAGTCCACTCTTTCTTTCTGAGTTATTCCATTGTTAAAACAGCAGCCAATCATTGAAGAACACCCTCATGCCCCCAGCAAGAAGTACCATTTCACCATGAGGGACTGGTATAATGTAGAGGTGCCGGCAGCCCTTTGTGCTCTGAGAATAGCAGCAGCTTTGCCTAGGCAGTAAGTTCCCCAGCAGTTGTGATAATTAATCTGTGGAACATGAGCTCTCAGCTTGGTGTTTTTGATGAGTTGACAGGGCTTTGAAACATGATAGCTCTCAAGGGCTTGGTCCAGAGGCCAAGGGGGCTGTGTGTGTCTTGGAAACAGATCCTTTAACCTTCCTCCCCCACCCCTACCCCAAGGAAGTAGCTGGCTCCTTCTAAAGAGCAACCACTGAGATGGAAAACTGAGAAATTTGGAAGAGGGAAGGAGAAGAAACAAAGGAAAACTGAGGCATAAACAAAAGTGTACGTTTTCCTTTGGCATAAACATATATAATATAAATTATATTTACATGTGTGTATTATATATACATTATTTAAATTGATACCTCAGAAGTTTTTATAAGGGACTGATAAAAACATGACACACTAATCATAATACTACTTTAAATTTTTCAGAATGTACTCATATTAGGGAAGAGGAAAAAGAGTAAGCATTTACATAGTGCCTAGTATGGGCCAGGCACCAGGTTAAGAGATTTACAAATATTGTCTCATTTGATCCTCACAACAGCCCTCCCGAGTAGGTGCTGTTATTATCCCCATTTTATAGTTGAGGAAACTGAGGCAAACAGAGGTTTAAGTGACTTTCCCAGGGTCACACAGTTAATAGATATTTGAGGATAGTTTTGAACTCAGGTCTTCCTGACTCCAGGCCCAGCACTCTACCCACTGCACTATCTAGCTGTCTCTATTGCTCATATTACCCATTATCTTCTTAAGCGCATTTTCGGTAGGCAGGATTTACTTCCCCTCATTGACAGAAGCTAAGCCCCAGAGAACTTAGCTTACTTCCCCAAACTCACATCACTGATTAATGATGGAGCCAGGGAAAGAACCCAGAACTTCTGGTTCCCACTCCAGTGCTGTGTTCTCTAAAAAAATCTACTCATTTAGATGTCACTAATTCAAAAAAATCTGTATCAATGTTAACTGTTTAACTTTCTATAGAGAAATATTTGCCACAGATGGAATAAATAAGAAAAGTAAAGTAACTGGGGGGGACGGAAGTCTGTCCTTTTTAATAAAATGTGTTTCTGGTGCTTTTAAAACCTTTGATAGTATCCATTTGTGTACAAACTGCTATTTTCAAATGTTTCTAATCTTCTAGGTGAAGTAGTTTATTGAATGTTAGAATATTCTTTCTTCCTCTTCCAAGGTGGTGGTAGGCTACAGTCTTGGAATGTTGTCTGTATCATCAATAAGGGTTTCAGTGTCAATTTTGCTTAATTTTGTTTTTGTCAGTGGTGTTGGGGAGAGTAAGGGGGATGTATTGGGAAATGACTGGGAGAAAAAAACTAAGATGCCAACAATTCAATTCAAACATTTTCTTTAAAGTACCTACTGGGTGCTGGACTCTTAGGGGCAGGGACTGCTTTCTACCTAGCACAATGCTTGGCCCATGCTTCATGAAGTTTTGTTGATTGATTGATAAAGACAAAATTGAAGCACAGTAAATGCCTGTTGATTGAGAAAAAGGCAAGAATGAGATACAAAATTATTTTAAAAAGAGAGTGTATGTTAACATTTAGGGGGAACAGGAGGTTTTGAGGTAGTACCTGGTTCTTTATTTCAAAGGAAGATAGGTATATTGTAAGGCAGAGGTGTGAAGGAGGTGTTTTCCAGACACTGGAGGCCACCCGTGCAAAGATACAAAAGTAGAAGATGGATTGTCCTGTTCAGAAAACAGCCAAATGTCCGGTTTGACTGAAATACAGAGTATACAAAGAGAAATAAGTAATAGAGTAGATAAGGCAGGATTCACATTGCAAAGAACTATATAAATGCCCCACTGAGGATCTTGTATTTTATCCAATTGATAATAGAGAACCACTGAAAATGTTTGGATATAGGCCTGACATGGTCCAATCTTCTTTTAGAAATTTCAGTTGTGGATCAGATGGAGGAGGGCAGTGACTATGAGCAAGGAGCCAATTAGAAGCGTTTTGCAATAGTCTCTGGGAGAAGCAATGACGGCCTGTGGTAGAGTGGAGGCTTATTTTAAAATAGCAATCATAAAGCTTACATCCTTGACAGAATCCATTGGGTAGTAGTAGAGGGAACCCTAGACCAGGATTCAGGAGCCCTGAGCTCTAGCCCAGTATCTGCTCGTGGTTATACACCTTAAAGAAGTGACATCCCTTTTCTAGGCCTGAATTACTTCATCTGTAAAATAAGGGGTTTACTTTATTCTCTAAGGTCCATTCCGGCTTTAATAATCTATGACCTGTGACCTCTACTTGGCAACACTTGGTTTAGTACTATACCATATTCTTAGAAGTAATAAAGCTGCATTTCTTTAAAAAAAAAATGACCTGTAAACCTAACTATATTTTTGTAGTTTTAAAGTTTACAAAGTATTCTTCTCACTTCCCTGTGAGGTATAGATAGTACATATATCCCCATTTTACAGATGAGGAAACTGCAGTCAGGTGAGCTACAATGATTTGTCCAAGGTCCTATAGCCTGTAGATGTGATTTGGCCTTTTCACAGATAATTTGGCCTTATTCCCCATAAGCCACTCAAGAGAACCACTTAGGCTAGGATAAAGTTGGGGGAGAAGCAGAAGAGGGGCCCCATGGGGAGAAGGAGTTGTGTTTGTTGTTGTGGCTGCTGCTGTTTATTTTAATGAAGCAAAGCCAGCCTGATGGGCAGTGATGATTCCTTTCCCCTCTTTCACTACTTCTCAGTTTGAAGTTTTCTTTCCCTTTCTCCCAGGCCTTTGCATACTCCCATACCACAGGTTAAGCCCAACTTTGAGAGAGAAGTTCTAAGCTTCCTGCTTGCTTTGCTGTGGCTTTTATTAGACATGTCATAGCCTGGCCTGGGTATTTGAGTCTGGATTCCTGTCTTAGTTAATCATAGAGGGAGGATGGGTTGTGGAAGGAAGAGACCTCTACTGCTTACTTAATCCATTTATTTAAGAAAATACCCCCACCACTATCCATTGCTTCTGATTCAGTTTCTTGGAAATGGCATCTTTAACTGAATGTCAAGGGACTGGAAAAACTCAATGTTTTTTTGAGTGTGAAATCCATGGGAGAAGACCATTAGAGGTAGGTGACTTTGATTAGGTAACAAGTATTGTCATAAAGCAGAAACCAGCCTCTAAACTCATTTGAGACCCCTCTTTTCCTACTACTTCCCTAAACATAATAACCACAGCAACCATATTGACCTACTCATTTAAATCCAAAGGTGCCACAAAATTCTTTTGTCTTCATATTTGTTTTGGTCACATCATTTCCTGACTCTAAGATAATTCCCTTATTCTGTTCTGTTTATCTTAATACTCTGCATCTTTGAAGATCCTCCTTATATATCCCATGTCCTCCAGGAAGCCTTCCTTTCTGCTCTAGAGAAATTTTTTCCTTCTGAAGCACTTTTTTAAATACAGGAGCACAGATTAAGAGACCTTAGATGACCATGGTTCAATTCCTTCATTGTGCACCATTTTTTTTAATTAAATTTTTATTTTTAAATTAACAAGAACCCACCTTCTCTCCCTCCCACCACCAGAAAAGAAAGAAAAACAGAATCCCTGTTACAAACGTGTGTAGTAAAGCAAAATAAATTTCCACATTGGTTGTGTTTAAAAAAAAAAAGTCTTACTCTGCACCGAGACCTTCACCTCTCTATCAGGAGGCAGCTGATACATTTCATCATGAGTTTCTGGAATTGTGGTTGGTCATTTTGCATAACAGAGTTCCATTTTCATTTTCAAGAAATTTGTCTTTTGGGCAAAGTTTTATACATTTTGTGCCAAGTTATTCTAATTCTTCAACGGATCTCATTTCTTTTCCTGTTTTCCTTTTGCACTCTCATTTCATTTATAAACTCTTTTTAAACTCTTTTTTAACTCTTGCTTCATCTCTTCCAGGAATTCTAGTTGAATTTGTACCCAGGCTGTCTGTGACTTTCTTTGAAGCTTTGTTTGTAGATGTTTTAAAAATCATTTTATTCTTGTGAGTTATGTCTTAAGTGTCTTTGTCACCATAATAACATTTTATGGTGAGATTCTTTTTTTTACTTATTCTTCTAGCCTACTTCCAGACTTCAAACTTTGTTAGTGCTGGGGTCCAGAAACTCAGAAGGACTATGGGGGCTGGTTTTCTTGCTTTTTTTGGATATTGAGTATTATACTATTCCTGGATCTCTGGGATAGCTCAAGTTGCCTACCTGCAAGGTTTTGTTTTTGCTTTTGTTGTTTTTTTTGTTTGTTTGTTTCATTTTTTGTTTTTATTTTTGTGGCTTTCAGTGCTCCCAAAGAAGTTTGATCCAGGGCATAGTTTAAAAATCAGTCCTCTCCTTTCTTCTCTTTTTGAGCTCTGCAAGTTCCTGACCTGGATTTGGGTCTGAGAATTATGCCAATGGGAATGCCCCATTTGGAGTTGCAGTAGACTGCTTCAGAGTGATAGAACTGTAGGCTTGCTGTTGATCTGGGATTCCTGTCTTGATTAAATCCTCTGCAGGCTTCAGGCTTCTTTTGGAAGTGAGATCCTGTTTCTCTTCTGGGATCAGAGGAACACAGTTGCTGCTTGCTTCTCAACTTCTTCCTTTCTCTTCCCTGGATCCATGACTCATCATTGGGTAGTGCACATCAGAGCTGTCAGCTGGCATTTGTTCCTGCACCCTAGGCTCCTTCTGTGCTGGATCTGGGACCTCTTCTTGCCCTGGCACACAGCCTCTCCCTAATCTGGAATGCTCTGCAGGACAGTTCCTAGCCAGATCCTGTCCTTACTGTTCAGAGGACCTGGACCCTGTGTCCTAGGGAGACCACTTGTTGACCTGGGCTGGAAAAATGGCTCAATGTGATTTTTTTTTCTTGGATTTCCTGATCAAGATTAAGTCTGATGTCTATTCTAGTCCCATTTGGAAAAGTAGAGGAGAGGGACAGGCTCAATGCACTGCTTCCTGCTACTCCACCATCTTGGCTCCACCTATTTTACACTTATTAAGACACTGTAACCTGCCTTATAGTATTATCTTTCTATTTTCTCTATGTGCTTTCTCTTTCAGAGATTATAAACTCCTCAAGGGCAGAACTAATATGTTTTTGTTACATTCCCCATCCCCAGCACAGGGCTAGCAGTACTACACAATAAAGTCTTGCTGAATTGAACTGATTTTAATTTTTTTAATTCGTTTTTATGGTCGGTTCCAAATTCTCTCTGTTCCCCCTTCCTCTACCCATTGAAAAGGCAAGAAAAACAAAATCCACTGCAAATATGCATAGGTATACAAAATAAATTTGCTTGTTAGACACACAGAAAGAAAGAAAGAAAGAAAGGAAAAAAGGAGACAATGTGCTTCAATATGCACTCTGAGTCCATCAGCTCTCTATCTGGAGATGGATTGCATGTTTCATCATGAGTCCTTTGGAATTGTAGTCACTGAAGTGAATTTCAAACAACGGAATAGCACTCTCAGGCTGGATAACTGACTTTTGGTGAGACCCAGTTAAAGGTCAGTCTCCAGAAACAAAGAGATTTCCTGGTAAGAGCAAGAGAGGAAAAGTTCAGTTTCACAGGAGTGTAAAGTAAACCAAGAGGAGTATTGTGAGATGAGGCTTGCATGGTAAGTTAGACCCCTAGATTCTGAAGATCTTGAAGGCCAGACTAAGGAATGTGGACTTTGTTCAGTAAGTAGACTCTGAGTAGCCATCCAAAGTTTTTATGTAGAAAAATGATGTGATCAGATTTATGCATTAAGTGGAAGATTATTCTTACCGTAAAATGAAAGCTAGATTGAATGGACAGAGTTGGGGGGGCATGGAGAGAAGAAAAGGCAGGGAGACCAGTTAGGGATGATGTTGTAATAGTCTAGGTAAACAATAAGAAGAATTTGAACTTGGGCAATGGAAATGGAAAAGGGAGGCTACAGATGCCAGAGATATGACAAGTGTTTTGGAGGACTTGATGCCTCACTGAACAGTGGTAGTAGGGCATGGAAAAGGGATGACGCCATATTTCAGACATAGGTAATTGAGGAAATAATGCCCTTCACAGAAATAGAGCTGATAAGAGGAGCAGGTGTTGGAGATAATTAGTTTGATTTGGGATGTGTTGAGCTTGAGATACCCAAAACCCGAAACCCCAGGAATAGATTTTTTTTTTCCTGTTGTGTTGCTTTCCATTGACAGTGAAACAACCATGTGACAAAGTAACATTGTATCTACAGTGCCTGGCTCATAGTAAGCATTTAAATGCTTTTTGATTCATTCATCCATTAGTTTTATTCATCCATTCATTCATCTGTATGTTTATTTGGAGTTTGGTGGGAAAATAAAGAAGATAGTCAGACAGATGTTTATTACCCCACAATTAAACCAAGGAGAGCAGCCTGCTGTCCATTCACCTCCAGATAAGCCATGGCCACATGATCTCAGAGTTGGAAGGGATATCAGAGGTAGACCGTACCTGCACAGGAGTACATAAATTTAAAAGTACATACCTGAATTTACAATGAATCATTTCAAATATAACTTAAAGATTTCAAACTCAAAATGCAGCCTAAGGGAAAATGTTTCACTGGATGGTCTACCTTGCCTCCAATGCCTCAGTAGAATTTAAGCTCTTGGCCATCCAGGGACTGGTTTGTTTTTGTGCATTTTGTAAGGGCTTATTTAAATATTTGTTGAATTGACAAGAACACCTTTATGTATGATTTAGAGCACGGCTTCTTAACCTTTTTGGTGCCATGGACTTCTTTGGGAGTCTGGGGAAGCCTATGAACTCTTTCTTGAAATAATTTTTAAATGCTTAAAAATTGAATATATAGGATTACAAAAGAAATCATTTATATTGAAATATAGTTATCAAAATATTTTTGACAAGTTTGTAGACCCTAGTTAAGAGCCCCTAATTTAAAGGGTATCAGATAGGCCTTGTTGCTCCAAAATATCTCTTCTGGCCTGTTGCTAAAGCCTTAGGTTACACCATTATACCTCTATTCCTTTGGGTTCAGAATTGTTCATTCCTGACCTTTCTTAATTTAAAAGGCAAATATGTTTAGGAGAGGTAGGTGACACTCTTTGTCCTTAACACCTAGGTGAGAACGACTTCGTCAAATCACTTTCCTCTCCTGGGAAGGACAGCAGGGGAGTCCTGGTAGACAAAAGGGCAAACAGAGATTAGGGGAGTCTGGAAGCCAAACTTTGCACCTTCACAGTTTTGCTTCCACGTGACCAGTCATTGGAACTGACCCTGGAGCATTCATCCCACCCGAGGGCAGACTGTTAACTTGTCAACAATCTTCTTTTGAAGGCAGTTACCCTGAGGTAGAGCCATACCCACTGGCAAATGGAGTTAGGAGTCAGGAAATTCAACCATCAGCCGCAAATGAACTGAACACCTCACTCTGAGCAGCTGCCTGAGTCATTCAGGCCTGGAAAATCCAATCTGAGGAGTGATTTCCTTGGCAGACCATTGTTTGGAGCTGAATCAGATTTGCCTTTGGGTTCTGGGGGTTTAGCTTTTCCCAGTGGAATCACCCCCAAGAGTGTTTGCAGGAAGGGTATTATGCAAGCTGAAGCCTGGCTGATGAGCTAAATCAATTAAAAAGGAAATTGTGCCTGATAATAATAACTTCCTTCCCACCCCCACATTTAGCCTTGGCTAGTTTGACTTCAAGAACTCAGAATCAGAAAGAGAACTAGAACAGAGAAGTGTTATAGCTATAGCAGTGAGCAGCAGAATATTTTCGCCTCTGTCGCTCTTTAAAAAAAAAAAAGGTTTAAAAAGTCAAAAATCTATACCTGTTATTGGTATCATGAATTAAAAAGCAATATGGATTAAACAAGTAGTTTACCTTTTCATTTCTCTGCCATTCATACTGACCCTTCTTGCTACAGGACAGGGCAGGCCAAGACAGAGAGTGTGGCTATATAGGAAATGAGCTGGCAAATGCTATAAAGTCAGGCAGGCCAGTAATCATTTTCAAAGAAGCCAGAAAAGGCAAGGAGGAACAAGCCAGCTCCAGACTCCAGGCAGTTCAGCAAAGACAGGAGAGAAAAAAAAGAACCAGACACATTAGGTCTAGGTAGGCAGAAGTCTGTTATCCAAGAGGTCAGGCAGCAGGAATCAGTCATCCAGGTTTAGGAAACCAGATGACAGAGGATAGGCAAAGGGACTGGATGAGATGGGGTCCGGAGTCCAGACTAACAAATCTGGTCAAAAAGAAGTAGGCAAGAGGTCTAAGTGAGTAAAGGATACTGGATGCCAGCAGCAGAAATGGAGATAGATCCTGAGTCAGGACCTCCTGAGCCAGTGACTCCTTAATACCTCCTCTACCCAAAGCTAGAATTGGTGTCAGAATGTGGGCAGGCCAAAGCCTCGAATGCCTTGCTGGGATTGGAACATAAGCAAGCAGAGGGCAAGGTGGTTCCTGACACACACGATCCTGCTCCTCCACAAAAACAGTCAGGAAGCACCCACCTAGGCACAGGGTCCTACATTTAAAGCTAGAAAGGACCTTAGAGGTTATCTAGTCCACTCTCTCCCCTAATTCTACAGATGAAGAACAGGTCCACATAGGTAAAGAATCTTGCCCAGGGTCCAACAGAGAATAAATTGCAGAACCAAGATTCAAATTCACGTCTTTTGATTAAAGAGCTGGTGTTCTCTTTATAGAGAGGGGGTCTTCCAGTTCTTTGGACAACAAGTAAGCATCTGGAATAGGACAGCCTCCCTTTGTCCAGTCCTGCTCTTTTTCTTGTGTCCTTTTCCCCCAGCCCTTCCTCTTCCCACATACATATTATATTCTGTGAATCCATTCCAAACCCTCTCTTCACCCCCTGACACTTTCTAATGGAGTCCTCAGAGGAGAATGAACTCTTCCCCTAGCCCCTGAAGGCAGACAATGGGCTCTCTGGATTCTCCTCTGGGGTGATGGTGTCATTCAAAAGGGTCAGAAACAATCATTACACCCTCACTTCATTCTTTCTTCCCTGAAGCTGCCATTTAGGGTTATTGATGTAGACAGCCCATTCTCCCCCAAGTTAGTCTCCAGCCCAATTAAAAGATCCCTACCTCCTCCCCCATCCCTGCTCTCCTTTTTCCCTCAGGCCCCTGATGGTTTCTTTTAGTTATAGAACCTGTCAAACTCAAGTTCAGGCACACCCTTGGAGCCCCTGAGCTTTCAAAAGGGATGTTTTTAGCATTCAAATATTTTCCCCCCTTCCCTCCACAGAGGGAAGCCGGGGGCCTTTCCTCTGTCCTCTGGGCATGCACTAGTGTCAAATTGGGCTTTAGTCTTGGCCCTGTTCTGTTTAACATATCCTGATAGGAAACTTTTTCTGAGAACCCTGCCCAGTGGGTTAAAACTTCAGACCCCTCAGTTGAGACGGGCCTTTAATACTAAAGTTTTAAGAACAAAGAAAAGCCAAGTGTTTAGTGTGAAGTCAAGAGAAAGGTTGGGGGAAGGGAAGGGGGGGTACAAATGTATTCAGATTAAAGTTTGGAAGAGAGACTTAGGTGACCTAGGATAGAAGTTCAGCCTGAGTCAAAAAAGAATAGTAAAATATAAATTTCTCAGGGAGTCAGGCAAAAAGATTGTAGACCAAGGATGGACCAAATTCTGGAGGCACAAAAAAATGCATCTGGACCAAAGAAAATCAGTCAGAACTGCCGAGAATCAGACTTTCTCTGCTCTTTGTGCCTGTGATTGACTTACTTATAAATAGCTTCTAGCCTTTATCTAGTCTTATTTTTAATATCAAACTCCTCCTTACGTTAGAGTATCAGTTAATTGATGAGTGTGGTTCAGAGTGCTAGAACTTTAGATGGGGCTAGACTAGAACTTTTAAGGCCCTTCTGGCTTTAACTCCTACATTAGAAGCTCTTTGAAGAGGAATCAGAAATGAAGATAAATGCAGGTCCATGGGAAAACAAAATTCCTTTTATAAAAATTCAATTTATCAGCATCTTTCTTCTGGACTACATCATTTCCAACCAACTAATGGTTTCTTTATCTTTTTTCTTTTTGTTAATGTTTCTGCTGCAATGGCATTCTTGGATCTCCTCTAATTCCACCTGTGTTCTGGCCATGATCATTCACAGGTAAGTTCATTGGCCTGTATTTTATTTTTGTGAATGTTTGCATGTGTTTATGTATTATGACTTTGCTTTCTGGATAAGTACTGACTGGGTGTGTTACAACTCCCTAGGAAACATATCCACTAATCCTCTAGTCCTTATTCTCCCCCAAAATTTCAGTTCCTTCAGGTTTTATGGGAAGAGAAATGGGTTTCCAGAAAACTAAGTGAAACACTGTGTAAGGTTTTGGTAATTTTCCCAATGGTTCATTTGGAGCCCAAACTCATTGATATAGTTTGTGGAAGGGAAAAAGTGTATTTCCTTTCTCTCTGAAGAAAATGTAAATTCAGAAAATTCAGGACTGGGGATGTTGTTCAAACAGAGATAAGATAATCACCTAGCCACCTGTCCTGAGTGTTGTAAAAGGGTGGGAGGCAGGGCAAGATGTCTCCTGAGGTCCTTTCAGTGCAACCCTCTTCCATGATTCTATGACTCTATTGATTGAGACTGCACTTGAAGAGTATTCTGTAAGCAGAAAGAACCTGAAAGGCAGAAATCTGAATCTCTTTACATTGCAGTGATCGCTTCATCCCGCTCCCTTGTCCAAAGTTAACATATCTGATCCTAAAACTTAATACAGGATCAAATTAGTTAGCATATGAAAATCTTATATGCTAGCTACATGATGATGATGACGATGATGATGATGATGATAAAGTCCCATTACAGTAGATCCCAGGAGCTGTCCACACAATTTTATGTACTAGAATTTGAGTGCATCAGATGCTTATTGAAATGAGAGTCATTAGTTGGGGTTTGGACATCTTTCTGTGATATAAAGATTTTTATATATAAGTATGTCCCTTTTAAACAAACTCAATGAAAATCTGTACTTACATTTTAAAGGTTGGGGGGGGGGTTGTGGGATTTGGAGCTCAGGAATATTACTTATTTTACAAAAGAATTCTCCTTTCTGGAATCATTCATCATAAGGTTCTTGAAAAAGTAAGTTTTCTGATACTTTTAACATGATTTGATTTATAGACAGATAACATGTAAAACAATATTTGTTGTTGAGCTATACTCCAAACTCTAGTGTGGAAGTTTCTGACCCTGTCTTTCACCTTTTTTTTTTAATATTGTTGTCCCTTCCCTAAGAACTCCACTCCCTCTCACCGACCATAGAACTTTCTGTTCTAACAAATAAGTTTAGTGAAGCAAAAGAAATCAATACATTTGTCACATCTAAAAATATATGCCTTATTCCACACCTATATTCCACCATCTCTCTACCAAAAGAGAAGAGGCAGCTTTCACCCATCAGTCCTCTGATGTCAGGCTTTCAGTGTTTTTTTCTTTTACATTCAAGACAAACTTCCCACTTTAAACCTCTTCAAGGAAAAGGGAAAAAAAATAACCATTTCACAATATTAATTTATTATGATGAATCTTCTGTTTTTCTGTAGTTATCACCTCAGAATTTAGCTACCATATTTTCTTTTATAATGTCTGCATCTCTTTAAGCCAGGGACTGCTTCCTCATATAGAAATGTGCAATTTTCCATAGGTTTGGGTTTATAAGACTAACCTGGGATCCATGAACTTGCTGGGTTGTTTTTTTTTTTAACATTTTGATAACTATATTTCAATATAATTGGCTTCCTTTGTATTTTATTTTATGTATTTAAAAACACTATGCCTAGAAAGGGTACGTAGGCTTCACCAAAATTCCAAGAGGGTCCATGACAAGCTAAGAAACCCTACTCTTTCATTCTCCCTAGACACTGCCTACAGCTTGGGTAGCTGACACCACATGAAAAGTAGGGTCTGGTTTATAGTTTCATAGTCTAAACAGCTAGGTTTCCCATTGATCTGATTTTTTTTTAAAAACAAGAGGCAATTCTTTTCTCTACTGACCACTGACTATTGACATTTGTTGCTTCCAGTGTGACTCTGAAAGAGCACTCCCACACTCATCCTGAGGGCTGGTTTCACTGAGCAGAGAAGTTGAATTTTAGGTGGGGCCCAGCCATGGCAAAATTGTTAAGTTGGCGAAGTTTGTGGCCGCCTCCTTTTCCCCCACTTCCCACTCTCCACTTTTGGTACTCAAAACCTACTTTCTGCCTTCTGAGCACCTAGGACTTTCTCACCATGGCACCCTCCCTGGGTCCCCTCTCAAATCTGAAGTCATTTCTTCAGAGTCTCTCTTAAGCTTAAATGTGTTACTTCTTCGAGGAGTATCAGCATTGTCTAAGAGCTGCTTAACCCAAAGGAATAAATACTTAATCAACATTTCAGGCCAGGCAGAAGGAATAAAAGTATATGTGTGTCTTTTTTAGGGGGAAAGTAGCAATGGAAGAGCCTTCCCAAGGTCCCTCAAATCACAAAGTGTATTTAAAGATCACATATTTAGGGCTAAAAGGGACCTTGGAGTTTAGCCCTCTCATTTTACAGAAGACAAAACTGAGTCTAAGAGAAGCCAAGTGACTTGCCTAAATCCATACAACTAATAAGTGCCTAAGGCAGGATTTTAACCCAGGTCATCCTGACCCCAGATCAGGAAGACTATAGCCCTTTCCACAGTATTGTGTTGCCTTTACTCTTGCCTGTGCATAAGGCAGGGCCCAATCCTGGTTCTCTGTTCCCCTGGTGCCAGTATCTCTCAAAAAGATGTCCCACCACTGCAACAGACCTGTTCTCCAAGACAAAGCCAATCACACCCTCTTAGTCATCAAAGGCCTTTGGTGGTTTTAGAGAGGATATGTTGAGACATGCTTCCCATTTGAGTATTGCACCTTCGTTTTATGCAAGTAGATTTTGGTGTTTGGCTCTTTCATGTACTGCATCCAGATTAAAATAAAGTTCAAGTTTAATCACTCTTAAAAAACAAAAGGAAAGTGTTGATTCATCCACTCAAAATCTATAATTCTGCTTTCTAGATCCTTCCTTAACTATCTCCCTCCTACACTCTGTATCCTTCAGTGACTCAAGAAACCTCCAAGACACAATGAAATAACTCCAGTTTGCATAGTATTTTCTGCTCCTGCTGGGTGTCCTGGAAGGCTGAGAAGAAAGCATTGTTCAGGAAGGCACATAAGGCCTTAGAAGTTAGAAGAGCTAGGTTCAAATACCAATTCTGCCTCTTAGAAGCTGAAAGACCAGAGTGAAGTCTTCTCTGAGCCTCATATTCCTCATGGGGATAAGAATGAAGTTAATAATAAACTACCTAGCTCACAGGCTTGTGAAGAAAGCACTTTGCAAACCTTCAATGCTATATAAATGGAGATTATTATTATTAACTGGATTGAGAGAAATCAAGGGGGATAATGTATGTAAAGCACTTTGCAAACATGACTACTCTACATAAATGTTAGCTGTTATTTCTATTCTTGTTGGTACTTAATAAACATTCACTCACAAGTGAATGAATGGAGGAGTAAAATGAATAAATCATAAGGAAGGCCAGTTAAGAAGCTTCAGAAGAAATTATATTCTGTTTTCTCCGCCCAACTCCTTTCAGAAATCTGTTTAAATTAGAAAATATTTTGGTTGATAGCATCTGATCTGGGAGCCAGAATTGATAGCTTTGGGAAGGAACAATGCCAGGGAGGCTCACAGAAAATCCACTTGTCCATGGTGGACACCAGTAAGGGTGGGAGAGACATTAAAATAGGAGGAGCTTTTTTCTCTTCTCCATGCTTTGGTCTCCCATATCTGGAGGCTTAGTGGCTCATCTGGTGCTTTTAGGCCCTGGGAAAACTGGCTCATGCTGCCTCAAACCACTCTGAAATTGTTTTTTAAAAGCCAATCAAATGATATACTATGAGGGAGTAGTTCTTCCTAATAGGTAAGTGGACTTAGAAAGCCAAATTGATGTCAGAGGCTGCTTGGTAAGTGTATGGGGTCAGAGCTAGAACATGTCTTTAGGGAGATGCCTGTAGCCTAGATATTCCTGTAAGTCAATTTGATATAGCCCACCTCAAGTTTTTTGTACACTCCCCTTTTTTAATGTTCTGAATGTCCCTTTCAGGTCTGATTGCACTGGTCTTTACATCATAAAGTCCTTAACTGCTTTAGGGAGAAAAAAGAAGAAAAGAAAGAAAGAAAGAAAAGGAAAAAAACATTTATTAAGAGACTGCTATATGCCAGGCACTTTACAAATATATCTTTTGATCCTCACAACAACCCTGAGAGGTGGATGCTATTATTATCCCCATTTTCTAGAGGGGGGGAACTGAGACAGACAAAAGTTAAGTGATTTGACCAGGGTCACACAGCTAGTAAGTGTCTGAGACCAGACTTGAATTCAAGTCTTCCTGACTCTGGACCCAGGGCTTTATCCACTGTACCACCTAATTGCCTCCAAAAGGGGCTAATAAACAGTAAGCCTCCCTATAGTACATGGTGGTTTCAGATTTTCTCTTGGGACACAGCATAACTTAGCAGAAAAGAAAAGGAGCAGTGAGTATAGGTAGCCTTTTTGATTTGAAGTCAATTTTCCCTTTTTTCTCATTCCTTCACAGCAGTCCTGCCACATTCCCCAACAGTGTGTCTCTCTCTCCCCTTGTACTAGTTCGTGCTTTAACCATGGTGATTTTGGGGTTTTCATCTGCCCTAGACACAGCTGTATCTGAAGAACTGGCATCTCTTTGAAGTGAGATGTTAGACTTGCCTGTGTTCTGACTGAGGCCTTGACGTCGGTGGGAGTTGGAAGCCACGTGTTTGGATGAAGTGTCGTTTAAAACAGGAAGAAGAAAAAAAAAGACCTCTGTAGAGAACAGATTTGTAATCTTCAAATTGAAGACTCAGTAGAAAAAAAGTGCCAGCTCACCTCATCGCTTGCAGGTCCCTGGGCAGATATCATGTTAAGGTGGTGTTTGGGGGATTTTAGCATCGCAGTATGTCAGATGTTTCAGGCATGGGCAGCTTGATCTTTGGGGTGGCAGTTGATAAGGAGGACAGTAAGAATGCTGGAATAAAAGAAAAATATAATGCCAGTGATATAAGCCAGTGGCTTCCAACTCCCACCGACGTCAAGGCCTCAGTCAGAACACAGGCAGGTCTAACATCTCACTTCAAAGAGATGCCAGTTCTTCAGATGCAGCTGTATCTAGGGCAGGTGGAAACCCCAGAATCACCACGGTTAAAGCATGAACTAGTACAAGGGGAGAGAGAGACACGCTGTTGGGGAATGTGGCAGGACTGCTGTGAAGGAATGGGAAAAAAGGGAAAATTGACTTCAAATCGAAAAGGCTACCTATACTGTCAGATTGTGTTTCTCTGCTGTGGGTGATGAACCTAATGCAGTAGAGTAGATAAGGTATATTGTGTTTTCTCGTTGTAGCGTGGACATTAGTCCTTTCCAAGCAGACTATAAGCTCCTTGAGGACAGGGATCCAGTGCAGAGGGGGACACTCAAAAATTTACTGAAAGGGAAGAGGGGACAAAAAAGAAAAAAATATTCCTGGGATGTCACATTGTATTCCCTGTAAGAAGTCCTTCCAGTGAAAAAAGTGAAAACATTCACCCTAATACTTTCTTGCAAGGTAGAATGTCAGATAGAAATCCCACATGAGACTGAGCAAGTAGCTCCCTTCAGTCACCTGTCCTCCTGTCTCCATTTCTCCCACTAACAAAGCCCTCGTCTGTCTCTACCGACAGTCCTTAAAACCTCACTGGGTGTCTCTCTTCTGGTCTTGACAGTATCTAGAAATCATTAAAGATTCTGTTCCACAGAGCTGTTTCTGTCCCCGGATGTGTTAAGAGTCGTCAGTTATGGTTAACACTGGGGCATTGAAGGTTTTGTACTTTGAAGATTTTCTGCGTGTCACAGTGAAGCAATGTTGTTTGCAGAGCTTGGGCATGGCACGTTATTATCAGACACACTCTCTGGGCAGGCGGGCTGGCGGGCAGGCTGGCTGGCTGGCTGTTGTAAGACCCTTCTGAGAAAACAGATCACTCAAGGGAGCTGAAAGAGGCTGCTCAGTTTGTTGAATTGGGGACGCCATCATGAAGTTGATGGTATCAATTATTTGGAAGGCATTTTGGAGACTTCCGAAAAAAAACATTGGATTTGGAGCCAAAAATGCTTTGTTCAAATCCCGGTTCTGCCACCAGTGTGACCCTGAGTAAGACCTTTGACTTGTCTGGACTTCAGTTTTCTCTACTGTAAAATGGGGGTGTTGGACTAGATTACTTCAAAGGACCTTTCCTATGATCCTATAAGATGGTAGTCTAGTCTAGTGACCAGCACATGAGCCTAAGAGCAGGCTAGAAGACTAAGGAGGGCAGAGTGTCTGCTATGGGACTTCAGTCAGGCTATTTTCCCATCAGGACTTTGATTATCACCAGTCAATCAAACCATCAATCATTAAATAACTCTTTGTGCTAGATGCTAGAGAAACAAGTACAAAGAAGGAAAACCCCTGGCCTCAGTGAACTTACATTCCATCAGGGAAGACATGTACACGTATGTGAAAGTATGTATAAGTGTATAAAAATTAAAATGAGGTAGATTTGGGGATGGGGAGGTACTAGTAGCTGGGGGGACCATGAAAGAGCCCCATGAAGGAGGTAGAATTTGAGCTGGCTTTGAGGGAAACTAGATATTTTAAGAGGCAGAGGTAAGGAAGATATACCCATCCTAAGTAAGGGTCAGTACCAAAAATCCAAACTTGGTGAGTCTTCTCGGATCACCTTGGGTCATATACCTTCAAAATTCTCTGTTGAGGTAAAACATAAATAAAGCAGGGGTAATTATCCCTGCCTTCCTCACAGTGAAGGCAAACCTACAATTAGATAATTGATCAAATAAAATGTTTGAGTACAGCAGCCCAACACTTCACATGGATCTGTGGGCCCACAATAACTTTTGAAGGAGGTAAGTAATTTTGATGAAATTGCTGAGGGGTCTCAGAGTACACATTTGATCTGTGATTCAGTTTGCCATTTGAAACGAAAGGGTAGCTAATAAAAATTTCCAAATATATTTTGATTCTCTGGCTTTTTGTAGCTTTTCATAAAATGTTGGATGTGGAAAGAAGTTGCAAAATTATGTGATTAATCTGAGTGAGGTAGACAGTTCACAGATTAATATGATTAAATTTTTTAGCTTAGAATTCAAAATTTCATTGCAATCATTTTATTCTATGTTATGCTTGTTTCATTTCATAAATTAAAAATAAAAAAATTTAAATACACAAAAATATTTTAGCTTAGAAACAAATTCAGTGCAGCAAACATTTATTGAGTTGCCTTTATTCTACAAGGCACTGTGCTAGATACTAGGGATACAAAGATGAAACAATACCTGCCCTCAAGGAACTTATTTTGCTGTAGTTTTTTTTCAGTGTATAGTCACTGAATTGACCTGTTTAGAGTATGGTCTTCTTGGGTTATCTTAATGACCAGTTTTGGCAGAGGTAACTAATATTGGTCATGATTATGATTGAATGGAAAGAGAACTAGACTAGCATCAACATACTTGGGTTCCCATATCAGCTCTTTGGCAGAGTAGCTGCATGACCTTCTGCAAATCATTAAGCCTTGAGTTTATAAAGTGGGGGTAGGGAAACTAAATGCTTTCTAAGGTATAGAATGATAAAAAATTAAACTTTAGAGGAGTCAGTGTTTATCTGGTCCACACATTTTTTTAACCAACCCACAATAACACCTTCACTATCAAAGGCCTTTTCTTCAAAAAACCTACAAACTTAAAAAAACTGACCTTCTTTTCCTCTTTTCCTCTTTTTTCTCTGAAGCCAGCTCCTCCTGCCCTATCTCCCAACCCATCCTCTCTGGCTCCCCAGTTCCCCCGTCCTTGAGCCATGGAAGCCAGGTTATTTGGGACGAAACTGTGGAGGGTACAGTGAGCTACAGTACAGAGATTAGGTTATTATACCAGGTTTGCACTTTAGTTTGGAATAGGAAACACTAACATGTTGTCCAGCCCTTTCACTTTACCTCTCTAAAATTCTGTGCTTCTATAACTACTCATTAATGTAGGTTAAAGAATCCCAAACTCTTTGGAACAAAGGTGGATAGACAGCCAAAGTGTGCACTAATAATAACAGTACATGGAAAAATCAGGACAGTTGCTTGGCAGGACCATGCTGCCCCATTCCTATTTTAGAATCTCCTTTGTTAAAATATGGCACAAGGCTTTGAAGACATGTGGCATCCTACTTTAGATCAAAAGGGATCTCTTTGGTCACATTCTGGAGGGCTATATTGTCTTGTGCAATCAAATGAGCAGCCCGTGTATTTATATTCAGATGAATGCCCTTGTTGCAGTAGACAGCTGTCTGGGGGCATTTAGCTCATTCAGATAAAGTACAGTGTGAATGAGGCCAAGGTCGTAGGTTGAATCCTTGTATTGGACAGTTTGTTTTTTTTTCACAGAGTAGGGGCAAAAAACAAAAAACCCACCATCCCATGATCTTCCCTGACCCCAGCCTCACTGTTGTGTGCCCTTGATCTCCACTACTGGAGAGCATCAAAAAGTTCACTCTCTACTGGTGATGGATAATTCAACAGTAACATCTTCATCCATGGGTTGGCTCTATTTTAAGAACACTAACTATAGGAAATCAGACCTACAAAACATAGTTATTAGGGAATAGTTAGTCACATTATGAAGTAATTCTTCACCTTATTGAAAGATTCCTTTAAACATTGATTCAATTTAACAGGAACACCCTCTACCAATTCAGAACACGAAATTGTAAACAACTTGGTAAATAAGTCTTAGAGAGTTTGCCTGAGGTATATACGAGTTAAGTGAGTCAGAGGTGAGATTCAAACCCAGGTCTTCCTGACTCTAAGCCCACCACTCAATTTACAACACCAAACTACCTCTATAATACATCTGGGGCATTGAAAATGCTACCTCTGTCTACCAAAATTAAGTTTACCTATAGCTTTTTGACCAAGTTAAGGAGAAAAGGTCCTCTCAATGGGGAATCCTCAGTGACCTGATAAAGGACTCAGCCATGACATTACAAGGGAGGCTTCCCTTGTCCCCAGAAGATACTCTTAGGCCACCTGCACCTACAGGAAAAAAGTCTATGTGCCAACAAAATCAACAAGGTGAACAGCTTTGAAAGCAAGCAATCATTGTGCATCCTTTTTTTCTCCCCAGACCCTTCCTGGGAAGGTGCCTTAGGGGAAAAAAAAAAAGCAGGCACATTCTCCTCACATGTTCTATTTGTAGAGTCATGTAACGTTAGCATTCTCTTTTAGGTTCTAAAGAATGAGGCAGTATTTCACAATGGCTTCCCCCACACACAACAGGAAGTGTCTGAATAACAGGAAGCCATCCACACTAGAGATTAATGATGTATTTGGGGGTTGGAGTCTTTCCTCCTTCCTTTCCCCACCCCTTTCTTTGTGAAGGGAATCCTATCCTGTGACTTGAATTTTCAGACTTAATGTGCATCCACTGACTCACAAGGCCTGATTTAAACACCAGAGTGTCAGCATCAGACACCACAGAGCCCCCACTGGAAAGGGAGTTCTCTTTGGATATTTATTTCATGAGATAGTCATGCTATCCATGAGGAAGAGGAGGAGTATCAATGATGATGATTGATGATAACTGACATTTATATAGCACTTGATATGTTCCAGGCACTGTGCTAAATACTTTACAATTATTATCTCATTTTATCCTCACGACAACCCTGGGAGGTAGGTGCTATTATTAGGTCCATCTTACAGAGGAGAAACTGAGGCAAACAGAGATTAAGTGACTTGCCCAGCATCATACAGCTAGTAAATGTCTAAGGATAGATTTGAATTCAGGCCTTCCTAACCCCAAGCCCAGTGCTCTATCCACTGTAACACTTACCTGCTTCAAAGAGGTAAGGCAGAAGTGTAGACTCCACAGTGAGGTCCCCAGTTTCAGAACTGCCAATGCCATGGTCAGTCCAGTACCCTTGGGTATGGGCAGAACTTTTCATTTTTCCAAATTTTTTCACATCTTATTCAGATCTTATTCAGTTCTCAAAACACACCCATGAGATAAGAAAATAGGGCAGGTGTTACTACTATATCAGTACCTCCCTCACTGAGTTACTGGAAGGAAGGCACCCTGCGAACTATCGAGCACTCAATAAATGTTGTGAGCCATTTAACAGATAAAGAACTGAAGTTCAGCAAGTAGCCCCAGCCTGAGGCTTCACCGGGAGCTGGGCCTTGAAATCATATCTGTTGACTCCCAAACTCTCCACTCTTTGGTTTCTTTCACGTTCAGTTCACAAGTTTTTGTACTGTGTGCCCAGCACTGAACAGGGTGCTTTTTTAGGCAGTTCGATGAGAGGAAGTCTGCCTAATAAATGTGCCTACCTGGTCCTACCTGCGTAAGAGCCACCATGGTGACATAAAGGCTTTGCTCCCCTCAGAGATTTCCCATGGATCACATTTTAGAAAGCAGACACCTCTGCCTGTGGGTGACAGTATAGTTCATTTTTGCATTCTTGTTTCCTTCGAAGAATGTATCATTAGGCAAAGGAAGTTGGGGGGAAGGTTGGGTTTTTGTTATTCTTGTGTTTTCCTATTCTCTCTGGTTTCTTCCCCTCCCTCAGTCAGCCACAGAGTTTGTAGGAAACATTGATAACTTTGTAAAGTATGGCATTGCAAGTGAAAAACTAAAATCCTCAGGTGTTGCTGTCAGAGACCTTAATCTCTAGTGCCAGCATAAGAGGTATCTAGGTAGAGTCCTTCGTCTTTGCCAAGCTTCATGCCACTCAATCCATACTGTTGTCAAATTGATATTCCTAAAACACTTGTTGGACCACATCATTCCCCTACTTGGGAAGCTTCACTAGCTCCCTGTTCCCTCAAAACAAAACAAAAAGTCCAGGGTTTGACATTTATCTTTCCAGACTTAAGATTTCATATTACACACACCCCCAACCCTCATCCCACCCCACCCTACCCCTGCCCCATTCGTCCATCACAAATTGTGTTGCTCTACCATTCTCGTCTCCATCATTTGGAATCTCTAGCTCCCTCCAAGGCTAGCTTGGGTACCACTTCCTCTATGAGGTATTTCCTGATGCCTTCAGTTCTTAGTGATCACTTCTCCTGCCCCTAAAATTACTTTGTCTGTATTTTGTATTTATTCATCTATGTACATGTTACATTCCCAACCCTTCCCCTTGACTCAATGGTAAGGGACTATTTCCTTTGTAACCTGAATGTCTAGCACAGGGCTTTTCGTGACAGGCACTTAAAGCATGCTTGAATTGAATTGAATAGATCTGTCTTTTGAGCACCTGTTTAAGCTTAGTGTGATGCTGTCAGTGGAGAGAACAAGGAAGAAGGACAGGGTTCTTTCCCTGGAAAAGCTTACAGTCTATTTGGGGAGATAAGACTAGCCCACTTGAAACAAAGAATAGTACAAGGTAGAATATGTTTGTGTTATATGGTATAGCCTGGCTTAGCCCCAAAAAGGCAACTCAGTTGTGCAGTGCACAAAGTCTTGGGCCTGGAGTCAAGAAAACATGAGTTCAAATTTAGCCTCAGACAGTTACTAGATGTATGTCTGAGCAAGTCACTTAATCTTTGTCTGCTTCAGTTTCCTCAACTGTAAAATGGGGATCATAATAGCACCTCCCTCCCAGAGTTATTGCAAGAATCAGGTAAAATAATTTTGTAAATTTATAAAATGCTTAGCACAGTGCCTGGCACATAGTAGGCACTGTATTAAAATGCTTATTCCCTTTCTCTCCCTCCCAAAGAAGAGATGAGGATATACTCCTCTTCCTTTTTTGCAAATGTGTGGAACACTGTGTAATACTGGATTTGATTGATATGTTGATTAGTTCTGCTAAACTCCTTTTCATCTTTTTAAATTTTTTCAATAGATAATAGGGACTGACTCTCTGAAGAAGGGATGAGGGAGGAATATATTGGAAAAAGAAGGTTATATTAAAAAAATTATAAAATTTCAAATAAATAGTATGGTGCTATGGGGGTTCAGGGAAAAGGAAGATCAATCACCTCTAGGTAGAATAGCAATAATGGTAATGAGAGCTGACATTTATATAGCATTTTTCATATTTTATTTCATTAAACAATGAGTCGGGGGAGGCTTCGTGAGGAGGTGAGATTTGAGCAGGACTGTTAAGGGCAGGTCCAAGTTATCTAGGCAGAAAAGGGGAGACATGTCAATGAAAAAGAATGGCCTTCCAGAAAGAAATTCTCATACAGACAACAGTCTGCCATAGCTTTAGGCGCCCAGATTGTGCTAGGTTACATATTTAGGCTTACAGTCTCTCCTAGGAATCAGGGTATTTTCTGATATATTTTCAGTTAACAGTAAAAAAAAAAAAAAATCAACCAAAAGGGTATTAATTACTCAGCTACTCCTCTTTTTGTATCAGCTCTGGAATTTCTTCCTATAGATAAGCATTTTTTCTGTGTAAAATAATGCTGTCTGTTGGGTGGAGCCAAGATGGCAGAGGGAAAGCAGTGACTTACTAGAGCTCTCCCCCAAACCCCTCCAAATACCTACAAAAAATGGCTCTAAACAAATTCTAAAGCAGCAGAACCCACAAAAAAACAGAGTAAAACAAATTTCCAGCCCAAGACAACCTGGATGACTGATCATAAAGGTATATCGGGCCGGGCTGGGAGCGGAGCGCATGGTGTGGGCGCTCCAGGCCGCAGCAACCCTGGAGCAGGCCTCAGAGGACTGAATCATGGGCAGCTGTGGCGGTTTCCAGACTTCTCAACCCACGATCGCCAAAGACAACTTAAAATAATGCTGTCTCAGAGGTGTTTTTTTTTCTTTTCCACAAAGCACATTTTAAAAAATTGACCGTGTAGGTATTTTCTTCCAAGGCACCACTGTGATAGGCAGTCATACCTCAAGATTTGGGGACCAGCATGTCTGAGGTGGTAGTTTGATTGGGGAAGAAAGAACTGGCGTGTTTCAAAAATGGCATGTCCTGAGATTATTCCCATAAATGGTATTAATTGGCCACATGATAACTGTCTTTTACATCCTGGTCTTGCTTAGGAAGAATATAATATCGGTGTTCACAGTGGCTGATTGAAATAACTTGTCTTAGATCTTCACATACCTGCCTTCATAAGATCACAGGGCTAGAGCTGGAAGGGTCCTGTGGGTACTCCAGGCCACCCCCCTCATTTGACAACTGAAGAAACTATCAAATGTGCCAAGTGCTGTGCTAAGCACTCCACAAATATTATCCCATTTGATCCTCACAACATCCATTTTACAGGTGAGGAAACTGAGGCAGATAGCGGTTAAGTGACTTGTCCAGGGTCACACAGTAAGCATCTGAGGCCACATTTGACCTCAGATCTTCCTTACTCCATTCCCAACACTGTTAGCCTAAGGTGTCTTCTGAGTCCAAGTCCAGTACTTCCTAATTCTATGAATCTACTCCACGTGAGTAAGTTAAACTGTGGTATTCAGTATGAGCCCTGTAAGAATTCACAGAAGGGTGAAGGCTAGAACTTTACACATGAGAAAACTGAAGCCCAGGGAGGTTCCTCTCCTCCCAGAGACTTTTCCAAGTTCACATAGCTGGTAAGTGGCAGAGCTGAGTTTATTGCCCAGATCTCCTGACTCCCAATTCAGTGTTCTTTCTAGGACACTATTCTGCTTCTAGCCAAAGAAGGATGAGTAAGATTCTTATCAGTAAAAGGGAGAGGCAAAAGGAACAATATGAATGAATCAACAGAGGAAGAAACAATCGTGTATGTTCTTAAAACATCAAAGAAACTGGCACCATTTGAATAAATAGAAAGCTGTTGTTTCTCCCTCCCGTCTCCCTTTTCCTTTTTACTCAGATGACCTTCCTCTCCCTGGCATTTAGCTTGACTAGGATGGCTCAGTAGATAGAGTTCCAGGCCTGAAGTCAGGAAGACTGAGCTCAAATTTGGCCTCAGACACTTACTAGCTGTGGGACCCTGGGCAAGTCCATTACTTGTTCTGAGAATCAAATGAGATAGTAATTGTAAAGCACTTAGCACAGTGCCTGGTGCATAGTAAGCACTGTATAAATGTTTGTTGTTATTAAAGAGGGTGCAAAAGTCCTTTTATATAGGAGTATTCTGGTTTCGTAGTGGAGAAAAGCATCAAAAGGCATAGGACTAGTGTAACAGTGAAAAATTATTACGAAATTGCATACAGGTACACCTTGCTTTACACAACTTGTAAGTTGGCATGAGAATTGGGGTTTTGCAGATCATATCATCACAAACACAACTCTGCGGAAGGAGCCTTTTGGGAAGTCCTTTTTTTGTAAAACAAATATATTTATCTACTTTATGAATCCAAATGATGTGATGTGCCTAAACAACAGAGAGCTAAATATGTATGTAGAATAAACTACTTTTACTTAGCATAAGGCAAGGAACAGTCTTTGAAATGATCATTTTATGTAAAGGGAACACGAGCCAGCCTTGTCTTTCAGCTAGCTTCCACTCCTTAGCCAGGATTAGGTCCAGAAATAAAACCTTATTTTAAAAAAAAAGGAATTAAGTCAGCCAGCCAGTTATTGTGCTGAATTTTGACTATTTGAATTGGGGTTCCCTACAAGGCAGGAGGGGTATGTAGGTTAAATGCTTTACAAGGCCAAGGAATTCAGTGAAACTGGCCGGCAGCTGCTGGAATCTGTTCTGAGATGGGAGGATTTTACAGGAAAGCATAAACTTGCCTGGGAACTTCCCAACCTGATCCACTGCTGTGTTTGACTGGCCCTAAAAATTTTTGTGTGTTAAAAAAGAAAAGTGCAGTTTGATGAGCTAAAAACACACAGGCCTTTCATAACATGCTTTTAGCAGATGTGGAATTCAGAACAGGGGCCAGCAGCTCTTGTGCTAATGGGGGACTGAGTTTAGTGAGCTAATTAAGACGGTTTCATACATCAGGCTCCTCCAGCGTTAGCTGAAGCACTTAAGGTTTTTTGTATCCTCATTGTGAACCTTGACCCCTGTCCTCTAAGGTCAAATAGTTTCTCACACTGGAGCCCAGCTCCTTCCCTTTGGTGACTCCTCACTAAGCCTATTATAGAGATGAACTGGGAATAAACTTCTGTCTTATCTCAGCAGTTACCTGCTCACACCATATTTGTCTGCATCGGTCTTCGAGGGTTAAACCAGGTTACATTGAGCTCTTCTCTATGAAAAAGGACAGCTTCAATTTAAAGCTACCTTCTATTTTCATGCCCCTTAAAATTCTCCTAAGTAAATGTCTCCTTCTTAAGAGTTTTCAGATGTGGCCTCAGAATACAGTAAAACCCCATTAATCCGAGCCTCAATAAAATGGATTTAGTATAGTTCGTTCAAACAGGGGCAGAATTAAAGCATGTCTGTGTGCTACTTTGAAAATTGGGTATGTATGCTAAGTAAATAGATGGCATAAAGTAGATTGCAAGAGGAAATGCTTATAACCTGCCCACAAGAACAAACTGTTTTCCCCTTGTTCACTAAGAACATGGTAAGTGTTTGACAAGTACTTATTGAATTGAAGTACTAATGGGAAACTGAGTTTAATGAGCAAATTAAGACAATTTATACCTCTGACTTCCCTTGCTTTAATTTAGAAACAGCCATTTACATAGAGACAGTAGAACTGTTCATTACAAATTATTTCTGTGTATTAAGTAAAGCAGACCCCAGGAAACCCTTCAGTTGACCAACAGCATTGTCAGCTTTCTTATAGTTAAGACATTAGAAGGCATATATTTGAAAGTAATAAAACTGCATTTTGAAAAAAATATGTAATTCAGATTTACCATTCATTCAAATAGACTTTCCCTCAAATAGTTCAAATTAAGTTTGTATTGGCAAAAGTATTGTACTGGCAAAAGTGAATAGCTTACTGAACTTGGAATTAGGAGACCTTGTGTTAGAAACCTCTTTCTGTTACTTACCGTATGTGTGACCCTGAGCAAGTTCCTTAATTTCTCTGAGTCTCAGTTCTCTATCTGTAAAATGGGGATAATAATAACTAATATCTACATTAAAATTGTGATGAGGCTTCAGTGAGGACATGTTTAAAGCCCTATAAAAATACCAGCTATTTGGTGAGCAGTATTAGAGTTTATGGAAAGAGTCCACAAAACTGTTCCCCCTGGAAAAAAAAAAAGACAAAGAGAGTGAGAGATTCAGTGCCATAGAGAATGAACATTTAGCAAATCATTTGTTAACCTCAGCTCTTCTGGTCAAATAATTGTAGCTCCTGTGTCTTGTCAATTTGAATACCCTGTGACCTTAGACTGAAGCTTCCGTGGAAAAGATTGGGAATGTGATCCCTCCGGGCCCAATCCTCAAGCATACAGCTGCTCTTTCTCTTTTCAGACTGGATTTTTTTGGTCCCTTTCTCAGCCTTCCATTCTTCTGACTGTCCAGCAATTTAGCTACCACATAGAGAGAGTCAGGAGCTTGTCTCATTTCTGTGCTGGACAGAAACTGCTCATGAATCAAAAATGAAAAAGCACTCATTTTGTGGCTATGAACCTTTTTTTTTTTAATTATAGTGTAAAGAGAGAAAGGAAAGAGCCCTAGACCTGAAACTCAGGAAAAAAACTAATTTAATCCCAGTTTTGCCAATATAGCTCTATGAGCTTGGGCTAGCAGTAAAAGTAGTGGTACAGTAAAACCTCTGGCTTTGGAAATCAGATCTCTAAGCTAATAGCTAATGTTTATAGAACGCTTTCAGGTTTGCAGAGTGCTTTTCATATATTATCTCATTTGATCTTCACAACAACCCATGAGGTACATGCTATTATCACAATTTTACAGGTGAGGAACCTGAGGCAGAGAGTGGCCAAGTGACTTGCCCAGGATCACACAGCTAGTAAGAGTCTGAGGTAGAATTAGAACTCAGGTCTTTCTTTATTCCATCACTTTACTATGCTGCCGAGTTCTGAAGTTATAATGCTCTGACATCCCAGGGACTCAGTTTCCTCTTCTGTAAAGCAAATGGCCTACTGAACTTTAAGGTCCCTTCCAGTTCTAACATTCTGTGGTTCCACAATTTAAGGGCTGTGAAGGTCTTAAGGACCTGTGATGGTTACAGTGAGGCAGTCTGGCCTTGACTGTCTATATATGCCACACTGAAGGACTGCTGTCCTAGAGTGGTGGTGATGGAGAAGAGGGAAATATCTGTAGCCAGGAATGCTAAGGTGAACTCACAGTTCCTGAGACGGAAAGGAAAAAAAAATTTCTCCTCCATTTCTTCCACAGGTGTGTTATAGCAATGACCATGAATTCATTGTTTGTCATTTCCTTGTGAACTGTTGAAAAGAGGCTTAAGATACTGTCAGTCAGTTTGTTCATCACAGTTACTTTGGATTCCCCAAAGTCTGTACCTCCTAACTGGATTAGGAGCTCCAAGGCCAGTCATGAAAACACAATTATTTTATGTAAATTCATAAAACTGTAGAATTTTGTCACTGGGAGAAACCATTAAGATTTCTTGCAAACATTTTTTGAGCCCACCTTATATACCCAGATGTGTTCTTAGTGGGACATAATAACAACAAAAAAAAAAAACAGTCCCTTTTGTCAAACAGTGTTGCTGGGAAGACAAGGTATACAAATTGATTCAGCAGTAATACAAGGCAGTATGAAGTACCAAACTAAATGTAATTAAATGCCAAAATATGTGGTACAAGCTATGAACTCTATGGGTGGTTGAGGAGAAGAGGATGCTCGCTGTCAGTGGCAGTCATTGGAGATTTCCTACAAGAGCTGGACTGCTTTGGTAGGATTTGGATATGAATAGGGAAGGGGAGGAAATATTCCACCAGGGGAAGTAGCATGAGCCAGAATCAAAGATGATGAACTCAGTTCAAACCCACAAATACTGACTGTGCACAAAAGTGTGCTGAGGGCTAGGTATCTGTCTTTCTGGTGATTGACAGTCTTATAGGTGGTATGATTCAGTGCATGTAGTATAAAATACTACATGGTAAATGCATAAAGGTGCTGCAAGCAAAGTTCTATGTGAGATCCCAGGGGAGATGAAGAAAGGCTTCATGAGAGAAGTGACATTTTTAACAGTTGGAGTAAGGCAAAACCCTAGATACTCTTTGGATTCCATTCCCCATCATCATGCCTCTGTACCAGGTGCCTTCTCCCTTCCCCCACCTTTTTAATTCCTTTTGTGTGTTGCCCCTCTTTAGACTGTAAGCTCATTGAGGGCAGGAGACCCTCTTTTCTTATTTGCATCCCTCAAGCTTAGCATGGTACCTGGCACAAAATAGATGATTAATAAATATTGCATTATATTGTATTGTAGGGAATGATGTGTACAAAGGCAAGGAGCAGAAATGTGTGGGGTATATAGGTGGACAGTAGTCCCTATTGGCTAGAAAGTGTAGGGCGGGTCATAGATTTAGCACACTGGGAGACACCTTAGATATAGATAGATGGATAGATGATCTATTCCAACTCTTAGATTTTACTGAAATGAAAACATGATATGTTAAGAAAGAATTAGCCCAGAGTCACAATAAGTGGCAAATCCAAGATTCAAACCCAGATCCTCAAATTCAACACTCTTCTCCATTATACCACAGTGACTACTGAGTATGAGATGAGACTGGGAAGGTAGCTTTAAGCCGGATTTTGGCCCACAAAGAAGTTTGAAATTCACTTAATGAGCAATTGGGGGCCATTGAAAGCCTTTGATCAGAGGAGACATGACTACATCTATACATAAAGAAGGTAAGTCTGGCTGGCAACAATGTGAAGGATGGATTAGAGGGGCCAAAGAGTAGAAGCCAGAAGAATTATTAGAAGGCTTTTTCCATAGTACAGGTAATAATAAGGATGATAGTAGTAGGAATTTAGAGAAAGGGACAGTTCTGAAAGATGGACAGAGAGAAGTACGGCAGGGGCAATAAAAGAGTGTTCTGACTGAAACTGAGGCTTCTGGAAGAGAAGCTAAATAAAGAAAGTAGGGTCAGATTGTGGAAAGTTTTGAATGCCAGGGTAAATAGTTTGCCCTAACTGTTTTAAGACTTTTTACTTTAGGTTTTTTTTTAGGTCTGGAAGACCTTACCGTTGAAGAAACTCTCTTGGGGCATAATTTTCCCCTGTATCCTTGAACTCTGAGTAGGATTGCCCAAAAGAAGGAGGAGAGCAGGGCCAGTGAGCCAGAGGGACCCAGAGTGTACATTAGCAATCATTATGGACCTAAAGCAGGAAACATTCCTCCTGAAACAAATCTGGGGCCTCCAGCCCCACTCCTGAAGCAAGCTGAAGTGATTGGAGGAGGCAGCTTTGGCTAACAGCTGCACAACGATGGAGAAAGCACATGGTGCCCCTCCTAAAGGCAAGAGGGAGAGAATGTGAGGAGGGACTGTCATAGGACAAAGTACTATTCTTCGTAGTGAATAGAATTATAGCTTCCCCAGCTTCCCCCACCCTCAGCTCCTGGGATTGTGAACACCATATGTGTGCTTATGTAAGGCCAGCCCTAGGCAGCTCCCTCTTGTCTCCAAGGGGTCCCCCTGCTTCCTGCTGAGCAGAAACAGCCTCTCTTCTTGCCAGCCTGCCCAGGAGGCAAGATGTGCCATTTTGGAGGCTGTCAGGAGCCTGTCACAATGCTTGTTGGCAAAGCTGGGATGAAGCATTTGTCCACTGTTGGCAGAGTTTAAACATTACACACACACCCCCTCCCGTGTGTTACTGTCCACCTGAGGCTTTTAGGCTTTCCTGAATGTTGAAAAGTCCCTCTTATCATCTCCTTCCCCTTATGTGGTACCCTGGGCAGCTGCCTGTCTCACCTGTTCCTGGCATTGCTTAATCTGCTAGGGTTGTTTTCCCAGCCCAGCTTTGAAGGAAGCTAGGCAGAGGCCTGGTGGAGTTCTTGAGTGAGCATCCCCATCTCCGCTCCAGTAACTGACACCAGGTGGGAAGAAGGGGACAAATAAAAGAGTCACCCCTTTCGCGGGCCTCACAAGAGAGACTGCTCAGACTCAGCAGAAGAAAAATACTGCTATACAGATGTTCCTGCGGTTGCATCATAGTCTGTTTCTCTAGAAGGTTGTACCGGATCAGACATCTGTCCAAAGGGTTTGGTTTTCTTACTAGTTTGGGGTTTTTTCTTACTAGACTGACATTCACATTTCCAAAATGCTTTCCTTTAATTTCTGATCTGTTCAAGGATTTCTACACACTCTAGCTTCCTCTGTCCCCCAGTCTCATATGCAATTGAACACAGATTAAGAACCTCAAAAAAAAAAAACATTAAGATCAGTCTCCTCAAAGCAGGGAAAGCAGAGGGGACAAGGACAGCCCAAAGAGTAACAGGAAGGTGCTGGAGAGGAAATTATCGCATTACTCTGGAGAGCATGATAGACCCTGGATGCAAGAGAGAAAGATAAGAAGAGCTTATCTTAATGGAGCCTTTTTTGATTAAATATACTTCATTATAGCTATAATTTAGATTACAGTTTTTGAAACACTTTCATATATGTTAGCTTACTGGAGTCTTACAACCATTCCATGACATACATGGAAGAGGGATTATTAGCCCCATTTCACAGATGAAGAAGTAGTTAAGGGAATTCATTGCCTCCGGTTTACATATCTCTCATTGCTGGAACAAAGAGTAGAATCCAGATCTCAGAACTACTAGTACAGTGCTTTTTCTACTCTACATACCTCCATAAATTTCCTTAAGCCAGAAATCCCTGCCCTTCTCTTTGTCCTTCCCACTCCCCACTTCACTGCTTTGGAGGTAAACTTGGTGCTCTTCTTACACCCCAGTGAGTCTGATGAAAGAACAAAGGAAAGAGGAAAAGAACAACTGAAGGCAGTGATAGGCTCTTTTATCGATAGAACAAAAGGGATAGAATTAAATTATGACGACGGGGATTTAGGTTAGACTTAAAAAGAATTTCCTTATGTTGTTGTTGTTGTTGAGTCATGTCTGACTCTTTGTGACCCCATTTGAGGTTTTCTTGGTAGAGATATTGGAGTGGTTTGCCATTTCCTTCTCCAGTTCATTTGACAGATGGGGAATCTGAGGCAAACAGGGTTAAGTGACTTGCCCAGGGTCACACAGCTGGTAAGTATCTGAAACCAGATTTGAACTCAGAAAGATGAGTCTTCCTGACTCCAGGCCTGGTACTCTATCCATCAGGCCACCTAGCTATCTTTGAAGTGTTCCTATACTGAGGGATAATTGGTGACCAAGAGAGGCTATAGAGGAGAGCTTTAAATCAATCATTCCCTAGTAGAACATAAGACTCATAAGGGCAGGGGCTGTTTCCCATTTTGACTGCCTAGGTCAGCAGATAGGATTTGATAAATACTTGTTGGTTGATTACTTGTTTTGGGAAAGGTGCTTGGAGCACCTCAAGTATAACATAAATTTATTGATGCCTTTTATCAGGGTGAGGAGGAATGTTTTCAGTGGGAGGAGAGCTCTTCTTGAGTTGAGGGGAAAGGAGTATTTGTGCTGCTTCGGGGCAGACAGCAGGACTGGGACTGGAAATTGCATTTTAAGAACACTGGGCTCATCAATTTGTTCATCAGTGAGTTTCCCTGATTGTAGCATCCAAGCCTGAAGCGAGGTCTTCTTGCTCATTAGAGAATGATCCAGATGCCAGCGGCCTCTTGTTGTCAGCATCACACACTGAGTGAAGAATGCCTCTCAGATGTCATGCCCTTCAGTGATGAGAACCCCCTGCCTGCCTGTAAGGCAGGCCTGACACCTGTTAGGCATCGCCTTTGTCTGCAGGGCTCCACATAGTAGAAGTTGTGTGGTGTCCTAGAAAGGACTATGCTCCACGTCGGAGACCCTGGGTTCACATGCTAGCTCTGAGGCTTTCTACAGGACGATAGGCAAGTGATTCCACCTCTCCGGCACCATTTTCCTCACCTCAGATGTGGATAGGAATACTTTTATACTCCCTTCCTCTCAAACTTACTGTGAGGAATGCACTCTGTAAAACACAGTGTAAGTGTGACATGATTAATGACAGTAAGATCAGAGCTGTGGGTAGACCAATAGCAGACTGTTCAATAGACCTAAGTGTTTAGTGCCAGCTCAGTTTCTTCATCTGTAAAATGGGGTGTTGTTCATCTGTGAGATTCTTTCCAAATCTAACATTTCTCAATCAATGGTGAGTTCACTGGAGATTCTAGGTTAGAACACCAGGTTAGGTCTAATCCTCTCATTGCAGGATATGGAGTTTTAATGCCTATGTAGTAAAATACATATATAATACATATATAGGGATGTGTATATATATATGTATACATATATATGTGTATATGTATGTATATTTGTGTGTGTGTGTGTATGCCTTCATTTTGCCTTTACTTTTCCATTTTGAGATTGTTCTTAAAGTCCAGCAAGTACAGGAAAGAGACTTCATTTAAGTATTTTTACTTTGTGCTTATTCCAATATCAGCTGAGCTAGAGTTTATACTATATATTATATGTAAAGAAAAGGGCTTACTAAATAAATCAGAAGTGTCCTTAAGGGTTCAAGAAGACTGCCTGTTTTACAGTGATGTCCCAATTATCTAGAGCTTCCCAGCAAATAAGGGGTTTGACCTAACTGAATTTTCCCATAAATTGAGATTTACCCTTTTAAAGTATAAAACCTATTTTTTTTTCACTTTGCCTGCTTTTGGATAGAAATGTTTCTAAAATATAACTACTTCCCTGACTTATTAGCAGAGGATACTGAGCCTTAATTTGATCATTTTTAATGATTTGGAGTTAACATCATATACTTTAAATCAGAGTTTGACTTAAGAATTCCCAACAAGTGGTCATCCAGCCTCTGGGGGGAAGATCTTTAGTAATGGGAAAGCCCTTATTTGCTGACCTCCCCACTTTCTAACCTTAAGCGCCTCATTCCATCTGAGAACTAATTGTTAGGAAGTTTTTCTTCATACTAAATACTTCTTCCCTCTAATTTTTTTTTTATCCTTTAAGACCTTGAGGACCAAAGAGAAGCTGTCTAATCCCCCTTCCACATGAATTAATGCATATTGTTATAATACAATGATATCCTCAGGGCTTACTTAGGTAGGCAGGGATGTTTGTCCCTATACCAAATGGTCCAAATTCTGGTGCTTTCCTAGTTGTCACACCTGCTCTTTATAGTTGAGCAGTCTTTGACGTGCAATTTATGTACAGAACTAGATACAAATTATTCATACCAGTTAATTAAACCAATTCTTCTTCACCCCAGATTGTTCCCCCTCCAGCTTTCTAAGCATTCTAGAGAGGGTAGGGGCGTTGGAGTTTAGATTTTATATGTTTCTTTTAAAGTGATTTCCCCAAACATCACGTGTTTGTTTCACTTGTGAAATACTCGCTGTGGATAAGAGCTAGCCAGCATTGATCAGAATAGACCTTGCCTAAGGGAACCTCTTTTCTTCCCTTTCCTCCTCCATATCTGGGAAAACTCATTCATGTACTAAGTTTTAATTGGCAGGTGATAGGTTGGCAGTTATGCAGGATTTGCCTCAGCATGTTTTAGCTTCGCTGTTGAGGTATTGGAGACCTTTGACACACTAGGCCTAACTGAGATATACTATACTGTTTGGGGCCACCACCCCTTTAAGCCCCTGTCTCTGTTCATTCTGAGGCTGGCTTATGCTAGTGACAAAGAGAGGGGCTGAATGGCAGCTCTCCCTTTCTTTCCCCCTCTTTGACAATTCGGGAATGTTACTATTCCCAGGATGACAATGAGGGGCCTCCCCATTCCATCCTCCACCATGAAAACAGTGTCTGGGGAAGGCAACAGTATTGTCAACCACACAGTCTCATTGATGACTAGAGGGTTGTAAGGGAAGTACTTTGTAAAACAAAAAAAGTGTATTATAAATATGAGCCGTTAGTATTAGGGACACTAAAGGGAAATATAGAGAAATGAATCTATGCCTTTAATTTAGTTTTTTTAAATACTGCCAAGGATTAGTAAGGGAGAGAATAAGAGAAATTCAGAAAGTTAATTTTTTATTTTAGAAATAAGTCAAATTACAAAATAACCACTAGATGTGCTCCTTCAAAATAAGACAGGGATGTGTTATTGTTGTTGCTGTTGTTTTTAAGTGTATAGGTTGTTGTGAAGAAATTGTTTTATAAACCTTAAATACTCTATAAATTATATATAATTATTATTATGGAGAGATCTATGGTACATACTAGACTTGGAGTCAGAAGACCTGGGTTTGAATCCCAGTTCTACTTCTGCACCTTTCTTGAGGCCTTAGTTTCTTCATCCGTAAACTGAGAGGGTGGAACTAGATGAGCTGTAAGGGCCCTTCCAAGTCTAAATCTGTGATCCACTCCGATGTTGGACCAGCCTTCACAGAAATTTGAAATGAAAATTCTCTCCACTGATCCAGATCTAGAACCATGCAGGAGAAACAGCCCTGGATTTGTAATTAAAAGTCCCACATCTGTTCCTGACAACCTATAGGAATCTTAAACAAATCTGTTACTTCCCTGGGCCTGATTCCTCCCTTGTAAAGTGAGGGAGTTAACCTACATGGCCTCTAAGTTCCTCCTTATTCTAAATCTATTAATGCTATGAGCTGACTAACCGTCCTTCTTCATAAAACTTTCCCCGAAAAATCCCCATACTACAGTCTCTTAGTTCTGAGAGTTGTTGTATCTCTTTATGTCTAGACCACTGAATCGTCATTTAGACACATCTGTCTGTGTTGCTGTCACTAGGTCTTCCTTTCTCCTCATCTAAATTGTCAGTTCCCCAAGGGTAGAGAAACCAGTCTTCTTTCTTTTCTTTCTCTTATACCCCTTACACAGTCTAGTACATAGAACAAATGCACAAAAAGAAATTTTTAACTTGAAAGCCTGAATTAACCTACCAAGTCATTAGAAGCAGAGTCCACTATGCCTCTCCATCACTTTGGTAGCAGCATTGAAGGAAAGCCTTCCTTCAGCATCAAGGTGGTCCTGTACTTTTAACAAAGGCTTGTTTTTCCCCTCTTAAGATTATTGTGGTTGCCACATTAGAAAGACCTTCTAGAGTGAATATGTATGATGACATGGACAAGAGTTATACAACAGCGCAGCCAGGCGTGGATTTTTCATGATTTTCCTTACCGAAGGGAATTTCATATATTGATAAGATCACAGATTCCATCTGAGTAGTTAAATAAACGGGGCACAGTGGATAGATTGTGCTGGGCCTAACTCATCTTCCTGAGTTCAAATCTTCTTCCCTAGACACTTACCAGCTATGTGACCCTGGGCAAGTCATTTAACCCTGTTTGCCTCAGTTTCCTCATTTGTAAAATGAGCTGGAGAAGGAAACAACAAACCACTCCAGTATCTATGCCAAGAAAACCGTAAACGGGGTCACACAGAGTCAGACATGACTGAAATGACTGAACAACAACAAAAGTTAAATAGAGTATGTTTATTGGGGGATATTATGGCAAACAAGTCGAATTACCTTCCCTTAACCTGATTTTATTACATGTGTATGGGACTCTTTGCTCTTTCATTTAGAGTGCCACAAAGCAGTTGAACTCATTAATGGATAATTAGTTAGAGCAACCCCCAATAGCTCTCTGGCTGAGCTGGGGGCTGAAAGGCCCGTTTTCACCTTTCCAGAACTTGTAAGCTCATTAAATGCTAATAATGAAGAGGAGATTTTTTTCTATTTCCCTGGGAACTTTTCCTGATCGATAGCCAAGTGTGTGTGTGTGTATTTGCCTGCTCTTGGGAGAGCAGAGGAGTCTGGGCTGCCACGGCTGGTGAAAGTAGAGCTTGGAACCATTATTCTGTTGCAGAGACACAACAGAGCTTATTCAGCCGGTCTGGGAGAGGCTTTCTGTTTAAAGCGACACTAAGCCAGATTATGTTCACCTACATTCTATAGCCACCTCTTGACAACACTCACATTACTTGGTTTCTAAATTAAGAAAGGAGTTGAAAAATGAAACAATGGAAGAGCTTAAAGGTCCTTTCCGGCTCTAGAATGCTGTGACTCTGACTTCTGTCTCCCAGAAGTCCCTGGGGGATTTTCTTTGTGTATACCTTAACAATTCATCTTGTTCTCTCTCCCTCCATTGGATAGGGCCTGGAGAAACTGAGCCTTTTTGGAAGCATAAAGACAGAGTACAGTTCCCATAAAGGCTGCTGTCTGTTTTAAGGATAGTCATCATTCGGGAAGTAGGATGTAATAGGAGCATTTGACTCAGTCAAAAGACCTAGATGAAAATTCCACCTCTAACACTTAACCTCTGTAAGCCTCTGTTTCTTTATCTGTAAAGTAAAGATGATGAAAATCTCATTACCTACATCAGAGGGTTGTTGTAAGGATCAAAATGAGATGATGAATGAAAAATCTTTGCAACCTGACAGCAGTAATAACTGCAATTTGAGATACTATTTTAATCAATTTTTATAAAAACACAGGATTTTGTGGGGGATTTTTTTAAATCTTGTTTTGATGGCTAGCTATTGGAAGCCCTATTAAAAAACCAGGCCTAAATTCCCTATTTTGTTCGCACTGCATGAGTTGGGATCTTTTCTAGTCAGCTTAGTCGAAGGGGCAGGCAATCTGAAAAGTCAACCTACTGTCCTTCTGCTAGGAGGACGAGGGAGAGATCCCTTTCTCCCCTATGCCCTCCTACCATGGTAAAAGGAGATGCTAACATTTAAGGAGATACTTCTAGTCATTTATCGTGACCATTGTAATTAGCAGGGATCACCTTCAGATCTATAATCTAAAGAAACTTAGGGGCAGCTAGGTGGTGCAGTGGATAGCACCAGCCCTGGATTCAGGAGGACCTACGTTCAAATCTGACCTCAGATACATAACACTTACTAACTGTGTGACCCTGGGCAAGTCACTTAACCCCATTGCCTAAGCCAAAAAAAAAAAAAAAAAACAGAAAAAAAAGAAAGAAACTTAGCTGAAAATCAGCCCAAGCGAAACTTGCTTTTAAGTAGAATATGTTCATTTTCATGAATTTCTGTTTTCAGTCAACGAATGGTGGGTCTATTGTAGATTTTTTTTATTCGCTTTTCATAGAATGCTAGAAATTTAGAACCAAAACAGACTTTATAGCTTCACCTAAGCCAAATTCCTTTCCATTTCTTCTTGGTCAACTATGTAGGAGGCAAAATACATCCTGGCCTCGAGCTGGCAGATTTTCTTCCTAAAACACCACTTTAATTCAGTTCAACAGACAGTTGTTAAAACACCTAGCTGCTCTATGCAGGGCACTGTCATAGGTATTACATGGTACATTGGAAAGAGCCTGTCTAGTCAGACCACATGGTTTCAATCCACACTTTGGACACTACCCAGGAGACCTTAAGTGAGTGACTTTCCCTCTTTGAGCCTCAAAATCCCATAAAAGAAGGATATTGTACCAGATACTCTCAGAAGTCTATGCAAGCTCTACAGTGCTCTGATTCACAAATGAAACCACCATGCAGCCCCTGTCCTCAAAGAGCTTACAGTCTCATGTGGTGATAAGGCATGTGTACAGATAAGTATAATATAATTTCGAATGGGGTAAGTGCATAGGAGAGATCAGAAAGGCATGAGAGGTTGGGGAAGGGAAAGATCAGTTGCTGGGGAAATAGGGAAGTCATAGTAGGCTGCTTCATTTGGCTAAACTTTTTGATTCACGTTCCTTCCATATTATGTTCCCCAAAAGAATGGCTCAGTATGATGTAACGGAAACAACACTGGACCAAGACCCCACAAGTTTGGGTTATAATGTTGGCTCTTCCACTATCTCACTCTGCAACTTTGGGCAAGTGACTTGGGCCTCTTAGTCTCAGATTCATGTTTCAACTGAGCTTCCATTTGTAAAATGAGGTGATTAAATTAGATGATATAGCTTTTTTAAGTATCTGATGAATTCAGTCTAACAAACATTTTTTCATGTACCTAGTATGTACAAGGGACTGTGCTAGAGGCTAAAGATACAAATGCAGAAAGTTAAAACAGTCCTTGCCCTCAAGGAGCTTACATTCTACTACTACTAGCTCTTAAATTCTCCAATTGTATAGGAGCATAAATGTCGAGGTGGATGGGACCTTGGAGGTCATCAAGGATTTCAGCTTGGCCTTAGAGGATGGGAGAAATTTGGACAGTTGGATAAGAAGACCTCCTTCTGTATACCTCATTTTATTCACTACACTCTTCTATCTATTATTACACTCATAATATTTTCTCAAATGTTACTGTTCCCCTGCCACATGAGCTAGAAACTAAAAGCCATTGGCGTCAAGAGGGGTGGTTGTACATGCTCTAGCATCCATTGCCAAGTCATGCCCGTGGCAGGTACTGCAAAAATAATGGAGGGTGATGTAGGAAAAAATGTTGGGACAGCTGGACACTGTCCCAAAGCAATTTCCCTTTCACACCTCTCTGAGTGTTAAGAATTCTACACATGCACTCCTCTCTTTCTCCCCTTTCCATCTTCCGAAGTCCCCTAACCATGCCTTCCTTTCTGTTCACGCTCATCCCTTCTGGGGAATTCCAGCCCCCTTGTGAATCCCTTCCTGACTTTAGGGAGAAGGTGGTATTTGGCAGGTTAGGTCTTGCCTTACCAAAAAAAGGCCTCCACATTCAGACTTTGAACAGGAAAAGCTGAGAGATCTCCTACCTGAGGCAAGCTTTGCTTTGTAGGATGATAACTATCAGGTGTAATTTTTGCACGTGTGGGAATTACTGTTTGCAGAATGCAGAAGATTGCTGGGTGGTCAAATCCACTGACAGGACAGGTAGAGAAGGAAAATCTGACCTTGTCCATAAGAAATAGTATCTAAGAATGGGGTGGGGAGGGGGAGGCAGAGAGGGAAGGGAAATAAGTAAGGGCTCCCTTCATCTTCCATTCTAACTCTTCTATGGTGTTGCCCTGGCATCTCACTTATCCATCCATATCTCTCAGTCTTCCCCCAATATAGACTTTCTCCCCCATGCAGGTTTATCTCCTCAGTATTCTTCCACACCCATCATGCTCATTTGTGTACTTGTTCATTTTTTTTCTCTCTCTCTCAAGTATACCCTTCCTCCTAGCCACCTGTCCAGATCTCCCCCATCCTCTAAGGTCAAGCTGAAATCCAGAATCTTCCATGAAACATTCCTTGACCACTATAGCTTACATGGATATCTCTACCCTTGGGACATGTAGCACTTTACCTTTAATCAGATACCATCTGGCATTTGTATGTATTGTTATAGTGTAACTCAGATTATTATAGTTATTTGTATATGTGCCCCATCTCCCTATTCTGTGTAAGCTCTTTGAGGCCGAAGTCTGTGGCACTTCATTTTTCTATAACCAGCCCCTTATACAAAGTGACCCTTCGTAGACGTTTGTTGAATTGACTAGTGAATTCTTGTGGTTAAAATTGCCCAATGACTTTAGGCTCCCTAGGAGTAATGTAAGTACAAAGATCTAGTGCTTGGAAAAACCTCAAAGGCTATTTAGTTTAACCCTCTTATTCTGCACCTGGAGAAACTGAGACCTAGGGAGGTTAAATGAGAAGTAGGGAGAGATCATGTCTTTTTCTCCTCTGTATGCCTCACAGAAATTAGTAGGTATTCAATTAATACATATTGAATCAATATTCTGTGCCTTCAGTAAAAAGGATTCTCCAGTCAGGCCACCATACCCACAAAATCATTCACTTTGTTTATATAGGCAGGCAGACAGTAAGCGTTTATTAAGTATTTATTCTGTCAGACACTATTCTGAGTGCTAGGAATACAAATATAAGGAACAAGGAGAAGGAGAAGTTGGAGAAGAAGAAGAAGAAGAAAGACAACGATTGACGACAACTCTCTCTGCCCTAGAGGAGCTTACATTCTAATGAGAAAAGATAATACATAAAAAGGAGCTGAATTAGAGTGAGGCAAGGGCTGCTTTGGTCAATCCCCAAAATAGTAGCCCCAGGAAAAACTCTATAATTAAAGAAAGGGGCAAGAATAGTGGACAGATATTGCTGGTATAGAGGAAGCTCCAGATGGTGTAGCATGTTCCAGGGTGAAAACACACAGAAGAAAGAAGAGTAGAAGTTTCCAGAAGGAACCAAATTGGACAGTCACTCTGCCATCGCTTCTGAGTCTGTGTGTCCAGTGGTAAGGGCCCAGTGTCCCTAGGACTATGGGAAACTGCCTGGACAACCCCAAGTCACAGAATATTAGAACCAGGGGAACCATCAGGGGTCATCTAGTCCAATACTCCTTCCCTCAGCACCCACCCCATAGTTGTATTGACTCCCAGTTCTGTGTTCCTGTCACTACCAAGGCTGCCACAGAACTATCTGAAGGAAATGAGAGGAAACAAAAAGGGTCAGTTCTTTCCAATTGTGGTAAAGGTATAGCAAAGGTAGGGTAAGTGTCCCAGAAAGAGAGAAGGAAGATCATTAAGAAGACATAAGAGAAGAACTGAAATATATTTCTATCTTACAGTTAGAAATCTTAAGATTTTACACACACACACACACACACACCATTTAATAAGACCATTTTCCATTTATATGGTGCTTTGAAAAAATTAAAAGCTTTTTTTATTATATCCAGTCTCCTTTGATCTTCCTAAAACCTGTGAGATAGGTAGAACAGATAGTTTATCTGTCAATTGACAGATAAAGAAACTGAGGCCTGTGACATTAAATGAGTCACCAGAAGCCATGAAACAAAGGCAGTAGCAAAAGATCAAACCAGATCCTGTCACTTTCACCTGGGACTAAACTGAAAATCTTAAATCTTTTAATGAAGCTTTGGCATACACGGATATTCCAGTGTGACCTAAGAGACTGACCTATTTTTCTTGGTTGAGTCATTCTCTTGTCAGTCACATCTCGATGTACTGTCTGTCAGGTTCCCATGATAGATTATAGGGTTGCCTTCCAGGGACACCAAGGAATATACCAAGATCAGCCACCAAATCAAACGAGAATCAAATTTTAGGAGTCAGTGCAGTTAAAGAATAGGGAAGCTAGAAAGGGACCTTGGCACTTAATGTGTTCCAGCCCTTTCATTTACAGATGAGGAAACCAAGGTGCAAAAAAGTTAAATGACTTGCCTTAGGTGATATGGCTGCTTCATGACAGAGCTAAGGATAGAATCTAGGCATCCTGCTCCCCAGTTCTGTGCTCTTTCGGTTGTGCCACCCATATGCCATAACAGAATCCCATAGCAGGAACTGGGGGACCCACAGAGCTCAGGCAACTACTGTCACTGACTTCTCTGGGGCACTCCCGCCTTCTTACAGATCACAGTGCTAGTGCCCCAGGCTCAGTCAGAGGTAGAATCCAAGTATGTAAAACCTTGAGACTGGAAGGTTTTGCCCATCCTTCTTCCAGTGATCAGGACAGGAATACTAGCCCCTGTAAGCAGCTGGTCCCAGGCAAGGAGCTGAGTCAACATCTTAACCAGAGCCAGGGAAAGACCCTAACACTACAAAATTATGTTTGAAAAGCATTTTTGGAGGGATCATCCTTTAGTAACTTTTTCTTGCTGATTGCTATCTAAAAGTACATTTCCCTTACCCTGAGACCTCCTAAGAAAGAAGCAACTAGCCTGATTTTAGCCACCCCTTCCCTCTTTCCCATACCGCCCTATCCAACAGGGTAAGACAATGTTTCAGATTCTTATGTTCTGGCCGGAATCTGGCCTCAAAGGGTATTGGTACTGCAGCCTTCAGAAATGGCATGAAAAGTGGAATGGAATGGAATAAGCATTTATTAAGTGCCTCCTATGGGCCAGGCACTATGCAAAGTGCTTTACAAATGTGATCTCATTTGAGATACCTTATATTTGTAAAGCTCATCATAATTTTCAAAGCTCTCCCATCCATTATCAGCGGCAGCAAACATGTATTGAGCTTCTATTATGCAGTAATCACTGGGGATATAAAGATTTAGAAGACATAATCCCTGCCCTTAAGGAGTTCACATTCTTGTTGAAGAGACTCCCTCCCTCTCCCTCTCCTTCTCTTTCTTTCTCTCTTCAAACAAACACACACACACACACACACACACACTTCAAGGGATCATAGATTTAGAGCAGGAAGGAACCTTGAAGGTCATCTAGTAAAACCAAGTAAACTGAGGCCCGAAGAGGTTAAGTGACTTGCCTGAGGTCACAGAAGTGTTAAGCAACCCCATCTGGGGTTTGAACCCAGGTCCTCTGCCTCTAGTGCTTTTTTTCACTACACTGCATACGTATTCCAGTTTTCCACAATTCATAGCCATGGTCTCATTTATATAGTTTTAATTTTTCTGGTGTGTATATATGTATGTATATTATATATGTGAAGATAGGATATACTAAGATAAGATATATGCTATATGGTATGTATTATACATATATAGTATATATGCGTAGATATACTGGATACACTGTATGAATAGACTAAGATATGTACTATATATATTGCATTATTCATATGTATAGTATATATGTACATATAGTAGATATACTACATATACTAACATGTGGTATATATACTATATGATAAATGTGTGTTATATAGATATGTAGCATATATGCATATATAATATATATACTATAATACTAAGATATATGTTGCATGTATGTATGTTATACATATATATATATCATTTATGTGCATATATATACCAGAGATAGATACATAGATGTGTATGTGTGTGTGTATGTGTGTGTGTGTGTGTGTATGCAAACACACACACATTATATGCTATACATACTAAGATAAAATATATACTATCTTTATGGGGTGTATGGATAAGTCAAGGATAATCTCGTCCTCCTCGCTATCCCCTGCAGCCCCTAGCCTGGAGCTGGCACACTTTGGGGATGAAGGAATCACCACGACCCGGCGGTGCAGGGCAGCATCTCTTCATTCCTAGAAGGCATAGTGGAAGGTAGTTGGGTGGGTTTTCACCCTCATCTGCTTAAACTCCCTGATGGCTGTGCAAGATGCTTTCCCGCCTCCTGGTTTCCCTGGCGCAGGAAGCTATTGTTTTCTTTGCTTCTCGAGCACTCTGGGGAGGGGGTTTAGAGGAGCTCGCTGTGGATCAGGCTGTGTTAATGTGTTGTGAAGCATGTTCCTGAATGCTCACACTGGGGGTGTGGGGGGAGGGGGAGGGGGAGGCAAGCCCCTGCCCTCAGCAGGAGGCAGACAGTGGCCTTTCGCTTGGTTGGGCAGGAATTCTCCACATTTTCCCCTTTGCACAGAGCTGCCTGTTAACCTGGAGCAAGCAGCAGCTCGGTGCCCAGAGTGGGATTGGGAATATTCTGACCTGGGAGGGAATGTAGGGGATGGGAGTAGGAGAGAAAGCTCTGATGCTGAACCCGAAGAGAAACCCAGTCTTTCCAAGTTTTATGTTCCTGCCAAAGGATGTCCTGAGAAAGGCGACGCTGCAGAGTTCAGCCTTCTATTTCCCCCTTTTCTTTTTTTTGGAGGAAACAGCATGGGGGATGGAGGGGTGGTCTATCTGTATTTCTTGGTCCTTGTGCTTTTCCAGTTCTTTCTTCAATAAGAGGCCAGCAAAATTCCCACCCTGCTGTGAAATGTGGCAGCTGTCTAGTCTCCTCTCCCTCAGTCAAGGGCTAGGCAGGAAAAGCTTTTGATCTGTGACAAGCAGGAAAGCACTTACCCCTTCCCTGCCATCCTCCCATCCCCTTCTTCTTTCAGACCTGATTTTCCCCAGCCCAGCAGATGGGAGGCTGAAAGGGAAAATGGCAGTGTCCCATCTGGGCTGTAGACTCTCTCCTCCTGTTTTAAGCTCTTTTTGCCATGTTCAGAACAACACAGAGCAAAACTGTGGTCTTTAAGACCCAAGGCCTTCTCTTTCTGAGTCTGTCCCATCACCTGGGTCCCCTGCCTCTTCCTCTTATACTGCAGAACTCCTTTGTGTGTATACGTAGAAGGAAAACAATTCCTCTAACCCCAGCTAAAGAGGAAAATAATAAGAATTTAAGGTATTCCTCCTCCAGGCTCATTTCATTTGTGATATAGGCACTCCCAAACCAGTGAATTAAAAAAAAATCATACAGATACCATCAGAAATGGAAAAGGGTCTTAGAGATGACCTAGTTGTAGGTCCTTCCACAATTTTATGGATGAAAACATGGAGTAGGGGTGGGGAGCTCAAGGGGTTTAAGTCACTTGTCTCAATTTGCATAGGTAAGTGATTTAAACCCACATCCCCTGACTCCTAGTTCATTGGTCTTTATAGTGGGTCACACTGAATTAGTTGGTCATTCTAATTAATCATGTCAGGATTCACAGATTTTATCACAACCATCAGAGCTCCCTTAACTCAAAGCTTCTTAATCTGTGGTCTGTGAACCTTTTTTTTTTCTTTAATAGAATTGGTTTTCTTTTCAGTCCTTCATATTCTGCTTTGTTTTAAAACATTTTGAGAAGGGGTCTGTAAGCTTCACCAGACTGCTCTGTGGCACAAAATAAGCGTGCCTGCCTTAACCGTTTCCTCTGGTCCATATAAATGATGGTGGCAGGTATTGAGTTTCAGGTAGCAAGCCAGTTCTTCTATTGGACAAAACTGGTCGCAGTTAGGATCTACTGTGGATTCTTAGACTCTTGAAGACCTGTTTCTTGGGCCATCCTGCATATCTCCAAGATTGGGGAGGACAAGCTTGGATACCTCAAGGCAAAGTCCACAATAATTAGAATAGACTTCTTGCTATGCCTGGGTAAGGGGTAGGATCTCTTTCATAGGATACCATCCAATTATAAGTGGAACTTTAGTCCAGAAAGCAATTAATCTTTAAAACGGGCAGGTTTGGGTATATGTCAGGCTGGCAGGGGAGATGTCATAGGGTAGGGGCACCCTTTCAGCATCCCTCAAGTCATATCCATTAGGCAACCACCTACTCTGCTTGTGATTAGGCTTCAGTTCTGGGCCAGAATATTACCGTTTCTCAGTCTCTCCTTCCTCTGCCTCAGGAAAGGAGGAGGCAGTAAATGTCACTAATACTTAGCCTTCAGAAAATGTCACTAATACTTACCCTACCAGCTGCTAATCCCCTCACCTCCTCCACCCTCTCAGAAAGTGGGCACATAGAACTGCATAGCTATATTTCTGTCACACTTTTCATGTAAAGAAGCATTTTAAAGGGGTTGGGCTGGGCTTTAAAAAAAATCAATAACCATTAAATATGAAGAGTCAGCTTACCATTTAGTGTGTGACTGCTACAGCAGAAAATCAGGCCCTCCTCAGTCAGCATTGCTTTTCTAGACCTTGCAGGGAGCGATTCTCTGATGGACTTCCATTGCTTTAAGGTTTGAGGCCCAAATTCTCATCCTGGCATTCAAGGCTTTCCATAATCTTGTTCAAACCTACCCAACAAACTTCATCTCCCACTGCTCCCCAGTGGATACTACTATAATCATGTAGGGGAAAAAAAAAATCAATGCTCTAAGAAGCCTTCCCTGAGTACTCCAGTTTGGGGTTTCCTCTTCAGTCAGTTTCCTCTCCTAGTTTCAAGGCCATACTTACTGTTTGCATCATGTCATCCCTGATTATAGTCTGCCTTAGTTGTTCTCTGTTTGTTGAACATGCCTATATGTTACTTGTCCAACTAGATTGTAAGGGTCCCTTGTCAGCCAGGACTGTCTTCTCATACAATTTTGGAACTGGAATGGACCTTAAAGATTCCGTCCTGCTCTCATTTTATAGAAAAAGAAACTTCTTCCAGAGAGAAGCGATTTGGCCAAGGTCAAACAAGTAAAGTCAAAACTAGAACCCTGTTCCCCTAACCTTACCACTACACTACTGTGCCTGTCCTTCTCTAATATTCCTCATAAATGTCCTGATATTGAGGCAGGATTCCTAATATTGAAGTGTCACAGTGGATAGAGCATTGGGGCCAGACTTAGGAAGACCTGAGTTCAAATTTGACCTCAGACTAGCTGTATGACCCTGAGCAAGTCATTTAACTTCTGCCTGCTTCACATTACTCACCTGTAAAATAAGGATAATAACATACCTACCTTCCAGGGTTGTTGTGAGGATCAGATGAGATAATTGAAAAGCTCTTAGCAGAGTGCCTAGCACATAGTAGGTACTATGTAAATGCTTATTCCTTTCTCCTTTACCCTTACAGTACCTAGACAGATCTTGAGTAGCTTTTCAATAAAATACTTGCTGAAATGAAGAAATTGGAATGGATGAAGCTAAGGTCCCTTCCAGGTGCTGACATTCAGTTATTTCATGGAACAGCAGGGAAGTGACTCAGCTATGCCAATAACCAAAAGCTGAGTTCATCAGCATCTGAGGACCCCGACACCTTCCTGATAGCCCTGAGCCTAAGATCATCCCTGACTTCCTGTGAAACTGATCCAGGATCAGGCGCTAACCCTTTATTTGATTCAGATGCCACTTGGCTCATGGGAGGCCTGGTCTGAGGCCACCTCCCCATGAGACAGAGTGAAGGTCATAATCTGTGAGCTGAAGGAGAAGAGAGCAAAGTTCTGGCCTTTGACTTGTGTGTTCATCTAGCATCTTAGGACTTTTGCTCTTTGGTGGTATTTTAAGGATTTTATTTTAATTGGTTTAGAGATTAGAAGGGAAGAACAGTAGTTCAATGAGAATTTAAAAGGAGAGGAGAATTCAACTTTGAAATGTAAAAAAATATGTATTATTATTATAGGTAGTGTTTATATAGTGCCTACAATGGGTGAGGCATTGTGCTAAGTGTTTTACAAATGTTACCTCATTTGTTCCTCATAATAACCTTAGGAGGGAGGTGCTATTATTATCGCCATTTTTGCAGTTGAGGAAACTGAGGCAAACAAGTTGAACAGCTAGTAAATGTCTGAGTCTGGATTTGAATTCACATCTTCCCAACTCCAGGCTCAGCGCTCTATTCTCTGTGCTAACTAGCTATCTGCAATCTTGAGCTGCATAAAAAGATAAAAGAGACCTGCATCTATCCTTCGTGTAAATAGTCTTATTTCCTCAAATAAACTATAAATCCCTCGAGGTTAGAAAAGTATTTCTATCTTTTTATGCATCTTTACCTTATCAGGGCCTATTCTAGTAAATTGTTATTGTTGTTCAGTTGTTTCAATCGTGTCCAAATCTTTGCGACTCCATTTAGGGTTTTCTTGGCAAAGATGTGGAATGGTTTGCCATGTTCTTCTCCAGCTCTTTTTACAGATGAGGAAACTGAGGCACACAGGGTCAAATGACTTGCCCAGGGATCACCCAGCTAGTAAGTGTCTGAGGCCAGATTTAAACTCAAGAAGAATAGTCTTCTCTGTCCCCAGGCCTGGCAATGTATCCACCGCGCCACCTGGCTACCCTATTCCAGTGAATAGCAGCAATTTTACCCTGAGCCCTCTCTATAACAATCTTCCTTAAAAGCCAGGATTAGAAATAAGTCAGTTCCATCTTTGACCCTGTTGCAGGGAAATGATTAATGAAGTGCAGAAAGACCCTCATAAGGCAGACCAGTCCCTGAGGATCACGTTATCTGGGCACTAGGAATACTTTTTAGGTACCATCCATCCTGACAGAGCTAAGAAAATATTGCAGGCTATGTAATAACTCAGCATGTAGTTATTGCAACTTTCTCCATAGGATCCAAGCTTAAAACATTAAAAGCTTATCTCATTAATATCATTATCATCAAACATTTGTAGAGGCTGCGCAGCTGAGTGGATAAAGTGCTGAACTGGGAGCCAGAAAGACCCAAATTCAAATTCTGCCTTCAATATTTAATAGCTCAGTGATGCTGGGTAAATCACTTCACCTCGCTTGACCTCTGTATCTTTATCTAAAAATGAAGGTATTAAACTAGGTGACCTCTAAAGGCCCTTACATTTCCAAATCTATGGTCCTATTATTGATGAAGTACCAAGGCACCAGAGTAGGCTCTGATAAGACAAAGACACATAAAAAGATAGAAATAACCCTTCCTAGATTCAAAGGACTTAGAGTCTCCTTGGAGAAACAAGACTATTTACATAAAAGATAGATGCAGCTATAACTTTTATCTTTTTGATGAAACTAAAGAGTGGAGGCACCTGTATGGCACAGTGACTCTGGAGTCAGGAAGACCTGAGTTCAAATCCAGCCTCCAACATTTGCTAGCTGTATGACTTCAGGCAAGTCACTTAACCTCTGTTTGCCTCAGTTTCCCCAACTGTAAAATGGAGACAATAATAGCACCTACTTCCTAGGGTTGTTGTGAAGAACAGACAAGATTTGTAAAGCACAGTGCCTGGCACGTAGTAGACTCTATATAAATACTATTATTATATAATATCATCATTATCATAAGGCATTTATTGAATAGCATTTACTGGGAGCCTATCATGTAACAAATGAGTGGTGCAAAGAATGAGTGCTGTAGGACTTTAGAAGAAGGCTCTGTGGTGTTTGGGAAATTTTTTGTGAAAGAATTACTTGAACTGGGCCCTGAAGGATGGAAAGAATTTAGATGCATGATGAAAACCCAGGTGCCCCAAATTGCCTTTTTGAAAGACAGACTGAACTGAGCAGAAAAGGAGAAATATGATAATAATATATACACAAAAACAACACTAAAATGAAGGCAGAAATTAAATAATTGAGCTGAACAGATAAGACCTGAGGAATCAGTAGAGAGGTGGGGGTGCTGCTGGTACAAAATGTTGCACACACTGTCACATGTGGTCACTAAGTTGGTTGGTTTTACTGTTTTTCTATGTTACAAGGGAGAATCCATTGGATTCAGGCTTGGGAACTCTATAAAGGAATGATTGATTTAAAAACAAAAGCTATTGATGGAATTTATTTTTACAGTATTCAAGAGGACACTTGTGATTTTGTGACTTTGATCAGAACGTTTGAAAAATGGTTATGACCCTTTGGAAAGTGATACCAAAATTCCAGGACTGGGGCTCAGAATTGCTTAACCCAAAGTGGAAACATTAAAGAAAGAGAGAGAGAGGGAGAGAAGGGGAGGAGGGAGGAGGGGATACGAGCAGGTCATATCCTTTACTTATTGTAATCAATATTGGCTTCTGGCTATAACCAAACAATTAGTTGAGTCATTTTTTTCCCTCCCCACACCTCTTGCCTTAGGCCAGAGCTCCCCATAGGAGGAACCCTGGGCAATAACTAATAAACCTAGGGTTGTAGTTTGGCCTGAGCCCTCTGCCTCCAACCCACATTCCAACAATTCCTGAGATCATTTTAGTTTGTAGTTCTCTGGACTTTCCTGTCTGATTGTTTTTTATGACTTTTGTATTCAGTGGAGTTAATTTCAGGCAAGACTTCTTAAACTGGGGTCCATGAATTTGTTGTTTCTTTTTTAAAATATTGTGATAACTATATTTCAGTATAATTGTCTTCCTTTGTAATCCCATGTATTTTATTTTGTGCATTTAAAAACATTATTCTGAAAAGAGGTTTATAGACTTTACCAGATTGCCAAGGGTTCTATGACAAAAAAGGCCTACCAACCCCTGATTTAGGGTGTGTTTGAACTGCTGCCTTGCATTCCAGCATTATAACTCTCCCATTCAGTTGGGGCATGCCCAAGGTACAGCATTATCTGGCTTTGGTAGAAAGGATATACTATTCATCAGCCTTATGGTTTGGTGGGTGACCTTAGATCACATCAGCATTTTCTGAAGCAAAATAGGGAGAGACTATCTGGTTAGCTGTCAGTGTCCATTAGTGCCAAGCCATGCCTTCACTGTTTCATTAAGAGACTTTAGAACAAGAAGTTTTTCCAGTGTTCATTGCCCCATCCATGTATTGGGATAGCTTATGACAGTGGTGTCAGACTCAGAAGATCCTACAGAAGGATTCGTTGACTTAGAAAACCATATATTAACATTACCTGTATTCTATTATATCTTTATTTATTTTGTTAAATATTTCCCAATTACATTTTAATCTGGTTCTGGTGGCACTCTGGAGTGTTTCACACCTTTGGTTTATGGGGTTAGAGCTGGCAGGGACCTGAGGCCATCTAGTCCAACCCCTTTACTAAATAAGGAAACTGAGACCCAATGAGGCTAAATGACTTGCTCAAAGTCACACAGGTAGTAAGTACCAGAAGTGGGATTTGAACCAAGGTCCTCTGAGACTAGAGCCAAGATTCTTTGACCTACTGTAGTGTACAGGGTGGAAAGGGAATGAGGTTAACTATAAAACAGGAGTGTCACAGGGTCATTTGTTTATCTTTTGCATATACAGAAAAAGATGATTATCTGTCATCCTTTTAATCCGTGATACTTTTATATAGCAATGCTTCTTTACCAATATTCTCTACTGTATTATGTGCCCCAGGCCCTACCATAACAAGTGTCAAGCACCAAGCATATATGAGGGATTTACTCAACATAACAATTTCTGGAATACGGCACTGGGTCAGTACCAATTCAGTCCAATTGTTGTACGCCCTACAGTTAGAGAAAACATAGAATCATAGATCTAAGGGCTAATGACTGTAATGTTGAAGTCACATGTCATAGTAGACAGGGCATTCATTGGGTTCAGAGCCAGAAGAACTGAGGTAGAATCCTAGCTCTACTATTTAGTCAAGTTGCCTAACCTCTTTGGGCCTCAGTTTCTTCGTCTGTCAAATAAGGGAACTGAATGAGATGATCTCTAATTCCCCTTCCAGTTCTCAAAGCTATATATAATCCTAGGAACCAGTGGTCTGCCTAGAACTTCCTTTTAAATTATTCAGGTCTCTCCCAGTGCCAGTTTAGTGCAAAATTTTATTATATGTTCTGGGCCTCTAAAAATTGGGCATCCCTGTGTGGTTTATGTGATGGTTTTTAGTAATACTAATACCTAACATTTGCATAGAGCTTTTAATGACCCTCAGTTTCTCCCTGAAGCAAAGGCCATCTTTTTAGCATCTGTATTCTTCTGTTAATGCTAAATGGCTGTGAGTCACAGAATACTACAGTCTCCAAATAATTAAGGTTGCAAGATACTCAAAGAGTAATGGAATAGCCCGTGATGGATATGACTAGTTTCCCTGGCTTCTTTCATCTCAGCTCTTACCTTCTGCAGGAGTCTTTTTCCATTCCCTACCCAGTTCCCCCTCATGCCTTCCCTTTGAGAATACCTTCTGACTACTCTGTATCTACCTACTTACATGTCTCCTCCATGAGAATGGGAGTTTTTTTTTTTTAGAGAAGGGACAGCATCTTTTACTTTCTTTGTATCCCCAGACCTTAGTATAGTGCCTGGCACATAGTAGGTCCTTAATAGATGCTTGTTGACCAACTGACTGAAACACACTCCCAACAAAGATTTACACAGAGCAAATGTCAGAAAGAGTATCCTCAGAGGAATGTATGACTAGAAACGGGGTGGTGGACCAGTCATACAGTAAGTGAGAGTCATGGACAGCCACAGGTTCCATTGGTATCCATCCATCGTCAAGAGATTTAGGTGAAGGCCTCTGAAGAGTCAGGTGAGATGAGAAGACACTGATGGGCTGTCATCTCCACAGGTGAAAGGAATACCTCTGTAAATGAAATCCTAACTCTACAGCAGGGCTTCTTAAACTTTTTCCACTCGTGATTCTTTTTCACATTTTGGCAGCATCCGTTGGCATTGGGTGGCATGACGGCATGCACAGTGCAAAGTGTGCATTCTGTGTGTTCAGAACCAAGGCTGCCCTGAAGTTGTGCGACGCAACATGGGCAAGCACTGCCAGAAACACCTCGGATTTATGATGCATTTGATTTTTCATTAATTTTTGGTCGTTGTGCTTTCAGAAATCTTTTACTGTGGTAAATGTTTCACGACCCCCTAGGGGGTCTACACCCACAGTTTAAGAAGTACTGCAGTCTACAGTGCTCCTTCACAAAGTAGGTACTTAATAAATTAATGTTGAAATTTAATAGAGGTTCTCCTTTTTCTGCTCAGTTCTATCTGTCTTTCAAAAAGGCAATTTGGGCTATCTGGGTTTTCATCCTGCATCTAAATTCTTTCCATCCTTCAGGCCTCAGTTCAAACAATTCTTTAATAAAGAATTCCCCAAACACCACAGAGTCATCTTCTAAAATCCTATAGCACTCATTCTTTGTACCACTCATTTGTTACGTGATAGGCGCCCAGTAAATGCTATTAAATAAATGCCTGATGATGATGATAATGTTATGTAATAATAATAGTTAGCAGTCATATATATAGCTCTATGACCTCAGGCAAGTCATTTAATCTGTTTGCCTCAGTTTCCTCAGCTGTAAAATGGGGATAATAATAGCACCAATCTCCCAGGGTTGTTGTGAGGAACAAATGAGATAAGATCTGTAAAGCACTTAGCACAGTGCCTGGCATATAGTAGGTACTATGTAAGTGCTAGTTTATATAGTGATCCTCCATCTGGATCTGGTCCTAGATCTGCAGCTGAAGGAACCTCAGAAGCCATGTAGCCCAACTCCTTCGTTTTCAGCTGAGGAAACTCGGGTGAGAGTGATTTAGTGACTTACCCAAGGTCATGCAAGGAGTTAGCATTCAGAGGTAAAATTTGAATCCAGGTCCTCCTCACATGGCTTTCATATTGGTGATCTCCTTTGATCCTTGGATCACTAGAGGAAGATAATCACAACAAGTATTCATCTCTTTTAACAGATGAGGAAATTTAGGTTTACAGACTCTGAATGACTGGCCCATCTTCATAGGTAACAGCTGTTTAATACAGGGAACCTCCATTCCTGACTCTTGGGCCTCAGGACTGATTTCCTAGATCAATATTATTTCTTTCCAGACCATACTGGGAGCCACAGAAATATTAAAAATTGCTTCTATGAATGGGAGTCTTTTCAGCCTCTGGATTTAGGTAACCTCAGTAAGAGCTTTTACTCTGGGGCATGATTTTAGTTCTTTAGGCCACACAACATATGAGTACACTCAACTGCTCATAAAGTATATAACATGAAGATGTCTGTGACTCTTGAAATGTGTTTCTTTCACTAAAAAAGAAAGACAGTTGTCAGCACCCATTGAATTGGTTTATATATAGCCCTACCTGAAAGCAGGTAATTATTTTAATGTCCTCTGAAGTCCCTTTTAGGCAAGAGGCCAAGCTTTTATATTATGAAAATCAAAAGGTATGCATGCTTAATCAGCTTCCAGTCCCATTGGCTTCACTGTGACTATCAGGCAGGATCTGACATAAATAAATGATTGGCCAGTTTTCCTCAAAGCTCGATGAGGTTACCATGAAATATTATAGTTTGTGCTGCTTAAAGCAAGGAGCGGGCTATAACTTGCAGCCACATTTCCACACTCAGATTTCTGGGAAGAGATGACCCTTGAAATGTTAGGTCTGAGTTTATCTAATCTCTCCCTATTATCACAGTTCCACTGGCTTTGCAAGAAAAATAAAAGTTAGCTCAATTGTTTAAAACACATTAATGAAGACAAGGTTTGGGGATTAATCCCCCTATAGGACAGTTGACTTGAGCCTCTTCTGTGTCTTTTCTCTGACTCCAAAACCTGACCACAGGCTGATTGCTCATCCTGGCCACAAACAATCCCTAATCTTCAGCAATGATTAGCCCCAATTTCTGGCTACAGACTGACCCACTTACCCTGTTTAGACATTTCACAAATGAGTGTCACTGATCAGGGTGAAAGTCTGAGGGTGAGAGGACAGGATAGATAGCTCTCCACTTCAAAAACTACTCCAAATCCAATGTCTTAATTATAATGAGTCTTTGGCATCTAGAGCCATGAGTAGTGTAGGATGAATGGAGCTATGTTCCAAAGGGCCAGCATCGAAAAGGGCATACTCCCTTTCCAAACTGACTACTGTCTCCACACCTCAGTTCAAGGTCCTCTGCCAGACAGTACTGCTAAGTGGTACAGTTGCTGCCCCACTCCTGTCGGCAGCCTCCTAGAGTCAGGCTGTCCTCTGTGCCAATAACACCCCCTTCTTTCAACTATTTTTCCTCTTAGTCATGCCTCTGATGACGCCATCTTCAGTTACTTCCCCTTCCAGAGCAATAGCAGGGCAGGTAACCATAAGAGTGTTTGTCATTTCAGTCCACAATAACCGTCCTCATTTTAGGCCTTTGGCACCAATGCACACCTGTTTCTGTCCCCCAGCTGTTGGCTAAAGCTGGTGTTCGTGGTTTGCCATTAGAATCAAAACCAGTTGCCGTGTTATCTACAGGAAGCTGATTACCCCATCTGAAATTCCTCCTTCCATCAGCAACCCTCTCTCATTTTGTTTTGTTTGTTTTGTTTTGTTTTGTTTTCTGCAAACACCATCTGTTTAGTCATTAGCCCAATCACTTCTCATCAATTGAGTCATGGCTCCTTTCAGCCCCTATATTAGCTTATCCTCATTCCCTGGGTAGGAAGAGGCAGGCTTTTTTGCAGATGTCCCTCTTCCTGTTGAGGGCTGGACAGAGTCAGGTGTCAGCTGGAAAGGAAGCTTCGGTTCCAGCCTGAGTCCCTTTCCAAACCTAGACACTTGGGTGCCAGCCTGTTCCTTCAGGGCACCAAGTGCCAACCTCTGTGAGCTGGCTTCGCTCCAGCGGTGCTCATGGTAACGCTCTTGTTGATGGTAGCAACAAGCCCCCTTTACCTCTCTAGCTCCCCCCTTTTCACCTGGGCCCATGTATTCCCTCCCTCATTGCTGCTACCCTCTATTTTCCCTGACCAGAAATGCCCTAACTCAGCAGGCAGGCGTCCATCAAGCCCATGGCACAGAGCAAATCCTGAAATGGGAGGCACCTTGAATACATAGAGGAACAGCTGCTGGGGAGTTCCTGGGCATCTATACAGGGCCTTCTTGTCAGGGGAGTACAAGAGCATGCACACACACAAGGAAACATAAGTACACACAGGAGGAACACAGGTGCACAAAAAGGACAGGGACAAAAATCATAGAATGCTAGAAGTATTGTTCTTCCCTTTGCCTGGAGTGAAGGATAAAAAAATGGAACGTCTCAGCACTTTACTCTTCTCTTCATTCAACACCCAAAGGTGCTGGAAGAAAGAAAGTCAATAGAGGGATAACATATGCACTTTAGTGGGAGTCCTCAGAGAAAGCTCTCTTTATTTCTTTATTTGTCTGTCAGGACTGGGGTGTGTGTGTGTATTTTAATTGCAAAGATGGTAGAGCCAGGAAAGAACTCAGGTGCAGTATTCTTACCTTGTGACACAAAATGTACCACTCAGAAATATAAATATACAATCTCTCCTCCCTCTCTGTCTGTCTCTTTTTTCTTCTCTCTCATATATGTACGTACACACACACACACACACACACACACACCAGTCCTGTATTATAAACAGACAAATAAAGAAATAAAGAGAGCTTTCTCTGAGGACTCCCACTAAAGTGCATATGTTATCCCCCTATTCACTTTCTTTCTTCCAGCACCTTTGGGTGTTGAATGAAGAGAAGAGTGAAGTGCTGAGACGTTCCATTTTTTTATCCTTCAGCCCTGGCAAAGGGAAGAACAATACTTCAGATATGAGCCTGTGTGTCTTGGTCCAAGAATGGAATGTAGGTATGTGTTCCCTGGGGGGTGGGGGGGGACCAGACTCCGAAGAACAGAGTCATGGGGAAAATAATCAAGATTCTTCCCAGTAATTTGGAGGAAATGAATTAATTAGGGGAGCTGTTGATGAGCTCTTAGTCCTGGTGTCTGACCAGCCTGTGTGATGCTGAGGGAAGTGGGGAAGGGCAGAGAGAAAAGAGTAGCATAATGTTCCTCCAAGTCTCCCACTCCCTCTGAGGAAAATAAGAATTAGGAGACTAGGACATGTAGAATAAGGGACAAAGGAAGGTCACACTTTTTCTCATTATTTTCTTCATTTCTACTCACCCATTTTACATTAAATATTGTGTGGTATAATGGAAAGAGCCAAGCTGAGAATCTTGGCCCCATCTCTAGTTGGCTTTGGACAAGGCCTCTGAAGAAGCAAGGGAGAAAGTTCAGGACAGAAGTTGGGGGGTGGGGTACTTTGAAAGTTAGCCATATCTCTGGTACCCCCACCCACGCTTGTGTTTTTTGTTTGTTTTTTGGGAGGCAGTGGGGGTTAAATGACTTACCAAGGGTCACACAGCTAGTTAAGTGTCTGAGATCACATTTGAACTCAGGTCCTCCTGACTCCAGGGTCAGTGTTTTATCCACTGCTCCACCTAGCTGCCCCTCCTCCCACACACTTGTGAGGCAGCAGAGCAGCACCTGAACTGTTGGACTCAAGGTGTGCGCCCCATCACACATGTTGACAGCAACAGCCAGGAAATCCCAGGCTCTGTGTTCTGGAATGTGGCCACCAGTTGTAAAATGTCTGAGCTCGAAAGAGTATTAGTCATGTCATACATAATCACAAGCTAGCCAGCTAGTAGGGCAGGCCTGAACAAGGTGAGCCTAGGCCGAGGGATTGAGAAGGAGATTGATGAATGGGGCAGATGGAAGAATTCATAAAGTGAAAATGTCCTGACGGAAGCCAAACAGTCATGGCGGGGTCCAAAAAAAAAAAAAACAGAAGGGAATTTAAAGGGGGGGAGGGAATAGTGCTAAGGGCTTGGGATATCCCACCTATTCGTTTCTTATAAACCTACTTTCTTCCTTTCAAATCTTATTTCCTATTGCTCTCCTATAGGTTGCCTCTACAGTCAGATTGATCTGCCTGCTGGCCCTGTCTCCTGCAGTGGTCACTCCCACCCCACCCCCTACTTTGTGCCATTGTTTTGTTTTTTTTTTTTTGCTCTCTCCTTCCTTTGTAGGAAGGTAAATGTTAAAGCACTGGGCCCCTGAGATAAGGAAATATGAGAAGAAATCCAGCCTCAGACACTTGCTAGCTTCATGACTCTGGGCAAGTTAGTTAACTTCTATTTGCCTCATTTTCCTCAACTGTAAAATGGGGAAAATAACAGCATCTATCCTCCCAGGTTAATTGTGAGAATCAAATGAGATAAATCTGTAAAGTGCTTAGCACGGTGCCTGACATATAGTAGGTGCTATATAAATGTTTATTCCCTTCTTCCTCCATTATGCAAACCTTGCATGTCCTTCAAGGCTTAGATCAAATGCTGCCTCCTCCATGAAGCTTTCCCCACAGCCATGCAGTGAAGACCCCTCAATGCTCTTGAGTTCTGTAACACTCAATCTGTAACACTCATCCTTATCATCTTTCTCAATAAACATTAGTCTAACATTTGATATGTATAGGGCGCCAAACATGTATGTATCTAGTCTACCCAGTGACACCATAAACCCCTGAAACATAGGGGCTTCTCATTCTCATTCATCTCCTGCAGTATCAAACATTAGTCTGTGTACATAGTAAGATGCTTAGTAAAGATTTAAGTGAATGAATGAATGAACAAGACCCAAGCTTTGTGTCCATTGCATGTGCAATGATGTGCTCTCTAAGTATTGATTTCACTAGCCTAATACTGATTTACTTATTTTTTAAATGTTACAGTGTTTCTTAGTATTAGAGTAAACTAACAGGGCCATTTGGTCTCTGGCTTGGTAGGGTATCCCAGGGACCAGAAAACCTTGAAAAAAATTAAAAGGTAGCGTGAAGGAATGAGGGATAAATGAGGAAGAGGCCAGAAGGTGAATGCAGTGAGGTGGAATCAGGGTCTCATGACGTCTTGTAAATAGCTACTGGCCCATTGATCAGTGTAACTAACAGCTTCCAGGATGGTGGGAAGACTGAAGATATCTTTCACTTTTTATCCCATGAACCTTTTTTGAGGGGGGAAGGGAAATAAGAACTAAATAGAAGGAAAATCTACATTTGTGAAAGAAAGAAAAATGTAAAGAAGAGAAGAAAAAAACGTGGGCTGGTGAATTTAAGAATTTTTTTTTTATTTGCAAAAGTGTTCTATGGGTTATTTTGTGGAGAAAAGGGAATTTAAAAGGTCTCTGGAGAGGAATGAAAAGAAAAATCCATAAAGGGGAGTATATAAGATTTAGCCAACAGTCCGAAGGTGCTTTAGTGGCAAAGAATGAATCAGATTCTGCCTGATTTTCTCTGAAGTTCATGAACCTTGCAAGAAAAAGGGGGAAATCAAGTCTGACCATGTAAACAAATTGCCAGATTCTTCCCATCTTAAAAAAAGATGAACCAAATACGTTTAATAGGAATGTATGTATAGAGCCTATACCAGATTGCACATCTTCTTGGGGAGGGAGGGGGAGAAAATTTAAAACTCAAAAGCTTATGGAAATGAATGTTGAAAACTAAAAATAAATTTAAAAAAAAGAATATCAAACTCAAAAAAAAAAAAAAAAGATGAACCAAGAAGATTTGCCACACAGGACCAGCACCATTCATCGCCCTGCACACAGAGAACACAGCTGGGTAGTGGTGGTGATGGTGATGATGATCATGGTGATGATAGCACTCTGAATTGTAAACTTTTCCCTTTTTCCCCGGGGTGCTTTTGGATACAATATTACCTCATTTCATTTTCACATTACTATGAGGTAGGGAGGGCAAATATTCTTATTTCCATATATCATTTTAAAAAAGAAAAGAATATGAAGCCCAGAGTAGTTAAATACCTACCCAAAGTCACACACAGTGAAATCAGTGTCTGAACTGGAGCTCAAGCCCAGGTGTCTCCTGACTTCAGCCACGCTTTGCTGTGCATTGGAGAAGATCAAACAGTCACAGACAGAAGACACAGGGTCTGAAGCAGACATGGGCGCATCTTTTTTCACCCTCCAGGGATAAATCTTTCATCATTCTCTCCTCTACCCAAAAAAAGTTAGGCCAATTTCAACTCTCTCCAGCATTTTAGTTAGGCATCTGTTCTGGCTTGTGCTGGCTCTGAAAGAGGAAAGGTAAGTGTTGATGACAACAATGATTAAAAAAAAAACTTTGTAGTTTATTGGCAACTTTTTTTTTTCTCTTCAGTGTTTTTTTTATAGTTCAATTAACAAATCTTTATTGAGTAAGCATCCTGTGCTGGGTAGTGCTGTAAAAGATATGTAAAAGAAGAAGGCAGGGCATCTACCTTTGGAGAGCTTAAAGCTCTAACTTGAGAGACAGAACATGCATCTCTACAGAATGCTATAGAATTGTAGATGAGCACTGGCCTCAGCTTGTTACAGGAAGGGAAGCTATAAGTGTGAACTCACAGGAAGGTTTCATGGAAAGGTGGGATTGAGCTGGGTATAGAAAAATGATTAGAATTTGAATCAACAGAAAGGGTCATGAGTAGAGGTGAGAATAACATGAACCAGGAGTGAAAAGCAAGTTAATTCATGTCAGAAGTGGGACTATATCCTCCTACTCAGTCGATTGTTTACTAGCCTCCAGAGATATAGGCTGGATCACATCAGTTTCTTTCCTACTTAGGACAAATATTTACATTCTCCTAGCAATTCCAGCTGATGTCAACTGAGGACTCCTCCTCTGTTGTCTTTCCTTTGGGAGATGGGAAAAGGTACTTCTCTTGACTTTCCCATCTACCAGACTGCATTCACTAGACTCCAGATCAACGGCATCCCCCTTTCAACTCAAAGTTGGGTGGTTTTAAGAATAATAGGGGCAGCCAGGTGTCAAATTGGATAGAGCTCTGGGTCTGGATTCAAGAAGACCTGAATTCAAGTATGACTTCAGATATACCAGCCACTTAACATCTGTTTGCCTCAGTTTCTTCAACTGCAAAATGGTGATCAATACTAGCACTACCTCACAGGGTATTGTGAAGATTAAATGAGATAATATTTGTAAAAAATTATTAGCCCAGTGCCTTGCACATAGTAGGTACTTAATGAATGCTTATTCTCTTCCCTTCCCCCCTAAAATAAGAGGTTGGACTAGGAAGGGACTTCCAAGGACTATCTTGTCCAACCCTTACTTGAAATACACACCTCATCCATCTGCCTTCTGCTTTGACACCTCCATGAACAAAAACCTCTTCTAACCTGTTCTTTCCATCCCCCTTTCCCAAAGGGAGGAGAAATGAGAGTGATCTCATTCCATTTTTGGAGAGCTCTAATTATTAGAAAGCTTTTCCTTATGTTGAACAGGAATCTGTTTTCCTATAACTTCCACCCTCTGCTACTAGCTCTGCCCTCTGGGGCCAAGGAGAACAAACCTAATCCTTCATCCATATGACAACTCCACAGATACTTGAAGCCATCTATGATCTGAGTCTTCTCTTTTCCAGCCTAAATATCTGCAGTTTCTTTAACTAGTCCTTCTGTGGAGAGGCCTCTAGTCCCCTTACTCTGCTGATCTCAGTTCTGCCTAGGCTCCAGTTTGTCAGTGCCTCTTCCAAAATTAGTTATCCCAGAATGGACAAGATGGTCCAAATGTGATCTGCCCAGGAAAGGAGCATACAGCAGGACAAACAAAACACACAGAAAGGGTGTCTTGCCTCACACCTCCCTGGGAACAGACTTCAGGATTTTCTTCTGGGAAAGATTTACACACGAAAAACTTATATAGAGAGGGAAATAATAGGATGAGGAAAAATGAAGGGGATGCCTAAGGTTCTTTTGAGGTTGACAAAGGATAACTTTGGCTTTTACTTCAGTTGTACTTTGGAGCCATTAGATGAGGAGGGATGTGTGTGACCTCATGTAAACATTTCTGGTGTCAAATTTTATTCAACAAACATTAAATGCCAGCTGTATGCAAGGCTTTGTACTTGGAAGGAAACAAAACAATATTAGGCACCTACTTCGTGCCAGGCACTGGCTAAGCACTTTGCAAATATAATCTTATTTGATCCTTGTAACAGCCTTAAGGGGTGGGTGTTGTTACTATCGAGGAATCTGAGGCAGACAGAGATTAAAATGGCTTGCCTATCCACTTAACCCAACAGCTAGCTAGTAAGTATTGGTTGCTAGATTTGAATTTGGGGCTTCTTGACTCCATGCCTGTCTCTATCTACTATGTCACCTAGCTGCTAGTTGGTACTAAGAATACAGAAATGCAACATAAAACAATAAAAACAAATAAAATCCGTAATAAATGCAAACATTAGAACCAAAACAAAACACAAATTTTCAGCACATTCACAATCAGGAGAGGCCACCTGTAGGAGCTGGCATGTGAGCTGAACATTGAAGAAACACAAAAATTTCAAAAGCTGGAGACACAGAGGGATTGTCTTCTAGGTATGGAGCATGACCCAGAATGCAAGACTGGTCCAAAACAAGTTTGAAGAACAACCAGCATCCACTTAGACTGGAACAGAGAGGGTGTAAAAAGGAGCAGCATGAAATAAGACCAGAAAGTTATGAAGGAAGCAGACTGTGAAGAGCCGTAATAGCCAGATCAAAGAGTTTGTATTTAATTTTTAGGCAACAGCAAGTCACCAAAAGTTATTTTTGTTTGAATTAGGAAAATGGCACAATCAGACCTGTGAGTTAAGAAACTTACTTTCGTAGCTCTGTAGAGATTGGGTCAGAGAGGGAAGAGTCTGAAGGCAGGGAGTCTTAGAGACAATTGCATTAGTCTGAGTGAATGGTGTTGAGAACCTGAACTAGGGTGGTAGAAGTCTGAGTGAAGATCAGAGGACACATGAGAGAGAGAGAGACAGAGAGAGAGAGAGAGAGAAACTCAGTAAGACTTGGCAAATAATTTGACATCAGGGCTGAGGGCTAGGGGACAATGAAAGATGATTCGGGATTCTAAAACTGAATAGCTGGAAAGAATGGTGGTGCCATTGGCAGAAATAGAGAAGCCAAGAGGATGAGGGAGACATGGGGAAGAAGAAAATGAGTTGAGTTTGAGATCCCTGTTGAAATGCCCGAACAGGTAGCTGAAAGTCTGAGACTGGATCTCAGGGGTGAGATTGGGACTAGAGATATAGCGATGGTCATCATGTCTGCTTAAAGATGTTAATTGAACCCATGAGAAAACATCACAAAAGGAAAGAGAGGAGAGAAAGAAGAGAAAGCCTAGGACAGATACTCACCCTGGGGATGCAAGAACCACCAGATAAGTCAGAAAAGAACCTGGGAACAGTGTCACAAAAGCCAAGGGAGGATGTGAACATTATAACAATAACAAAATAATCCACATTTATGGAATGAACAGTTTATTCTCCTCCTAACTACCCCATGAAATAGGTATTATTATCCCCATTTTATATATGAGAAGATTAAAGTTTAGGAAAAAAAAGTAATTTTGGCTATGGTCATGCAGCCAGAAAGTGGTAGAGCAAAACTCCAAGTCCAGTCTTCTCATCCCAAGTCCAGGGCTCTTTCTACTATGTGACCATATTCCAGATAAGAAGGTTTGTCTTCTAACAGAGATTCCCTAGATTGCCCAGGAAATTTCTCACTCAGCTGCCCCAACTGTTCAGGCTTTGTTGCTTAATTTTTTTTCTTAATTTTATTTCGTATTATGAATTTAAATATCATCCACAAAAACAAACTTCTCTATGTAAAAAGAACAAGAAAGAAGATTTTATAAGAAACTGAACTTCTGTTATATAGTTTGGTTTTGTCATTAGTAATATAGATAGTAAAAGATGACTCAAGGTTCTGAAATGGGGTAACTGGGAAGAATGGTGGTACCATTGGCAGAAATAGAGAAGCCAAGAGGATGAGATAGGTATAGGGAAGAAGAGAATGAGTTAAGTTTGAGGTCCAAGTAGTAGCAATTAATAATAATAATAATAATAATCACAATTAGCATTTATGTAGCATCTATTAAGTGCCAGACATTGTGCTGAACACTTTACAAATATTATCTCATTTGATCCTCACAACCTGGTAAGTAGGTGCTATTTTTAATCCCCATTTAACAGATGAGGAAACTGAGGCAGACAGAGGTGATGTAACTGCATAGGGTCTAACAACTAGGAAATGTTTGTGGCCAATTTTGAACTCAGATCTTCCTGACTCCAAGCCCAGTGCCACTTAGCTATCCCATGAATATACATAGATACATGTATATTTATGTATATATGTATGTATGTGTGTCTGTCTGTCTTTCTGTGTCTATGTATGTATGTATATATAATACATATGACATGCACATATATAATATCTAACGAAAGTAGTAGCAAAATTGTTCTATTTGTGTCCCCTTCTGTACTTCTGTTTTCTTTGGGGGATTTTAAAAAATGTTTTATTAATGTTCTTTTTTTGCACACATACTATTACCCACTGATCTACCAGTACTATACCCCAAATAGAAGCCTTTCCTTGTCACAGGAACACATGATCTGTTGTTTAACTTCTCTGGGGCCTCAGTCTACTCTCTGCACAATGGAACTCTTTCTGCATGTTGGCTGCCTCCCTCTAGGGAATGCTGGGAAAATTAACAAGTTCATGTAGGACTTATGCAGAGAGAAAGCAGCTAAGTTATTAAGTACTATAATAGGGCAAAACAGAGTATGTGGGGTGATTAATTCTTTCCTAGACTCACTTGGACTTGACCTGGATCCAAAAAGGTGACTTGAGAAATGGTGGAGAAAGCCCCATCCCTAACCCCCAAATTCCTTCTACAGAAATGCCTAGACACAAACACCCACCCACTTTCAAGTCCCTATAGAGTATTTTCATAGGACCAAAGAAAGGAAAAAAAGCTGGGGGGGGTGGGGAAGGGAATATGGGGAGCAGGGACTAACCAATGGCAAGATGGGAAGTGTAGCCGGCAAGTCAGGGAAAGGGAGCTCCCCACTGGGCTCCCCAGGGGTGCTTTTGGACGGAGAATGGAGTTCTGTGAATGGAGATTCAAAGAGCCAGCCCTTCCAGACTGGACAAAACCTGGCTAAAGAGATTATTAGTGGCTGTGATTGTGTATGGGGCTGGTTATTTTACATGATGCTTCTGATGTCTGTTTCTATTCCAGAGATGGAGCTAAAAAGCCCAGCTTTGTTTTTTGGTAGATGGGAGGTGGTAAGGCAAGATTAGAGGAAGAAGAGAGGAGAGAAAGGGGGTGATGCAAAGGCAGAAGATGAGCCAAACGCACTTGAGTTATAGTCATCTCTGTTTTGTATATGTTAGTCTCCCATCTGGATTGTGTGAGCTCTGTGAGGGCAAGGGCCTCATCTTCAAACTGATTCAATTCAAAAGGCATTTATTAAGTACCAACTATATACAAGGTACTTTATTAGGCACTAGCCATACAAAGACAAAAAACAAGATGGCTCTTGCCCTCAACTTTACATTCTGTTGTTATTGTTATTGTTGTTGTTGTTGTTGTGTCAGTCAATCAATCGTGTTCAACTGTTCTTTTCGCTGTGGACTGTAGCACGCTAATACTATCCTTGGGGTTTTCTTGGCAAAAATACTGGAATGGTTTGCCATTTCCTTCTCCCGTGGATTAAGGCAGACAGAGGTTAAGTGACTTGCATCTAATACATGTCTGGGGTCACATTTGAACTTAGGTCTTCCTGACTCCAGGCCCAGCACTCTATCCACTGAGCCACCTAGCTGCCCACTTAACATTCTACTAGCGAGATACAATAAGTTCACAAATACATATAACCCAAGGAACGCTGAGGAGAGAGAGAACAGTAACAACTGGGAGAATCTGGGAAAACTTCACAGAGGAGGTGCATGTGAATGAGCTTTGAAGGAAGGCAAGGATTCTGAGAGTTAAAGATGAGGAGTAAGGGTATGAGGAAGCAGCTGGTGTGAATACCCAGAGGCCAGAACAAAGTGGCCTGATCAGGGAGCAGGGAGCAGGGACCGGAATGCATTGTTTGTGCAGGAGAGTGTGAAACTGTGCAAGAAAGGCAGTTGGGAGCCAGATGGTGGAGGACCTTCCATCTCAGGCTGAGTTTGTATCTTATCCTATAGGCTAATGTGCAATTTTAGAGCCATTGAAAGCTGCTTAGCAAGGTAGCACTGCGTTCAGCCCGGGCTCCTGCAGATTATGTTATCAGCTGTGCAGAGGATGGATTAGGGGAGAGTCTGTGGAAGCAGGAAGACCAGTGCTTCTTATGAATCCCTCACAGTTGGTACGGGCACAGTTGAGAGCACAGTAGGTGCTTAGTGAATCCTTACTGATTTGCCTGACAGCTTGTGACGACTGAATGCCTCTGGTGTTCACAACGGTCTAGGCAGAGCTGGTTGTGGAGTCCAGAACTACTCTCACTTGCAGACTGGACCATGTAAACAGGGAGGGACAGCTGAGAGTGCTGGCAACAGTTGGATTGAATTGTTTCTGAGCCAACCTTACCCGTCCCTACCACACACACTGCGAAACAATAGAAGGGGGGGTGGCAAGAATACCAGGATAGTTGAGTAACATCATAGGAACATAGCACTGGATTCTGAATATGAAGACATGAATTGTTAGTCCTAGGTATGTCACTGACTTGCCATATAGCTGTGTAACAAATTGCTTAACCACTCTGTCACATATGTGATATAATTATAATAGGACATAATATTTATAGAGTTCTTTGAAGTTTACAAAGCACTTTACATATGATTTGACATATCATTTGATTTTGCAGTATCTCCAAGCAAGGATAACAATCCCTGATCTTTTTACCTGCAGGGGCGTTATGAGGATTAAATTAATGTAATGCAATAGATAGAGCGCTGGGCCTGGAGTCAGGAAGACCTGAGTTCAAATCTGACCTCAGACACTTATTAGCTGGGTGACCCTGGGCAAGAAACTCATCTGTAAAATGAGCTGGAGAGGGAAATGGCAAACCACTCCGGTGTCTTTGCCAAGAAAACCCCAAATGGGATCATGAAGAGTCAGACACGAGTGAAACAACTGTGTAACAACAACAAACAACACAAAACTGATATGACTGGGGCACAAAAGTGACACAATTATAAAGTATTATTGTTTCTTTTTAATCATAGTCTAATACGTGTGAATAACAATGGTCAGATCTCAAATATTCTCAGAGTTGGAAGGAATCTTACAGATCAGCTAATCTGGCTGTGATCTGACCAGGAGGTGATCACAGCAGGACAAACAAAACACTCGAGATAGGAGTCTTACTTCCCACCTCCCTGGGAGCAAACTTCAGGGTCTTTTTGTTCAAGGAAAGATTTATAAAAAAAAAAAAAATTATAGAAAGAGGAATAATAGGATGAGGGGCTCCCTCATTTTAGTGATGAGGAAACTTGAGTCCAAAGAGTTGACTTATCCAGGGGCACGGAGTAAATTAATAGAAGAAGGCAGAAACTGGCCAGGACCAGAACCCAGGTCTCCTGACCACAGAGCCACTGTTTTTCCTCCTACGCCAAGGACGCTGAATACAGTCGTCACAGTCACAGGGAATTAACATTTATGAAGTGCCTACTCAATGCCAAGCACTGTGTTAAGCATAGGATAGAAAACAATGAATGCAAGAACATTGTAAAGCACTATCTAAACTTAAGGTATTCTTATTGTGATTATCATTACTTGAATGTTTCTAAAGCATTCATCAGTTCTAGCTATTTTTGTTTGTTTCTATCTTCTCAGAATGTCATGCTTGGACATTGGTAGTCTTGTATAAATAAATAGTTAAACACTGGCACCCGGCAGGACTTCCCTCCCATTGTGGTGAGCAACTATTTAAAGTACTGATTAACCATCCATCTCTGCCTGAGATCTGCAAATATGTTAACATGGAAAAAAACAGTTTTGTTTTTTTTCCTCTGGGAAAGGAGAGAGGACAGGGCTGCAGAATCTGCCTCTGTACAATGCTCCCTCAGGCTGCACCGACCCAGACAGTACAGGGAATCACCTCATATCACAGGCAGCAAATGTATGTGTTTCATGTCTCTCCAGGATTGCCAGTAACAAGGAAAGGCTGTCTAATTTACCTCCCCCTCCCTCACATCACAGCAAGCATTCAGGGAGAGGGGCTGCCTTTTACATGATTAGTGTCGGCAACTTTTCATTAATTTTTCCAGCTGACGGGGCTTTGACGCTAATGCTAGCATGTAATCCCCAGCTAGCGTCTTCAAGAGACGTGGATTGTTTGGGTGGCCCCTGCTGTTGTTGTAGAGTCTTACACAGGGGCCTTCCCTCTTCCCCCAGCCCCTCAGGAGACTGCGAACTTCGTTGTTCCAGCTGTCCTCCTTGTTCTCTGAGCACCTAAGCACCAGCCCTCTTACTTTACCACCTCCAGCAGGCCTCCTCCCTTCTCAAACTCCTCTCCACTGTAATTTTGATATCCCTTTTCTATCCTTTCCTGCCTTTGAATATTCTGTTTAGACTTCCATCAGTGGAGAAATCTAGGGAAAGGCTGGTCTGAATGAGTGATGGGACTAATTTACAGATCACTCTCAGAATTAGAAAATGCTATTTATCTTCAAAAAAATTTCTTAATTTAGGATCATGGGATTTTAGTTTCAGAAAGGACCTTAGAGCAAATCTAATGCAAGCCCCTTGTTTTACAGGTGAGGAAACTGAGACCTAGAGAGGAAAAATGACTTCCTAGGTCATTCCAACCAAGATCTTGGCATTGTGATAGAGTAAAAAAAGGAATCTTACTGGACTGGAAGAGCTCTGGGTTCAAGTTTGAGCTGTATAGCTCACAGGTTGCATGGCCACAATAGGGTCAGTTAACTTTTCTAGGATCCAGTTTCCCCATAGGTAAAGCGGAAATCACAAAATTTGTCACGCTTATCTAAGAGAGCAAGTCGGAGCATCATATGAGAACAGATGTGAAACCACTTTGAAAAATGGAACAGGTTGCAGTGAGATAAGAGACTACTGGGTGACTTAGTTGTATTGTTCCCTTTTTTGTCTTTCCTTTTCTGTTACTCCCTAACTCAGGTAGAGGCTGAGGTTCTGTTTGCCCAAGTATGTCACCTGTCCAAGAGAAATCATTTTTAGCTTCCTTTGCTCTCCCCACGGTGCCATGCTTCAGTGAAGCTTCCCACTCCACATATACCTAGGGAAGCAGCAGGTCTCCATGGGCAGCTGGGGTTATGTTTATTCAGGAGGCAGCTGGGGGCTTGCCTGGCTGGCCACATGCCTGCCCCCTGCTGCCTTGCTGTTCCTGTGCTGGGGAATAGGAGCTGCCAGGGCAGGCCTGATGGAGGCCTTCTGTTTTCATGCCAGAGGCTCTGTCCTTCATGAAACAAGCTAGCCAAATATTTTGGGAGACTGTCGCCAGGACGGACTGACATCTCAGTAAAACATTGGATAAGAATGTTCATTTCAGGTCATGGGCCTTCATTCTTTTTTTTTTTTCTTTTTTTAATAAGACTGGGTCTTCCCATCTCAACCAGGCCAGAAGTGCAGGAACTATTCACAGCCAGATCCCACTACTGACTGGCATGGAAGCTTTGACCTGCTCTGTTTCCCACCTTAGCTTGGGACATTTTGCCTCTTTGCCCAGACCCTGCTCCCAGCGGGCTCACCCAGTGGGTGTCAGACTTAGTGCAAACACCCAGCTGTCATAGCCTGCTGCAGCCCAGAACTCCTGAGCTTATGAGCTCCAGCCTCAGCCTCCCTGGTAGTAGGAATTACAAGGGTGCACCATCACACTTGATGCTGTGTCTCATTCTGAAAGCTAGCATTGGTTAAAAAAAAAAAAAAAGGATGAGACTGAGTTCTTCACTGAGTAGCCTTTTTTTCTGTAGAATGGCACTCTTGGCTTCATTCATGTTATAATTCCAGTGTCCCAGGCAAGATAATACCCATTCATCCATTCCTTTTAATTCAATTCAACAACAATTTCCCAGACTTTTTATCTTAAGCACCTATAGAGCTCAGTGGGGCAGCTAGGTGGTACAGTGGATAGAGTGCCAGGCCTAGAGTCAGGAAGACTCTGGCCTTAGACACTTACTAGCTGGGTGACCCTGGGAGAGTCACTTAACCTTGTTTGCCTCATTCTCTTCATCTGTAAAATGAGCTGGAGAAGAAAATGGCAAACCACTCCAGTATCCTTGCCAAGAAAACCCCAGATGGGGTCACAGAGAGTTGGACATGACTGAATAACAACATAGAGCTGAATGCTAGGTTCTGGGATAAAGTCCCTGTCTTTATGAAGTTTACCCTCTAGTAGGGTCTGTGAACATAGAAAATAACAATAACACATAAGAGATGCATTAGAGAGATGCAGAGTGCTATGGAATGTCCAGAGGGGTAGGAAGGTCAGTACTGAATGGCGGACCAGAGGAAGGAGTCCCAGAAAAGGTGGAATTGGACAGGATAGGTAGAAATTCAAGAGCATGTACAATAGCATGAGAAAAATGAAGAGGCAGGGAAGCATGTGGTAAATGTGTATGGGAAGGTAGCAAGTCAGTTTTGGCTAGAATGTAGAATAAATGGAGGGGAGTAATATAAGATAAGGTACCACAATTTATAAAGCATCTGATATACATTATAGACATCTGTTTTATGTAATGAGAGAGGCAAACCATGCACCCCTGCGGTTGTGTGAGGTTTACTCAGTTCAGCTCAACCAGCCTCTCTCTAATACCTCATGTATGCTAGAGAGTTCATCCCTGTGTTCATCCGTTTGCTAGAATGACCAGGTTATTTAGGAGAAGAAGATGCGGTCCCTGCCTAAAATCTAGGCTACTAGACAGAATTTATGCCCTTGAAGCAATAATTCATGCCTGAAATAATAATTCAAGGAAGCACATGATTAAATGTCAAAATGAGAGACGCAAACAATAAGTTCTATAGAAAAGAAGAGTTTTATAGAGGGGAAAGGTCAACTTGAGCCAGAGTAATCAGGGAAAGCTTCAACAAAGGAGTGGGCCTTGAGCTGAACCTTGAAGGATAGGTAGCATTTGGATAGACTGAGAAGACCACAGTTTGCCTCGTCTGACAGAGGTCTTTGGTGGAAAAGAGCATTGAATAAATAAGATTTCCAACCTCAGGCAAGTTACTTGACCTCCCTGGACCTCTGTTAACTTATCTGAGGCAAAACAAGAAGGCTTGACTAGATTCCACCTCTACCATTCTATCACTGGCTTTATTACAATTGTGCATTCTCTTTTTATATATATCCTTCCCTTTGGGCAGCAGGACTTTGGAGACTGCAAAATGATCTAACTCACTTTCTCCAAAAAGCATACTGTTGCACAGTAACTTTTTCCTACTGACTTTATGTCCCCTTACAACTCTTAAATGAAAGGGCTTCTGTGAGCATTGCCCTAAGCCTAGTATTTGCCCATCAGAGAAGGGAAACCGGGCAGATCCTCAAACTGTAAAGATGTTTGTCTATCTATCTCTTTCCAGGGCCTCCAAGTAAGGTTGCATTACTCATTCAAAAGCTCCCAGCTTTCCTGGGCCCTTGTGAGGAGTGAAAGGGTTCTGTCTTATCTTGTAGCAAGGTGTAGTTTCTAAGACATGACATTGCTTTAGAATCCTTTTCACTAGAAAGAAAAGGATATTGGCCCTGATATGAACCCCAAGCCACAGGGTATTGTGTGAGCCTGTTGGGAAGACAAGAAAGGGATCCACAGTCCATGGCAAGGCCAGGGAGGGGTTGAATCCCAGGAGGGATCTCAGGGCCTGCTGATGTGGAAGGACGGTGTTTCAGAAAGGAAGAGTTGGACAGCTGTGTTTGTGTGTATGTCTGTCTTTCTTGTGCAACATCCCTTAAGAGCGTATGAGCAGTAGATCCAGGAAAAGGAAGGCAGTAAAGTAATGGCTCACATTTCTGTGGTGCTTTAAGGATTACAGATTACCATTCTCAAAACGACTCTGTGAATTAGTGCAAATATTATGATGCCCATTTTACAGACTGGGAAACTGAAGGTCAGAGAGGTCAAATTATTTTCCCGAAACTACATAGATTTTAAGTACCAGAGCTGGGACTCAAACCCAGGTTTCCTGATTCAAAGTCCAAATCCTTTTTTATTACGCCATGCTACCTAGTGGAAGGAGTGAGGAACAAGGAATTGGAAGGCCTGGGTTCTAATCCTGGCTCTGACCCTATTCGTTGTATATTCTTGGGTGAGTTACTTGATTCCTCAGTGTCTGTATTTCCCTGTCAAATGAAGGTAACCTTCCCTGCTCCACCTACCTTAGAGGACTATTGGACACTTGGATGACGTGTTTTTGAAAGTGCTTTGAAATAAAGCCTACAGGATGTCTGTGATATTCCTAAAAGCAAATGTTGCCTCTCCTGCCTTCTCTGTGGGCCTGCAGGCTTCTCTCCATATCCCCAAGAGCCAATGAACATGCCCAGGAATTACCCCCGTGGCAAGGGCACCATTGGGCAAAACCAGTCATCCACATGCTCTGATCCTACCACAGCCAGCGGATGCTGGATCATCTGCCAGCTTCAAAACTTTATCCAAGGTTAAGACCTGCCCTGGACTGTACTTCTCCACTCAGGCCACCCTGGAGAACTATAGGATACCTAAAGAACAGGATTTCTGGTCACTTTACTTTCCCTATCCTCACAACTTCTGAGATGTTGGGCACAGCTGGGAGAGGAGCAGTGCAGACTAAAAGTCCTAATGTATAGACCCTGGACCAGGTGGGGCTCCCTGGGTTTTATTCTGAGCTGGAGAAGAGGAGTGTCTTGGGTGGGGTCCCAGAAGCTTCCTGAGACCGTCTAGCATGATACTGAGTAATGGGACAACAGCATCTACTCAGGAATGTCTAGGTGGAAGTTGTGGGTGGAGTCATTGTGAACCCCAGCCCAGGCTCACACTCATCCGAACTTCACCGTGGTCCAAAATTACCTGTTCCAAATCTTAAGACAGGACCTTCATTGTAAAACATGCAGCTTGACTTATAAAATTAGTGCATTCTTTCCCTGGTGAGAAGAATTCTCTGATATTAAAATGTGTGTATTTATAAAAATTCACATTAAGAAGTCTATCCCTTTGTGCACTCTGCATGCTGCCTATCTCTATGCCTAATCTAAGCCCAATTCTGTCATTCTTCTCACTGATTGTCATACAGTGAAAATAGTACTAAATCCTGGAGTCAAAGGTACTCATGTTTAAATCCTATCTCTGGCACTTACCACCAGTATGACCTTGGACAAGTAACTTCACTTCCCTTGGCTTCAGTTTCTTCATCTGTAAAATGAGACATCCCTTCTTGCTCTACATCTATGAACCTTTGATTCATACCCTTCCCCCAATCAAGACCCCTGTTTATCAGTAGTAAACCTTAAACTGGATGTTTTGAAGAAATCCATCTTTAAGCAAGTTTATTCTAAGATGTGGATGGCTGGAAACCCTTCCCAAGGTTTTTAGTTGGTAGAATTTCAGAAACAGAAAAGACTGAGTAATGAAAAAAGAGGGGACCTTATTACAACCCTCACAATCGTACCAAAGAGGTGACCATCTACTCCGCCTACTTATAAGGCCAGCCCTGTGGAGTACAGGACTGGGTTTGTATAATCGGTAAGTAGTACAAGGGTATGGTTAGGGCTTAAAATCATAGAAAATCAGAGCTCTGAGAGATCTTTTTATATTTTATTTATTTTTAACTGATGAAATAAACATTTCCGTAACAGAAGAATAATAAAAAGATGATTGCATGTGAAACTGCAAATCTATTATGTACAACTTGCTATTCCTTTTAAACATATAACAAATTAATCATGTAAATTTTTTCTCTCCCCTCCCATAAAAAATCTTAAGAATATCTAGTCCAACCTTCTCCTTTTACTGATTAAACTGATTAAACTAAAGAGCTTGGGTTGTGCCCATGGCCATACTGCAACATAAAGCAAAGCTAGAAATACTGACTTCTGGTTTAGACAGGTTCCTAGTCTGCCTCGTTATTTCTTTTGATTGTAGAAAACCTGAGCTTCAAATGCAAATCCTTCTGAAAGGCTATGAGTAGGGCAGCTAGGTGGCACAGTGGATAGAGCACCAGCCCTGGATTCCGGAGGACCTGAGTTCAAATCCGGCCTCAGCCACATAACATTTAATAGCTGTGTGACCCTGGGCAAATCACTTAACCCCATTGTCTAACCAAAAAAAAAAAAAAAAGAAAGAAAAGCTATTAGTAAACCTGTTATCCTTGGTTAGTACTATGATATGAATTGATTTATCAGTTTTTCTCTGAACAGCTAAGATAAGGTTCCAGAGCAGGGGTGGGGAACCTGTGGCCTTCTAGGTCCTTGGGTTCGACCTTCTGACTGAGTCCAAGTTTTACAGAACAAATCCTTTCATTAAGGGGATTTGTTTTGTGAAATTTGGATTCAGTCAAAGAGCCCCACTTAAGGACCTAGAGGGCCATATGTGGCCTGAACGCCACAGGTTCCCTCACCCCAGTCCAAAGAGAATGGGATTTTTTTTCAATTCAGTGTAATTTATTAATATACTATTCTAGATACTAGAAATACCAAGACAAAAATAGCCCAACTTGAAGGAGCTTATATTCTGCTGGATGAATACAGTGTGTATACAAATAAATCTAACACAAGCTAGATTGAGGCAGAGATGGGCAGAGGAGGAGGGTAATGGTATGGTTATTTCTTCTTCATGGAGGAAGTGAGACTGAAACTGAGAATCTTGAAGATTCTGAAAGGTAGAAATGAGGGAGAGGGCATCTTTGATAGGAGGTGAAGGGTTGGGGGAAGATAACTTGAGAGTATGGTAGTTTCCAGGAAGAAAAGGGCAGGTAGGTCTGGGTAATAAATAGCATGAAAGAATTGGGCACCAGACTGGGAGATTGGAGGGGGGGTTGGCAGTCAAAGAGAAACTTTGTCAACTCTACAGTTTCACAGAGAAGTTAGCCCTGCCGGTATATGAGACAAGGTAACTACCTGGAAGCATTAGAAAATTATAGGGAATGGGGGAGGGGGGGAGTTTATCTTCTGAGAAAATCATACCTTCAGCGGATTCAAAACTCTTACTGGGTAATTTGCAGTCTGTTTGTGTTTTCAAAAGTATATTTTTGTAAAATATAAGAGTCAAATGAAAATGTCCCCTAATGATTCAGATCTGCCACTTTTCCCCTCACATTCCTTGCAGGAGGAGCCATCAGACACCAGTAATTCTAATCTCTTGCCTAGTGTCTAATGGCGACAAGCCAAGAAGGGTTTTAAGGAATAAATCAGAGCTCTTAGAGCAGTGACTTCCAGTTTTGCCTAATCTGTGCAAATTGATGGCTTAAAGCCCTGAGCACTGCAAGCCCACTGGGGCATTCTCCTGGCACATCTTTCAGGCTCTGTAATTCCCTTTCCCTGCCCGCCTACAAAGTCTGGCCCTTCTGGGCACTGAGAACAGTCCTCTGAATTGAGTCCTAGGATCTTTACCTCACATTTATCCATGTGACAGACTTTCTTTTTTAATCTTTTCATAAATTTAAATGTCCAAACTCAGGTTAAAGTGCATACAACACCGGCTTAGATACACTTTCACATGAAATGTGTGTGTGTGTGTGTGTGTATACCTACACATACATACATATATGTACACATACATACATATATATATTTTACATAGGGTTCCCAATGCACAGGTCTGGTTATTGTCCAGTATTGACTATGTGGTCATTTAAATGCATTCTGTATATGTGATATATTATGCCACAGTCTTCATATAGTAGTATATGATTAGAATATCTTTGTATATCACATATATACATATACATGTACATGAGAATAGATATATTGAAGAGCTGTATTACAACAAAGGGAAGAGGACTGGTCACATGTTAAAAATAAAACAATAAATGGACAGCCCAAGTGCTGTGTTGATGCCATCTATAATATTACAAGGAATTGGGAGTGGAGATGGGTAGCCTTCCAGTGTGTTGTAGAGCTACATTGGGTGATTCATGGATCAAGTGAGAAAATAGAGAGAGATTTCATTTTGTATCACTAAAGGTAAGTATAGCTTCATTTTTGTATACTTTACCAGAAAGTGCCTCTGAAAGGATAGTTTCTTTTATTTTTTTAATTTAATTTTTTTTGTTACATTTTAAGTTCTGAACTGTCTCCCTCCCTCCCCACCCCACCCCACACTAGAGAAGGCCACCATTTCATACAGATGTATGTGTGTGTTCTCGTGTGTGTATGTGTGTATATATGTATATCTATACATATATATGTGTAAAATACATAACCATACTATGCATACTTATATTTATCAGTTCTTTCTTTGGAGGTGGATAGCATCTTCCTTCATAGGATCTTTGTAGCTGATTTGAGTATTTATAGTACTCAAAATAACTTAGTCATTCACAGTTATTCTTCAGACAATATTGCTATTATGTATACAGCATTCTCTTGGTTCTGCTCATTTCATTCTTCATTATTTCATGCAAGTCTTTCCATGTTTTTTCTAAAATCAACCTATTCATCATTTCTTCCAGCACAATAGTATTCCATCACAATCATATATCACAACTTGTTTAGCCATTTCCCCAGTAGATGGGCAGCCCCTCAATTTCTAGTTTTTTGCCACCACAAAGAAAGCTGCTATAAATATTTTAGAACATATGCGTTATTTTCCTTTTTCCCTGATCACCTTGGGGAAAAGACCTAATAGGTATTGCTAGGTTGAAGGCTATACACAGTTTTATAACTCTTTGGATATAATGATAGTTTACTTTAAATAAAGCAAATAAGGAAAAATCTGGTTTTATTTAATAGATTTCCCAACTTGCAGAAGAAAGTTCTGGTCTTTAGGTCAGAAGGCCTGGGTTCTAATCTTGACTTAACCCTGGGCAAATCCCTTTACTTCTCTGGGCTTCATTTCTTCATTCAATGAGGTGGATGGACTTATATGATCTTTAAAGTCCTTTCTAGCTCAAACCTGTATTCTCTGGTTCTAGTGTTCAAGGTCATCTGGTCTAGTCTCCTCATTTTATAGACTAAGAAACTAAAATTCGGAGAGGTTAAGTGACTTGCCCATGGTCACATAGCTAAGAAAGTTGAAGCTGGGACTCGAATCCAGGTCTTCTGACTCCAAATACAGTATTGCATCCATTGCCCCACACTGCCTATTCCTCCTTATTTTATAGACAAGGAAGTGAAGACCCACAAAGTAAAGCAATTTGCCCAAGTTTACACAGATAGTATAACAAATTTATAATAAATAAATGAGATAACAACATTGAAAGATGAAAGGATTTTTTTCTTTACAGAAGAACTTGTTACAAGAACTCATTATGTGTTTAAGGGGAAAGTTGAAAGGAAGACTCCATAATGGGAAACGAGGGTAAAGTCAACAAGACAAGTCCAAAAACATTTATTAAGTGCTTACTCTATACCAGGCACTGTGCAAAGGATCAAGAAAAAAAATAGAGACCACCAGAGATCTTGTTACGGCTGTAGTTTGGAGTGTTACAACAAGGGGAGCATTGGCGACTGCCTTGGAAATCCAAAGCTCTAGGTTCTAGACACCGATTTGCTCTGTGACCTTGGGCAAGTCATATGACCTTTCTAGGTTCAAATTTCCCATCTTTAAAACAAAAGGAGTGAACTAAATCCCCAAGGTTCCTTCCCCTCCTTTCTGATAAACTCCAGATTATGCTACTGAGAAGGAAAATGTGAAATCTAAGATATATTCAGTATTTCTGGACTGGCCCAATCCTGAGTACAGGCAGAATAAGTGGCTGCCTATTTTGTAAAATATGAAAGGTGCCCAAACAAGCCTCCCCAATCAAAAATATGGTACTGACCTGCCTGACGCAGGACCTGGAATTCTACTACTTAAAAGGTTAAGTCCTCCCTTGAAAAATATATTAGCCCCAGATGGAATTACATATTAGCAGGGATTAATTTATTTTATTACCTTATTAGCATCCATTGTCAGGAAGCTGGCAGTGTAGTTCTGAGTATATGGGACACAGAAAGTTTTAAAGAAAGAGGAAATTAGAGAAGATTATGGAACATGTGAGACTGAAAAAAGGACCCTAATAATAATAGTAGCTAGCATTTATATAGATTTTAAATTCAGCTCTTATAAAGTGCTTTATATTTGTTAACTCATTTGATCCTCACAACAACCCTGTGAAGAGGTGCTATCATTATCCCCATCTTACCGATGAGGAAACTGAGGCACAGAGAGATTGACTTGCCCAGGATCACCCAGCTAGGGAGTGTCTGAGACAGAATTAAAACTCAGGTCTTGTGATTCCAGTTGAATACCAAAAAGAGGTTACCAGATGACTGAGAGGAAGGGGAAAGATAGGCAGGCTTCTGAATGAAGAATAGAAAATAGTTATAATGACAGTCACAGGCTAGAGGACTAGGATTTAGGATACAGCATGTGGCTCTGACCTAACCATGAAATTTAAAGTAACAAAAGAATAAATTTAGCATAGGGCCAGAAAAGTAGGATTTCCAATATACTTGGAGTCTGTTATCAAGGCTATTTCAAAATTCCAACTACCATGTGTTGTTTAGTTTAGGCAAAAAGCCAACATATTCTTGCATGGCGGGTGGGGGAGAGCCCCGTTGCCCAACGTGTGGGAAGGTAAGTCTCAACACACTTACTAGCCAAAGATAGCAATTAGCAGAGAAGGCCTTGGAGCCTGTTGAGGGGGTGGGTTTATTCCCAATATCAGTTTGGAGCTCAGAGCTCCTACCCCTTGAGGCAGCCATTACTCAATTTTGCTGGAAAGCAAGTGCCCTAAGGTAGTTGCTTTGAAGCAATGAAGGTTTTATGAATCTTTCCGTTTTTTCACACAGCTCTCTGCTTCCTGTAAATAGCAGGTGGACATAAAGTGTTGCTGAGGTGGAGAAGCTTGGTTCCGGAGAGATTGTCAGTCCCCAATCCTATAGTGAATTGGCTCCCAGATAACTTGGAGCGCCTCTTAACTGAGATGTGGTACTTTGTTGTTGTTGTTATTACCTTTTTAAAAAAATCTGTGTCATTTTAACCCACTGAGTATAAATCTTAATGGGAGGCAGAGCTCTTCCTTTCCCAGGAAGCCTTCAGCCTCCTTGTGCCTGATGTTTCTCTTAGAGCAAACAAAACTGCCCCAAAAGAGCTACCCAATACAGGAGGGCCCATTTTTGGTTGGAATTTGTCTCCACCCTTGCCAAAACAGGGACACTGAGTCACAGAGCAGCATTGTTTTCCATATATAAGCAAATTTCCTTAATGTCTGGCTTAATAAAAGACAGCTAGATTCTGATATCTGCTTTTGTATTCGATCTATTATAATATGTTGTTTTGGTTGAAATATATGAAAAAAATGAAGCCTCACGCTTATAGCACTTTAGGATTATTATGAATATAGTTTTAACTTCACAGACCCCCTAAAAGAGTCTCAGGGACCCATGGGGCTCTGCAGACCACACTTTGAAACCACTCATCTCAACCATACTGGACTCCAAATGCATTAGTTCAAAAAAGAGAAAATTCAGCATGGATAGAAATGGTAAAGGAAGGCTTCATGGACAAAGCAAAACTTGAGCTCAGCCTTGATGTATATAGAATAGATAGGGAGGGAAAAAAGAGAGAAGAAACAAGGCAGGTGAGTTGGCTGACATGTGGGCTATTTTGCTAATAATAACACCTACCTCCCAAGGTTATTGTTTGTTTTTTGTTTTTAGGCAATTGGGGTTAAGTGACTTGCCCAGGGTCACACAGCTAGTAAGTGTCAAGTGTTTGGTCTGAGTCCAGATTTGAACTCAGGTTGTCCTGACTTCAGGGCTGGTGCTCTATCCACTGCGCCACCTAGCTGCCCCATCCAAGGTTATTGTGATAATCAAATGAGATACTTTTTGTAAAGCACTTAGCACACTGTCTGGCACATAGTAGGTGCTTAATAAATGCTTGTTCCCTTCCCCTGCCCTCCCTTTAAATAAACAGAAAGGACTAGGAAAGGCATAGCAAACAGGAGCAACAGTATAAGAAATAAGAGCTGGTGTTCACATAGTTCTTTAAGATTTGTAAATCACTTTAAATATATTATCTCATTTAACTTTCAAAATAACACCGTGAAGTAGGGATTAACAGGTACTATTATTCCCATTTTGTATTTGTGGAAACTGAGGCTCAAAGAAATTAAATGACCTGATGATGAGCACACAGCTAAAAAGGTAGGAAAGGACCAGTTTATGAAGGGATTTAATGAAAGGCATCTGCTTTTGCCACTGCCCCCTAAGGACCATGGGACTTTCCTATGCGACTTGAAGCTAAAGCCTTTTGTATCTGTTGTCCCCCAGATTAGAACGTGAGTTGCATGATAGCAAGGACTATTTTACTGTTCTCTTTGTATCCCCAGCGATTAACATGGTACTTTACATATAGTAAGCACTTAATAAATGCTTTATTCAGTCATTCCTTTATTCCAATCAATCAAGTATTTATTAATTACCTCCTCTATGCTAGTGATACAAATAACCAAGAGTGAAAGGAGCATACTTTCTACCAATAATAAGTATGATAAAAAGCTTAGATTAGGTAATCTCTAGAGCACTTTCCATCCGTAACATGATGCTTTAATTCTCATTAATGTATTAAGGACTTTAGGAAGCTCAATAGACAGGAATTTGCTTATTTGAAAAAGGAAACCAAGGAACAGTCCAAATAATGAGGCTTTCCCTTTGGAATTTCAAGTACAAGGGAACTTAAGTGGGGAAGCCACCCTACCTAGGCAGTCTCTTAAATCAAATCTCTTGTCAACTCTGACATCCAAGTTTTTTTTGTTTTTTGGTTTTTGTTTTTTAATTTTTAGGCCATTGGGGTTAAGTGACTTGCCCAGGGTCACACAGCTAGTGTCAAGTGTTTGGTCTGAGGCCAGATTTGAACTCAGGTCCTCCTGACTTCAGGGCTGGTGCTCTATCCACTGCACTACCTAGCTGCCCCTGTTTTATTTACTATCTGTTTGTTTGTTTGTTTGTTTGTTTGTTTTTTGTTTTGGCAAGGAGATGGGGTTAAGTGACTTACCCAGAGTCACACAGCTAGTGAGTATCTATGTCTGAGATTGGATTTGAACTCAGGTCCTCCTGACTCCAGGGCCAGTGCTCTGTCCACTGCGCCATCTATCTGCCCCCCAAGTTTTTTTTATATATGTATGTTAAAGTAGAAAGATGTCACAGATGCCTGCTCCAAGAATAGGTCTTCTCACATTATAGATCTATGTAGGTATTTGAAATGTGTCTGGGATACACAGAAACGACTGATTTATTAAAGGAACACATGCCCCCAGCCTTTGAGAGAAAGTCTTCACACAGTAGATGTAAATTGTCTTCAGGTTTGTTTTATATACTTTGGTTTGGACTCATTAGAAATGAGTCCACAGATATTTTTCAAACACCTACCCTGCCCAGTCCCACACGTGACTTCGTAGGAGATACAGAAAAAGAAAATCGATTGCTGCAGCTTTCAGGGATTCTTCAGTCAAACTGATGCTTTTGGGGCTTTTGTTTTGTTTTGTTTTTTTCCAATTGCTTCTTCTTGCCTCCCCAGCTAATCTGTAAGATCTTCCAGGATAGAGAAAACTGGGTCTATACTGTCCATAGAACCAAGTGCCAGACTGAAGAGGTGCGCAGAGAAAAGATGGGAAAGAATGCTAGAATGTTCATTGTTTGATTCTTTGTAAACCCTTTGTAGAAGATGTTGAAGAGGCCCTGCCCTAAATGCGATAGATTCCATTCAATAAGTGCCAACTATACTCAAAGCACTGAGCTAAGTGCCGGGAAATACAAAAATGAAAAATGATTCTGCCCTTCATGGTTTACAGTATTATGGGGAGATGCAATATACAGACACAAATAAATGTGATACAAAGTAGGATGAGATAGACAGAAAAGAAGGACCCAGACAAAAGCACTCTAAAGAAGTCTGAAGAGTAAGAAATCACTTTGATCTAAGGGCACCCAAGCTGGTCTTACAACAAAGAGAAGAATTTCAGTAGGAGGGTTTGTTTCATTTGTACACACGTTGTCTCCCCAAATATGTTGTAAGCTCCTTAGGGCCTGGGAGCACATGTTCTGCTCCAGTATCTAACCCTATTCCTCCAATAACTTATATGCACAGGACTAAATATACATCAGTAAATTCTGGTTGATTATATATGTGTTTTTCTACTGGGAGAACTTGAAAGTCAATGAAATACTGCTCCACTGAGAGGTTGGAGTAAATGGGTGCTTCTGTTTTCCTTGGGTGATTACGAATTGATTGCTGTAGCTAAGTTTCCTGGAATAGCTGAGGCTAATGTTACAAGGACTGTGCTATATGGCATTCTCAGAGTCTGGGAGCTTTCCAGAGCCTTGCTGATCTCTAGTGGTCTCCAATAGTGTTCCTGACGTCACAAGCAAGTCTCTCCAGGGCTGTTAGGATGTCCAGCCAGGTTCCCACTGGAATTTGCAACAGTATTCCAATTCTCAACCAGTGGAATAGATAGGCTGTGTTTATTGAAGTTAACAGTTCCAGCAGAAATGAAGTATTGTGGTACTTTGAGGGAATTTATACAGCAGGTTGGCTGTGGCATCTGTCAGATTTTCTAAACAAAAAAAAAACAAAACCCTATTGATTTCCAAGTGTATCTCGTAAAATAATTTGTTGTTTAAGGATATCTCATTGGTACCTTTGATAGATTTTGGGATGTAGCTAGTTTTTGGCTTCAATCAGTTAATAAACACTAAGTATTTACTATGTACCCATCTCTTTGATGGTACTCCGAGGGAGGGATCCCAAGGAATATGACATTGCCCTTAATCTGAAGGATCTCAAATCTGATTGGGAGGACGTTATATACACGTGGAAAGATTGCTAAAAATATAAAGATGTAAGGTAAAGTGGCTTGCAAAACTTAAAACATAATATAAATGTTGTCATTTTTATGAGCTAGTGTATGCCACATGCCATTCAGGTATTATAGACAGTAAGTTCCATAGGAGTTTAGAGGAAGGATTGTTGTCTGGAATAATTCTAGGACTTCTAGGACCCTAGAGACCATCTAGCCTAGGAGCCTTAACTAATGACCATGGTCCACAGGGATCTGTGGAGAGATTTCAGTACATCCTTGAATCTGAAAGAGAAAGAAAATTTGTGAATACCCTTATCTTCACTAACTCTTAGCTGAAATTTAGCATATGTTATTCTGAGAGGGGGAAGAGAAAAGTGCCAGAGGTATCCAAGACACAAAATAGATTAAGAGCCACTAGCCCAAACTCTTCATTTTTCAGAGAAGGAAATGGAGGCCTAGACAAATTGAGTGGCTTACTTAAGGTCACACAGATAATAAGCAATAAAGCCAAGATTTCAGCCCAGGTCTTCTGATTCCAAATTAAGCAGTATGTATGTGATACCACACTGCTGCTCAGAGAAGACTTTATAAAGGAGATGGAACTTAAGGTAGGCCTTTCTGTATGTGAATAGGATAAAAGAAGACATTTTAGGCAAGGGAAAATGTGAGCTAAGGTTTGGAGGCAGGAAAATACAATGTGTGCTTTTTAAAAAATGAGGAAATATGTCTAGTGACAAAAAGAGTTTCCAGCAAAAGTTTCCAGTAGGGAACTTGTGGGAAATTATGTTGGAAAGGTAACTTCCTATGTCACTTTTTAATCAAGTAGAAATATGGTTATGCTTCCAACCCAGTTTTGCTTCAAACTAGAGATCCGAGGAGGATTCCTGAGATATAATCCAACAAGAAATTACACCCATAACCATGATAGGAAGGAAAACATAAACAAGGACCAGTCAGGAGAGTCAGGATGTTTCCAAGTCTAAGCCTGGGTACTTTACCAGGATTCAGTCTGTGTCCTGAACGACAGGGAAAGGAGGCATGACATCCTAATTAGCTGACTAAAAGCATCCATTTCAGAGGAAAAGGAAGGCATGTTTTCACTATTAGTGCTCTGAAGTCAAGATGGATAACTATATTGATCAGAGTTCTGATGTTTGGCAGTGTTGTTTTCCTTTACATAATTGTGGTCATTGTCTAAGTTGACCTTGGTTCACTTACTTCATTGTGTCAGTTCATATGAGTCTTCTCAAGTTTTTCTGACTTCTTCAGATCAATTCTTTCTTACTGTGCAATAATCTTGTGTTACCTTCATATACCACTATTTGTTCAACCATTCCCAATTGACAGGCATACGCTCTGTTTCCAGTTATTTGCTAGCACAAAATATGCTGCAATGAATATTTTTGCATATATGGAAACTTTCTTTGACTCGACATTTGTTGTTGTTTAGACTTTTCAGTCATGTCCAACTCTTTGTGACTACATTTGGGTGTTTTTTTTTGTTGTTGTTGTTGTTTGGTTTTTTGTTTTTTTTGTTTTTTGTTTTTTTTGCAAAGATACTGGAATGGTTTGCCATTTCCTTCTCCGGCCCTTTTTACAGATGAGGAAACTGAGGCAAATAGGGTGAAGTGACTTGCCCAGGGTCACCCAGCTAGTAAGTGTCTGAGGCCAGATTGGAACTCAGGAAGATGAGTCTTCCCTGACTCCAGGCCTAGCACTTTATCCACTATGCCACCCAGCTACCCACCATCTGACATCCTTGGGGTATATGCCAAAAAGTGGTATCTCTGGGTTAGTATGTATATATAAAGTTTGTTGACTTTTTCTAGAATAATTTCAAATTATTTTCCAGCACAGTTGAGCCAATTTGCAACTTCGCCAGTTCTGAGTTAGTGTTCCTACCTTTCTACAGCTCCTCCAGCACTTTCCATGGTCATCTTTTGTTATCTTTGCCAAGTTAAGAGCAGACCCAGGTCCTCTAACTCCAAATCCAATGCTCTTTCTACTACACCATATTATTTCTACCTCCTTCCTGACAATTGTAACCCTCAGTAATTTATCCTTTTTCTACCTGCAGTATTTAGAATCTGCCTCCTATGTTTTGGCATTTATCGTATTTACTCTTGTACTCGTTCATAGAATCACAGAATCTCAGAGGTGAAAAAGACCAAAGAGGCCATGTAGTCCAACTTGTGCCTGAACAGGAAAGCTCAAATTACAGAACATCCTCAACAACAGGTCATGCAGACCTTGTTAGAAGACTTCTGAAGGAAAGGAAACTCTCCCCCTCCTGGGGTAGCCCCTGCCCCATATGGATAGCTCTAATTGTTAGAAAGTTTTCCCTTATATTCAGACTGAGTCTGCTTCTGCAACTTCCTCCTATTCCTCCTAGTTCTTCCCACTGGGGCCAGGCATAACAAATTTAATCCTTCTATGTCACAGTCCTTCAAATATAGAAAGATAGTTATCAAGTCTCCCCAATCCCCTCCTTCCCAAGTCTTCTCTTCTCCAGGTCAAGCCTTCTTCCAGCTCCTTTAGTCAGTCCTCACATTTCATGACCTTTGAAAATTACCATTTATTTAATGCTTTTTGGTTATCTATTGGTTTGGATTTTTGCAATGCTTTGGCTTCTAGGTTAGATCTAGTCTCACATAGCCAGTTAGAGAGTAGAGCCAAAGTTCACCTGGCTGGTATCCCCAACACTACTTATTTGCAGAGTTGTTGTAGAAAAAGTGCTTCGTAAACCTTAAAAGCACTATATAAATGTAAACTATTATTTTTTTCCCTACACTGACTCTCAATTTTATATCCCAGTCCCATTATCAGTAGCTGCCAGGAATAAAAAAGAGAAGCCACCATCTCTTTCATGAAGACCCAGGCCAGACTGATAGCTGGAATAGAGTAGAGGTTGGAAGTAGAGTTCACAGACATATGTTTACTTTGAGCTTTGAGGTCAAGGACACAATTTTCTAGATGGTAAGTGCCATGAAGGGCCAGGGAGTATGAGACAAGAGTCACATGACCTGGGCTCAACTCCAGACCGTTCACTACCTTTATGACCTTGGGCAAGGCACCTAAACTCTTTAAGCCTCAGTTTCCTCATCTGTAAAATGAAGGGATTTGTACTAGAGGATTCCCAAAGTCTGTTCCAACTTTCAGTCTATCATCCTACGACTGAGTCATATTTCACTTTTGTCTCTCCCTTACAACCTAGCACAAAGCTCCTAAACATAGTTGGTACTTGGTAAATGTTTATTGAAGTTGTTGACATTGAAGACATAATCAGACACCAAGATGTCAGGCCCAACTGGAGGATGCAGGCAAAATCAGAGTCTCATCAGGTGCACTAGGGAGTCAGCATTCAAAGATTCTAGCCAGGAAGGAGACTACAGCAGAGATTTTACTCAAGTGTACAAGCCAGGAGTTGGTGTTTAGAGATCCAAGCCAAGCTTTAGGGCACAGGCCTGAGTATATAGACATAGGTGGTTGGGGATCGAGCTATGCCCCAAGAGGAGCATCTTAGGATCAATAACAGACCAATTCATGCAGGAACACAACCGTGTGCTGTGGTTTTGAGCAGCTTTCCTGGTGTAGTCAAATAAGGGCTAGAAGAGTGAGGGAGGTCCTACTAGACCAGGGGTGGGAACCTCTGACCTTCTAGGTCCTTAAGTTCAGCCTTTTGACTGAATCCAAAGGCTGAACTTAAGGACCTAGAAGGCCACCAGTTCCCACTCATGTACTAGATGATAATGAAGGTCCTTTCACCTCTCAAGTTCTACGAATCTGCTCCTGTGCTGCTCCCCAAAGTAAGGAAGGGCTCTCAGGAAACCCATCTTCCACAGTGACCTCAGGGGAAAACAGGATTGGCACACGTGATTCAGAAAACTGAACATGATTCAATAAAGTGCTAAATGTAATCAATCAACAAGCATTCACTAAGCACCTGTGTGTGATGAGTTTATGTCGGAAACTCAAGGGCCAAAACATATAATAATAGATAACAAGTACTATTGAGAGGTTGGAATGATGGAAGATCACTGGGCTGAAGCTGCCAGAAAAGACTTTGTGGAAGAGGTATGACTATGAATGATGGGGAAGATCTGGATAGGTAGAAACAGGGAGGGGATATGTGATTTTGTGAATATGGATAAAATTATGCACATGAGGAAGAGTTAGTGAGTGAGCATGTGTAATGTGTGAAGAGTCCCAGATGTTGCTGATTTAGATGGGAGTAGGAGAAAAATCGGGAGAAGTACATGATTATGGATTCCTTTTCCCATGTAATTGAATTTTGTGGGTTTTTTTTCCTTGAGGGGGAGGAGTGTCAAAATTGGCCTGTTTTCCTCAAAATTTAAGAAATTATTTTAGCATTCTTCAAATGAGGACACATTCCTAGAAACTTGGATTTGCCTGAAAGTTTCCAGTTGGGCTATTTTTCAAAATGCTCCAGGGAAAGTAAACAAAAAAGCCCATATTTAGTCTGAGTCTTTAGACATTTGGGGTCTTAAAGGGACTGATTTCCTACGCAGTTGGGAAAAACTGAGGAGACAGTTTAAGTCTGTGTGTATATATGTTGGCTTCAGTAGTGCTGGTTAGAGTTTGAACCTCTGCACATTTCCAAAATTCTTGAATCTCAATATTCTTAGAAAACTGGCACCTGATGGATTCTGGGTTGAGCTCTTTTCCTTTTCTTTAGTAACAGCTAAGACTTTTCTCCGAAGCTTAAAAGTCAGGGATTAAGACAGCATAGTGTGGTGGAAAGGGTTCTGGCCGGAGGGGAAGGAGGCCCTGGCACTCTTCCTAGCACTACTGATAACATTTAGAGGGAAAAAAAAAACTTCAATAGGCTCCAATTTCCCCATCTGTAAAACGAGAATGTTGAACCAAAATGACCTCTAAATCCCCGAAAGTTCTGATATTCTGTGATTCCATTTTTTTCTTCATGAAACAAGAAGGAATACCACTTGAGTCCTTAAGTCGAGAAGCCACAACCCTCCCCTGCAGTCCTTCTCCAGACCCAAGCTTTAGTCCTTGCATAGAAAGAAGCAAAAAACTGGTTTTGGTCGTTCTAAGAGCCTCTTTTAATGAAAGGCAACCATCCATAGCAGAGTTTTCTGTTGTGCTGTGTATTCTGTGGTTGTTTTCTCAGTATTTCTCATTTGATAGAAGAAAGTTAAGTCTATTAACTTTATGCTACTTTGCAGGTTTTGTGCACAGTGAACTACAAATCTAATTCTTTCCTTTTGTCTTCTTTCTCCTTCTCCCCTACCTCCGTGGCTGTTCCTGTGGCCTTGACGTTGCTTTGTCTTCCCCTGATTCTTCATCACACGCTGAACTATAGGTAAGGCAAAGTTGCTTTAATTTTTCAATTTAGTGGAAATAGCTTCTTAGCTGTTACGGTGCTTAGACTGAAAGTCCAAATTGGGTAAGAATAAGTGGTGCAAAAAGTGTTGTACTCTGTTTTCTTTCCCTGAAGGTCTGACTGACAGGATGAAACAGAGAGAAGGTAGAAAACCTGGCAACATTTTTCATTTCCTTTGAAGGATTTTTATTGATAGGTACACTAGAAATCCAGACCTTTTACAGTCATCCATACTAATGGTAAGGATCACTGAGATGCATAATCGAAAAATACTTGGCTCCAAAGTGTGTTTTTGTATTTCTCTGGGAACACGGCCACTGGGTGTGTTCCAGGGCTTCAAAATTCTCCAACCCAAACAATGTGACAGTCCTGTGAAAAGGAGTTTAGAAAGTTGCCGGTCAGCTCCCCCAGATGTCCCCGTGGCAACTGCTCCCCATTAGCTGGTCCGACCTCCATGCTAGGGTTGGCGGCATCAGCTGTCAGACCCAGAAGTCTAGATTTGGATCTGAGAAAAGCTGTTCTCCCTTTCTATGCCCACTGCCTCACACAAAAACTGGGGAGGAGGAAAAGGAAAAGCCTGTAAAGTGCCACATGGTCTACCTGTGGTGAGGACGTCCTGGGTGCCAACAGCAAAGACAGGACGTCTAGGATTCCCTGGCAGGGCTTTTCATTGGTGGATTGCCCAGAGAGGGATGAAGACGAGGCAAGCCTGTTCCATCTCTCCTCCCAGATAAGGAAGAGATAGGGAAGGAAGATTCCCTCTTGCTTTGGGCATGTGATCCAGGTGGTAAAGAGAGTTATCTCAAGGATCAATCAGTCAACTGGCTTTTATTAAGTTCTCTTGTGTGCCTGGCTCTGTGCTAAGCTTTAGGAATACAAAGAACAGCACAAAACAATCCCTGCTCTGCTGTCCTCTCTTTGTTTTCCAGTCCCTGCTATAAGAACCCACTTTTTCCTTTCTCTTCCCTCTTCCTTTCTCATACTATCCTTCCTCCTGCTCCTGTTACATTCATTCTTTTTATATTCTCTCTCATTCTCCCACTCTCCCTTCCTTTTACTTCTTTGTCCTTTCATCTTTTTCCCTCCCCCTCCTCCCTTTTCCTTCCTCTGTCTTGTTCACATTTCTTCCTAATTGTCCCTGTCCTCCCTCTCTTCCTCTCCTTTCCTGTCCTTTCACAGAAGAAGGATTTCTCCCAAATTGCTGTCATGAACCTAGGTTAACCCAGAGCACACACAGCTGGTCTAGAAGACCCAAATTAGTCCAAGTCTAGTTTCTCTTCCAGATGGATGGAGTAAAGGAAGAGGCCATAGGGAGCCATTGGTTGGATTTCTACATAAGCCCTTGCCAGTCCTCCCAAATTCACCCATCCCTGTCCTCCCAGGGGCCCAGCATTGAGCTTTCTTGGGGATCAGACACTTCGAAATCTGGCAGGATCTGAAGGGAGAGAGGGTGGATGGAATAGAGAGGGACAGCATTGAGCTTTCTACCTTCAGTGACCAGCCAGCTCAGAACAACAGCTAGAGGCCCCCCTGAAGACTTGATGAATATAATTAGCTGCAGCTCAGAACGTGTGTCCTCATTAGGTAAAACATGCTAGGGGTTCTGTGCCAGTCCCACAGCTGGATTGACAGAAATAGTTGGCTGCATCTCAGGAGGTAGGAGGGGAGGGAGTTGAAAGCATAGAGGGAGGGTAGAAAGAGACAGCCAGGAAACAACACTTTAAATAGCGTCACTACTAGTTTAATAGCTTACATTGATATAGCACTGTGCAGTTACAAAGTAGTTGGGCACATTTTATCTCCTTTCATTCTTACAATAATCTTGTGGATCAGGCATGGCAGCTAATATCCCCATTTCACAGATTTGTAAATTGCTCAAGATCATTACTTAAACTGGAGCTGACCTAGACTTTAGACTCTGAAAGGCCAGTGTTCTTGTTTCATTTTCAGATAGAAGACGGTACTTGTGATGACAATGAGTTTGACTTAATTGGACCTGGCTTTCCCCTCCTCTTTGCCTTAGGAAAGTCCTCCCTCCTCTTCTTTACCTGGGTGCTCCTATTCATCCTTTGAAGCCTTTTGAGCTGAATTAGCTCAGGCCTCCTTTTTAAAGTTTTCCTTTATCTCTCTCCCTGTCCCTACCTCCTACCCAAATTGTTAAATCCTTGGGACTTACCTTGCAGATGTAGGGAGGCAGTGTGTTTCAGTGGGAAGAGGACTGATTTTGGACTAAAGGGACATTGGTTCATATCCCCTTCCCTTCCTAATATTGGGAAATTTCCTTAATCTGATTAGGCCTCAGATTCCTCAAATGTAAAATGAAGGAGTTGGATGAAGTGACTTGAAATGTCCTTCCTCCTAGCTCTAAATCTGTGATAATTTTTATTATAATTATTGGTGTTTGTATTCTTCCCCTCTACGAAACCTTAAGCTTCCCAAGGGCAGGAATCAAGTCCTTGTACTCTTCACTGCTCTGAACACAACAGGTACTCAATGAATACCAAGTGAATTGAATCCATTGACCCTGCATCTTTGTCCTCTATTGTTTCATCAGTGCTGATCTTGTCTCTAATCTGGCTATGCTACCTACTATGCCCACCGTGGGCCAGTCTCTTCCCCTCAGTTTCTTCCCCTGTAAAGATATGGAAGGGGAATAGATGATCCCTAATAGCCCTTCCAACTTCTAACGTTCTGAGTCAGTAATAATAAGTTCTCTTATTCTTTCCCTTGAGATCTGAGGATGAGAAGTGATGTAAAAGAACCATCTCCCCAAAGCCCAGGGTAGAGCCATTGGGGTTCTGGGGTAACTGGGGATGTGGGTTAAGTTTTCATGGTAAACAAGTAAAATACCCTGGCACTTTGGGAGTTTTCCAACGTTTTACCCTGTTTGCAGAGTACATAATAATCACAGGCTGAGGCATCCAGGTTTGCCCTCCCTTGGTTTCCCCCACTCTGCTAATGTAGCCACTACATCCAAAACTGCTTCACAACTACCTTCAGACTTTTGTTTGAATCCACATAACCTCTCTGGGCCTCAGTTTCCTCATCTGTAAAATTGAGAGTTTGACTAGATGATCTCTACCGTCCTATTCCAAATGACACTTCCCTGACTCCCCTAGATCAAGCTATCATAGTTCCTCTCTATGTCATTAAAACTGGGGTAGATTGGTGTCACATATCTCTTTCCTCCTCCAGTTCCCTTTGTTATCATCTACCTTGTAGCTCACAGAGGGCAGTGCTTTCTTCAACTCAGTTCAATTAAACAAGCATTTATTAATTGTGCCACCCTACCCCCAACCCCACCCTCATGCTCTAGATTCCTTCAATCAATCAGTCAGTCAGCAAACCTACTTCATAAAGATCCTAGTTCTGGGCCCTGGAAGAAATACAAAGGTAATACCTATCCCTTCCTTCAAGGATCCTTTTGGTTTAGTAGAGGTTAAGATAACAAAAATGGCTGTAATGTACAGAAATACATGAGAAGTGCTTTCGAGTTAGAAAAATGAGTGCAAAAGTCTAAGGGGGAAATATTGACCAGAGGGATCAGATAAGGCTTTATGGAGAAGGTCGCATTTCACTTGGACTTCGTAGGATGAAAGGGAGTTCAAGAGGCAAAGATAGGGAGATATGATTTTCATGACATTCAATACCTAGGGAAAAACTTGAGCAAAGGTGAGATTGAAGGGAGGGAAAGCAAAGGGGGAAGGAGTGAAGAGTTGTTTTTTTTTTCCTCTTCTCTCCTTCTATCAATACCCCTGACCTTTGTCCATGTCTTTGGTGTATGATGGAAGCTAATTTGTTCAGCTCATTTTTATTGACAGCTAAGATATTGACCTTTTATATTTGACTTTTTTAAAAACTTTTTTTCAATTAACAAGCATTTATTTTTTCTCCTTCTTACCTCAGCCACTTAAAAAAGAGGAAAAAAACAAAATGTATACATATATGTACATATGCACACACACATATATATACACATATATATGTACATTAAGAAAAACAAATTCCTTAGATAGCATTTAATGCTCTTTTTAAGCCTCAAGGAGCTAAATAATATAGAATTTTATAAATGAAGCAGATTATCATTAACCTAATTAGATGCATCCTAACCTTCAATGTATACTTTAAGCTAGAAAAATATTCCTCTTTTTCAGAATTCCAATGTACATCGTCATTGTTCTCATTACAAATGAACATTTATTGAGTACCTACTTTGTATACGGCACTGTGCTTGGCATGCAAAAGCATGGTCCCTGCTAGAAAAGAAGGATAACAGTACAAGGCACCATGTGATTGACTACCTAGCCATAACTAACAGCGGCTTTGCCCAGGGCAAATTTTGTGATGGGGTGGCACACCCAAATATAGTAAAGCCCCATCACACCAAGACCAAGAGCCTCTCCTCTAGATAACCCAGCTCTTGCCTCCCTCCAAGGAGGTTGGTAAACCTCAAGAGAGAAGCGCCATGGTGGTGACCGAAGCCTGAGGGTAGTAGCAAAGGGTAGTTCCACCACAGCTGCCAGGAGGAACAGCCATGGGTAGGAAGCATACAGTCTTCCCACAAGATGTTGATACCCTAGGCCAGAGCCCCATTCACCCCATACTGGTTATAGCTCTCATGAATGCCAGATTAGTGAGTTCAAACTATAGGGATTTAAAGATGTTCAGTAAAAGGCAGTAATGTGGTACCATGGGAGTGGTCAGGGCAGGTTTCACAAGGGAAATTGAGATTTGAACTGGGCCTTGATAATAGGCCTTGGACAAACCAAGAGGAGGGAGGGAAAACAGGGGGAACAGTGTAAGGAAAGGCAGAGAGGTAGAAGCAAGTGTGGTTTGTTCTGGGAATGAATAGCTGGGTTTGTTGGCCAGGGTGAAGGGTACAGTCGAAAATCTGGCTAAAAGTAGGAGTTTTCCATTCTGATTCAAGTTTCAACCTCCCTGTTACAAGGATTTTCTGGTTTAAAATTCAGTCACATTCATCATTACTAGGGGGAAATCCTTTATTCTTCATCAGTCAATAATAGTGGAAAACTTTGGGAGAAGATTGTTTAGAGGTTGGGATGGTAATTAGTTATAGAGGATGAAGCTTCTGAAGCAACTTTTAATTTTTTTTTAAATCAGAGGCTTTGTTCACCTCAGATTCCCTTGACTGGCACTCCTCAGAGTGCCTTAACTGGGGTTTTTCCAGTCAATCAGAATGTGAACTTAGTCTTTGTAGAAATGTAAACCAGCGAAAAAGCATAAAATTCAGGCTCAGATGGAGACAGAGCTTCCCTGGTGGAAGGAAAAATCCCAAGTCTCTCCTCCCCCCACAGAGCCTACATCCGTTCTGTTCACATTCCATCCTGAACATAAACTTTAAGTGAACTTGGAGAAAGTTATTCTGAGCTTTTTAGCCTTTTCTTCTCTTCCTTTACCTTATTTCTCCTCCACATATGCTTAGCCTTCTTTCCTCTTCTCTCTCTCCTAGGCCTCTTCCCTTCCCTTCTTCTCTACCCCAACCCCACCCTTTCACCTTAAAAAAAAAAAAAAAAGCAGGTGTAGATGAAAGATTCTAGACTCACACAGGCTAGTTACATTCAGGCTTGTCAAGTTGAGACCCACGTTGAGAAATCTGAGTCTTTTAGGAAGACTGTTTGGATTAGGGATTAGTAAAGAAATTATGCAAACTAATTTCTTTATTAATGTGTATATATGCATATGTGTATATATATATATAAGTGAATTAATAGGCTGGTTGCTTTTTATAGTCAGTACTAATAATATAATACCTAATTATGGCTAACATTTACATAAGTATTTTAAGGTTTGCAAAGTGATATACAAATATGATTTTGTCATCAAGAAAAAAAAAACTAGAAATGCTTCAAGCATACTGTATCTACCAATCTACCCTACATACAATAATAACAACAACAGCTAGCATTTATCTAAGGCTTTAAGGTTTGAAAAAAGCTTTCCATGTTACTTCATTTCACCCTCGCAACAACCCTGTGAGGTAGATGCTGTTATTATCCCCATTTTACATATGGGGAAACTGAGACTGAAGAGAGGTGAGGTGACTTGCCCAGGGTCACACAGCTCTTTACCTGCATAAAGCTGGACAAGAATCCAAGGCTTGTCATGCCCAGTTTAGTGTTTTCTACTCCACTCTGTTAGAGTTAGAAGTCAAACAGCTAGTAAGTGTCTGAGGCAAGATTCACATTCAGGTCTTACTGACTCCATGTCTAGAACTCTATCCACTGTACCACCCAGCTGCCTCTTATGTTATAAGTATTTACATATGCATATGTAATAATTATATTGTGCACTAACAGTAGAGGGAAGGAGAAAACACCAAACTAGGTCCACCTTCATCTATGTAAAGAGCTGTATGACCTTGAGCAAGTATCTTCTCTTTTCTGAACCTTGGTTTCATCATCTATCCAAAGAGGATAATGATGCCTGCCCTACTTTACTCCAGGCCTTTTGTGAGGATCTGATGAGTGAATCCATTTGAAAGTTTTTTGAAAAGTTAAAAGTGTTCTACAGATGGAGAAAACATGATGCCATCTCACCTGTGCTTTATCATTTCACACAGATTATTTGTTTGTCGATGTCACTGGGTCACCTCGTGGGTATCCATGCTTTCCTCAATAAAGAGTGAGAATTTTGACCTCAAAGTGTATCTTCTGATAGGATCATAACATTTAAAGCTGGAACAGACCTTAGATATCAATTGGACCTATCTGTTCATTTTACAGATGAAAAACTGAGGCTTAGAGAGTGTGCCTAGGGTACATAAGTAATAATAATAGATAACAGCTAACATTTATACAGCTCTTTCAGGCTTGCAAATGTCTTACATGTTATCTGATTTGATCCTTACTTTGTGAAGTGGAAGCTATTATTGTCCCCATTTTACAGATGAAGAACAGAGACTAAGAGAGATTAAGGGTTACACAGCTATTGCGTATCTGAGGCAGAATTCAAAATTAGTTCTCCTTGATTCCAGGCCCAGTGCTCTGTCCACTGTACCACCTTGCTCTCTCTCAGGTTGCAGAGCTAGGATGCATTTTTGCCCTAGTTCTGTGACGGTTCAGTTGTCTCTTCATTCCTTTGACTCTACTCTGGACAAGATGGTCTTTCTTGCAGGGCAGGAAGAATGGGGCTCATTTAGAGGTTTGGACACAGGTGCCCAGTGCTATTTGACAATAAAGCACACATTGTCATTTCAGAAAAGCAAACAGTAAGGCGACATTTGAGTGAAATGCAGTTTCAAAAGGTGCATTCATGCATTCAACAACATTTATTAAGTACCTACTGTGCACAAAATATTATGGTGTATATCCAGGACATAAATTTTGGATTAGAACCTGGCAGCACAGGCCACCTCGTGGAGCTTATAGTCCAGTGGAGGAAATATGACACATATAGGGAATTATAATACACAGCTTCATATAAGCATGTCAGAAGGATGAAAAGTAAAGTGCTGTGTGACGTCTGAGAGGGAAGGTCTTTATTGACTGGCAGGGAAGAAGGAAGATTTCAGAGAAGATCTGGCATTTGAGCTGAACTTTAGGGGATGGATAGGTGAAAAGGGGGAGGAGGACAAACATTCCAGGCATAGTGAACAGTATGAGCAAAAACATGAAAGCAAAGGGGCCTGTTTGGGGCACACAGAGTAGTTCAGTTTGGCTAGAGTGTACAATGTGCAGAGGTGAATAATAGCATCACATTCTCAAAGCCCCCTCATCTGGGAGCTCTCGAAAAACTGCTCAAAGTTACAAGTTTCATGAATCAGAATATCTCCAAAGTATAGCTTATCAGCCCGCTCAGGTGTGTTTATTTTTATTAATCAGTCACAAGACATGCATAGTTCAAATAAGAGACATTTATTTAAAAATAAAACATAAAATATCTGTAAACCTCTCCCCCCTTACCTGGAGCTCACTGTCTCACAGACATATCCTCAGTGGGAGCTATACACCCTTGGGAGTGCATGTGGCCAGGGCACACAAAAGGAATGACCATTCTTGCATGTGATGCTGCAGATCCATTGTTAATGTTGTGACACTGCTTTCTGCTAGGCTTGCTCCCCTCTGGACGTTGTCTCCCCTGGACCACACTAAGCTTCATGCCCACTGTCCCTTTTGATCTACAGCTGTTTCACTATCTTTCTGCTCCCTAGCTATCTTCTCGATAGCTTTGACAGCCACCTTGCCTTCCAGACCAAACTCAGTGTCCTGAGCCTGCCCTACCAATGCTTCACCTTGTTCCTCACTCCCTGGCCATCTTCTCCACAGCTGTAATGTGATCAGATCATTTCTGCCATTTTTCCAGTGCTTATCAGCACAATGCCTGGAACATAGTAGGCACTTAAATACCAGTAGATTGACTTTACTCTGCAGGAGAGGACTATTATTCGTTTAACTCAACTCTTTTAATCACCTCCTGTGGTTAAAAGCCTCTCCACTACAAAAGAGGTAGTACCAACTGTTTCAATCTCCTACTAGGCCTTAGATATATTCAGGAGTTGAAGAGCTGTCTTCAGAGAATTTATTACTCTACCCTACCCACCATCCACTGGAGGTATTCTGGTTAGTAAGACCTATAGGCAGGAGCTGTATAGCTTTCTTCAATTACATCTCCCAACCAGTAGCTATGAAGTTTGTCCCCCAAGTCAGGCTTAGCTCTTTGAACTGTTCTTTGAACTCTTCTCTACTGTGGTCTCCCTCAGTTCACCTGTCATTTGACTTATAGTCAGAAACCCATTGAAGTTCTTATATTATACATGTGGATGGGGCAAATATTGCCAAGACTTTATTTCCCCAAATAGAAAAGTTGCCAAGGGAAAGCAATGAAGAAATTGTTTTCCACCCCATCCCCCAGTGTTCTTCCATTCTATGCAATTTACAAAGACTGGCCTGCTTCTGGAAGATCTGAAAGGCTGATGACCTTTGTTCTTCTTCATTCCTTCACTACAACCTCTCCCCACTTACCCCAGCTTTTATTCTCTGGTCTTTCTACATTAGTAAACAGGGCCTGAAAAGGTAAAGAGACAGTGCGGCAATTTTTTAAAAGCCCAAGTAACCAACTTAAGATGTAAAGCTAAGGAGGTTTCACCAAAAAAGGAAGTCCTATCCAATTAACACTACCTTTTGAGCCTACTCCTAATGAGGTGATTGTTAGAGTTCAGTTGGTCTAGCGACTTTGGCACAGGGGGACATTGTGCCCCTAACCTCAGCTTTTACCCCTAAGTAACCCTGGCCCCTGATCCCAGCTACTGAAGATTCCTCACCTTGACCATAGACTGACATCCTAGGGGCAGCTAGGTGGCGCAGTGGATAAAGCACCAGCCCTGAAGTCAGGAGGACCTGAGTTCAAATGCGGCCTCAGACCAAACACTTAACACTCACTAGCAGTGTGACCCTGGGCAAATCACTTAACCCCAGTTGCCTAAAAAAAAAATACATCCTAGCTCCAGCCATCTTCTGACAGTACAAGCTATTAGTCAAATGGGAAACCAGGTGAGAGAGAGAGGAAGAGAGTATAGATAGCTTTGTACAAACCTATGCCCTCCAGAAATGCAGTTCAGAGTGCTTGTCCTACTGCCAAGCTGTGTCATCATTGGGGACAATGAACACCACGTTTATTGTGGTCCAGGTTACACACCTTGAGTTAGGCCAGCTTCACTCACCTCTAACAAAGAACCATTCTTAGCTTTTCTTCTTAAAAAGAACCTTGCCTTTGTTCACATTCACTAAACACGACCTCAGAAAGTGAGTTAGCTTGTTGCCATCCTCAAACTCTAGGGAAGAAAAAACAAACTTCTGCTGAGAAATAAAGTAACCCTTGAACATTGTGCAATGTCGACTCCAGAGTTTGGCTTAAGCCCTGCATTCCTGGGGTCTCGCCTGAGGGATCAAGTTGTTCTGCCTTTCCAGTGAATGGGGTGCCTAGGCAGGGATGAGAGGTTGGTTTCACAAACATGCTAGTTTCTCCAAACCTCATTTCATATTGCCTCGCTTTCCCTTTCATTTACCTCCTCTGTCATTGAGGCCAATGAGGCCATCGAGTGCCAACATTTAGCCCTTACTCCAGGTGAATGCACAATACAAGAGGAGATACAAGCCCTGCCTTCAAAGAACTCAACAATCTGATTAGGGAGACTGAGACTTACTCGAGAAACAATTCTAAAACAAGATGTTACGTGATTAAGTGCTGCAGTGAAGATACAACGTGCAATAAAAGAGAACAGTGTGAGCCCTTGGGCTAGGACCCGAGCCAGGTTATAGGATTTAGAGCTGAAAGGGACTGCAGGGGTCATCTAGTCTAACTGAGGGCCAGAGAAGTAAAATGACTTGCCAGAAGTCACATTGGAAGTGTGTAGCGTAGATGGGATCTGAACGCACAACTTCTGACTCTAAATCTAGTGGTTTTTTCACTGTAGCATATGTGAGGGGGGAAGAGAAAGGGCGTGAAGAGAGAGGGAGAGAGAGACAGAGATTAAGAGAGATTAAGAGGGGAGAAAGGTGGGAATTTGATGGGGAGTAGAGTGGTGGTGAGGATGCAATCTGTGCTGGACAGGGGACCAGGATGAGAAAAATTGGAGGCAGGATGAGTCTGGCCTATTTGACAAGGAGGGGAGGGGAGGCAAGAGCTGGCCTTGGCTAATCAGGGTATCATTGTTGAAGTTTACGGTTGCAGGAAGTAATATTGGATAAGTAGGTGGGAACTAGATGCTGGAGATCCATAGAAGCTAGGCAGAAGAATTTGACTTTAATGTTGTAGAGAGGAAAGTGCTATTCTAGGTTCTTGAACATAGGAGGCTCTGGATAAGTGTTTGGAGCCAGGGTGATGATGATAAAGTCAGATGGTTGGATGGATGGATGGATGGATGGATGGATGGATGGATGGATGGATGGATGGATACAATTTATATATCCCTTTAAACTCTGAAAAGTACTTTAAATATATTATCTAACTTGATACTGACCACCACCCCAAAGATCTAGAACCAGAGCCCTGAGGAAATTTTCTCTTGCCATCCCTCAGGCTTATCAGGGTCAGAGTTAACTGATCACCTCACAACTGACTAAGGAAATGCCTAAGTCCAGGAGATCTGCCAAAAGGTAAAAAAGGCCTCACATCCCACTTGCTAACCAAAAAACCTTTAGGAGATGTTATAATATCCCACCTCTGGACCTTATTGGCAATTTGCTGTCTCCTTCCCTGTAGCAAACTACAATCATGGGGCTAGATTAAGGGAGCTTGTGGGAAAGGGGGGGAGGTAAAGGAAGGGGTTCTATATTTTCTAATGTTATCTTTTAATATGATAAAATATTATACTGAAATACTCTCTACAATGTAAACATATATCCAAACTGCTGACGAAAAGAAGTTTGCCTGAAAGAAAAAAACTGGCGCCTCTCTCCTTTCCTCTGAGCCAACCCACAAAAAGATACCCAGCACTGTCTATGAGGGTTTCCAACAACTCTATGTCCCTAAGCATATAAATCCACAGCCATTTATTAAGCTCCTTGTGTCCCCTTACTAGCTATGTGACCCTAGATAAATCACTTAACCTGAGTTTTGGTTTCCTCATTTATATAATAACCCTTTTTCAGAGGGTTGTTGGAAGGAAAGCACTTTGTAAACTATGAAGTGCTGTGTAAATATTAGCTATTATTATTTCTCTTTAGATGTCCCAGCACCTAACACATGCCTTGCACATGTTAGGCATTGAATAAATGTTTATTCAATTAAAATAACTCATATTTCCATGGTGTCTCAAGGTTCACAATTCTCACTAAAGTTCTCTGAGGTGAGTAGTACATGTATCATCTCCATTCTAGAGGAGAAAACTAAAGCACAGAAAGGTTGCATGGTCAGTCAGCTAATGGATGAAATTAAATTCAGGTGTTCTGACTGGGGAGGGGGGCAGCATTTTTTCAACTATATTTTCTTCATTTTTATCCTATATATCATTCGTGTGTGTGTGTGTGTGTGTGTGTGCGTGTGTGTCCTGGTTCTTTCATACCTCAGAAGAATCACCAACAACTCTAACAGTGCTGGCATAGTCAGGGCCCTCATCACCTCACCCCTAAACTATTTCTGCAACCTGGCTGGTCTCCCTATCTCAGGTCTTTCCCCCTGCTGTCCATCCTCTACTCAGCTATCAGAGTGATCTTCCTAAGACATGGTCTGATCAGGGCAACCTCATATTCAATAAATTACAGTGATTCCATATTATCTCCAGGATTAAATGTAAAATCTTCTGTTTGACGTTTATAGTCCTTCATAACCTTCCCCACCAATTTTCCTAGTTTTTATACACCTTACTTCCCTTCAGGTACTGTGCAATCCAGTGACACTGGTCTCCTCATGATTCCTAAAACATAACCTTTTATAACATAACATGCCTTTTCATTTGCTGTTCCCCATGCCTAGAATGTTCTTCCTCCTTGTCTCAGCCTTCTGGCTTTCCAGAAAGGCTTCCTTAAAGTTTTGGCAAAAGTTCCACTTTTTGCAAGAAGCTTTTACCAGTCCTCATCAGTGTTAGTGCCTTCCTTCTAAGATTTCCTCCAATCTGTCCTGTATATAGCTTATCTGTATGTACCTGTAGGTGTTTGCATGTTGTCTCTCTCCTTAGACTGTGAGGTCCTTAGCTGCAGGGACAGTCTTTTGCCTTTCTTTGTATCCTCAGCACTTAGCACAGTGCCTGGCACATAGTAGACAATAAATGCCTGGTGACTTGAGTAGGCAGCATGGAGGATATAAGAACTGCACTGTGCCTCTGAGAGGTACACAGTAAATTGAGGAGATAATAATTATAATAACCCACATTTATACGGTGCTTTAGGCATTTTTCACAACTACTCTGTGAGGTATGACAGGTATTCATGATGCTAACAGTACAAGAGGGTAAATGTTAAATGCTAAATGTATAGGCAAAAAGTGGTAAGAAATCTGGAGGCAGAAAAGAGATTATTCTGAGCTGATTTGATCATGGAACCTTTCATGGAGGAGTTGGAATTGTCTTTGTAGTAAGAAAATGAATGAAGAGTGGTAGGAATTAATTTATTTCTTTTAATTAGGCTTGCTTTTGTCTTTTCTTACATTTCAGTCATTTCATTGAGCCTGGATATCTCACTTTCACCTCTGTCCACATCCCATTGAAAGGAAAAATAATTCAGCAAAACCAACTTGCTTCAGTGACCCTGATAGTGTACCTAACAATCCATACTCCTAATTCCCCCATTTCTATCCCAAAGGAAGAGGTATAGGAAGGGGTTTGCTAGAGCAGGCTTGGATCAGCTTGGGAAGGCTACTTGTTAAATTTTCTCTGTGATTATTTATAGTTCCTGCTAGAAATAAGGGGCTTTAAAAAAAAAAAAAGAAAGAAAGAAAGAAAAAGGCAAGTCACTTAACCCCAATGGCCTCAACAACAACAAAATAGAAATAAGGAGTTTGATTCACTCTTTTGTTGATTGTGTAGACTTAAAGTATTAGTAATGCAGATTAAATTTAGACGTGCATTCATACATTCCCCTTCTCTTCTCCCCCCCCCAGAGTTGCCCAGTTGTTAAATAGTTCCCAGCACACTGGGTGCGCATCATCTTCTGGGACCAAGCTTGGTCATTATAGTTACCAAGAGCTTGACTTTATTTTAGTGATTTATGTTTACATTTTTATAGTCATTGTGTATATTGTTCTCCTGGTTTTGCTCACTTCCCTCTGCACCAACTCATGAAAGTCTTCATAAAGTAGAATTTTGCCAGTAATGCTGCTGGACATTCACTTTTGTCAACCTCTGTGTACTAAAACACTGAATGGCTGTTTTTGAAGGAGTTCAATTCTCCTCAGATAACCCACATTAAACACCTGTTGTGCTAAGGCCCTAGGCATACAAAGATAACAAAGTAACTAGATACTCTAGTGGCTTACAGCAAAACAACCAGCATGTGGGATTTGAAATCACTACATACGAATTTGAATCCAGGCTTTGTCACTTTCTATCTCAGTCTTAGACAAGACACAATCTCGCTGGGCTTTTAGTTTCCTCTTCTATAAAAATGTGTGGGGGAAGGAGGAGTGGACTAGAATCAATTATTTCCCAGCCCACCCCTCAGGTGGCTACCTCAGAATGCACCTTTGAAGATTCATTCCTGTAGCTCTTGAAAATTTTTTTTTCCAGGATTAGTTGCCTACTGAAATCTAGATGCCTCTGGAAATTTTGTTAGATGATAACCTTAAATTTGGCAGCTATTACCTCGACTTGGATTAGGTTTATTAGACCCTTTGAGAGGTGAGGAGGCTGAAGTCCTTCAGGGTAGGGGGGCACCTTCCGAGAACAGATCTTGAGCCTGGACCTGAGAGAGTTTTTGTTTTTGTTTTTGTTTTAATTTGGCAGCAGGAACAAAGAGTAATATATAGCTACTCAGCTAGCCCTTCCAGATAAGATAGTGAATACCTTTTTTCTCCTCAAAGAAAGAGAAGTGTGAGGACATGTCCTGGCTGTGGAATGCCTGTTTCCCTCATTGACTAGAGAATCTTGTGGTAGGGTTGGCCTGTACTTGCTGTAAATACCAGAGAGGCCCTTGACTTCTGGGAACCAGTGAGGGGGTTTGTCTGGAATGTGAAAAATGAGCTTAGTATGCCCCAAGCTCCTCCCTAATGCATCCTATGTCCAAAATATCCATCCCAGGAGACCCCCCCTGGAAGAGTGGCTGGAGGAAGCAACCCCCACCCCCTCCCACAAACACACACCTGGCTCCCATCCCCTCCAGCCTTTCACATGGAAATAACTCCTGGTAGGAGTGCTCATCTCTCACTATGGCTCCATGCCTCTCTTCTTTGACCCAATCATGGTTTGCTGCCAACCCCAAGAGTCTAATTGCCACCTAAGAGATGTTAACAGCCAGATCAGGAGAAACTTCTAAAAGGCTTTAATCAAATGAGAGAGAGTGATACGTAGTTTACATTTTGTGACTCCAGATACTGGTAACAGCTGATCTCCCAAGGTAGTGTAGACTGAGCTAATGAATTTAAATATGCTCTAGTTAGAGCTTTTAATCAGGAATGTAATTGCATCTGGTAGTATTTAAAAATTTTTAACTATCTAGTTTGGGGTTGTGAAGGGAGAGGGACAGGCAGAAGTTGGGATTTTTTGGTGTATGGGTATATGTGTATGTTTCCCATTCAGGGACTCTAGCAACTTCTTTCAGTGAATGTTGTATGGAGTCAGAATCTAGTGTTCATTTACCTCGTATGGTCGGGTAGCCAGTCTGCCGTCCAGACTTCTCCAAAGGTAATGAGCAAATTGTTGACCCTGTCCCAGTGCCCAAGTGCAGGCATGCACACTTTTGTTTTAAAATAGAGCCAAGATGACCATCTTCCCCAAGCATGAGGACTAAAACAGAGCACAGTTCATGAGTCACTACGATCACTGCCCATTCATTCAGGGATGTCTCCTTCCTCTGAACCAGAGAGGCAGCGTGGTACTAATTTTAGAGCCAGACAACCTGGGTCCATGTCCTGGCTCTGACATCTATGACCTGTGTGACCTTAGACAAGTCATACAATCTCCCTGAACTTCAGTTTCTTCATCTTTAAATGAGGATATTGGATCATTAGAGGGGTGCTAAAGCCAGCTTGAACAGGCTGGAGAGCCAATTTCTAAATTTTCAGTGAGCATTTATAACTCAAAATGACACTATGAATCAGGATTTGATTTGTTGCTCTGTCAATTGTCTAGATTTAAGAAAGTGATAGGAAAAATGTTAATGATGCAGATTAAACTTTGAAGTGTGTCATAGGTACATTTTTCCCCCATAGAGTAGGATGTTAAACATTTAGCAGCACACTGCTGATAGATGGCTTCTATGATACCTTCTGGCTCTAAATCTATGACCATATAACCCTGCAACCCTCTATAGTAGAGGGGTTCCAGCCTGGAATGTACAAACTTATAGAGGGGAGTTAAAAATTTTATTCAAAATTAATCTCTTTGTCTTTTGTTTTATGCATATATACATGTAAAATCTAGGGTTTTATTTCCTTTCTTATTGAATAGGAGGTTTGGGGATGTCTACTGAAATTTACAGAAATTTGCCAGGGATATGAGGATTAAAAAAGTTGGGAACTCCTACTCCCATATTTCATTGTCTTTACAGCTATCCTAGACCACTTTTTAGGTTGTTGTCTGCTATAGATACACAGAGAGAGAGAGAGAGAGAGATGGATTCCTTGACTCCTCCAAAGAACTCCAAGTTTGCTAAGGACCTTCCTTCTCTTGTATGCCCAGTCCCTGGGGCATAAAGAAGAGTGCCAAATAAAGACTCCAGGCATTGGCAGTTAAGTTGAGAGATGGAAATTGATAACTAAATTGATATCAAAGAGGTGCAGAACCCCGGTAACAGGCTGACAGTTAGAATTACCAGCCTGCTAACTTTAAGCATCTCACCTGAGCTTCTGTACCTCTGTGGGTGCCTGGGCCAGAGAACTCCAGGGGCCCCACCATTTTCAAGAGAGAGAACTGTTGCCATGGAGAGTCAGAGAGTCCCAAGGTGACTCCTGGCCCCAGAACAGCCCTGGCTAGAAAATCAGGGATGTTCTGCCAAAAGCTGGCATCCCTGGGGTCCTCTCCCTTCCCTACTGCTCCTATAACAACCACAATGGCTACCCAACAAACAGCTCTCCAACCAGCAATGAAGAGAACCAAGGATTATTGGATGTTCTTTGCTATAGTTAATGAATCAACAATGATTCATTTATTCAAAATTTCCTGATTTAATAAACCCTATCCTCTGTTTCCCTCTTGGCAGTTTTCTTTTGGTCAGCATTAGATTTTCAATCAATTAATCAACAATTATTTACTGAGGTCACCTGATAGAGAACCCTGTGCTAAGTATTATGGGGCTAGAGAGGCATATATGAATAACAAGGTCTCTACCTTCCCAGATCTTACAGGCTACTTGAGATGACAAACTGTACTCCCATGGAAAAAGATAACTAATAATATTGGCCATTATATGATAAGTGCCAAATATAGCAATTAATAAGTACTATGGGTTCAGAGAATGAAGTGATCATGGAAGGACTCAGGGAAGAAACACAACTTGATCTGAACATTGAAGGTGGGTAGTATTTGGATAAGCATCAGGGGAGGCATAAAAGAAGGCACAGATTCAGAAAAAAAGATAAGAGGTGTTTAAGGGATAGTGAGATAGGGCTAAGGATGGGACCTGTGATTTCATTAGTATGGGGATACCAACCCTTCCACACAAGAACTTCCCTCTGTCGATGCAGGTTAACATTTTCTCTGCAACTTGTAATCTTAGAGAGTTACCTAGAGCACTCAGGTTAAGTGACTTGGCTAGAATCACACAGCCAGTATGTCACAATCAGGACCTGAACTCAGGTCTTACTGACTTCAAAGCCAGTTCTCTTTCTGTAACATTATACTACCTCTCTAGAGTGATTTTGACCAAAAGTCAAAGAATCCCAAGTTGTTAAGAGATTGATACATTGTTTTGTACATTTCCCAGCTTCCATGCTGGCTTCACCAAAATTATACTAAATTCATGGGTGTCTATGTTTTTGAATAATTTGGATAGGATAAATTTTCTTGCAGTTGAAATGTTCTCCATTGTATCTTAATACCTTCCTCTTGCAGTAGAAGTCAGTTTTCCTCTTACCTGGTCCTTAGTGAAAATAGAGACTTGAAAATAACTTATTTTATTTCTGTTAAAATAGTGCTTCTGTAATGGTGATCTCAGGGCTAAGATTGGCCTTCGTGTTCAAAGGCTAATTTGGCCGTGTATAGATAGGTATGAGGTCTCTGGGAGTGATGCTTTAGCTTTAGGATATGCATTTCCATAGGCAGCAGAAACAAATTTTAGCAACTGTATTGGAGGTTGTTGTTGAGTTTCAGTTTTCTCCTTCTGAACTTTGATAGCCACCTGTCTGTAGACAAGTCACTTAACCTTTCGTCTCTTCAGGTTCTCCATCTGTAAAATGGGACCAATAATGTGTGTAAAATGCCTTGGAAGCCTTAAAGCACTTTATAAATATCAAGTATTTTTAAGGTAAGTTTTGGTTGGATCATATTGAGTTTGAGATGGAGGCAGAGATGTCCAGTAAACAATTAGAGATGCTAGACTGAAGCCCAGGAGAGACATTAGGGCTGAATAGAGAGGTAGGAGTCATCTGGTTAAAGATGATTAAACCAGTGGGAACTGATGAGCTCACCAAGCATGAGAAAGTTGCAGACAGAACCTCAGGGGAACATCCATTCTCAGGGATCAAAGGATGCGTGATGGTCTAACAAAGGAAACTGAAACTGAGAAGGAGCCTCAGATAGGTGGGAGGGTATTGTTGTTGTTGTTGTTGTTGTTGTTGTTGTTTGCCCTTTGTTCCAGAAGAGGACCATTACATCAGGGAGGTGATGCCATGACTTACAAGTGAATTGGATTGAAGTGAGGGAGGGCTGTGCAAAGTCACCAGCCTTACTTTCTCCTCCGGAGTCATCTGGGGCCAGTGGCAAGATATAGATCAGGACGACTGGAGATGGCCATGGATGCACTTAAATTATTAAAATTAAAAAACTTTAATTATTTTCTCTGATTTCTTTCTTCTGAGATAAAAAAGCTTAGAAGGCAACGCAGGGACCCTCAGGCATCTGTGGCCAGAGGATGAAAATCAAAAACAAACTTCACCATCTTCCATCTCGGCTAAGGGTCTAGTCCAGGCTATAAGAGTGAGCCAGGCAGCTTAGTATTGACGGGAGCTCTGGAAATATCAGAAAATCTGAGTTCAGATCAACTTTTATGTTTTTCCTTTGTGATTTGCAAGTTATTCCTCCCTTCTGAGTCTTTCTTTATCTTTTCTACCTCTAAATGCTATTACACTCTTCTTGCTGCCTTTTTGGCTCCTTCTGGCCTTGGAGACCAGGGTTGTTTTCCTTCCCAGCTGTGCATCAGTACTATTAGGTCAGCAGAGTTGTGGCCATCATTTAGTCATTGGTCCAAGGTCAGGGTTGAGTCAGTTTTCTATTCTCCACTTCTTTTCTAATTCTTTTTACCTTTTAACATTTTTACATTTTGATCTCTCAGAGAGAGTGGGAAGAAAATTACATTTAAAAATTTTTTGTCCTCAAAAATTATTCATTTGGAGAAAATCATGAAAAAAAATTTTCCAGATACTTGGCTGATTCACCTGTTTAGTTTCCTTAGGACTTTTGACTTAGGAGCAGAGTGGTTTGGTTGTCCATCAACAGGGAGGTGGTAATACTTCTCATAACAGAAGCACCTTTGTATTTCATGGAAAGTTTACTGGTGAGGTGGGATAGAAAGAGACAAAGATTTTTTGTTCAGTTATAATCCGAAGGCTGGCCATCTACAGGAGTAGTAAAATCAGAAAATCTGTTTTCCATCTCTAGACTCCTCTTTCTACCTTTTTCTTCTTCTGTGTTATAGCACCCTTTGCTCTTGCCTTCAGATACTGAGCATTCTTCCTTTTCTCTCTCACTTTCTCAGGAAAAGATCTGAAATCAGTCATTGATTACATGTAAATACATATATTGCTAGATTCACAGAAGATCAGACAAGAACTGAAAGGTCCAGTGTTTCCCAAGTTGTGTTCCCTTGTTTGTTCTAAATGTAAATAAAGTTCTGCGAGAAAATGTCAGTGCTGTTTCTGCTCAGTTGCTAACAATATAGCCTCATCTCTGAAAGCACCAAGTACTGAGAAAAAAAACAGTAGCAGGGATAGATAGACATTGTGGTGAAGGAGAGAAACCTCATCCTAACAATATGATGTTCAAGGGTCAACATCAGCCTTGTCCGCCCCTGGATAGGGTACACCCAGTACAATAACCTTCTCTCTACTGATCTCCCCCTTTTAGTGACACCACCATTGTATCCCTCCAACAGCCTTCTCTCCTTGTCTGTACCTTCTCATCTCATTACCCAGCAACCAACATTTAGGGATTCTCTAGATATATTTAAGCTCAAAAGCATTCCATGGCCAAATTAGTTCGGGAAACATTGATCTATTTTAGTTCAACAAACATTAAGCATTTATGCACAAAGAACTGTGCTTATCCAGCCCTCTCCAGGGGTATTACTATTTTAAACCTTATTTCTGGTGGTGAAGTGAAAAGTTCACCCCTTTTTTTAAAAAGGGATTTTCCAACATCAGAGAGCAGGAGAAGAAGATTGGGATAGAACAAAAGGGATTTTGTAAAGCATCACTGAAATCAAATGGTATAAGTCTGTATATATAGTAAGATCAGACCTGATGCCTGGACTCAAAAGGCTTTCCTTTCAATTGTGCTGGCAAAGTCCCCAACAGCATCATGAACCCAGAGGGTTTCTAACAGGAGCCTGTTAGCCTCTATGCTTAAAGGAGGGATTCAGTGGGGTTTGATGCCCTGTTTTCCTGGAGCTGATTAAATTAAACTCTATAAGCGTGTGTGTGTGTGTGTGTGTGTGTGTGTGTGTGTGTGTGTGTGT
>NW_020950326.1:16401374-16540299 GCF_900497805.2 Vombatus ursinus | reverse complement strand
GTGTGTGTGTGTGTGTGTGTGTGTGTGTGTGTGTGTGTGTGTGTACGTGTGTGTGTATGTGTTACAGCTGGTCGTATATGTGAGGGGTTGAAGACATCACGGGGCAGTCATAAGCAGCTCTGTCTTGAGGGTTGTTTCCAAAGTCACAGCTGGCACTGGACATACTCAGGAAGAAGTGAAATACCATCTAGTGGACAGAAGGGAAAACAGGCTTGCTGGTTGGAATGCTGCCCATTTTCTTTTTCATAGAAACATTTAGCTTAATTCCTGTCCATCCATTTTTATGAGATGCTTCTGATACAAGTAACCCTTTTAGGCACGAACACAGAAATGGTCCCTGTCCTTAAAGAATTTGTGGTTTTATTAATAGTAACTAGCCTTCATTTAGCTCTTTAAGTTTTTCCAAAGGGCTTCCTTCTCAAAAACTCTCTAAGGCAGTGAGAAGACTCATATATAGAAAACAATTAGAGCACAATAAAACGTGGCGTTTTAGAGGCAGTAAAGTGGATTGAGGACTGGGCTTGGAGTTAGAGGAGACTAGATTCAGAAGCCTCCTGTCACAACAGTTCTGCAGCCCTGGGCAAGCAACTTAAGTTATGTCCCCCATCAGGCAACAGGTATTTGTTGTTAGTATAAGACACTGTAATAAGTTCGAGGGATACAAAAAAAAAAGACCAAAACAAGATCCCTACCCTCAAGGAGCACACATTCTAATAGGAAAAGTAAAATGCAAACAATTATGTATATGCAAGATAAGTAACAGTGTAAAAGGGAGGAGATCTCAGAAGGAAATAGGGAGGAAGTGACTCTTGAAAAGACCTTGCAGAAGGTAGGATTTGAGTGGGAGTCTTGAAGAAAGCCAGGGAAACCAGGAGAGTCCTAGGCATGGAATATCAACTTAAAAAAAAAAATCAGAGTTCAGAGAAGAAATGTCCTATGTGAAGAAAAGCAAGGAGGCCAGTGTCACTAGGTCATAGATAACATAGAGGGGAATAAGGCATAAGAAGACTAGAAAGGCAGGAAGGAGCCAGGTGATGAAGGGCTTTAAAAGCCAAAGGATTTTTAGGATTTATCTTCTCTCACTAGGAGTTCCCCACATTGAAATCACTGATAACAACAATAAAAACAATAATTAACACTTAATGTAGGGCTTTTAAGGTTTGCAAAGTGTTTTACATATATTATTTTATTAGACCCTCACAACTCTAGGAAGTAGGTTGTATTTTTATCTTCATTTTACAGATGAGAAATCTTAGGGTATTCAAGGAAAACAATGTGTAAACGGTTGTGAAATTAAATAGTATTTGAATGGTCACTAGGAATCTAGTGTAAGAGTAGTTGTCTGACCAAGAAAATAGCAATGGTGTAAATACCATTCAGGAAACTCCTATAAATAACATTCAGTGTTTCCCCCTTCTTCCATACCCCCACATATGTATTTGTCCAGAATTTGAAATTATGACCCTGGCTGGAGTCTATACTCCAACAACAACAGTAGGCATTTATTAAACGACCACTATGTGCCAGGAGCTCTGCTAAGCACTGGGGGTACAAAGAAAGGCAAAAGATCCTTAGGAGCTCCCAGTCTAATGAGGGAGACTGACATGTAAACAGATATGTATGAACAAGATATAAGCAAGAGAGAAGGTACTCAAATCAATGGGAACAATTTTCTGGTAATCCTCCTGGGTCATTCACTGGCAAGGGCAAGGCAGCAAACCATCCTTTATTTTTCCCCATGGACAAGATAACTACATTTGTTAGAGTGTAAGCTCCTTGAGACCAGTTGCTTGTTTCATTCTTTATATTTGTATCCACTAGCACTTAGCGCAATACTTAGCACATAGAAGGTTCTTAATAAATGTCTGATGATTGATTGACTAATTGAAAGAAATTTGTTTCTGGAATACCTTCTCACTTTTCAGTCTATCTAAATTAGTTGATTCTTCAAGTCAGCATTCAAGTTTTATCTTTTTCCATGAAACTTTTCCTGACCTCCCTAGCACACAGTGACCTCCTCCTTCTTTGATCTTTTATAGTGTTTATAGATTGTCCCCACAATATGGGGCTTGATTTTATACTGTTCTGTAATGTTCTTAATTGCTTCTTTTTGGGGGGGGGGAGGGCAAGGCAATTGAGGTTAAGTGACTTGCCCAGGGTCACACAGCTAGTACGCGTCAAGTATCTGGTCTGAGGTCGGGATTTGAACTCAGGTCCTCCTGACTTCAGGGTCGGTGCTCTATCCACTGTGCCAACGAGCTGCGCTCTTAATTGTTTCTTGAGTGTGGATGTTGGCCTAACTACACTGCAAACTCCATGAAGGCAAGGACCAGGCTTTTTAATTATTTTGTATATCCCATGGCTGTACAATGCTGAACACAAAATAGTCACTCATTAAAGACTTATTCAGTTAAATTAAATTATTAACAAAGGGCATATGTGAAGTCGCTGAGACATCGGAAATCTTCCTGCTCTTAAGGCTCTCTGCGTCATCCATGAAGTTCCTATTTCAGCCACAGAGAATTTCAATGAAGTCACCTTTCACTTAGTCACAGCATTTTAGTGGAAAGAACATTGAACTAGATATCAGGAGATGTGAATTCTAGTTTCCACCCTGCCATGAAATCACTCGTATCCTTTTGCATGAATCATTTAACCCATTCAGTCTCTTTATCTGCAAAACAGGATAGTTCAACTAGATTTCTAAGGCCCCATCCAGTTCAAAACTTTCATGATTCTATAATAATTAAGCATATAGACATTCTCTAGACCCTTTTTCTCTTTTTCCCCAAAATCCCTCTGTCTTCTTTTGCCCCCTAAGCAGAACCCAAACTGTGTTTTCATTATGTACAGTAGAATTGAGATGATGTTTATAAAGTTGTTTTTTTTTTACAAATTGTTAAAGTATTATGTAAATAAAAGCTGTTATTATTATTATTAGGATTAGAACACCAACAATAAGGAGAATACAATGTCAATTTGGTAAGCTTAATTGGTTGCTTACCAACTTGGTATACATCTTCCAATAAGGAAAATATTAATTCACTTGAGAAGCAGCCTCCTGCCAGGAGTTGGGCCATATTTAGTGTGATCCTGGACTTTGTAATTATACAGTCATACATAAAGAGGGTGCTTTCAACTTTTCAGAACACTTTCCGATCTATTATGTTATTTGATCTTATAAAAATCCTATGAAGTAGGTGTACCATGTACCCATATCCATATTTGATCTGTAAAGAAACTGAGGAACAGACAATAGAAGTGCCTAGAACTTAAGTCTAGGGCAGCTAGGTGGCACAATGGATAGTGTGCCAGGTCAGGAGTCAGGAAGAGTGATCTTCCTGAGTTCAAATCTGGCCTCAGATACTTACTGACTGTGTAACCCTGGGCAAGTCACTTAACCCTTTTTGCCTCAGTTTCTCCACCTGTAAAATGAGCTGGAGAAGGAAATGCAAACCACTCCAGTATTTCTGCCAAGAAAACCCCAAATGGGGTCACAAAGAGTCAGACACAACTGATAGACTGAACAGCAACAAAGAAATGAGGTCTCTTTCATGCCAACCCCAAGTTTCATTCACCATACCATACTGCCTCAGTCATCAGATTTTATATTTAGAAGGGACTTCAGAGATTATCAAGTCTAATTTCCTATATACTAGAGGAACTCACACTACAAACATCCCTGATAGCTGGTCATTCAGACTGCTTGAGCACTTCCAGTGACAGAAAGCCCATTCCTTTATTGAATAGCTCTTATGGTTCAAAACTTTTGTTGTTGTTTTAAATGTTGAGTCAACCTCCTTGTAACTTCCACCCCATCCTAGTTATACCTCTGGAGCCAAGCAGAATGAGTTTAATCCTTCTTCTTCATGACAATCTTTCAAATATTTGAACATAGCTATTATGTTTCCTTCTCTTTTCCAGTTTAAATTTCCTCAATTCCCCTATTTCTTTGGAGAGACAGCTATCCTGATGGTCACTGTTAATTGTGTGCATTCCATTTTATCAATGTCTTTGTTCAAATGTGACACCAGACTAAATACAGATGTTCTCTTACCAGTCTAGAGTACAATCGAAGTATCTCTTTCCTTGCTCTAGATACTGGAACCTTATATCACATTAACTTTTATGGCAGCCACAACATAAGGTTGATTAACATATAGTTTGTAGTCAAGTAAAATCCTTAGGTCTTTTTTACACATACTGCTATTAAGCCAGTGTTCCCTTACAGTGTACTTCTGTGATTGATTTTTTTAATCTGAGTGTAAGATTTTACCATCATTCCAGTTAAATTTTATCTTGTTAGTTTCAGCCTATCCTGTTGTGTCAAGAATTTTTGGAATGCTGATACTGTCATCCAGCACATTTGCTATCCCTCTGAGGCAATAAGCAGCTTTCTAAGCCACAGTTCAAATCAATAAAAAATGTTTAGCAGGACAGAACCTGTGCGAGACTACTGGAGATGACCCTACCATAGATTGACACTAATCCATTAACACTTTGAGTCTGATTGTTCAACCAGCTAGAAAGCCAACTACATAGATGGTTTCTTCCTCTCGTTCACAAAGATATGAGACACTTTGTCAATTCTGTCACTGAAATCTAGGCATTACTGTGTCTATGTTGTTCTCTCTGTGTGTCAGTCTGTTAATTCTATAAAAATGTGTGTCTGTGTGTATGTGTGTGTACTTAGTTTGATTACATTTCATAGATGTGACCATCTAGTCCATCCCGTACGTTATAGGAATGCGCACTTGTCTAGCCTCTGCTTGAAAAACTCCATGGAGAGGGAATCAGCCACCTCTCAGGACAGCTGATTCTGCATTAGGACAGATATATTTGTTAGAAATTTTTTATCCTGAAATAAAGTATTAATCAGCCTCAAATCAATTAATCTATTTATTAATCACACCCATATCTGACAGAGAGGTAATAGATTCAAATACTGAATGAGATATATATGTACACACACACACACACACACACACACACACACACACACACCACTACAGAAGCTATGCACATATATACATAGGCTTGTGAATATTTGTTTATTGAGTTTTTATTACGTATAGACAGAGATATGTGACTTAGCTCTTGCCTCATGGAACTTATTCATCTGTCAAAACAAGATCTACACACAAAAGGTAAAAAAACACACAGAGTCGAATGGGCTTTGTCCCCTTGTTACCAGGCATGCAGGTACAAGTAAATGCTGTCCTGGCTCGACACTGGCATAACTAGTCACCATTAAAAAAAGACTAGTCTTCTCTGCAGTTTCACTATGTTCTTCTGGCTTGGAGGTGAGGACAGTACTGTTGTTGTTGTTGTTGTTTTTTGTTGTTGTTGTTTTAAGAGAAAAATAAGAGTCCATTGCCCACCAGCCTCAGGGCACATTTTCATTCTCACATGAAAGAAGTTGACACTCAGGATTGACCTGCTCTTCCTAGTTCAGTACTTTGTGACAAATGGCAAATGGTGCCCGTGGAGTTTTGCTTGGGGAAAGCCCTGCTTCTCTACCTCAGCAGCACACAGGTGCCAGGCATCACTGAAATCAGATGATGTTTAAGTCTATATATACTGTAAGACCAGGCCTGATATCTGAACCCAGGAGGCTTCCCTTCCATTGTGCCAGCAAGGGCCCCAGCAAAGGCCTGAACCCAGAGGATTTCTGTCTAGCAGGAGTCTGTGTTAGTCTCCATACATAAAGGATGGAGGAGTTCAGAAAGGTTCAAACCCTACATCCCCACCCTTTCTCTTCTCTCCCCAGGTTCCAAAACAACTTGACAAAGACCCATTTAAGGAGTTGTGTAAATCTGAGGCCTCTCAGGGTTAGTAACAAGTGAAACTAGCCTGGGATAGGCAGCTAGGTAGGCAGCACTGTGGATAGAGGGTTGGACCCAGAGTCAGGAAGACTTAAATTCAAATTTATCCCAGATTCTTACTAATTTTGTGACCCTGGGCAAATCACTTCACATCTGCACGCTTCAGTTTCCTCTTCTGTAAAATGGGATAATAATAATAATAGCACCTACCTCCCAGTTTTATCTTGAGGACCAAATGAGATAATGCTGGTAAAGCACTTTGTAAACCTTAAAGCACTATGTAAATGTTATTGTTGTTGTTGTTATTATATTCTCCAGGGTTTGACTTGCTGACTTGCTTTCAGTGACTTCCTATTCTTTCCTGCTTATACTTAGGGAAGGAGAGGAAGGGAGTTCTAGGACAAAGAGCCAGCTAGGTGGCTCAGTGGATACAGCACTGGACCGAAGTCAGAAATCTGACCTGAGTTCAGATTTGGCCCTTATTAGCTATGTGACCCTGGCTAAGTCACTTAAGCCTCTTTTTGCCTGTTTTCTCACCTCTAAAAATAGGGATAATCAGTAGCACCTACCTCCCAGAGTTATGGTGAAGATTACATAAGAAAATTTGTAAAGTGCTTTGCAAACCTTAAAGTAATACATAAAGACTAGTTATTATTCGTATGGCTCCTTCTGTCTGGAGAGCCAGTTTGAGGAATGTTGAAGATGGGTCAGTGTGCTAAGGAAAAAAAAATGATTTCCCACCTACTAATCCCATTAGTTATAGCTGCCATCTTGAGAGGAAACATTAATGAATGAAAGGGCTAGGCCCAACTAGTAGATCATGAGCAGGACCAGCCAGCCAAGGGGTGCTGTGTCCAAGGAAGCCTACAGGAGGCCAGATAGAGAAGCAGTGGACAGAGCTAGACCAGGACTTAAGAGACTGGCTTTCTGTTGCCAACTCTGCTGCTAATTTTCTGTGTAAATTTGTGTAAATCAGTTAACTTCCCTGACCCAGTTACCAGCCTCCTTTACTTCATAGGTGTTTTGTGAAGCGTAAGATGACATACTCAAAATTGATTTAAAGAGTTGATTCATGGTTCAGGGATGATTAATATGCAGCCTGAGGCAATATCTAGAGCCCTTGACAGGGCCATTTTTCAATTTCGGTTCAGGACTAGTGTAGTCAGAAGAGCAGTGATCTGGGAATCAATCCTAGCTTTGGTACTGACCAGCTTTGTGACCCTAAACAAGTCCCTTCCCTTCTCTAAGCCTCGGTTTCTTCATCTGTAAAATGAAGGGGAAGGACTAGATAATAATTCATTTATGTATCACTTGGAGTTTTATAAATTGCTTTCTTCCCAACGTGCATCTGAGGTAGGTCTGATAAACATAATTGGGCTCCATTCTACAGATGAGGAAGCTGAAATTCAAGAGAGGCTATTTGATGGTTTCAAAGTTATATAGATGGTAAATGGCAGATTTTGAACATGAACCCAGCTCTTCTTACTCTAATTTGGGGGGAGGGGGGACTTTCCACTATAGCATGATTGTTGGTCTGAAGTATATAAAGGGTTTTGCAAATCTTAAAACATTGTAAAATGTTAGCTATTATTAGTATTTTTGTTGTTGCATAGTAAAACCCTTATGGATGTGTCATTCCAATCGTGTTCTTCCATCTCTTTCCTTTCCCTCCTTTTCCCATTTCCCCTTCTTTCCCTGCCATCACTCCCAGACAAATCCTAAACTGCAGAACATTTGCAAAAAGCAGAGGAATAAGTCACCTAAAGAAGGAAAGGAGACCCAAGCCAACCACTGACTATGAGCAATAAGAGTATGTTGGGGAAAGAAATGGGGGCAGTACTTTCACGCTGGCAAAGGAGACAGTTTCACGCCAAATGCCAGATCCTGTCCAGTAGGAGACTGTAATTGGCACCTCACCCTGCTCCAACTCTGAGCTCCCAGTGTGGTCTGTGGTCAGGGAGGCTTTCATCACTTGGGACCTTTCATTGTGTGTGGTTTGTTCTTTGATCAGGTGTTTGCTCTAAGTTGGTTCCGGAGTAATTAATTAGAGACAGTAATGCCAAGGTGGCACTGGGAGAGCTTAAATAACAAAATGATTGATTAAGAGCCTCTGCTTGCCCTGAGATTCTTTTTGCTATGCAGTAGCATCTACAAGGAATGCTAAAGAGAGATGCTACATTTTCATTCCTTTGGGTGAGGACTCAGACCAGATCCTTTCTCCACTGAAGTCTTCTTAGATTGGTCAGGGAACATTGACCACTTCCTCACAGCCTGACCATTTTGGAATTCCCATGGCTGGTCTCCTCATTATAAACTCATCTTTTCCCCCATATTCCTAAGGTACATTGAACCTAGGCCTGTGACTTTATAATCCTCCTCTCTATGTGTGTACCTTTAGCAGTGTGCCCATCTTGGAATTATGGGAGGAAGCCAAAAGCTCCAAGTGGTATGGTCATGATCTCCAAATCTGTGCTAACTGCCTACTCTGCCTACTATGTGGTAAGCCCAGAGAAGTAGAAGGCATGGTCTCCTCCATGAAAGAACAGAAAGCCTAGTTCATAAGATCATAGCTCCTTTAGAGCTGCATAGGATCTTTGAGTTCACCTGGTCCAACCTTCACCTTTAAGTGACTTATCAGTATTGTTTTTATTCAACCAGACCCCCTTTTTTTTCTCCTCACTTTGTTACTTATCTAAGATCCAAAATCAGCATGAGATGTCTGTTTTGCCCCAAGTCCCATCCGCCCTTTAATCAGTCTCCCATTGACATAAAGTAAAAACCTACACCTCAGGGTGTCCTGAACGTTTGAGGACTTAAGGCATCAGAAATCTGGGGTGACCAGATAAGAGCCGAACAAATGCAGCACTCTCCTTTCCTTGGAGAAGTTGAGTGGACAAGGACTATCTGTGGAATGTGACCCACACTGTCAGAGGTGTTTGATATAGCCCTTGTTTTTGCTTAATTGTTTTTAATTTGTTACAAGGAGAGTGGGGGCAGGAGAGAGGCATGTTTGGAAATGCCTGTGATGAAAAAAAAAAGGGAATCAATAAAAACTAAAAGAATAAGTTTTCATCCTAAAAAAAAGAAAAAAAAAGTGACCAAGCCTTGAAGATGTGACATAAGAACCCTATTTTAGTGCTCTAAGATTTGCAAAATGGTAACTAATTGCAGTTACCTCCAATTCAAAGCAGGGACCTCAAAGTCAGAGAAATCTTTGTACTATTACCAGCTCCTGAGTCATCGGAACCCATTCTTAGATTTTTGTTGTTTTAGTTTGGTTGGTTTGTTTGTTGTTCCCTCTAATAAAATCAAAGATCTGTAGAGCTTGATAGGAAAAGAGACAAACCAATGTTCAGAGTAGATGACCAGACCCAAGTAAATGGATTAGCAAAACACTACAATGTGGTATTGTATAAAGAAAGAAAGAAAGAAAAAGCAAAGAAAGGAGGTCTGGTTTTTCATCCCCAATGTGTGGGCTTTGGCAAGTCCCATCTTTTCTTTGGGCCTCAATTTCCTCATCTGTTAAAGGGAAATAATGGCAGCTTCCTTGACTAATATACAGTAATAAGAATATAGTAAGGTAACAGATGTGGATTCTTTGAAAAATGTGAAGTGTTGGGGCAGCTAGGTGGCACAATTGGAAAGAGTACCGGCCCTGGAGTCAGGAGGACCTGAGTTCAAATCTGGCCTCAGACACATAATACTTACTAGCTGTGTGACTCTGGGCAAGTCACTTAACCCCAATTGCCTTACCAAAAAAAAAAAAAAAATGTGAAGTATTATAAAAGAAATCACAGAATCACAAAATTTTAGATTTTGAACAGAGTTTAGTGGCTATCTAGAGTAACCAATACTTGAAAAAGGACCCCCTTTACATTTTAAAAGCATATTATTTAAAAATAGATGTACCCTTCATTATTATTAATTAGTATTACAATACACATAGTCTTAATGTGATCTCATGTTTGATAAAATTCAAATGAAAAGGACTACAAAGTAAAACTTCTTAGTAACCAACAAGTAACTTTTTCTTGAAGGAAGTTCAGGTCAAGTCATCAAATCAGTAACCACTTATTAAGTGCTGACTATTTACCAAGCACCAAACTGATCAATCAGAGGAAAGGGCCATGGGAAAATGTGATCTTGCAGGGTGAGAAGGCTGCTTCAACATGGAGAAAAAAAGTCCAGTGAGTCAGGAATAGAGCCCAGCGAGCAATGAAGTGGTGGAAAGAGCAACAGCTAAATTCTTGGGTTTGCTTCTGAAATATCTCATACCCATATTGTGAAGGTTAATAAATAATAGAAGCCTCACAGGGGTCTTCCCCAGCCCTGCACCCACACAGATTACATTTTGTTTGGTCAGTCAGCACTGCAAATCAGCATTGACCAAGTGGGTTAGTGCAGCCATTTAGCCTTCTCTGGATGCCCCCAAACCTTGGGAAAGTAATCAAGAAGAGTGCCCATGATCCTTGATTTACACCAAGCTGTCATCTTAGGGCCCTGCCCCAGGGTGAAGTTTCAGAAAGTCCTGGTGATATGGAACTAAACTGCTTTCCAAATGGTGCTGGAGCATAAGTTTTTAATGAAGCCTGGAGCCATCCCAGACCCCCAGGGCCAAGAAGTTTTCTTTTCTCTTTCTTTAATTCTTTTTTTATCATTCTACTGATCTTTATCGCATCTGTCATTTTGAAAAATGAGCAGACAGCATTCCTACAAAGTTCAATACTCCCAGCACACACATTGCCCAGTCTCCATGTTCAGAGAGCCAGGCACTTTCCAGGCTTTGGGGACAGATTTTATTCCCTCAGGAGCTGGGGCTTCAGCAATTCCAGATCTCAGAGTCAGAAAGAACCTCAATCCTATTACTCAATCCTGAACTTTGAGCCTAGATAATAAATACAAAAGTCCAAGTGAGGAGGAAGGGATGGGAGGTCGATAGAGGAAACCGAAGGTAAGAAGAAATTGAACACCTGATGGGTTATCAGGACTACAAATGGTCTCCTCTACTTGAGCTAATCTATTACAGCATTCTCTTTCAATTCCCGTTTTCTCCCAGTTAACTATTACCTATAGGCCATTATAATCTCCTAATAGTGAGGACCAGGGCGAGATCAAAGACTGTGGAGGACTTGGAGATGCTCTTCTCTGCTGTGAATAGTGGCCAGACCAGCCTTCCCTCTGAAATTATCACTGTATTCATTCAATTCAGTATAATTTAGCAAACATTTACTAAGTCGCAGTAGGTACTAGTACTCGGAACAAGGGATACAAAATTGAGAAAGTCCCTGCCCTCAGAGAGGTTATAGTCAAATAGCAAAGATGTGGTATGCACACAAATAAAAAATGTACCACTAGATTATATATTGTGGGCAGAGAAGGCAATCCAGCTAAATCAGGCATGAGACATTTGTTAAGCACCTGCTTTCTAGCTGGTATTGTGCTACATATAAAAGTAATGAAACAGTCCCTAGTCTCAAGCAGCCTACGTTCTAACAGATAAAATGTTCTAGGAAAATTTAGAGAGGGAGCAATCACATTTACCTGGGAGAGGATGGAACAAGAAGGTAGAAAATCAGGGACGGCTTCAAGGCAGAAGTGACATCTGAGCTGTCATTTCAGAGAACTTCCATCCCTTCTCATCTTGGCAGCTCAGAATCCCCAACTCGACTCAACTCGACTCAGGCGCCACGTCCTACCTTGTCCTTCTTGATACATAACTACACCCTTGTTAGTGCCCTCCCCCCACCACCACTTTGTATTTATTTCTCTGTTTATATGTTTTACCCCAGTGAAATATAAGCTCCTTGAGGTTAGGGCCTGTTTCCTTTGTCTTTATATTCCCCCTGCCTAGAACAATGCTTAGTGCATAAGCTGGTTGAATGCATGAACAAATGACTCAGCTGACACTGGTGTTCCAACCAGTCAGGGGAAGAACCATGAGCTAAGAGAGATGAGTCATAGAGTTTCTGTCCCCATTGAGAGTGGTTGTACCTTCTGTGAAAATGTGAAATTGATGAGGTATCCAGAAGCCATTCATTCAGAGATTAAAGAATTTAGAGAGTTATGGGAGTTTCAGAGAAATTTTACCTTTTAAAGAGCTTAGAGTTGCATTTTTATCCCCAATTTAATTACATTTTTAAAATGATTGAAAGAAGAAATCTACTGAAGTTAAAGAATTGCTGGTCTTTTTGAGTTACCTGAAACCAGCATCACAGAGTTTCAGAGTTGGAAGAGACCCAGAGAAGCATCAAGTCCAACTAACATCTTAACAAATCCCCTCTGAAACATGCCAGGCAAATAGTGGTCTGGAGTTTATTCTATTGTTCTTATTTTTGCCAGATAGAACCAAGCAGAATAAGGTGACTCCTTCTTCCATGTGACAGACCTCTGGCTTAACAATGACCTCCTCAGAACTGAATACAGTACTCCAGCTGCGGTATGACTGGAGTAGAGTACAACGGGACATGATTCCTAGGATCATAGCTTTAGAGGTAGAAAAGACCTTAGAAGGCCATTGAATCTGACTCCCCCCTTTCGTGGGATGGGGCCACTGAAATGGAGATAGATCCTTTCAAACTCAGGTCTTCCAGACCACAGGTCCAGTGTACTAACCACTGTACCACCTAGTCAGCACCTTGTCTCTGTCAATTCAGACTAAAAAAATTAATTTTTTGATTACTGTATCATACTGTTGAATCATAATGAGATCGCACCTACTTAGTATCCATGTTGCGTTCTAAAACTGCCTGATCTTTTTCAAAGAAACTGCTGTCTAGAGAAGCTTCCTCCATGTTGTATTTATAAACTTGATTTTTTGCACCCAAGCTTAAGACTAATTTCTGTTTATCCCTATTAAATTTAATTTAGAAAAGTCCTTATAACCCGTGGGTTATTTGGAGCCATACTCTGTCATCTATCCTATTATCTATTCTGCCTATCTGCAAATTTTGTAAGGATGTGATCTATGCTTTTACCTAAGGCATTGATAAAAAACGGGAACAACACAGGGCCAAGCATTCCAGGGCAGTTCTTTAGAGGCCTCCTTCCATGTTTGTCCATATCTGCTATGCAGCTGTACAGGGAATCCCAATAGTGCAGTTTTAAGCTTTAACAGCTTAAAATTTTACTAACACTTTTGAAACACCCAGTATAAATGTGAACTGCTCATATTACTATAAAACAATTAAAGAACAATACAAGTTTTCAGCAGAGGGACAGATCATTGTAGAATGAAATAATTAGGGAAGACTTTATAGAGAACGTGAACTCATCTCTGATAGTGAAGGAAATTTGATAGTTGGCTCACAAGTGATAAATTTTTTTAAAAATTTTTTGTCACAGCAATTTACAAAGATTTTCTAATAAGGCAAAAGGGAGTTGCATAAAAGAGTTTAATTGTTATTGTTTTAAGTTCATAATAAACCACTTAATTCTAAGAGAGAGAGAAGTGACCAGTGTAGTTTGAACACAAAAATATTCAGTGATCAATAGCTTCCAACCACCAGCCTCTCCAGGTGGGAAGAGGAGTGAGGAATTATTAATTCTCTACTGAGGTTTAAGCCACATGGCCCCAGGAATTACAATTAAAATGAGGGTCCTATTACACTGAGAGATGTCACTCTTGATCCACCAGCAGTAAGACTGGTTGTCTGTTATTGTTGTTTTTCCAGCATCCAGGATAACATCTACACTCTCTTGACTGGTTCTCCTTGGACCAGTAGCAAGATGGCTGGCTAGGATGATTGAAGAGTATGTGGCTGAGATCATAAGATAAAGAGCTAGAAGTAACTTCAGAGTTCCTAGACCAAACCTCTCATTTTCCAGATGAGGGAAGTGAAGCACAGAGAATTGTAACTTGCCTGAGGTCTTACTAGTAATTAGCAGAGGCAGCCTTTAAATGTAGGAGTTAGTCTGTAGTCGGGGTTAGAGTTAGCCTTTGATAAATCCATATATTTAAGCTCCAGTTAGGGAAAGTTCTGTCACCTAGAAGATAGCCATACCAGTTCCAGGATGTTAAAATCTCATTTAGACATCAGCATTGCCACTTTGTTTACCCTAGTTTGGGAATTCACTATTTATAACTTGGGCTGTAATACCAAGAATCTGTTATGGTTTCAGATTTGTCTAGCGGGAAAATATACTTTAGGATTGTCTTTAATCTCTTAATATACAACCCTTGAAAAATTTTCTTGGTTCATTTTTTGCACTACAAGTCATTTTTGGCTGTACTTTTCCATAGAAATTCACCTTGTACAAAAGGTGGTTGGGGAGGTGGAGTAGGAACGGGTAGTGAAACTCAAATTCGGACTGTATTCAACATTTCATGTCCATAGGCTCCCATCTCATTACCAAGAGGGGAGCAGTATTTTTCAACATCTGCTTTCCAGAATCAGTCTTGGTCATTATAGTAAATATTCTGTTCCACTTTTAATGAGTCATATTACCTAAAACCTATTTAAGTGAAGTCTGCTGTTAACATTATTGATTGAAAGGGTAGAATGGAGCCTGTACTAAGTTATGCTCATATATCATTTGAGTAGCATTGGTTAACCTTGTGAAGTTATTTTACCAGAACTCCCCCAATATCCAGGACTGAATCTAATTCATATTAGGCAGCAGTGAGGTAGCAGATAAAAACATTGGCCTAGGAATCAGAAGACCTGAGGTCTACACCTGGCTCACTACTGCATCACTTTAGGCAAGTCATTTACCCTTGGGTCTTAGTTGTCTTCTCTGTAAAATGAGGGGTTTGAACAAAATTATTTCTAAGACCTCTTCAAACTTAAAAAATCTGTTGTTCTTTTTGAATCCATTTCCAATATGATCCCTGATAGTCTAACATTAAATGAGATTTCTTCCCTTCCTTTCTTTAAGATTATGTAAGTGGGGGCCACTGTGGTATAGAAGAAGAGACAATGGACTTGGAATCAGAAAGCCAAGTTTGAATCTCAGTTCTGCTACTTATAAGCTATATGTTCTTCAAGGAGTCACTTCACAACTTAGTGCCACAGTTTCCCCACATGTGAAATGAAAATAGTAGTATTGCTACACCCTATTTACTTCACATTGCTGAGATGGTAAAATACTGGTTGTAAAGCTCTTTGTAGGGCATAAAGCAATATATAGATGTCTATCATTATTATTATTAGAAAGTTTATCTTGTTCATTTTATAGCTGAGAAAACTTTTTAGTCTCAGGGAGAAAAAGTGGTTTAGACCCACCAAAACAGTTAGGCAGTCATATCCATTGGACCCTCAAAATGCTGGTAATTTCTCTGTAATTTGATAAAAGAATTGGCAAAGGTTGCAGAGTGTATTGAATAGAATGCTGAGCAACTTGGAATCTGGAAGACCCAGGTTCAAATCCAGCCTCAGACACTTAATAACTATGATCTTGGGCAAGTCTCTTGATCTTTTTGAGCTTTCATTTCCTCATCAGTAAAATTAGACAGTTACATTCAGTTACCTCCAAGGTCCCTTCCAGTTCGAAATCTATGATCCTATGAATGTATCGCTTTTTTTGAAAATTTCAAAAGATAGTGATTCATGTGAGGAATTCCTTTCTTTTTTTCTTTTTCTTTTTTTTTTAAACTAACACCTATTACCAGTAAGATCATAGGATTCCTTGCTGGAAAGGGGCTTAATGATGATCTACCCTAAGCTCTCCCCTTTCATTTTGTAGATAAGGAAACAAATTAAGTGAGACCTGCCCAAGGATATTACTCAGAGCCTCAAACCCAGTTCTTTACCTCCAAATACAGTCTCTTTTCCCTGCCCCATATTGCTACTCCTATGGTAGGCAAGGACCCAGAAAAGACTGTTATAAAAATCCCAGCAATACTTTCAAAAAACAAGCAGCATAAGATAAAGCTAAAATAACTGGGCCTTATTTTTTTTCATAATTAGAAACTTAAAGTTTGAAAAGGAAAGACTTTTTAGAAAAAAACAGAACCAGTAAAAGGCCACTGTGAGTTTCAGACAATAAAATTTTAATGCCATAGGATGCTATATAAATAAATGTGAATTGTTAAGAGCAGAAGGTAATGACGTTCTTACAGTGCTAGGCTGGGATAAAACAATGAAAAAGCCACTGTAAATAGGACTGTTAACTATCTAAAAACACTAAAATTAGCCTGGTTTGTAGGTTTTTTAATGTTCTTTACAGAAATCCCTAGAGGGGCAGCCAGAACCCAGAGTCGAAGCTGACTCACTTTCTGAGAGCAGTTTGTGGGGCCAGTGCCTTTCACTTGCTCCCAGGAGGGATGGGGCTTTACCTGGGCTCTATGGACTCAGTCATTGGGTAATCTGAGGGCTGAACACCATATATTTTAAATCTGGGGAAGTGAGATACCAATCAGTCCTGGGTAGAATTCAGCTCTAAACCCTCTGGACCTTCTCCCTATCCAAGGTCAAACTGTCTACCACCCCGCTAAGCCTGTAGCTGAGGCTGGGTCATTATAAATTAGTAAGAGTTATTAATCTTATTTTGTGGCCTGGACTACTCTGTCAGCCTGGTGGCACTTGTGGACCCCTTCTCAGAATAATGTTTTTAAATGTACAAAATTAAATACATAGGATTACCAAAGAGACCAATTATATAGAAAGTGTGGTTTTCAAAATATTAAAGAAACAAGTTTGCATACCCCAGGTGAAGAATCTCTGTATGGAGTAAAGCTATTTGGTCTACAATTAGAGGGGTCCATAGGAGGCCACTGGATAGAGACCCAAAACAGCACCAACAATCCAGTAGACTGAGAATCCTAGAAAGCTGGGTTCCAGCCTTAGCTTTACCACTAACTTGCAAATCACTTAACCTTTCTGAGCCGGGTTTTCCTCATCTGTAAAAAAAAGGAATTAGACCAAATAACCTCCAAGTTTCCTCACAGCTCTGATCTCTTATGATCTCTATATGACCTTGGCCTCAAAACTGGGCATAGTCCCCATTAGTTCCTTTGGCATTTGGTTATGTCTGCTAAGTGAGGGTCCAAGGATCAAATTCCCCATGCCATCTCTCTGTGTGTATTCAGGAATAACAAAAAGCAAAGTTGCCAAGGGAATATCGAAGTGTAGGAGATGGCACTTCTCTGCTCTGTTACAATTGGATTTATTATCCTGTTACTATCCTTAACATAGAGTGGGAAATTAAGAAGCTAACTGGCTCAGGGAAGACTCCCATCTCAGGATCCAAAAGAAACCACTGAATTGCAGGCCGTTAATCCTATCCTTCGTGCTGAAGCAGTGTGGGAATTATAGATTGAGTGTCCTCTCTGCCCGTTTTACCACCTATCCAACTTTGGTAGTCTGACTGGGGAAGTCACTTCATTTCTCAGGGCCTCAGTTGCCTCACCTCTAAAATGTCCAGACAGCCCAAGAAGTGTAGGAGAAGAGGCTGGACTGTTACAAGAAGAGAAACTAAAAGTGCCTTCATTTATTCAGCCTGGAATGAAAAGGTTGAAGAAAGATCACGATCAAAGACAAAAAGCTTATAAATGACGCTGAAAGGGAACCATAAACTTTGGCATCAGATTCCAGACAAGAGAACTAAGGGGCTCTCCCTTCTGCCTCTCCCACCCACCCTCCGCTTAGAAGAGGTGGTTTTAGGACAGAAGGTCAGCTTACTTCACACAGCCAAGAGTAAACTCTGAACCCTGTCACCTACCCCAAAGGCTAGACAGCTTGCAAATATAAACAGCCTTTAAGGCGGCTTTAACATTTTTTCATCTCCACTTGGCCGGTGATTCTGTGCAGCCTTCCTAGCATTCTCTCATTTGTGAGTCTTCTCTCCCCAGCTGGAGAAGAAATTCTTTTCCCGAAAAATAATAGCTTATAATTCTATTGTGCTCAGGAAGACCTGAGTTCAAATGTGGCCTTAGACACTGTGTGTCCCTTGACAAATGACTTAACCTGGTTTGCCTTGGTTTCCTCATCTGTAAAATGGGGGTAATAGTCGCACCTACCTCCCAGGGTTGTTGTGAGGATAAAATGAGATAATTTTTGTAAAGCACTTAGCACAGTGCCTGGCACGTAGTAGGCACTATATAAATGTTAGCTATTATTGATGATGATTATTATGATGGTGGTGCTAATGCTGGTGCTGGTACGGGGGTAGTCTTGGAACTCTAAGCCCAGTGCTGTAGACACTGCTGCCCAGTTAACAACTTCCTATAGGCAAGGTCCTCTGAGAATGGGAGTCAGGAAACCTTCTGTTAGGGGAACTGAGAGTGGCCAAAGAAGTTAGTAGGGGGTCACAGCAGATCGTGGTTGAGGGATCCAGGATTTGCTGACTGAACAGTTTTGCCCAGAGAAGGAAGTAACTACCCCTCCTGGAATCTGTAGCTGAGTATATTGGAAGCTGCTTGAGGACAAAGGGATCAGGGAATAGGAAAAAGGTCAGGAAATGTTGGCTTGTGGGAAGATATCTTCCAGAAGCCTTTTTTCTTTTGAGGGACCTTTGGAGGTGGATTGAGAACTACCAGGGGAAACACAGTAAGGTGAGGTGAGGGGGAACCATTCTTCTTGACTTGTGTTGAGGGACTGTACTGGAAATTTGCAACAGAATGCTTCACTGAAATAGGATTAGCAGATGAAAGCATCTTTTAATGACCAGCAAAGGGAAAGGGGAGGATATATCAGAAAGCATGGTAAAATTTCAATAAATTAATAGAGGGAATGTGTAAATATAGAAAATGTCACTTGTTTACCAAAGCTTTTCTAGCTCACGAAAGCCACAAAGGGGGGACAAAGAGAAAATATCTAAGGCAGGAGGGCAGAAGAGGAGGCTGGCAAAGGGAGCATTTGAATCTGTCTTGCCTACAAATATGATCTTAGAGCCATTTGTCCCTTTAGACTCTGGAAGGCTTTTGGAGCTGGGGGCAAGGGTGGAGCTTTAGTGGAATCTTAAACCACACTGGGATCTCCTTCCCTACTCCAAATATTCAGGGAGACCCTAATGTGCTTATGATTTGTAGGATGCAAGTATAAGATGCCCTCGAAGCTTTTAGTCTGATTTAAGAAGCAACATTTACACCCATGAAACAGTTAAATAATACAACCTAGTGTGGGATAAATACCAACATGAGCAGGACCAGACAATAGTGGTTATGGGAAAAGCAGGAGGAATTAGGGTGAGGATGTGGTCAGCGAAGGCATCCTGGTGGAGGTGGGTCTTGAGCTGGCTCTTGAAAGACAGACAGGATTCAAGAATTTGAAGAGAGAATGGGCAAGAACATTCCAAGCAACGAAAAAGAAAAATTTAAAGCCAAGGAAGCTGCAATATATTAGGCATTTTAGGCGGAGATAGTGAAAAAAATCTGCCTGACCAGAACAAGCATTTTGTATAGGAGGCAGCTGGGTGGCTCAGTGGACAGACCACTGGGCCCAGAGTCAGGAAAACCTGAATTCAAATCCAGGCTCAGACACTTACTAGCTGTGTGATCCTGAGCAAGCCACTTAACCTCTATCTGCTTTAATCCACTGGAGGAAGAAGTGGCAAACTGCTTCAGTGTCTTTGCCAAGAAAACCCCATAGATGGTCTTGTTGTGCTGTAGTCCATGGGATCACAAAGAGTCGGCCATAACTCAGCAATAGTTAGAACAGCAAATTAGAACAATAATTCCAAGATAAGCTTGGAAAGGGATTATTTGTGGAGGGCTTTGAATGCCAAGATGAGTTTGGATTTCATCCTCTAAGTAGTAGAAAGCTATTGATGGCTTTAGGAAGATTACTCTTCTCCCCTGTCCTCTTTCATCCTAGCCAAGTAACCTACCACTTAGTTGATAGACCTGGAATCAGGAAGAACTGAGTTCAGATCCTACGTCACACACTTATTAGTTGTGTCCTCATTCTGTAAGATGAAAATACCAACTGCATCTACCCTACAGGATTGTTTGTAAGGATCAAACAAAAAAAGTTTGTGCAAATTATAGCCATTCTATGGCTTTTGAGACATTTCCCAGATTGCTAGCCTGAGAAGGTGGTGGTGGTGCCAGGATTGCCAAGCAAGGGTCCTGCTGTCACAGTGGCACCAGGGATCTTGAGAGTCCCCAGGAAAGTTCTCTAACCCTGACCCTGTCGAGGTAGACAGGACAGGCTATGCAAAGAGCTGTCAGAGTTGGACTTTACTCCACTCCTTTAGTGCCCTCACCCATTGGTTGTGCACTGACCCACTCCCTCAGGAATCCATGCCACCCACTTTCCTTCTTCCTTCCCTCCCATTAAAACTGAAAGGACACATGTCCTCCCACCTGAGGACCCTCATGTCTGTTCATGACAGTGAGTTAATCAAGTAAACCAATCCCAGCCAACATCTCATCCCTCTCAGGGAGCATAGTGACTTAACTCACTTAAAATGTGGGCACTTGAGGGATTTCAGTAGCTTGGTAAGCTGGAGTAGGGGAAGGTTTGGGGTCAGAAGGACCTTTTAGCCTCTTTAAATACCATGTGTTCTGCTCATACTGACCCTGCCCAGTGATGCCCCATGAGGCTATGTTTGAGCAGTGGCTTTTGGACTTCTCTACAGGGGTTTCATCTTCTGAGCGTGGAGTTAGTCTAGATGACCTCCAAAGTCCTTTCAAACTCATGAATTCTATGATAGAGCCCTTCTCTCATGCTGGAAGAGTGTCCTCATAAACCATTATGGAGTATGTTCACTATGCCACCTAGCTATTACATACATACATATATATATGTATATGTATGATGTATACACATATATGTGTATGTATGCCCATATACACATGTGCATATATGCGTCCCTGATGGAGCTCACATTCTGATGGAGGAGACAACATGTAAATAACTAGGTTTTACAAGACATATGGATATCTAAGATACATGACTTAGATAGATAGATAGGTATCTATACAGGCATACCTCAGACCACTACAATAAAGCAAATATCTCAACAAAGCAAGTCACATGAATTTTTTGGTTTCCCAGTGCATTTAAAGTTATGTCTCCTGTACCGTTTATGCTATCGTCTATTAAGTATACAATAGTATTATGTAAAAAATAGTATTATGTAAAAAAAAAGCAATGTACATACCTTAATTAAAACATTTTATTGCTAAAAATGCTAATCATCATCTAGCCTTCAGTGAGTTGTAATCTTTCTGCTGGTGGAAAGTCTTGCCTCAGTGTTGATGGCTGCTGACTGATTAGTGGTGATAGTTGGGGTGGTTGTGGCAATTTTTAAAAATAAGACAACAATGATGTTTGTAGCACCTATTGACTCTTCCTTTCACTTGAACACTTAGAGGCCATTGTGTGGTTATTAAATGACCTAATTTCAGTGCTATTGTACCTCGGGAAATAGCAAGGCCTGAGGAGAGGGAGAGAGACATTTATCGATTAAGTTTGCCATCTTATATGGGCATGGTTCATGGTACCCCAAGACAAATACAATAGTAACAAAAGATCACTGATCATAGATCACTGTAACATGTAATCTCTTTGAAGCGCAATAAGGCAAAGCACAATAAAAGGAGGTATACCTTTATAAGATGTATGACATGTCTTCTATTACCAAGTTAGTTACATGTTGCCTTCTCCATCAGAATGTGAGCTCCATGAGGACAGGAAACGTGGTTTTGCCTTTTTTTTTTCCATATCCCCACTACTTTGCACAATGCCTGACACATAGGAAGTGCTTATCATCTGACAAACTGATCTCCTGCTTAGGTACTAGATAACTGAGACCGATAAATCCCCATTTGCTCTTTCAGCCCTTGGGGGCCTGATGTTTCAGGTGCCTCTGACTGCATCAGTTTCTCCAGAGCACCCACCTCTAAGCCTTGGTGGATATATGGTTATGTCCATCTTTTGACCAAGCAAAAATGGGAGCTTGGGCTTGTCAACTGGGCCTGATTTAGAGCTTTTTATAAATATTATCTCATTTGATCTTTATAACAACTCCAGGAGGTAGATACTATTATTATCCCCATTTTGCAGTTGAGGAAACTGAGGCTAAGTGACTTGCCCAGGGTCACAGGGCTCGTTGATGTCTGAGGCTGGATTTGAACTCAGAACTTCCTGATTCCAGCCCCAGTGCTGTGTCCACTACCTCACATTTAACTTTGGAAGCTTCCAAGAATCACTTTGCCGGCTACATTCTGGGTTGCAAGAGGTAGAGGTAGGGAGGGGGGGAGAGTAAACAGCTGCTTCTGAGTTACATTAAGCGGAAGGAACCTTCCCCACCACCACATATGAGGAGAAAAACGTTGGCAGTGTTTAGCATCAGTGTCTGTCGCGTGAACATCTGGCATCCATCATTGAGGCCTGTGTCTCTCCTCTGTCATATTTTATCCCCATCTGTTAATAGTTTCTTAGCACTGTTTATATAAATCATAGCAGCATCCCAGGCAGGAGAGATGAATCATTATTATAGGCTGCTGTTTAGAAGAGAGAGGGGAGAAAGACTAGGGTTTGGGGGTGGGGAAATCTTTAGTTATTCTTTTCCCATTCTACAAATGTTTCTTTACTAGACTGTGTGTGGTGCTTTGGGCATCTTGGGATATATTCCATGGAAATGGAACCGTTCTAGAAGAAAGTCTACATTTTGGCCAGTGGTGACCCATTCTTGGTGGGTGACTCTTTATTAGATAGGAAAAGTGCCACACTGGAAGCCAGCACATCTGTACTCTTTTTTCCCCCGCTGTATCCTCCTCAGTTGACCTCAAGCTCTCATAGCTCCTTGCCTCGCTCATTTTACCACCATCCTAATCTAGCGTGAGAGCTGCCGTATCTCGTGTCTCCCAAAGCACCTAGAGGAGAAACATTGTTGGCCTATCTGTTTACAAAAACAGAAACCAAAAAAAAAAATCCTAGAGCTGGAAGAGAACCTTAGAATCCAACCCTCTCACTTTACAAATGAGGAAAATAGGATTAGAAAAGTTCAGTGATTTATTTGCCCGTGGCCACAAAGCAAGTTTGGTCTGGTGTTTTTATTTTGTTTTAAACCACTCGTGTTATATAGTAAAGACAGAAGATAAGACCATTTCTGATAAGGTATTAATAATTCCAAGGAACTAATTTTAAGTAATGTAAGAATGGGGGGGCGGGGGAAGAGTATATAGACTGGGAATGAAAGAATTGAGTCTTGAGCTGAACCTTAAAAGGAAACCTGGAGGAAGGGTAGAATTTGAGTGGGAGAAGCATTTTGAAACCATAATTGATCTCAGAGCTAAAAAGGACCTCAGAGGCTCACCTTGTTCAGTCTCACCTAAACTGATAGGGAAATGAAATTGTTATTGTTTGACAGACTCAGACTCTTCCAAAATATAAAATATCTCTGAATTCACATTCATTCACTAGCTTCATTCCTGTAAGATTAGGTTCAAGTACTAGGAAGCTATCCTTGATCTCCCTAAACTGCTAGTGCAGTCCCTCTTATCCCACATTAGAACAGAAGCTTCCCAAGAGCAAGAGTCATTTTGCTTTTTCTTTGTATCCCCAGTCTTTTGCACAGGACCTAGCACTGTGGATAGAACGGTGGACTTGGAAGTCCACCAGGAAAACCTGCATGAGAATCCTGCTTCAGGCACCTACAACCTATGACCCTGGACAAATCATTTAATCACTCTTAGCTTCAATTTCCTCCTTTGTAAAATGAGGTTAATAAAAGCCTAATGAAAACCTGCCACAGGGTTGTTGTGGAGCTTAAATGAGCTAATGTATGTGAAATGCTCTGCAAATCTCTTTTCTTTACAAATGCCAGCTATCAGTAGTAGTAGTAGTAGTAGTAGTAGTAGTAGTAGTATTTATTAGTGGTAGTTAATGGTAGTAGTAGTAGTGGTGGTGATGGTGGTGGTAGTAGTAGCAGTAGTAATAGTGGTGGTAGTGATAGTAGTAGTAATGCTAGTAGCAGTGGTAGTAGTAATGTTAGTAGTAGTGATAGTGGTAGTTGTAATAATAATAGTAGCAGTAGTAGTAGTGGTAGTGATAGTTGTAATGCTGGTGGTAGTAGTTATAATAATAGTAGTAGTGGTAGTAGTTGTGGTAGTGGTAGCAATAGTTATAATAATAGTGGTAGTGGGGGGCAGCTTGGTGGCGCAGTGGATAAAGCACCAGCCCTGAAGTCAGGAGGACCTGAGTTCAAATCCGGCCTCAGACCAAACACTTGCCACGTACTAGCTGTGTGACCTTGGGCAAGTCACTTAACCCCGATTGCCTCACTAAAAAAACAAAAAACAAAAAAAAGTAGTGGTAGTGGTAGTAATAATATTAATAGTAGTAGTAATAGTAGCTAGCATTTATATAGCTCTTTAAAGTTTGCAAAGCATTTCACGTATTATCTTCTTTTATCAGAATAGGAATTTTGTAAGTTAGTGCTTAATAAACGCTGGCTGACTGATTCTCCACTCTTCTCCTTTGTTCTTCTTGTCTCATTTCAGAAAATTCTACTATATTACGCTGCTGAGAGACCCCGTGTCCCGCTACCTCAGCGAGTGGCGGCATGTTCAGCGTGGGGCCACCTGGAAGACCTCACTGCACATGTGTGATGGGCGGACCCCAACACCTGAGGAGCTGCCCCCTTGTTACGAAGGCACAGACTGGTCAGGCTGCACCCTGCAGGAGTTCATGGACTGCCCCTACAACCTGGCCAACAACCGCCAGGTAAGGATGCTGGCCGACCTGAGCCTGGTAGGCTGCTACAACATGTCCTTCATCCCTGAGAACAAGCGGGCGCAGGTCCTTCTGGAGAGTGCCAAGAAGAACCTTCGGGACATGGCTTTCTTCGGCCTGACGGAGTTCCAGAGGAAGACCCAGTACCTGTTTGAAAGGACTTTCAACCTGAAGTTCATCCGGCCCTTCATGCAGTACAACAGCACCCGGGCCGGCGGCGTGGAGGCAGACAGTGAAACCATCCGGAGGATTGAAGAGCTGAATGACCTCGATGTGCAGCTCTATGACTATGCCAAGGACCTCTTCCAGCAACGGTACCAGTACAAGCGGCAGCTGGAGAGGATGGAGCAGAGGATTAAAAATCGAGAGGAAAGACTTCTCCACAGGTCCAGCGAGGCCCTTCCCAAGGAAGAGGCAGAGGAGCAGGGACGTTTGCCCACTGAAGACTACATGAGCCATATTATAGAGAAGTGGTAGCCCAGGGGAGCCTTTTCTACTTGACAGCGCCCAAGAATTCTCATGGGGGGGATCGTATGGTTGTATGACAGAAGCCCACAAAACTTTATTTAAAAAATCCCAAGTCTGTTTAACAGAAAGTAGATGTGTCTGAAAAATACACAACAGGGGGGAGGGAGAGAGGGAGTGGGGAAGTGTGGCTTTTTACTGTTTCTACAAGGCCAGGCGTTCTTTAAAAATAAATAAAGGAAAATTTTAAATGGGTCACAGCCAACTTGTACTTAACACAGAACCACCAAGTCAGCTCCCCCCACCTGAGGTACAGGACTGCACAAATGGTTTGTGCCCCAAGCTCAGAAGAGGGTCACATTCCTTTGCATCTGTGCCCTGAGCTTCCAGGCCAATGGGAGAGAAGGCAGTGGTAGCTTTTAGAAAAGAAAAAGAAAGTCGAGGGGACAGGATGGCTTGGCTATCAGTCCATCATGTAACCACAGAAAGCAGCAGTGCTCAGGTTCATATCGCCACAAAGGAAAACAGAGTAAAATAAAGGCATCTAAGGGAGGGCTTCAAACTCAAGGGGGAATATAGGGGATTTTGAAGCCATCTAGGATATACCCCTATGCTAAGGGGCCCTGATCACTTCACCTGGCAACTAAGAGGTCATCTTCAGAGCACAGGAAAGAGAAACCAAATTTGATTCCATGTGGAATTGGCGGTATTTATGCACACACACAGACACACACATACACACATCATCCCTTCCTTTCTCTAGGTACACTCCATGTAGCCTTAAAAAAGGTCAAAACACCAGTGTTTTGTTTTGATTTGTTTTACTACATCAGGCGGATTCTTCCCACAGAACATGGGGAACATCTCACTCAAAAGCCTGAAGAGACTATCTGGACCCAGACGGAAACCATCACCCATGCCTTTATTACCTGCGAGCATCTGAAATATTTATGAGGGCAGGTACCTTTCTTTGTTCAGGAAAACATAATTACTTCTTTGAATTACCTTAAGAAGGTTTTTTTTTCCCCTGCGATTGCCCTATCTCTAGCTTTCAAAGTTTGCCTGAAGACTAAACAGCCTCCTTATTTAGAGAGTAACACAATGGGAAAGCCACAGGAAAAAAGAAAATGACAAGCATTGGGTCTTTGACTTGAGGCCTGCTGGTCCCAAGTGCCATTTCAAATCATTTTTCCCCCAAGGAGGAGTCAGATTTCATTCTCCTGCTTAATATCAGAATCTCTAACTGGAGTTGATGCCTATCAATAGGGGACCAGCAGTAGATTCCTGCCCATTTCCAGCTCTCTTATTTCCCATTCTCCAAACCGCTTGGGTATCTTTGCTGCTTTACTCAGCACTTATATATTGACATGGAAATTATTTGGGTGGTGTGGGGGGGTAATTTTAGTGTTAGACTTTATTAATCACTCCCTGGAACTTGAACCGTTACAGAGGGTAGACAGTGATTAGAGGAAGGCAGTTGTATGTTCCGAAGTTGTGAGCATGCCTGTGATATAAGAAAGAGGGGCCCTCGGAGCTAGGCCCACTGAGGTATTTTTACCCAGCAGCTCTCTCCCCGTCCAAGGCCCGCCAGCACCATGTCCTACTTTTGTGTCGCTGCCTTTATCCCTGGAATCGGTGACTTCAGAGAGTATTGTCAGAGGGTGTCCGACTGGCCTAACTGGAGTCTCCATCCAGCACCTCCAGTCAACCAATTACATGGAACCAGTTGGCCACTGGAGATGTTACTGCCTGAATGGACAGCACAGAGCAGGAATGAGGCCAGCATCCTTCACAGGATAGAAGCATCCCCTGTGTGTGTGGAACACTCTGGAAAAGACTTATGGAAGCCTTCCTAAACTTCCCTCATGTTTGGAAGTTTGCTAAAGGATGTGACCACAGTCAAAAACTCTGCCTCAAGCCTCAAACTCCAGTTATTTTCACATTTGCTTATTTGTCTTATGGCCTCCATAGATAAATGAAGTTGAAACCTCAGTTAACAAAAATAAAAAATTTCTAAAACCTCAGTTAACTACAACTCAGATATAGGACCCTCAGTTAACCAGAATTATTTTGTGGGATGGGGAGGAAGGGAAAGGCAATGGTTGCCATTCAACTTGAGATGAAAGAAATGCAAACCGCAAGGAAAGATGCTGGCATGAAGGACCTAGTCAAGAAAATCATTTCCAAGGGCTATCTTGAGCACATTCTGAATTCAACCCAATTCCCCTGCACCTTCTCTCTCAACATCAAGCAATTAGAGTGGATGTTCAGGACAGTATCCTTGAGGCCCTACGAGACCCTGAGTCAGGAAAGAAGGATTCCATTAAGTCGTCCACACATCTCTGAATGAGGCAGGAAAAAGAGGGGACTCATGTTTTAGAAAGTGTTCCATCAACAGGGGTTGGTACTGAAAAGAGGTGTATGGCTATCTCTTGTTACTCAGAAGTTCAATGACCAGAAACTCCAGAGGGTTTTACTCTTGGCCTCTTGAACTCCCTCAGCCTGTATTAAAGGGCAGTCCTTCAGTTTGTTAAGCACCTCCCTTACAGATTCCTGTGTGATCCTTTGGCCCCTGGTGTGTGTCTTTACTTTCCGATGAATACTCTTTTAGAGCCACTTTTCCCATCCATTAAACCTTTTCATAGTTATCCCCACCCGCCTTTCCAATCCACTGGCCAAGCCCCCATGGCAGCATTACTACTCAAATCTTCCCGCTCTCCTCCCCAGTATCTTCTGGTTTTCTTCCTTCTTATTGCTTCCTTTCACTCTCCTCTCTACTTCCTCTCTCCCTCTTTTCCTCTTTCCTTTCTTCTCCCTCATACCACACTGTTTCCAGATGAACATTCGCCATTGTTTCTCTCCTTTTTTTTCCACTTCTTTCCCACCCCCATCTTTCTTTTCCTCTCTTTTCCTCGTGTAGTAATTCTTCAACTTCTTTTTATCTCCCTCTCCCCAGATTTCCTAGGCTGGTACCCTCTCTGGTCACACTATAAACTGAAGTGTTGGAAAGGAAGTGTTGCTGAAGAAAAGGGATTCTCAGTCCTGGGGCATTCCAGGGTGGTCTCACTGAATAATACCCTAGCTCTATGGAGTGACCCAGTGTCAGAATCCAAAACCAGGCTCCACCCCGACCCCCTTCCCCAGCAACCCTGGGAGACTGATTAGGCAATCTCTTGTAATCTGAACTTAAGTGAAGTGGGTGTCCTCTTACCTCCCTCAGCCTGAGATGCCACCTCCATTTTCTAGCAAAACCAACCATCGCACATTCCAATCCTTCATCCAAATGATCCAGAAATGCCCTCAGTGTCACAGTGGCATCAGCAGCTCTGAAAAATCCCTAGGCCCCTCCCATTTTGCAAAAGCTTCCTGACACTAGACAAGGCTTTGAATGTTCTTGTTCTCTAGGTATGTGCCAAGCAAGCTGCCTCTTCACCCCTTCTTTCCTGGAAGCATGGCAGAGTTTCCAGAACAGGTTGTGACAACAGCCTGTGGAGTGGAATAAAAATACCATAGCTATATTTAGCTATTCCAGGTGCTTTCACGTCTATTAAGTGATCCTCATGACACTCCCGTGAAGTTGGTATTTTTATCTTCTTTTGATAGATGATACAATTGAGGGAAGCCTAGAGAGCTTTAAGTGACTGGCTCAGGGTCACACAGGGAGTAAGAGACAGAACCTCACCAAGAAAGCTCCTGAGAGGAAGATTGGATATAAACTTCTGTCTCAAGGTGGTGTTAGTAAGGACCTTTCTTAGCCTGACTTTCACTAGAATATATAGGTTAAAAAAAAAAAATCACTGCAGAGAAAGGGGAAGCTTTTTTTTTCACCTTGGTTTGATTTCTTGCTTTAGTACAGCATGTCCTGGTATCAGGGCTTTATTTCCTTATACATAAGGGACTGAAGAGGAATCAAGCACCAGATGGGATGGGTTGCTAGCTTGTATGCCATGGCAGAGAGCAGTCAGCTCATTGGGAGACTTGCCTTCCTGGCCCATTTCTGCCAACCTAATTAAAAATGCACATCATAAGCTGGGTGCATCACATAGACAGAGATGATTGGGTGGGTGCTGGTTACATGCTTGGGGGAATGCAGATTATGTGCTTGGGGGTGCATGTCATATGCAAGCAATTAAGGTGATTCTGTGGGTAAATTTAGTAGAGTTGGCCCTTTTAAATGGCAAACCAGTAATCAGTGGTTTAGCTTTGAAAATCTTAATGGAGAATTTCTCTAGTCAAAATGATCAGCTGTGGTTTGGAAGAGTGACAGGGATCTCTCACCAAGATTAGTGTGGGCTGTAGAGCCCACTCATACTTCACTTGGTGTTACTCCCACATTCAGGAAGGGACTTTTCATTTGCCAGGCATACTGGCCCGAGTATGACGTGGATGGATGCAACCGAATTCTTTTGCAATTCCCTTTGCACCAAGCCTGGCACTCCCTCGGAGGACTGAGTTAAGAGACCTGTACTCTGAAAGGCTGATCTTTGAAAATAGTGCTGGGAGCACGTGATTTGTTTTGTACATATTGAAATATGTTTTAACTTATTTTTAATTGCCCCAATTCCCCTTGAAGTGATGATTTTCCTGTTTCTTCGTTTGCATTTGAAAGTTTTTTTTTTTAATTTTTTAAAAAAAGGTCTCTTATTCTTTCCATTACCAACACTTCGGGTGCCCGTGAGGCAGAGCAAACCCGCAGCTGCCAATGACCGTCCTCGAATGTTCGGTTCATGCTGTTGGCTTTTGATTGAAGGCATCACTTGTACTGCCTTTCATTTCAGCATCATCTTGGAAACGTAAGGGATGATCCAATGGGGAAGGGGAGTTCCCCCTTAGAGTTGCCCTTTCTGATGACTTTATCTGCCAGGGAACTCATGGAGGGGAGGGGGGGTGTTGCTAAGAGGGCAAACTCAAAAATCCAGTAAATTAAAAAATCAGTCCCTGGCCCATCCCCAACCTAGGCCCAGCAGACCCAGCTGCTCCCCTGGAGCTAAGAAAAAGGAAAGCCAGGGTTTTCTGAGCAACGAGTCTGTGACATTTTCAGTTTAACTTGAGCCCAGTAACATTTAAAGCTTTTATTTATTTATAGCTTCTTAACAAAAAAAAGAAAAAAAGAAAAAGTTGTGTTCATTGAGAAGGAATTGTTTGGTTATTCATATAAGAAAATGGTTCAACAACAAAAAAATTAATCTTCTAATTGTTTTTGTCTAGGTCAAGAATGAATGTTAGCAAATGAAATAAATCTTAAAACTGAGCCCTGCTTGCAGCGTCATCTGTCATTCCTACTCTGTCATTCTTAGTCGCAATGCTCTGGAACTCTGGCTGCTCTGCCTACAACGTGCAACATATTGGTTGTGTTATTGTTCAGTTTTTTCAGTCATGTCCAACTCTTTGTGACCCTGTTTGGGGGTTTTCTTGGCAAAAGTACTAGAGTGGCTTGCCATTTCCTTCTCCAGCTCATTTTGCAGATGAGAAAACTGAGGCAATTGGGATTAAGTGACTTGCCTAGGGTCACACAGCTAGTAAGTATCAGGTGTCTGAGGCCTCGAATTTGAACTCAGGTCCTCCTGTCTCCAGGGCTGGTGCTCTATCCAACTGTGCCACCTAGCTGCCCCCCTAAGACAAGCATTTTTAAGGCTATGTCTTTTGGCATATGGTTTTGGTCAGCTGTCAGCACCTGCACAGTGATATCCAGGCTGAGACCTGGGGTCCAAACAGATAGTTTTCCCCTTAAGTGTAAATAACAGAGAATTTAGCACTTTCCCATTAAATGCCACAATTTCAAGATTAAAGTCTGAAGCATGGTAGTGATGAATCATTAATTAACATATGCAACACTCTCTGTTTTCCTGCCCCCCACTCCACCCCATTGCCTTCTGGTGGTAGTTGTAAGGGTCTGGCTCCTCAAAGCATTCCCAAAGCTTAACTCAAAGAGACTGCTAGAATGTGCTTTTAGAATCTCTTAAAGAGGCAGCTAGGGGGCACAGTGGAAAGAGCACTGGCCCTGGAGTCAGGAGGATCTGAGTTCAAATCCTGCCTCAGACATTTGACACTTATTAACTATGTGACCCTGGGCAAGTCACTTAACCTTATTGCCTAGCCAAAAAAAAAAAAATCTCTTAAAGTTTTGTATCTAATTCTCTCAACCAATCCCAACATATTTCTATTACCTGATTTTTCCAATGACTCAGAGCACTTCAGTCACTACCAACTTGATTAACTAGATTGTTTTCTCCTACTTTATGCTTTTGAATTACTGTTTTGTTGATTCTGTAACTCAGTCAAAGAAGCATTCTCGCCTGATAAAGGTGAGGGCATATCAGGGCAGAGAACATCTTTGTTAGCTATGTTAACTGGGTTTGGGGAGTATGAAAATCCCTTTTACACTCTCCCCTCTGCCCAGCTTATCAGTTATCTTCCAGCAAATCTATTGGAATACATTTGACAAAGTCCCAAATCAATTAGTCAATATTTATTAAGCCCCTGCTATGTGCTGGAGAGCTCTCTAGTGTCTACACATTTTCAGTTTTGAATGTCATCTCCAGTCCCTCAAACAAAAGAGTCTCAAGAAAAATTGTTGTAGCACAGCTCATAGAGTTTGGGAGATTAATATTCTTCCATATTTCAAATACATGCTGACACAGTTTAACTAACAAAATATCAAAAGGTCTTCCCCATCCTAAAAGCAAAGAAAATCAAGCCTCCCATCTCAAAAGAACAAGGCTTTCCCTCTGAGAAAGGAGATTTTATTTTCTTACTGATCACCCCCTCACCCTTAGGTAAAAAACCAAAGAGTCCCAGGCGAAAAGTCTTCCATGATTTCCTTTAACATACGGAGAAATGGACAAACATCTCCGGCTGTCCCTTTCATACACAGAGCACTCCAAATATCCCCAGGAAACCTTTTTAGTCGTTAAGGCAATCCCATTGGAGTACCAGACATAAATCTCTTCTGGGTCTTTGTATGGTAGGTCACCTGAAATTTCTCCCAGTGGAGCCCTACCAATCCAAAGGAAGGTTCTAATTCTCCCCACACATAGATTAACTTGAAAACAAACTCAACAAAACATTCCAAGAGGCTGCACCTCCCACAAAAGAATTCAATACCTCAAAGTGATTGCTTGAGGTTTCTAGGCCCACAGGAAAAAAAAGATTAAAAAAAAAAAAACAACCTTGTCCTATGGACAGACAGTCCATATGGCTTTCAGGACTCCTGTCATTAAATGAAGCAAGAGTCTAAGATGACTTAAAAGGAAAAAAATAGACATTTGTGAACTATCATAATGGGTGGCACTAGTATTTTAAGGATGCAAAACTTGTACAGATTTTAGCTTTCATATTCCTAAGGATAAGGTTGTGCGGTATATCTCTACATTAACCAGCAAAAATTGCCACCATGAAACTCGGCTTCCTTGTAAGTAAGCAATAGAAAATAGGCTGTCCAATTAGAAGAAGAAAATTTGCTAGTTTTTTTTTCTAGTGGAGCCTAAAAACTAGGGTTTCCAATAATTCTAGTCCTGGGTAGCAGATTTCCAGTGGATCCCCACAAATTCAAACAGCCCATGCTTACTGTAGGCAAGGCCCCTTCAGAAATAATAGAGGGATATCCCTTATTCTCAAAATAAGAATGAAGAGATGAATCAGCTATTAAGACAAACTAGAAGCCAGTAAAGAGCAGGCCAGGTTCCATCTGCATTCCAGTAACAGGGTCATTATCACTGTGAGACTGAAAACTTCTTATAACTTTGGAACCTTCTTATTTGATCTCTTCACCCTAGGTTTCCTAACAGTTACCATTCGATTCAATTCAATGAATATTTGTTAAATGCCATTAAAAAAGCTTTTGAATAACCTGAAAAAAGAAAAAGCAATTTTTTAAAACTGCCTTTACTTCTGAACGGTTCCATTCAACTCCTCAGAAATATTTTTACATTTGGACACAATAAATTCAATCTTTAAAGTGTCTCAGAAAATTGGATTTTTCATCTCCCAAATTATAATTTTAAATTACAGAAGTAATAATAGTAACAGCTAACATTTATACAGCACTTTAAAACTGGCAAAAGGCTTTATGTATATTATCTCAGATGACCCTCCCCACAATCACTAATAATTACGTATCACTTTACAATGTATAAAGCATTAATAATAATAATAATAATAAAGCATCTATTAATCTCATATGCTATCTCCCTGCCCCGCCCCTCATGACCCTATGAAACAGTCCAAATTCTTTTATCCTCAAACGACAAATGGGGAAACGAGCTCAGAAAGGTAGACTTCCCTCTTCCCTCCCCAAGACATCAAGTTTACTCCATGTCAGACAGCAACAAAAATGTGGCACTCCAGCCCTGATCCTCGACTCTAAATCCAGTGCCAATACCCTTTAAACTCAAGCTAGTTTGTCCCTGTGTTTTTCAAGTGATAAAAACTAGAGAAGGGGTCTGCCATATTGAAGAATGCTGGAGGACCATTGATCATAGAAAACATCTGTGGCAATATCTACCTACCTCCACGGGGATGGTACTACTTTGCAACTAGATGCTAAAAGCCAGAGTTCGATGTTCAGTCCCCCGATGGGTCAGTTCACTCTTCCAGCAGACCAAACGCCTCATTCTAGGGGTCTCCTAAGTCTCATACCTTTGATCATGAGACAGATCATGCCAGAGTTAGAAGACTTAGCTGAAAGTGCATCCTAAGATTGAAAAGGACATTCCCTACTTAGACTGAGAAATGTCACCTTCTCATACAAAGAATTACCTTATGATTATTTGCAAAGGCCAATGTGGGCAAAACTGTAGCATCAGAGGAGTTTACCTCCTTCTGGGACCTTCTGATTTTCTCACTTTCAGATTACTGTGAACTAATTTTAACAAAGACTTAGCTGATGAGAGGTGATAGGATTTTGAGCTGGAAAAGACGTCAATGATGGTCTAATCCAATCTCCTTTCATAGGGAGGAAACAAGCATTTATTTAAAAACCTACTATGTACCAGGCACTGTGCTAATAAGCACTTTACGAATATCATCTCATTTTATCCTCACAACCACCCTGGGAGGTATGTGCTATTATTATCCCCCTTTTCCAGTTGAGAAAACTGAGGCAGACCTTGGTCAAGATCACATAGCTAGTGAGTGTCTGAGGGCAGAATTTGAACTGAGGCCTTCCTGACTCCAGATGCAGTGCTCTCTACACTGGTCACCTAGCTGCCTCATAATGAGGTATTTATTCTCAGGTATGGCCAATGTGTTTGTTTTACTTACCTATAGTTCTTTGTTACAAGGGAAGATTCTTTTGGAGAGAAAGGACTCATTGGGAAATAAGAGTGATGAAGGGAAAAAAAAGCATTGATAAAACAGTTTTTTTAAACTGGTAGTTTCAGGTCAACTGTTCATAACAGAAATATTTGGGATGAATGGGAGGGGTTTCTCAGAACCTCCTCAAATCAAAGCATTATAGTAGTAGCTGACAATTTCCAGTATTTTAAGTTTGATTTTCTCATTTGTTCCTCATAGTCATCCTGTGAGATAAAGAACATTATTATCCCCATTTTGCATATGGGGAAACCGAGGTTTAGGCTAGGTGACTTGGCCAAGGTCCTAGGACACAAAACTAATAAGAATTGAAATTGGGCTTCAAATCCAGGTCTCTTCTGACTCCACATCCAATGTACCACCCACTCCACCACACGTAAAGGTGGCCCTACCCATCACTAATACCCACATAAAGACCATAGTCATTTCCAAGAAAATATTACTAGAGGGGCAGCTAGATGGCGCAGTGGACAGAGTACCAGCCCTGGAGTCAGGAGGACCAAAGTTCAAATCTGGCCTTAGATACATAACACTCACTAGCTGTGTGACCCTGGGCAAGTCACTTAACCCCAATTGCCCTTACCAAGAAAAAAAAGAAAAAGAAAATATTACTTGAAATGATGAAGAAATCACTCCCTGGAGAGCCAGGCGCAGCTACGGTCACTGAATTCCCAAAGCCCCGTTCCTAGAGTGTTTCCTCCTTTACCTGCTGCCAACTTTAAGCACAACTTTATTTTTTTGAGATGTAATCCTTTTTTTTTGCACTTACTATTTTTTCCAATTAGATATAAAGATAACTTTTCAACATTCATTTCTGTAAGATTGTGGGTTCCAAATTTTTCTCCCTCCCTCCCTTCCTTCCCCCCTCCCCAAGACAGTGAGCAACCTGATATAGGTTATACATGCACAAGCATGTTAAACATATTTCCACATTAGTCATGTTGTAAACACAACTTTCAATAACAAAGTCAAGTTCCGCTCAACAAGGGAATTGTTTTGTCACAGGAACCATCTCACTTTTCCAAAGGGTCAGTTCAGGCCATTGCCCCCTTTCACTCTGATAAAGGAGATTTTTGCCTGAATTATCCATTTCCTAATCCTCTACCTCAGTTCTCAAGAACTACTTGACAGCTTTGAAAAAAATATACAAAGTGTCCCAAAAGTCTTAGAATTTGTGGTATTAGCTTAAAACTGCACTAAGACTTTTTGGGACACCCTCTGTTGTCTCATTTGACCTTCTCAGCAGTACTACGAAGTATGCTATAGATGATTCCCATCCTATAGATGAAGAAACAGGTTTAGGAGCAACAGTGGGTTTTTAGAACCTGGATCAGGAAATCCTCAAAGATTTAGAGACAGAAGGGGGGCTTCTAGATCCTATAGACTAAAATTTCTCATTTTATAAATGAGAAAAATGAGGACCAGAAAGAGGACATAGAGTCAAAGGATCTGGAATCAAATCCTATTTCTGATGCTTATTATCTATGTAATCTTGGAGAAGTCAGGCTTGGCCTCAGTTTCCTCCTCTGTAAAATGGGGCAGGGATTTGAATTAGAAGGCCTCTGACATTCTTTGCAGCTCTGGACCTTATGATTCTGTGACTTGCCGAAGGTCACAAAGGTGATAAATGGCAGAACCAGGCCTGTGTCCAGGTCTACCTCTAACCCTCTCTGGTCTACCATGCTGCCCCAAGTGAGCAGTTCTGCCTTACCCCAAGGGTGTGCGGGTGAATGTTTAACAACTATTGCTCTGGGGGGGGGGAAGGAGGGAAATATACAGAAGATACGTTTTTAAGTTTAATCTGCACTATTGACACTTTCTTAAGCTGACAATCAGTAAAACAATGAATCAAGCCCTGATTTCTAGCATTTGCTGGATCCAAGATATAAATGCTCTCACTGAAAACTGAACAATCAGTTCTTTCAAGCAGGCTCCAGTGCAGCCCCGCTCTACACACAGGGGCTTTTCTCCATAGCATTATTTCAGGGAACTCAGGAAGGCCCCAGGTCCCAAATAACTTCCCCTTATCTGTAGCAGATGTCTGAAATTCCACTGGTATTCTTTCCACAAGTTACTAAGCCTACATCTTTGATCCCTATTAAAATACAAATCCCCAAGTTATATATGACTTTAAGCGGCTCTCGGTCATTTACATCTCAGGACCAAGGCCTCAGATCCTTTCCAACCAAAAAGTTGAGGTGGAGAGAAAGAAGTTTGCCGAAATCCCTTCAACAGGGGCCAGTGTCTTTCATTTCACAATGAGATGAGGCTTAGAAGGCAGATTCCTTTCAGAGAGGAAAGAGTGCCCTGCATTCAGCCTGAACTAACATAAAGATGACCTCTTAAGTGCCTTTTACCTTTAAGTTCTATTATCCTAATTCAGATACTATATCAGATACTTTCCTGAGAATAAGTTGAGCACAAGGGGACTAAGTGACTAAAGAGGTGAGAGTTAAGGAGTAGAAGAAGCCTTGGAATGCTGGAAGAGGGAGGTTGGAGGCACAGAGGTGCAGGTTTAACAATGGGCTCTCTGGTGGGAAAATGTACTATAGGACACACTTTTAAGTTTAATCTCTGTCATTAACATTTTCTCCATCAAGAGACAATCAACATGGGGCAGCTAGATGGTGCAGTGGATAGAGCACCAGCCCTGGATTCAGGAGGACCTGAGTTCAAATCTGGCCTCAGACATATAACACTCACTGGCTGTGTGACCCTGGGCAAGTCACTTAACCCCATTGCTTAGCCCCCCCAAAAAAAAGAAAAGAAAAGAAAAGGAGACAATCAACAATGTCGAGACAATCAACAAAGCAATAAATCAAGCCCTGATCCCTGATTTGTAGCCTTTGCCAATTTCTGAGACATAAATGCTCATACTGAAAATTTTTTCAGCCAACTCTAGCATACCACTGCTCAGAGGCCTGAAAACCAATTAAATTTAATTCAACCAACACATATTAAATTCCTACTATGTGCAAGTAAGAGTGGCATCACCTGAATTTCCCCTACCCCTCCCAGAGAACCACATCCCAAATGACAATGTTTTAAGAGGAAGATGAAGAGCAAAGAAATCAACAAAACTCATCAGTACATTGAAAAAAATCTAAAAATAAATGCTATGTTCCACTCCTGTGGACTTCCCATCTCTACAAAGGGGCAGGGGGAGGTATCTTCTCATACATCTTCTTTGGGCCCCGTGACTTTTCAAATTTATTGAGCACCTACTCTGTTCAAGGCACTACGTCATTTTTTATGAAGGGTACATCGATGACAAGACGTGGTGTTTGCCTTGGAGTTCCTCATAGTTGGAGAGGGAGGGGATTTGCCTTATGTGTTTCCCACAGCTTAGCCTCTTGACCTGTCTGTGAATGCAACATTGGAAAGTCTGAAAGCCACTGCTTGCAAGAAACCATGACATCACCAGCTGGGCTCTCAGGATGTTGGCGTCCTCAGGGCCTCCCAGTTAGCCTTGGCTGCCTCTCAGAACAGCTGAGTCAGTAACATATTCCCCCAAAGTCCTTCCCCACCAAATAAATCCCAGAGGGCAAAGTCTGACTCTGCCCTCTGGAAGTAAAGATGGATGAAGATGAATGGTATCAATGAGCCCTCCAAAGTAGGAACGTGTAGCTCTTTTTCCTTTTGCCCTTCCCACTGAAGCCATTCTCCTGGGCAGCTGTGATGGGATCCAGATGTGCCTGTTGCAACCAAATATCGTTGTTAAATAATTCACACACACTTCATGCTGCTTTGAATATCCTGATGGCCATTAGACTGTAATTGAGACATCTCTGCCTTCCTCCAGCTAAGTCTCAGTTGGGCCATAAATAGTAAGGGAACTCCATCTGGCTGGCCAGGGTGAATTGGAGCTGGATACTTGAGACTTGATTAGCAGGGTGAGTGAGTCACCAGCCACCAGCATTCAGGTGTTTTCCTTGACAGTGGGCCTATAGGCTTTTTGCTCTTTCAGGATGGATGGGTAATTTCTACAGGAATGTGAGTGGGAGGGCAGAGGGTGAATTGCCTTTTGTGGGGAATAACACTTTTGCATCGAGGTAAGTTTACTGTGAGAAGTGAATCAGGCATTGGCTTGATCCAAAGAGGCAAGAAGATCCTTCTTCTATTGATCATGTCACCAAAGTGGGGAGGCTTTGTCCTGGCCTTCAAGAGTATATGTTGGTACTAGCTGTGTGACGCTGGGCAAGTCACTTAACCCCAATTGCCTAAAAAAAACAACAAAAAAAAGAAGAGTATATGTTGGTGGGAAGACTTGTATGAACTGATACAAAGTAGAACCAGGGGAACAATATACACAATGACTTCAATAAGGTAAATGAAAAGAACAATACAATGAAGCCAAGTGGTGAGTTACTGTAATAACCAATTGTGGTCCTAGAAAGGAGATAAGAGAGCACCTCTCCTTTTTTTTTTTTTTTTTTTAGGCAATTGGGGTTAAGTGACTTACCCAGAGTCACATAGCTAGTAAATGCCAAGTGTTTGGTCTGAGGCTAGATTTGAACTCAAGTCTTCTTGATTTCAGGGCTGGTGCTCTATCCACTGCACCTCCTAGCTGCCCCTACCTCTCTTCTTTTAGGAGAGAGATGGGGGACCAAGGTTGTGGAACAGTGCCTATGCTGTCAAGTATGATCATTATATCAGTTGGTTTTAATTGCTTATGAGGGGGGTGGGGGTTGTTGCAAGACAGGGTTAATTTAGCATGGATAGGGAAGTTTTGGGGGAAGATATAGGGAAATGACTATGATGTAAAAATAAAAGGCATGAGTAAAAGTTATTTTTAAATGAATGTCAGCAAATAAATGCATGATTCTTTTAAAAAATAAATAAATAAAAGTACATGTTGACCAGAGACCACTCCACCCTGGATTTACTCCACAATCCTATGTGAAACCAAGCCACATTTTCCTGCAGCAAGAATAGGAGTATTATATATAGGAAAGAAGAAGCAAAAGTAGCAGTAGGAACAAATTAAGGCCTTTTTATCGGGTGGTTTCAGAAGTACCCTTCTTCCCTCAAAATAAGTTCCCCATCCAACTCACTGATACCTGAAATTCTTCCTTTAGAACTTCATCTTCTGTCTGTAGGAAACCATTGATAAAGTACAAATGCCCTTAAACCTTATTAATAATATTGAGCATTTATATATTACATTAAGATCTGCAAGGCACTCTACAAATATTACCTCATTTGATCCTCAGAGCAGCTGTGGGAGGTAAGTGTTATTATTATTATCACCACTTCACAGATGACAAAGTTGAGGCAAACAGAAGTTAAATGACTTGCCCAGCTAGTAAGTAGCTGAGAGGTCAGATTTGAACTCAGATCCTCCTGACTCCAGGGCCAGTGCTTTCTATTCATTGCACCACCTAGCTGCCTTAAGAAGTATGGAGTTGAATAAAAAATGCTGCCTTTGACCTGAGTTCTGGTTCTACCTCTTTCTCTTACTAATCAGTTGACTGTCAGCAAATCACCTAACTTCTCTGAGCCTCAGTTTCGTCATCTGTGAATTGTATCTATATGTATATATGTATATATATATATATGTTATTATCATTACAATTTCTTTTCAGAAAATCTAACCCCAACTGTGGGCAGCTAGGTGGTACAGTGTATAGAGTGCTAGGTGTAGAATCAGTAGGATTCATTGCTGTGAGTTCAAATCTGGCCTCAGACACTTTTTTAGCTGTGTGACCCTGGGCAAGTCACTTAACTTTGTTTGCTTCAGTTCTTCATCTGTAAAATGAGCTTGGAGAAGGAAATGGCAAACCACTTCAATATGTTTGCCAAGAAAATCCCAAACTGGTCACAGAGACTGAAAAGTGACAACCCCAGAATTATCATCTGTATGCATGATAATAATAGTTGACATATATGGCACTATATAGGTTTGCAAAGAACTTAACATACTTTTTCTCAAAACAATCCTATGGGATGGGTATTGTTGTTTTTCTCATCCCAATTCTTTCACAAAGATCTAGAGAGATTAAGGTCTTGCCTAAGGTCAAAGAGACCTCATGATTTGGAGTCAGGAAACCTGGTTTCTAATCCCAGCTCTTCTCCTTATGACCTGTGGACATGTCATTTCACTGTTCTGGATTTCAGTTTCCTCAGCTGTGACATGAGGAAGTTGTAATCAGTGTTGCTTCTGACTCTATTATGCTACAATCAAAAATATCTGAGGTCGATTTGAATGCTTGTCTTCCTGGCTTGAGGTCCAACCCTCTTCACTACATCCCACTGCCTCTATTAGGACAGGGGTGGGAAGAGCCGGGATGGGTCTTCACTTTACAGAAGGATTCATCACCAGGGTCCTGTCAGCTGGAAGCCCAAGCTTAGTGCTTAGAGGTATTTGCTTACAGACCATTAACTATTTGACAGAGAGGCTAAGGGAAGAAGGGATTTGCTATGCAAACATATGATTTACACATGGCTCTCAGACAGAGGAACTCTTCTGCTAGGCAAATTAAAGACCAGTCCTACTGTCTCACCGTAGGCTTCTCAACTCAAAAAGGATGTAGAAAACACAGAAGATAATCACAGAATGGGGAAGTAGACTAGATACTTAGCCAAGAGGAGATCTGCATTTTGTACTCAATATACAGCAACCTGGATAAGAGGAGACTTTCAAGGAGAAAACTTACAAATGGTACTTCAGCTCAAGAAAGGACAAATTTAGAGCCATAACTAGGGTGGGGTGACTTGATCTTTTCTCCCAGGGCAATAGCAACATAGAAACAACTGATCATAGCATTTAGTTAGCAAAAATAAATAGTTAAAATAGAAAGCTACCAGATGGCGTGCTTCCACCCTCCTTTTGTCATACACAGGTGTGTTTCTGCCCAGCTCAGTCCTACCCCACACTCACATACCCTGAATTATTGGCTAATAGAGTCCTGAGGGATTCCTGTCTTCCCCCTCCACAGAGCATTGGGTCCCATGTTCTCTCCACTGCTACCTCCAACTGAATTGTCTTAAAAGGCTTATTCCAGGGCATATTTATTGCTACTTGCCCTGGGCACATTTTGGGAAGATTACCCTGGGCCCCAAAATTGCTAGTTATACTTCCTGATAAATGGTATACTCTTCACTGAATCATGGAACTAAACAAGAACTTAAGAGATCATCTAATTAAGTTGTTTCATTTTATACATGAGGAAACGGAGGCCTGGGGAAAAGAACTGGCATGCCTACGGTCACCCAGTGAGTAGCAGAGTCTATACCCAAACGTATTTTGATTACAATTGCAAACCTAACACCATTTCCACTATATTTTACTTCCTCCTTCCTTGTTCCCTAACAAAATGTACCAGTTCTGTGCTTAATTCCCTAGAGTCTTAGCTCTCTTGGCTAAGTGGTGATGACCATGGTCAATAAGGAAGCTGGGAGGCCTTCACCCCACTGAGCTCCTGGAGCATCTGAGTCATGGTCTCATCCAAGGAAGACTTGCCTCTGACCAGATGCAGGCTCTACCCGCTGGTGCCCACAAGCTCTTCCAGAGGGTAAACTGGCATCTGTGTGAGGGAAAAGGCCAAACAGAATAGGGTGTGCCTATCCATAGCTGGCCCCAGTCTCCCTCCACATGGTGTAATGGAAAGAACACTGCACATATGTGGAATCAGTAGATCCTGGCCATGGCACTTACTCCCTCCCAGCTGGATCAACTGGGGCAAGTTACTTCTCTATTCTGGACCTCAGCTCCCTTAACTATAAAATGGGGGATGGATTAGACTGACAGGACTTTAAAGCTCTTTCCAGTTCCTGTGATCTAAATAAACCCTTAATAGCCATTAAATACCTTAATCTGCATTATTTTTATGGTGATAACTCTCCGAGAGAGATTGAGATTGAAGGCTGGATAAGTGTTAAATGGAATGAGGTGAAAAGAGGATGGAATAGGTCAGTAGCACAGGGTTTTCTGGCAGGGAGAGTGGGCCTGTTGGCCATGCTGATTTTTGTTTGTGTGTGCTTAATTGTAAGTATTTGTTACAAGGAAGAATCATATTGTAGGGAGAAACTGGAAAATGACAGTGATTAAAAAAAAGAAACCCCGGGTGATGCTAGGTGATACAGTGGATAGAGCACTGGCCCTGAAGTCAGGAGGAACTGAGTTCAAATCTGGCCTCAGACCAAACACTTGACACTTACTAGCTGTGTGACCCTGGGCAAGTCACTTAACCCCAATTGCCTAAAAAAACAAAACAAAAAAAAAGAACATCAGTGCTGGAAACAAAATGGATAAATGTGGTATATGAATGTAAGGGAACATTGTTGTTGTTCCTCCTTGTTTTCAAAGAGCACCAATGACATCACTGAGTCATGTCTTGAGTGTGAATTGCATTTAAGTGAGGCAGAGTTGCACAAAGTCATCAGCCTCACTCTCTCTTCCAGAGTCCTTGAAGCCCAGTAATGAGACAAAAGTCAGGATGACTGGTGATGGCCTAGGATTCAGTAGATGTCTTTGGGGTCTTTGATGTCTGACCCAGCTCTAAGTGCTCCACAGCATCTGCTCCAGCTGCCTTCATGGTCATTGGAATGAACTGTTCTCATCTGCCCATTCTGCCAGGCGATGTCTTCACGTGCTTGGGTGGATGTCCCCCTAACTCACCAATGAGTTGAAAACCTGTCTGTTACCCTCAATGTGGCTTAGCCCACCCAAGCTTTTTACCAAGCGGTTTTACCAGGGTGTGGCCACTGAGCATGCTACAGCTTCATAGAGCCACAGGTTAGAGTTGGGTGCCAGGAGCTCCCTGAAGGGCTTGGCAAGCCCTCATACCCGAGGTGCTAGTCCTCCTTGCATACCCCATTACTGGGCCATGAGAAATGGAGAATATGAAGAATACAGAGAAGCATAGGAAGACATATAAACTAATGCGCCGTGAAGGAAGGAGAACCAGTCAAGCAATGTGCACAATGACCACCACGATGTAAATGGAGAGAAGGGAAAGTGGGGGAAAGAAACTCAATGTTATGTAATTATCATCACTGAGGTGGGTCCTGGAGAAAAATTAAGAAAATGCATCTCTCTCCTCTCTCCATATGAGGGTAGCTCTGGGTGGAGAATATTGCCTGTACACTTGGATTTGACTGATGCTTTGCTGAACTTCTTTTTCATGTTCTTTTTAAAATGTTTTTGGTACAAGGAAAAAGGATTGCTAGAAAGGGAAGAGGGATGGATAGATATACTTGGGAATGAAAACAATGCAAAAACACATCAATAAAGTTCTTTTTAAAAAGCGTATCAATAAAACATTGAAAAAGAAAAAAAAGGCAAAAGAGAGTGGGCCTAGGTGAGGCACTACAGTGGAGGTTCCTAGGCACCCGAGGAACATAATCATAGAATTTTGGGGTTGGAGGGGACCGTGGCAGCCAATCCAGGACCCAGTCCAACCCATCCACTAAAAGGATCCCCACTATAACCCATCAGACAAGTGCCTTCCAGTGTCTTCTTGAAGTCTTCGAAGGAAGGGTATGGGAAGGGGGCTGAATCCAAACTTCACAGAACAAATCCCCTTAACAAAAGGATGTGTTCTAGAAAACTTGGACTCATCAGTCAAAAGGCCATACTAGAAGGACCTAGAAGGCCACACTGGCCTCGAGGCTGAAGTTTCCCCACCCCTACTCTAGAGGATGAGAACTGATGCTAAAATATGCAACCCACTTGTCACATAGAGGTATTGTACTAAATAGACAGAAGTTTTTGGACATGACTAAAAGACAATTTTCCCCCATGACTATGCATATTAGTTACAAAGGTTTTGTTTTTTATTTTATTTTATTTTTTTTAATAGGAGGAGTGGGAAGGAAATGGGAGGCAGAGAAAATAAATATTTGTCCATTAAAAGTAAAATAAAATTCAAAGTCTTTTAAAAAAAAATTAACCCAGCCACAAGAGGAGGCTGGGTGTGGTCATGTGCTTCTTCACTCTCCCCTCCCAGCAATGACCCTTCCCTACCCAGGGAAGGGGTCAAAAGCTAATGAACTTTTCTTTCCCCCATGGGGAACTCCAGCTGGCAACATCTGTTATCTCCTTTTCCCAACATGTGCAACATCTGTATTCTCCTTTCCAATGAAGGTCTCTGTGGGGAGTTTCCACTTTCTAATGAACAGTCATTCCAAGAGCAGGAGGTCAAAGGGCATTCTCCTCCCATTTTCCCCCAGGGTTCTGGAAACCCTCTGAATTCTCCTTGGGGCTCCTCAGACAGATTCACTAGAGAGCCACCTCAGAGTCCCGGTGATTTGGGGGTGGGGGAGCTCATTTGATTAAAATTGCCTTTGTATTCCTCCAATGTGGTTTTGATTAACCCAGAAGCAAACTTTTCCTCCCATAATTTAAGGGAAGCTGTGTGGAAAGAGAGCTGGGAATCCAGTGAGGAAGTTAATTAGGGAAAGGACAAAAAGTGATGATACTAAGTGAATTTCTCCAGCCTTCTGGCAACATACTGCTCTTCTAAATGTGGCAGCCCTTCTCTGGTCTCCTCACAGTGGCTGAGTAGGTTTTCAGATTCCTGCTTCTTCTAGAGCAAGTGGATATTTTCACCTCTCAACAAAGGGAAAAACCTACATTAATAATGTAAGCAATTATTTTTACAAGATCAGCAGCATCTGTTGCAAGGGCCTAAATTAGAAGTCCAATCTCCATACTTCCCTTTGAAATACCATTTTGCTTTTCTTGGTTGAGTCCTTTGGGAATTTGTTAACTTGGAAGGCTGACTGGTGGCTGTGGATTTTTCCAACAGGGACGCGGCTGCCCCGTTAGGGCCTTTGCAGTAATATGGGGCTGAATCTTCTAGGAAACTCTGGGTCATTTTCCCAATGATAAGGGTCAGAGATATGACCCGCATACAATAGCTGGCTCCTGAGGAGAAGACAGGCTGATTTATGCTATGAGGCTGAAAGCAGTTCAAATTCTAGGGAGAGACTCTCAAGTCCAAAACTTCAGTCCATATTTTAGGGCTTCAGCTTCCCATCTGTAAAGTAAAAAAGGTCAGGAGATTACTAAATGACCTGATTGAAGGAATGGGGAATATTTAGGCTGCGGCAGATGATTATGCTGAGATATCATAGCTAACCTCATGTGTTTCAGAAACTGTCACATAGTAGAAGTATTAGATTTGTTCAATGATGCTCCAAGATGCAGAATCAGGACCAGTAGATGAAAGTTATGGACAAGCAGATTTCCACTCAATCGATGCTGCCCAGTCATGGAATAGACTGCCTCTCAAAGTCATGTGACCTCTCAGTAGAAAGAGTTCGGCAGCAGCAGAAGGATGCCAGCCTGGCAAGGGTGTCGTAGAAAGAATTCCTATATTAGGAGGCCTGGTAAGAGTTGAACTAGATGTCTTCTGAAGATCCTCCTTACTTAAAGATTCTATGATCCTAAGCTCTAAAATCCCATGATCCTATGAGGCAAGACTTCCAAATGGAAGTCAAATGCCAAGCTCCAATAGTTCAGCTCCTAGGAATGATGACAACAAGGTACCTATTAGAAGAACTGAGATTATGGGTTACCTGCCCCGCCGAGGCAATCAGCCTGAGAGCACAAAACTAAAGTTTACATTCTGAAAGACTCAGGTATACTTTGACATTAGGCAATTAGGATCTGTTCAGGTGGCGGCAAAGTCTTAAGGATTTAAAATTTAATTTAAATAACACAGTCTAAATAAAACTAAATTAAAATACAATCACTGTTTACTGAGTATATCCTTTGTGCCCAGCTCTCTGATAGCTGCTGTGGGGGATACAGAGGAAACATGCCCAAGGCGGGAAGGCTCTGGCCCAAACATCAGAGGACCCAGATTCAAACTTTGGCTCTGCCATTTAAAAGCTGTGTGACCTTGCATAAATCACTTCTTCTTTTGGACCTCAATTTCTTCATCAAGGAAAATGTGAGGGAGAAGGATGTTGAAGGAAAGGGTTGGTCTAGAGGGAGTATGGCACAGTAAAAAGTATTATCTCTGAGTCCGAGGACTTGAGTTCAAATTCAGCCTCTGACACTACATCTGTGACTTTGGGCAATTGCATCTCTTGTTTCCATTCCCTCAACTGTAAAATGAATGGGTTAGAGGAGATGGTCCCTGAGGCTCCTTTGAGAAATATAATTCTATGACTAAGATACATGACAGTATAGTTAATGATACAAAGCAATAGATTTCTGCTAAGAACCAAACAAATGATACAGACAGACAGGTGCCCTGGAGGTTCAGAGAAGGGAGAGGGAGAGACCAGTGTGGGCTGAGGTGGTCAGGGTAGATGGAAGTGAAATTTTGAGCTAGACTTTGAATAAGGAGGAGAGAAGATTGGGAAGTAGAGAATATTCCACAATAGAAATATGGAAGTTGGAACTTAGAAGATGAGTATGAGACAGGAAGGAGATTTGTCTGGCTGGTGGGGGAAGATGGGTAGAGGAGAATAGGAGGAGGTCAAGGTAGAAAAGCAGGTTGGGGTTAGATTGCTTTCTTTACAACAAAATTAACAAGCACTTATTGGGAGAAAAAAAAAGAAACAGATTGTTTCTTATCAATGCCATTATTTCAAAGCCAATTAAGAGCTGACAGAAGGCATGGGTTCAAATTCCAGCTCTGCTACTTAGTATATGTGTGACCTTGGGCAAGTAGCTTAATTTCTTGGTCTGTAAAACCAGAAAAATGCTCTATAGGAAGCAGCTAGGAATGCTAGAGCAGGAGAAAAAGATCTGAGTTCAAATCTGGCCTCAGAATTTGCTAGTTGTGTGATCCTGGGCAAATCCTTTGATCTCTGTCTGTTCCAGTTTTCTCATCTGTAAAATAGGGTTAATAATAGCACCAACCTCCTACCTAGGGTTGTTGTGAGGATAAAATGAGATATTTGGAAAGCGCTTTACAAACATTAAAAATTTACAGAAATATTAGCTATTCATATTATCTCTATTGTCCCTTCCAGCTCTAATTTAATGATGCTATGGACCTCTGAGTAATCACTCTACCACACCCACATCCATAGCCTGTTAAGAGTGAGCACTAACCAAATAGGCCCCGATACAGTAGCCAGCAATTGCTGGTTTCTTCTCAAAATCCAGAGGGAAAGTTTGCTGTTGTTGAGTCATTTCAGTCATGTCCAACTCTTTGTGACCCCCATTTGGGGTTTTCTTGGCAAAGATACTGCAGTGGTTTGCCATTTCCTTGTTGAGTTCATTTTACAAATGAAGAAACCAAGGCAAACCGGGTTAAGTGACTTGCCCAGGGTCACACAGCTAGTAAGTGTCTGAGGCTGGATTTGAACTCAGGAAGATGAGTCTTTCTGACTTCAGGCCCAGCACTCTGTCCATTGAGAAGGTACACACATGGAGTTTCATACCTTAGAAATTGTCTAGTCAATGCTGTCATTTTATAAATGAAGAAATTTGGAGCTGGAAACGTTAAGTAACTTACTCTCAAGGTCATGTGGGTAATAGGTAGCAAAGCCGAGATTTAAACCCAGATCTTCTGATTCTCAATTAAGTGCCCTTTCTAGCACACTCTTAACACATCCCTTTTGTGAACCCAAGGTCCTCTATGAAACCCCAATGGCAGAAGCCAGACCCCTTAAGAGCAGGCATCAGCAACAGCCACTGAATGAGTCCCTGGGAACCTAATGCTTGGTAGTATCAGAAATATCCAATCTGAACTCATTCAGCCTGTCCAGCCAACTTAACTATCCGCATCATCTAACTCCCTGAGCCTGGCTGCTGAACAGAGACAGAGCCCTCATTTGGGAGGGACAATGATGTGATGACAAGGATGAAAAAGACTGGACTCCTGAGCTCCATTAGTGGGAGTGAATCACAAGGTTTTTCTCAAGAGTTAATTACAAAGTCATTTTTCAAAATATAATGAAATTCTTGCTCTAATTCAGAGATTTCACTAGTTTGTCAGATTTATCGTCTGCTCCAATAGTTGATAGATGGATGCGCTTTGTTTTAGCCTTTCTTGTTCCCCACCTCACCCCTCCACATCTCTCATCATATCATGAGGGAGCTTTTACATATATGAAATGCTAGCCTTCCCCCAACCTTGAGCAGTTTTCTACTCTGCCCCCATCACTCCCAATCCTCCTCTTCTCCAAGGAGTGGTGGCACTTTCCTTATGAAAGATGAAATCTTCTCCTTGACAGCCCATAGCTCCAAAGCAGCTCATGTCATGTGTGCATGAAAAATTGACAGGCTCAGATTCATATGTTGACTGAAGGCCATTCATTAATGCAATCAGAGGACACTACAAAGGTAGCATCAGCTCAGCAGGGAGCTGTCTGACTCCTGAGGTAGAAAAGCCTTTGTCCCGACTCAGTTACTACCAGATGCCTTGCCTGACTGCTCCAGCTAACAGAGATGTCTCTCTCCCTCCTTCCCTTCCTTCTTCCTGTCTTTCTGCCTTCTCCTTTCTCCCCCTTTCCCTTCTTTTCTTCTTATCCTCAAGTTCACTCCAGCCCTATAATTCACACATTGGAAGTAGCCTCCATCCCTGTGGCTTCTTCCTCTAATAGGATGGCTCCTCCCAGAACCACCATCTAAGGAGGCGGCCTAGGCACTCTCTGAACTTCCTCTACCTTGCTCTCAAGCCTGGTACTGATGCAGTCTAGAGGTTAGGGGTTCTGGCACCCCAAAATCACAATACCCAGGTCCTGCCCGAAAGAATTCAACCCAAGCCTTCTTGCAGCCAAAAACAAGGTTTATTGAAGATTCGCCATATTAGCTAGACTCTTAAGGAATCTGAGCATCTATGGGCTATTGCCTAGATTCTAAGAATCAGAGTATCTTAATGGAGACAAAATGGACTTTATATACAGAAAGATTGTAGGAGAGTGGCCAAGTAGTCCATGAGGTAATAGAATTCCCAAGGGTGGGAAAAGGCCAGGGGCCATAGGGAGGCAAGACAATGGAGGGGAGATTGGGGGTCCCTGAGGTAATAGAATTCCCAAGGGTGAGAAATGGAGCCTAGGTGGGACCAAGGGTGAGAAATGGTCTGGGGCCATAGGGAGGCAAGACAATGGAGGGGACATTGGGTGTCCCTGAGGTAACAGAATTCCCAAGGGTGGGAAATGAAGCCTAGGTGGGACCAAGGGTGGGAAATGGTCTGGGGCCATAGGGAGGCAAGACAATGGAGGGGAGATTGGGTGTAGCCACAATGAAAGACCAGTTGATGGGACTATAGCCGCCAGAGATTTGGCCATGTGGGAAAGTACAGAGTCCATGAGGTAATAGAATTTCCAAGGGTGGGAAATGGTCTGGGGCCAGAGTTTTTCCTTTCTGGGGCTCAGATTCCAACCCCATCAGTACCTTTATCTTGCCACCCCTCCCCCATGTTCCTCTTATGTGTTGTCTTCCCCCATTAAATTATAAACTCTTTGAGGGCAGAGATTATTATTTTTTTTTTAGGCAATTGGGGTTAAGTGACTTGCCCAGGGTCACACAGTTAGTAAGTGTCCAGTGTTTGATCTGAAGCCAGATTTGAACTCAGGTCCTCCTGACTTCAGGACAGGTGCTCTATCCACTGCACCTCCTAACTGTCCCTCAGAGATTATTTTTCTACTTGGATTTGTATCCCCAGCACTTAGTCAGTAACTTGACACATTGTTGTTCAGTCATTTCAGTCTATGGACTCTTCATGATTGAGATTTTCTTGGTGAATGAGATATAACCTCTGTAAAGACTTCTCAGGGTGGTGATGAAAAGACTGTCTCGAAACTCAAGATAGGCTCTGAGAGAAAGAACAGGTCATAAGCTTAAATTCCCTAAACCTATAGGAATTCGGCCCTAAACCCCCTCCTGATTGCCACTGCCACATCAGCATTAGGTATACTAAATAAGGACATGTATGTTTGGATTGGCTATACCCTGTTTCCTTGTTCTTTGGGAATGGGAAAGATTTTCACGCCTAGAATGTAAGCCTGCCTCCCAGCCAATGGGAGTAAGAGACAGTGGCGGGGTGGCAGTTTCTTGTTCGCGTTAAGATATATAACGTTGCTTTGTCCTTTGTGCCTCTTTGTCCTTTGTGCCTCACCTCTCTCCTGCTGGTAGTGTACTGGAGGAGTAGATGCCCTTTCTCGAGATTGTAATAAAGAGTAACTTTTACTTCCTTGGGAAGTCTCTGAGTTTAATTGTGTTAGAGTCGCTGTACCACACATTGGCATAGATACTGCAGTGGTTTGCCACCTCCTTTTACAAATGAGAAACTGAGGCGAATAGTGTCACATATCTATTAAGTGTCCGAGGCCAGATTTGAACTAGGGAAGATGAGTCTTCTTGACTCCAGGCCCAGTGCTCTATCCACTGCACCACCTAGCTCCCTCTGTAACCCAGAAGACATAAAATGCTTAATAAATGTCTGTTGCTTTTGCCGTTGTCCCAAGAATAGGAGGAATTCTCCTCAGCATCGTCTCACATGTTTTCTAGATTTGGGGGAAATAGATTTCCAAGAGCTCAGAAAAAGGCTAGGGAGAATCTGATGATTTAAAATTCTATAAGGAAGCCATCAAAAGAGGATGATGTTTTCCAGAATAAAATCCTGATAACATAAATAATAAGAACAATGATAGTCACATTTAGAGAGTATTTTTAGGTTTGCAAAGTGTTATTTTGGAGTCAGTCCCAACTTGCTACTTCACTGGCATTGGGAACTTCACAAGAAGGAAATGACTTCCCTCTATCAATGGAGATCTGCCATTGTTATGCAGTTTATAGTGAGGGAGTTGCCTGGGGCACTGAGAGGTTCAGGGACTGGCGCTGTGTCTCATAGCCAATATGTTTTAGAGGCAGCATGTGAGTTTAGATCTTTCTGACTCTGAGGTCAGATCTCTGTCTCTTGACAGCACTATTTTTATCCCCATTTTACAGTGAGGAAACTAAGGCTTTTGGAGAATAAATGACTTGCCCAGGGCTACATAGTTAGCAATTGTTTGAGGCAGGGTTCAGATTCATTTTCCTAACTGACTCCAAGTCCAGGACTCTGTCCATTGTGGCACATTGCCTCTTAAATGCAAAGTATGTAGTATACGGGGAGCTAGGCAGCACAATGGATAGGGTGCCAGGCCTGAAGTCAGGAAGACTCATCTTCCTCAGTTCAAATCTGGCCTCAGACACTAGCTCTGTGACCTTGGTCAAGTCACTTAACCCTGTTTGCCTCAGTTTCCTCATCTGTAAAATGAGCTGGAGAAGGAAATGGCAAAACCACTCCAGTATCTCTGCCAAGAGAACCCCAAATGGGGTTACAAAGAGTCAGATACAACTGAAAATGAATGAACAACAACAAATATATCTTAGGTTAGTAGCCACAGCTACATCTCTGTCTCCTTCTCTTCCTCCTCTTCCTTTTCTTCTTCCTCCTCCTGCTCCTCTTTTTTCAACAGCTTTGTCATTTGTTACTGTTTTTAGCCATGGGATTTAATAGTCAACATGTCATGCAAAGGGGAAAAGACAAAGACCACCAAGAAATACCCTTAGCACGCAACTTCAAATGGTTTTGCCATGTTTGATTAGTCGTAGATTCAGGAATTCAGGGAAGTCTTCAATAAGATTGAACCCAACAGAGATGATTTCATTGTCAAAGATTTATATGATATGCTTGCTTCCTTAGGAAAGAATCCAACTAATTAGTACCCAAATGTCATGATGAACGAAGCTCCAGGTCCCATAAATTTTACTATGTTCTTCACAATATTTGGAGAAAAATTAAACGGAACAGAACCAGAAGATGTCATAAAAATTCTTTTGATAAAGAAGCTACAGACACCATTCGGGAAGGTTATTTGAGAGAATTGCTCATGACAGTGGGAGACAGATTCCCAGATAAAGTAGATGATCTGTTTTGTTTTGTTTTGTTATTGTTATTGTTTTTGTTGTTGTTCAATGGTGTCCAACTCTTCATGACCCCATTTGGGGTTTTCTTGGCAAAGATACTGGAATGGTTTGCCATTTTCTTCTACAGCTCATTTTACAGATAAGGAAACTGAGGCAAACAGGGTTAAGTGACTTACCCAGAGTCACACAGCTAGAAAATGTCTGAGGCCAGATTTGAACTCAGGAAGATGAGTCTTCCTGATTTCAGGCCCAGCTCTCTATCCATTCTGCCACTTAGGGGCCCAGGTGAGCTGTATAGAGAAGCAACAATTGAAAAAAAAAAGAAATTTTCAATTGTATTGAGTTTACACACCTTCTTAAAACATGGAGTAAAAGACAAAGATGATTGAAAAGAATGTCAAATTCACATCAACACTTGTTGTTTTCTGAAAGAACCTATTAATGTGGTATGTAGCTTTACAGTTTTTGCTATTGTGTTTTTTCCAAGATGTTTGGGTGCCTCTGTATTCATACTGAAAAGGGGGATATCACCTTTTTTAAAGATAAGTAAAATAGAATTGGAGAAATGATCATTAACTAGTAAACACCTAAAGGATCTTTCATTACAAATTGACTGCTAATCATTCATGACAAATCTTTGTGTTAAGCCATTCAACCACCTAACTGTTCTATTGTCTACCACATTCCCAGTTTTGTGAAAAAAAAATAGTATAAGATATAAAACTGGAAACCAAGGGGCTACCCATCAGTTGAGGAATGGCTAAATAATTTGTGGTTTATGAATTTGATAGAATACTATGAGGAAATAGAAGATTTCAAAGAGACATAGAAAGACTCATGAACTGATGCAGAAGTGAGCAGAATCAAAAGAGCAATTTATAGCAAAACATCAATATTATAAAAATTAACAATTTTATAGACTTTTATAAACCTGATAAAGAATAAAATTAGTACTGCCAACAAATAAGTATAAAAGTATAAAAACAAATACTTGTGAAAGCTGTAGGAACTATGCTCATACAGTGAGCATTCATGATTCCAGAGGACCAGTGCTGAAATATGCTATCCAGTACAGAGAGATGTATGGTGCAGAAGTTGAGAGAAAGAGACAGATACAGAGACAGAGAGACAGAGACAGAGACAGAGACAGAAAGAGAGAGACAGAGAGAGAGAGAGAATTTATTTTGTTTGACTGTATGTTTGTTACAAGAAAATTGTTTTTCTTTTCTATACCAATGGTATAGACTAGAGATGGGAGGGGAAATTAAATTTTTGCTAATTTTTTTTAACAGAGAAGAAATTTCAACAGGTGTGAGGTGTAGCATGGAGTTTCAGATGAGGTCACTGTTTTATTGATCTTAGACTATGTGGAACTCTGCCTCACCTAAATCCACTTCACAATTCACACACGAGCCAAGGCATCACCCCATGGTGTCATTGCTCCTCTTCAAAAAGAAGGACAAGCAACAACTTTATCACAAGAGACTTCTTACGAATCTGTAATGTTAGAATGTAAAAACAAAACACATCAATAAAACTTTTTTAAAAGTATAAGATGAGATACTTTATCAATGAAATGTTTTCCTAATACTAAACTATAACTAGACTATTTCCCTCATCTATCAGTACTGTAGCAAAGAAAGAAAGAAAGAAAGAAAAATAAAGGAAGGAAGGAAGGAAACAAAGAAAGGAAAGGAAAGGAAAGAGAAAAGAAAAGGAGAAATTTGATTAGTGTAGCGTGATCTCTCTTGGTGAAGCCATGTTTGCTCTGTCATCACTATTTCCCTTTGTAGATGTTCACTAATCCTTCCTTTAACAATATATAGAATTTTGTCATGAATTGAAGTCAAGCTCAATGGTCTAGAGTTTACAGATTCTATTTTTCTTCCTTCTTTTAAGATTAGGAGAGTTGGGATTCAAATCCATTTCCTCTTACATCTTATGTTCAGTTCTGAGCGTCATCTTTTAGGAAGATAATTCATCAGGTTGGAAGGACAGAACAAAATCAGCTAACAGGGAGGAAACACCTGTGACAAGTAAGGAGACATTGAGAGAGTATGCGGTTGTCCTTGATGAGACAGGACAATCCTGGCTAAGCATTGACTATGAAATGGCCACTAGGTTGGTCATGAAATAAACAAACAAATAACAAAATGGCTCTTAGATTTATGTGGTAGAAGGCCTATAGAAGAGATGTGCTGTCAGATCTTTTTTGGGAAAGAGGAATGTACACACAGCACATTTTGAAGTTTAGTCTGTGTTATTATCACTTTTTAGGTCTGGACAATTAACAAAACAATAAATCAAGTCTGGATTTGCAGCATTTGCTGAAATCCAAATTCTAAATGCTCAAATTGAAATTTTAACAATCGACTCTCTCTAACTGGTTTGAGCTGGCTCCAGAACATCCCTGATCTAGAGGTTGGAGGAAGCAAGCCCAGGAAGTCTAAAGAATTTCTTTCACTTGTCCCCAGAGGCAAAGTAAAGGAAATTGACAAGCCTTTATCAAACTATTAGACCTAGAAGTATTTTACAGCCAGGCTCCAAGCTACCTTTGCCACCTTATTATACATTACTCAACTCCTTACAATCTATAATTGATCCTAATTTGCTTTCCTCACACTTAACACTATTTTCTTTCTCCCTATCTTTGCACTGACTGTCCCTAATGCCTGGAATGCACTCTTTCCTCCCATTCATCTCTTAGAATCCCTAGTTTCCTTAAAGCTCAACTCAAGCTCTATCATGAAACCTTTACCAATCCTCTCAGATGCCCTCCCCCACATTACCTTGAAAACATTTTGCGTATGCCTACACATGTATGTGATATTTTCCAATAGAATATATGCTAATTGAAGACTGGAATGATTTCATTTTTGTCTTTGTATGCTCAGCGCCTAGTAGTGCATAGCATATAGTTGGCATTTTAAAAATGATTTTCGGTGGATTGATTAGTTATTGACCCAGATGCCTGAGGTAAAGAGGATATGGAGTCACCAAGTCATAACACCTAGTGTTGACTATGAAGACCAGCCTATAGATGACATGGGTGGGTGTGTTCTTGACTCCTCAGTGAACTTTTGTATGAGGCTAGAGATGGGTGGGTCCTGGAAGAGACCTCAAAGTTGAGACATCTGGTGTGGCACAGCTTTTGGTCTGCAATACTGTACTCTCTGTGGAGAGATGGAATGGGGCCCATACTAAAGCAATTTTTTTTCTTTTTTTTTTTCCTTTTAGGCAATTGGGGTTAAGTGACTTGCCCAGGGTCATACAGCTAGTGTCAAGTATTTGGTCTGAGGCCAGATTTGAATTCAGGTCCTTCTGACTTCAGGGCCGGTGCTCTATCCACTGCAATGCCTAGCTGCCCCTTAAAGCAGTTTTTTATCTGGGGAAAAAAAGAACTAGCAATACCACCTGTAGAGACTTGTAGGTGGAGCAACATGTAGGTGATGCATTGATGGGAAACTTCAATAGGAAATGTATCATCACTTACTGGTAACTGGGGAAAGCTACAAGAGGAGTGATGATCACCATCTGCTCACAGTAGTGGAGAAATACAATAAAAGCCAATAAGTAAGGAACTGCAAAAATAATTCCTGCTAGTAACGTATTCTGTGCATGACGGTTAGTAACTGAGTTAATGCAGATCTCTGGGGAAGTCATGCTAATTCACAACTGGGTTTATTTTCTGTGGGCTCTATCTTATTCAATCTGTGAACAACACTTTACCATTGTTAACTTTATGAATTATGTGTTTGCAACAGGAGTTGGTGACAATATACTGTATAGTGTCATATAGAGAGTTCTTTGATTTAGTGGGGAAAGGCAGAAGGTACCTGAAGTGAAATCTCTGAAAGTGCACCGAGACTCATCCTACCATGTGAGAAAATCTGACTTAATATTAATAGTAGAGATAATTAGCGCCCCATTGTATACTCTATTATCTTCTAATTGTGACTTCTGTGTTAGGCTTCTCTCTGCTCCACAACAGGACTATCATCTCCTCCCGGGCAGCAAGCATGTCCTCTTTTATCCTTCTCAGGATATCATAAAGAGCGACTGGGACATTCTCTCTCAAACTATCCCCCTCAGTGACTTCTAAGAACAAGAGAGCAAGTATTTCTAAACCCAGCTCTGCTGTACAGCCTCAAAATAATGATAACTGTAACAAATAAGATAAATGAACAATAGCAAAGAAAAATGGAGAAAGGAAAGAAATCCTAACCATAAAAACCTTTCATAAAATTAACAGAGAAATTGAAATGTATAATCAAAATACATGCCTCAATAAAATGAATAAATACTATGGGACAACTCCAGAAAGAAAGAACAAAACTGCAACAGTAATTACCCCTCTAGAGGTGAGAATGTATGCACCAGAAGGACCTCTAGAGTGATTTAATATTCCCATGAGACATAAAGGATGATTTGACCATCTATGAAACTGGACGTACAAAAACTGACAAAGTAAAAAATAAAAGAGAAGATCTCAGGGAAGCAGTTGACTGTCTAAAGAACAGCGAGACTCAGAGAGAATAAAAAATATAGTTGGAAGAACATAGAATGTAGATAGAAGAACAAATTGAAAAAAAAATGGAAAAGACCTCAGATTTCTGTAAACCAAAACAATAGAACTAGAAGACAAATCTGGACAATACAATCTGAGAATTGCTTGTCTACCAGAAAAATATGAAGAAACAAAGGGTCTGTGAAGATAATCATTTTTGAAAAAAATCAAAAGTATTTGAAACAGAGGACAAAGGATAAATTAAAAGAATCTACAGGATGGCAGGAGAGAAGAATTCTAAATTTAAGTGACCCAGAAATTCTGTGTCCAAGGACAAAAACTTCATAGTCAAAGACTTACAAGCAACAGGAAAAAGCAGTTCACATATCAACAGACACCAGTTTAAATCACCCAGGACTATTTAAGAAACACCAGAAAAATGAAAGAAGCTAGAATGTTGTATACCAAAAGACAAGGTAAATTAACCTTTACCCCAAGATTAACCTAGGCATCTTTTTATCAGCGTGGTGACTTGTACTGATAAGAAGTGGGAGACATAATATAACTAGCTCTCCCTGATACTCTCTACTTTAAAAGAAATGTTTTGTGTTTATATCACAGTCATTTCTAGAACAATTTCTACAACAATGCAGTTTGCAGAGGCAGCTAGGTGGAATAGTGGATAGGGTGCTGAGCCTGAAGACCTGAGTTCAAATCTGGTTTCAGACACTTTAAAGTCAAAGGACCTGCATTTGAATCTAGGCTCTGCTACTTACTACTATGTAACCTTAGATAAATCACTTTCTCTCTTCAGACCTCATTTTTTTCATCTGAAAAATAGGAGAATTAGACGAGATGTCTTCCAAGGTCCTTTCCAGATCTAGAAGCTATGGCAGTGGTGTGAAACTCAAATAGAAATAAGTGACTAACCAGTACATAAGGATCCCTGCAGGTCACATATTGACTTGGAAAATCACAAATTAACATTATCTATGCTGTATTGTGTTTTTATTTATTTAGTTAAATATTTCCCAGTTCCCTTTTAATCTGGTTCTAGGCACTTGGGCCACAATGTCTATGGGCTGTGTTTGATACCTCTGATCTATGGTACTCCAAAGTGTGAATCCCCAAAAGACCCTTAAATCACCCTGATGTATTTTTTAAAGGAGACTAATTAGCCCTCAGAAGTGAGACAGAGGGAAATGAATGGTCTAAAATAAGGCAATACAGTATAATGAGTGGGACAGCTAGATGATGCTATGGATAGAATGCTGAGCCTGGAGTCAGAAAGACCTGAGTTCAAATCTAGCCTCAAACACTTACTAACTGTGTAACCCTTGGTAAGTCACTAAACCTCTCTTTGCCTCAGTTTCTTCAACTGTAAAATGAGAATAATAACAGTGAGATATTTGTAAAGTGCTTAACCCTTTCTTTTGCACATAGTAAGTACTATATAAATGCTTATTCCCTTCCCAAAAAGATTCCACACCCTTTATTTAGCAATTGATATAATGACTGTACTTGACAAGGTATCATTCCTTAGAAGTCCTTCACCTCTCTCCTATGAAAAGAGGTTTGTTATCTTTTCTCCAGGATCATCATTTGCTTTTCAGATATTGAGTAATTGGCTTCTATTTAGTGATATTTCTTTTATATTGCTGTAATCATTTTATATACATACATATATATATATATATATATATAGTTCTTTTGGTTCTGCTACCTATTCATTCTGCATCAGTTCATATAAATCTTCCCATATTTCCCTAAATTCTTTATTTCATTATTTCTTATTGATTGTTTAATATCCCATTATATTCATATGTCATAGTTTTTCAGCCTTTTCCCAACCTATGTTTGTTTCCAGTCTTTGCTACCACAAGAATGCTGCTATTGGATATCCATCCGGTAACAGAACTACTGGGTCAAAAAATATGAACAGTGTAGTCACTTTTTAAATATAATTATACATTAATATCCAGAACAGTTAGACAGATTCACAGCTCTGTCAATAATGTATTAGTGTGCCCGTCTTCCCACTGTCCCTCCAACTTGGCTGTTCCCATTTTGGGGTATTCTTTTCTTCATACATATTCATCCATTTTTTCTTCATCTATCACTCTCCCTCTCTCCCTTGTTTACCAATTATTTCCCATTTCTACAAAAAGCAAGCAACAGCAGAACATTCAGTTCCGAATGCTAATAAGTATAGTTAACACCTCACTTAGACAAGTCAATTAACCCTTCTGTACTTTAGTTTTCTCATCTGTAAAACAAAAAGTTGGACTAGAAGATGATCTCTAAGGTTCCTTCCACTTCTAAATCCCATATAAACACTTAAACTGAGTCACTTATCCAATAACTTCAGTTATCCAGAATATGGACAAAAGCCAGAAAGTTAACAAACAAAAAGTTTTTGAGCAGCTAAAAGAGAGGTCATAAAGTTCAATGTATAGATGACCCAAGTACTGGAATATCAGAGTTATGGAAACCACCCCCCCCAAAAAAAAGGAGACCACAGGACCAATTTCCCTAAGGTTCACCTTGATTTCTTTCAGGGCCCAAACTTCCAGGCAAATTACCCTTTTGAGAAGTCACTTAAATGGGAATGGTTTTCCTCAGTGGTCTAAGGATGTAAAGTTAGAAAGGATACATACAAATAATCTAATCCAATCCCTTCTTTTTTATAGCTGAGGGACTGAGAAGTAACTAACCTAAAGTCACATAGCTACTTAGTCTTCTGACTCCCAATCAATATTCCTCTCACTGAGAACTCCACTCCTGTTCTTCTACTCAGTTTAGAATGGGGAGATTGAGGGTGAGAACAAAAGCATTCCCACCAGAGTATTTTTCCTTGCTTCATCCTCTCATCCTTTGTTGGGCATACACAGACTAGCTATTACCCACACAGGTAGCAAGCTCCTTATGGAAATCTGTAATATGCTTTGCCTGTCGTCTACTATGGAATTTCAGTTCTTTGAATTTAAATTGAGTATCGACTACCTGTCATGTCTGGTACTTCTCCAGATATGCCAGACTGCATATAACACACATTTTCAAACATCCTAGTAGGTTATGGGGACCCGGTTATCATTTCAACAGTTCCCCTGTTGTCTAATTATCTTTATCATGGATATGTTTTTTTTAAAAGGAGGTTGAGATAGGCAAGTAGAGACGCCAATATTTTAAAACTGCCCTAGTTTTCAAAGTCCTGTTACAAGTTTTAGGGTCAAAGACTAAATACCATCTATAGTTTTCAGCTTCTTGTCGTTGTTGTTGAGTCATTTTCAGTTGTGTTCGACTTTCCATGACTGCATTTGGGGTTTTCTTGACAAAGATACTGGAGTAGTCTTTAGCAGGAAAGAGCAATTAGCATATTTAGGAATGGTCTTTCTGTTTACACTTCGATTCCAAAGGCTGTTAGTTTAAGTTAGTAAGTCTACTTTTACCTCAATCAAGGATTTTATAAATGGTATTGTATAAAAAAGATAGCTGGACTTAGATCCACAAATTCCAGAAGTTCAAATAGATTTTAAAAATTCAATATGATATTGTTTATTAATGGCTATTAATTAACTAAAATCCTTTGTAAAAATCTGTTAGCTAAATAAACAATTGCATAGAATGAAAGCTATCTGATAATTCATGAATTTATTCAATGATCTTTCTTCCACTTGATATTTATTAGCTATGACACAAGGCAATTGTAGTCCGTATGCATCTTCACAGATAAGTCTTAGAGAGTTGCAAAGGTGAGGAAGAGGGTGAGGAGGAAGGAAGGTAAGGGATATGTTCAGGGTCACCCAGCTAATAAGTGTCAGAAGCTGTATCTTAACCCTGGTCTTCCTGGTCCCAAGTGAAGCATTCTATCTACTCCACTACACTGCTTTTCATATACACATGGCATAAGATAGTATAGCATGGCATAGTGCAGCAACGATATGGTCTGGTATGATGTGGTGTGATACGGTATGGAGTGGTGTAGCATGATATAGTATAGCGTGGTATAGCATGGTATGGCACAATATAACAAAGCATAGTTAAATATGAGAAACAATAATAGATAAAATGTATATATGTATATTCATGTAACATGTCACATATGTTAGCATATGCTTAATTCAGAACAATTCATTACTGTGTATCATTCCCCTGCTTCTGTGCTTGAAGTGAGTTAAACTTATACCATGCCTAGGTAAAACATCGATTCCTCCATAATGGATTCTGTGTGTGTGAGTGTGAGTGTGTGTGTGTGTGTGTGTGTGTGTGCGTGTGTGTGCGTGTGCATGCGCTCGTGTATTTGTGATTTCCACTTGGGTCTCCTGACTGTAGAAACATCATTCATTTCTAGGCGTTATTGATGATCTTATAACGCAGGAGTGACAGAGTGAATCAGAGCCACCAGTGAATTATGAAAGGCCATAAATAAAGAGAGGAGAAATAAATAATGTATCTACCAACAAGCCATAAGATATTTTCTTTAAAGCAATGACATCTTCTGTTTCCTTTTTTTTCCCCCAAGTCCTCGTGTTCTTAGGTGGCTTTAGTTGTCTGATGAAACTGTCTATCTCTCTTTAGGTGAGGACAGTCTCCTCACGTAGTCTGTTGTAAGGGGTATAGGATGGAATTGTGCTAAAGGAGGGTGGGAGAGAGACTGGAGAGAGACAGGGAATCAGAGACAGAGAATCAAAGACAGGCTGTTCATTCCACTTTATGAGACAGTTTGTTCCATTTTGGGATAGTTCTAATTGCTAGGAAGTTTTTCCTTATATCCAGTTGAAATCTATCTGTTTGTAATTTTCATTCACTGGTCCTAGTCCCACCTTTCAGGAACAAGCAACTAATCCCTTTTCACAAGACAATCTTTTAAATACTTTTAAATATTTGAAGACAGCTATAATATTTCACCTAAGTCTTCTTTTTTCCAGCCTAAACATCTTCAGGTCCTTCAACCAATCCTTATATAGTGTGGAGTATTGTCCCTTTAGTGTTCTGCTTACTTGCTTCTGGAACCAACCCAGATTAATGTCCTTCTTAAAATGTGGAACCCAGAACTGATTGAGGTAGAATTTAATGAAGCAATAACTTCTCTCATTTTGGACACTATTAAGGCAGACTAATGGGCAACTAGGTGGTGCAGTGGAAAGAGTGCCTAGCCTGGAGTCAGGAAGACTCATCTTCCTAAATTCAAATCTGGCCTTAAGATATTTCCTAGCTGGGTGATCCTGGATAAGTCATTTAACTCTGTTTGCCTCAATTTCCTCATCTGTAAAATGAGTTGGAGAAGGAAATGGCAAACTATTCCAATATCTTTGCCAAGAAAACCCCAAATGGGGTCACCAAGAGTCAGACACAATTGAAATGACTGAACAGCAAAAAAGGCAAACTAATATCATACTAGATTTTTTGGTAGCCATTTCACAGTGTTGATTCTTATTAAAGTTACAATCCACTAAAAACCCAAGCTCTTTTTCACATGAGTTATTGCCTAGTTATATCTCCTTCATCCTATACTTATGTAATTAATTTTTTGGAGCCAAGCATAGAACATTACATTTATCTCTATTAAATTTCATCTTATTAGATGTCAAGTTCTTTTTGAATCCCAGTTGTCATCCACCAAATTAGGTAAACTTTCCAGTTTCACATTATCTTCAGATTTGAGAAATATACCATCTATTCTTTCCTCCAAATCACTATAAGATGTTGAGTAGAGCAAAGCCATACAGTGTTCCTCTGACCAAACCCTGGGAAATCACCATCACAAATCACAAATTATCAGGAAGGTCAAGACCCTTAGAATGGCTTTGAATGGCAGCTATTTGACTGTGGCAGAAGAATATTGGACCACCTAAGGCCATGAGGGCACCACTAGTACTTTTCCATCTAGCCATCTATTGGGATATAAAACTACTCAGCACCAAAAAATGGTAGGTAACTCAGTTCTAGATCATTGTTCCAAATGCCACTGAGCCTCTTCTACTTGACAAAATCTTCAACATACTTCAAAATCAAGAATTCTATGCCATTTTGAGATACTATGGAGATGATGTGGTTGTCTCCTGATCTTGTATGTCCTTGTAATAAACCTCTAGAATCTTTTTAAACTGCCTACTTTGTAATTTACTAAGATAAAATCAATAGATGAAGAAAAAACATTTGATAAAGTACAACACTCATTTCTATTAAAAAACACTTGAAAGTATAGGCACAAATGGACTTTTCCTTAAATTAATAAGAAGCATTTACCTAAAACCATTAGCAAGCATTATTTGTAATAGGGATAAGCTAGAAGCCTTCTCAGTAATATCAGGTGTGAAACAAGGATACCCACTGTCACCGATATAATTCAATATTGTATTGGAAATCCTAGCAATAGCAATAAGAGAAGAAAAAGAAATAAAATGAATCAGAATAGGAAATGTGGTGATAAAACTATCTCTTTTTGTAGATGATATGATGATATATTTGGAAAATCCTAAAGACTCAACTAAAAAATTAATTGAAATAATTAATAATTTCAGTAAAGTAGCAGGACATAAAGTAAACCCACATAAATCTTCAGCATTCCTATATATTACCAACAGGATCCTATAGGATGAGATAGCTAGAGATATCTCATTTAAAATAACTTTAGACAGTATAAAATACCTGAGAATACACCTACCAAAACAAACCCAAGATCAATATGAAAAAAAAAACATAAAAAACTTTGTGCACAAACAAAATCAGATTTAAATAAATGGAGAACTATTAATTGTTCATGGGGAGGCTGGGCCAGTATAATAAAAGTGACAATTTTACCAAAATTAATCTAGATATTCAATGCCATCCTAATTAAATTATCAAAAAAATATTTTATGGAGCTAGAAAAAATAACAAAATTCATTTGGAAGAACAAAAGTTCAAGAATGTCAAAGGAACTAATGGAAAAAAAAATGTAAAGGAAAGAGGTTTAGTAGTACCAGATTTTAAACTATATTGTATCAAAACTATCTGGTACTGGCTAAGAAATAGAAAGGTAGATCAGTAGAACAGAGTAGACATAAGATCTATAGCAGCAAACAAATATAGTTACTCAGTGTTTGACAAGTTTAAAGATTTAAGTTTTTGTTAGTAAAAATTATTAGGAAAGCTGGAAAGCAGTCTGGCAGAAATTGGGCATAAAACAATATCTTACACTATTTACAAAGATAAGGTCAATGGATACATGACCTAGATATAAAGGGCAATAATGCAAGAAAATTTAAAGAACATGGAACATATTACCTATCCGATTTATGAATAGGTGAACAATTTATGAACAAACAAGAGATAGAGAGTGTTATGAGATGCAAAATGGATAATTTTGATTACATTAAATTAAAAGGTTTTTGTACAAATAAAACAAATGTAGCCGAGATCAGAGGAAAAGCAGAAAACTGGGGGGAAATTTTTATAGACAGTTCCTCAAATAAAGGTCTCATATTTCAAATACATAAGGAACTGTTTCAAATCTATAAAAATGTGAGTCATTCACCTGTTGATAAATGGTCAAAGGATATGAACAGGCAGTTTTCTGATAAAGAAATCAAAATAATTTATAGTTATATGAAAAAATGCTCTAAATCATTATTGATTAAAGAAATGCAAATTAAAACAACTTTGAGATATCATATTACACCCATCAGATTGGTTAAAATGATAGAAGTAGAAAGCGACAAATGTTGGAGAGGACATAGAAAAATTGGGACCTTAATTCATTGTTGATGGATCTGTGAGCTGATCCAACCATTTTGGAGAGAGATATGGAATTGTACCCAAAGAGTTATTTAACTGCCTATACCCTTTGACTCAGTCATACCACTATTAGGTCTGTTTCCTAAGAGGATTAGGGAAAATGGAAAAGAACTCACATGTTCTAAAATATTTATAGCAGCTCTCTTTGTGGTGGCAAAGAACTGGAAATTGCAGGGATGCCCATCAATTGGGGAATGACTAAACAAATTATGGTATATGTTCATGATGGAATATTACTCTGTTGCAAGAAATGATGAGCTCAATGATTTTAGAAAAGCATGGAGAGACCTCCACAAAATAATGAAGAATGAAATGAGTGGAGCCAAGGGAACATTGTATACAGTAACAGCAGTATTATTTTAAAAAGAACTTTGAGCAACCAAGTCATTCTGACTATTATAAGTAACCAAACTAACCTTGAAGATCCTATAAAGGAAGATGTTGTTTGAATACAGAAAGGAATATTGCTGTGGTGTAGGAAATAATGAACTGGTTGATTTAGAAAAACATGGAAAGACTTTGATTTATAAAGGAAAATGCTATCTACCTTCAGAGAAATAGATGATAGGAGAAAATAAACATAATACAGTCTTACATATATGTGTATAAATGTATATGTGTATATATGTCTATGTTTATAGATACCTATATGTGCATGTATGTGTATATCTCCATGCTTAATTGTAGACTTCTTTGGCAGGGTGAGGGGGAGAGGAGGAAAAATAAAGTAAAAAGTGCACAGCAGAGAACAAAAGAAAACCAACAAAGAAGCAAAGAAAAGCTAGGCAGCTTTGAAAACAATGCGTAGTATTTATTATGTAGGTTTTCTTGAAATGGAAATTTATTGTTTTATAATGAATTCTCTCTTATGGTCTGCTGTGTACATAGCAATGTCTTTTTTTTTCTTTTCTAATTTTGTATCTAAGTGTACAATTAAAAAAATTTTCAAAAAAAATTCTCCAAGCTATGTTTGTTTTTTGCTTTCAAAAAACTTTTTGACTTTTTTAATCTCTTCTTTGATTTTCACAATTACTATTTTGTTGTTTAATTGAGTTTTTTTATTCATTGGTATGTTAGATTTATTTTTTTTACTTTTGTGCCCAATTTGTATGTATGTTCTTTCTGTATTTTGCTGATGAAAGTATTTAGAGATATAAAATGTCCCCTAAGGCCGCCTTTGGTTGCATCCCTAAAACTTTGGTAGATTGTCTCATTATTGGTATTATCTTTCATGAAATTATCCATTGCTTCTATTATTTGTTCTTTGACTCATCCATTCTTTAGGACTAAGCTCCTTAGTTTCCAGTTATTTTTAATTGTTTCTTCAGGGAACCTTTATTAAATATAATTCTTTTTGAATTGTGATGTATAAAATTTGATAGTTCTGATTTTCTGCATTTTTGAGATTTTTATAGAAGTGCAATACAAGCTAAGAAATGTGTATACTCTTTCCTATAATCACCAGAGGTCTAGCACGTATAGCTCTTCTAAAATTCTATTCAAATTCTTACCTTCTTTCTTCTTTATTTTTTTGGTTAGACTCATCTAGGTCTGAAAAGGATATATTGATAATATGTTACTGTTTGTTTCTCTGTAATTAATTTAACATACATATATATGTGTAGCATTTATACTTATTTATTGTTCATAGTATCATTCAGTAAAATGTAATTTCCCTGTTCCTCTCTTTTAGCTAAGTCTACTTTTGCTGTTGCCTTTTCTAAAATTATTATTAGTACCTCTGCCTTCTTTGCTTTAAGTGAAGCATAATAGACTTTGCTCAAACCCACTTTTTAAACTCTGTGTGAACCTTTATATTTCTTTTTCTATAATAAGTTTTTTATTGGTATTTTTTGTTTCTTACATCACCATCATTATCCCAAGTGTCCCTTCTCCCCCTCCCAGAGAGCCATTCCATATGACAAATAGTATTTTTTAGAGAGGAATAGTGTTAGCACAACTGATTGCTATATTGAAAAAGTTCAAAAATATGTGCTCTATGCAACACCTCTGGACTGCCCACCTCTAAGAAGGAGGAGGTTTTGGGTATCTTCTCATATCTCTACATTTGGATCCTGCTTGATCTTAATAATTTTATTACATTTACTTTGAATTTTTTGATATATAGCCATTCTTTGCATTTACATTGTTGAATATATTGTTTTCTTGGTTCTGTTTGCTTCACTCTATTATCAGTTCATATAGATCTTTCCATGTTTCTCTATATTCCATCATGCCCATCATTTCTTCTAGCACAGTAATATTTCATTACATCCATATGCCACAATTTGTTTAGCCATTGCCCAATTATTGGGCATCTACTTCATTTTCAATTCTTAGCTATCATAAAAAGTGCTGCAATAAATATTTTGAAGTATATGGGGACTTGCACATTTATCTTTCAATTGTGCTTTTTATAAGCAACATATTGTTGGATTCTGCTTTCTAATTCATTCTGCTCTCCTCTTCCATTTTATAGGTGAACTCCTACCATTCACACTTAATAATCATTAATTGTATATTGCCTTCCATCCTATTTTCTTATTTTTTTATTTGTTTCCTACTCTCTTTTTGTAAGAAGAAAGTGATGATCCAGAATGTGAGCTCAACTTCAGTACTCTCTGCTTCTGTTCTCCTTCCCAATTTACTCTCTCTCACCCAGAGCCCAATCACAGGTTTTTTCCTTTCTTTTTTTCCTTTTAAACTCCTTTTCATGATCACATTCTGTGGTCAGAGTTTGTTTTGATCATAACTAATCACTTCCAAAAATTACCCTTCTTCTTATTCCTTCTTTTCTTCTCCCTTTTTCCTCTCTGTTGAGTGAAATGTATTTCTGCATCCAACTATGCTTGTGTGAATTCTTTCCTCCTTTGACCAGTTTAGATGAGAATGAGTTTCAAATGTCACTTCTCCTCTCCAATCCTTCCTCCTTGTTTGTGTAGTCTTCTACTTATACACCTGGATTATGTAAAATAATTTCCCCCACCTTTCTTTTCCTTCCCCCTTTCACCAGTATATTCTTTTTTTCCCTCCCTTAATTTTTTTAAGATCACCAAAAATTTTTAAAAAATACTCCTAAGCTTTCTATCTTGTTTGACTCACTCCACAACTCCTGAGTGAACACTTCTATTAAACACACACACACACACACACACACATACATATACATATATATGTATATACATAATATGACTCTCCCTATTAGAATGTGAGCACTTCGTTCTTGTTTAGTCCCTTGTGATTGCTAGCTAGCATTTACCTTTTTATGTTTCTCTTGACTCTTCTGGGTATATCTTGAAGTTTCTATTTAGTTCTGTTTTTTTCACCTGGAATGCTCAGAAATTCTCTATTTCATTAAAAATTCATTTTCTCACCATAGAATTACACTCAGTTTTGCTGAACAAGTTATTATTGGTTTTAAATATGTATATATGTGTGTATATATTATATATATAATATGCATATATATATAATTTGCCTTTTGGAATATCATATTCCAAACTCTTCATTTCTCTATAGTATGACTGCTAAATCTTGTGTGATTTGGTGCTGTGGCTCTTTGCTATTTGAATTCTTTCTTTCTGCCTGCTTAAAATATTTTTTCTTTGACCTGGAACCTCTGGTTTGGGATATTCCTGGAAGTTGTCATTTTGGGTTGGTTTTTTTTTTTCCAGGAAGTGACTGTTAAATTCTTTCTATTAGTACTTTGCCTTCTAGTCCTAAGAGATCTGGGCAATTTCCTTTTATGACTTCTTGAAATATGATATCTGCTATAGGAACTCTGCTCAATACGATGGAACCAACAACAGTTCCAGAGGACTCATGATGAAACATACTACTCACCTAAGATAGAGAGGTAATGAACTCAGAGTAAAGCATATTTTTTTAACATAGCTAATGTGGGAATTTATTTTCTTTAACTATACATATTCATTAATGAGTTTTATTCATCTTGCTTTCTTAATGGGTGGCAGAGGGAGAGGTGAGAGGGAGAGAATTCAGAACTGAAAATTAAATTAAATTAAATTTTAAAAAATATATGTAATGTGTACCAAAAAAAACCAAACTATACATAACAATATAGATTCATAGTGTCACACACAATCCTTTTATGTTCTTTACAAGACAGTTCTCACTTTATGTAAATTTGGATTATGCAAATTAGAATTTATATAAAGAATTCTGAAAGAAATCTGCAGTCCCAAAAAACACCTATGTTAACTTTACTGTACAATACTGTGCTCTCTCTCTCCCCTTCTGCCCCTCAGCTTGATGCTCCACAACCTTTCCCTACCACACACACACACACACACATGCCTGAAAAAAAAAAACCCTCCAAGTGAAAGTAGAACAGACATGTAGAAAAACCACTGCCAGTATACACTAGGATTGGGGCTTGGCTTGAGATCTCCAGCTCCAAGAGAAGAGACCTTTGCCCCACTCCACCCATCCACCCACCCACCCATGTATCCAGCCCTATGAGTCTGTCCCCATTCCTTGCATTTCACCTGTCTACTTCTCTCTATGTCTGTGTCTGGCCCCATGTTTATGCTCACCACATTTTCTTCCTCTCAATTCTGGCCAGAACCCCACCTGGCTGGCCCCAGCCTTCCCATTTTCCTTCTCCTGCTCTTGCCTCTCTGTCTCTGACCCCCTTCTTCCATTGGCTGCATCCCCCTTCCTGCCTCTCTCCCTCCTCCTCTTCTCCATGTCTGCTGGCAAATTTGCATTACGTAAAAAAATCACTTTATATAGAGCTCTGTGGAACAATCCACTTATGTAAAGCGAGAATTGTCTGTATAAGCAAATGTTCATATTACTGTTTTTCAGGTTCATGACAAAAAATAATAACAAGAAATATGATGTCCTAGTTCTTTTTCTTTCTTTTTTTCTTTCTTTTTCTTTCTTTCTTTTTTTCTTTCTTTCTTTTGTTGGTCATGGCTTTCAGTTAGTCTAATCATCCTTAAATTATCTCTCCTTGATCTGTTTTCCAAATCAGTTGGTTTTTGCTATATTTTCTTCTATTCTTTTTAGTCATTTGCCCTTTTTATATTTCTCTTGTCTCATGAAGTCAAATTCCTAGGTTGAGAATGCTACTCCCTGCAAAACTTAGAGCTGAGAAGGTGGACCTCAGGCCCTTTCCCAGCTTACTGCATAATGTCCCTACTGTAAGTGAATGAGTCCTTTACCCCTGCATGTCTTGTGAAAGAGAGAATGCCTTAGTTGGGTAGATATAAGATGCAGATAGTTCTGGCTAAAGAGTCAATGGGAAGAGGCTGTTCTCAACCAAATGTCAGGCCAATGTAGAATGTCCACACCTGGGCCAATCCTGATTCCCACAAGCAGTTTCTTGGCTTCTCCCATGAAAGTACCACCATCTTAGGTCATCTGGGTATGCATCAAAGGCCCAGGAAACCCTGGGCCCCTCTGAGGAGTCTGCTCCAGACTCAAGTCTTGAGTTCCAATACTGACACCAACTCTGCTTATAGTATAACATGGGCAGGTCATTTGCCCTCTCTAAGCCTCCATTTCTATATCTGTATAAAATGAGGATGTAACTAAGGAAAAACGGAAAGAAGGAGGGAGAAGAGGAAGCTGAGGAAAGAGTAGTCTGAAGGAGACTGAAGTTCATGGCTTCAGTTATACCAAGCTCAGTTTTCTGTGAGGTTATGACTTACATGATGGCAGAGAAGACAAGGTGCATGCCCAAAAGCTCTTCAGCACATGACTGATTTAACTAATGTAATCTCCCTGGGAGTAATTCAGAAGTAAAAAATATATATATCTTTTCCACAAAAATATTTTTGATATTCTTTTTAAAATTTTCAATTCCATTCTCTCTCTCCCTCTAATCCCTCCTCTACCCATTGAGGAGAGCAATATGACACCCATGTTACCAAAAAAAAATTTTTAAGCAAAAAAAAAAAGTGAAAAATATGCCTCAATCTGTACTCAGAATTTATCAGTTCTCTCTCTGCAAGTAGATAGCATTTTTCATCACGCAACGAAAAACTGGAAACTAAAAGTGGGGCCACCTATTGGGAATGGCTGAACAAACTATGGGATACAAATGTGATGGAATATTATTGTGGTGTAAGAAATTATAAAAGGGCTGACTTCAGAGGATCCTGAGAAGACTTGTATGAATTGACGCAGGGTGAAATGATCAGAACCAGAAGAATACATTATGTAATAGTGACTGATAAAAAGAAAATCAGCTTTGAAATATCTACGAGTTCAATCAATGGGATGACCAATCATGATTCCAGAGTATCAATGATGATGTAGGATATGGTCGCTGGCTCCTAACAGAGAGGTGATGAACTCTCAAGATGCAGAATGAAACATGACATCATACATGACCAATATTTTGCTTGACTATGCATATTTGTTATAAGGGCTTTGTTTTTCTTTTTCTTTTTTCTTTTTAAATTGGGGGTGGGGTGTGTAGGTGGAAAAGAGGTGAGAGCTAGGAGCAGGATTCACCCTCACTCCAAATGATAATGGAAAAGAAGGAATCCTGGGGCAGCTAGGTGATGCAGTGGATAGAGCACCGGCCCTGAAGTCAGGAGGACCTGAGTTCAAATCCGGCCTCAGACCAAACACTTGACACTCACTAGCTGTGTGACCCTGGGCAAGTCACTTAACCCCAATTGCCTTAAAAAAAAAAAAAAGAAAGAAAATAAGGAATCCCAGACAAGCAGAATGGCATTGAAATTTACATGTTGAATTTATTACATCCTCAAATAGAAAAGCAACCTCTAAATAATAAAGATTCATAGTTTCACATACTCTTTTGTTCTACGACCTATGTTGAAATGTTCATTTTATATGTTATTTGTTAAGCTTTAATTTTTTAAAAGGAAAAAATACGTGTTAGGGACTATACTAGGCACTAAGGATACAAATTCAAATGTAATACAATTGCTGCCTTCAAGGAACCTACATTCTACCTGGTGAATAACAACATATTCACAGGTAAGTAAATACAGGATATATACGAAAGAAATACATAGAGACTGATTGGAGAGAACTAATACTTGGGGGAATTAAGGAAGGTCTCTTGAAGGAGATGGTCGAGGGAGCTAGGGGGTTGAAGAAGGCAAAGATGAGGAGGGAGAACATTCCAAGCATGGGCAATAACCTTTGCAAATTTACAAAGGCAGAAGATGATATCTCACGTACAAGAAACATCAAGTTAGCCAATTTGGCTACAGCACAGTGTATTGGAAGGAGAGTACTGTGAAATCTTGAAAAAAATAGATTGGACCAGATTGTGAAGGCTTTTAAACTAAAAAGGGGTGGGGATAGGGATGGAGGAGGGAAGGGAAGAGGGAAAGAGGAGAGAGGGGGAGGCAAATGAAGAAGGATAAGGAGAGGATTATACTTTCTAGAGGTAACAGGGAGCTACTGAATCTCCTTGAGCAGGGGAGTGACGTGGTGCTTTAAGAAACCAATTTGATAGGGGCAGCTAGATGGCACAGTGGATTGAGCACCAGCCCTGCAGTCAGGAGGACCTGAGTTCAAATCTGGCCTCAGACACTTACTAGCTGTGTGACCCTGGGCAAGTCACTTAACCCCAATTGCCTAAAAAAAAAGAAAAAAAAAAGAAAACCAATTTGGCAACTACATGAAGGATGAATTAGAGATGGAGAGACTGAGTGCAGAGAGACCATCCGTCAGGTGTTGCAGAAGGCATCCTTTCTGATGCAGGTTGGGCTAGATGGTCTCTGAGGTCCTTTACAACCCCAGGATTCTGTGAAATCTATGCAAGGCCACGTTAGGTGTGGGCTGGGTAGCTGAAAGTGCTTGACCTCAGCCCTTTTTCTTGGTGCCAGAGTATGACTTCATACCCAAAGCATACAGTCCCATATTTCCAGTCTGCTATGAAGAATTTCCAGACTCAAATCTTTCTACTCCCTCTTACCCCTAAACAAGCCCTGTCTACTCTAATCCACACTATTCTTTCTCTTTTCAGAATTCCTCACTAACAAATTGTTTGTACTACACAATTTAGCACCTAATTTTATACTGTTTTGTACTGTTTGTGATTTGTTTCTTACATATGAGCTCTGTGAGTTCTGTAAGCACAAGAACCATATGTTTTCCTTTTTCTATATCCTCCATCCCACCTAGTACTAGCTCCACATGTAGGCATTGAGGATGTGAGACAATAAAAGGGACACGTTAGTTCATAAACCACTGGGCACATATTGATCTGCTTCTGGACAGCTCTTCCAGAAGAGCTAAAGTCTAGTGAGAGGAGGCCCTCACAGGGTTACCCACATTGTGTAAGCTCATCAAATTTTAGCTCAATCATTTGCTCTAACATCAGCAAAGCTGGATACGTCTATGGTATAGTGGGAATAGTTTGACACCAGAGGTCTGGAGGCCTTTGTTCTAATTTCGTCTCTGCTAGCTGGGTGACCTTGGCCAAGTCACTGCCCCTCCGAGCCTTAGTTTCTTTGTGTGTTTTAGTGAGGAGATTTGACTCACTAAGGGCTTCTTCACCCTTTTGTGCCATGGATCCCTTAGTGTCCAGTGAAACCTATGGATCTCTTCTTAGAATATTTTGTAAATTCATGATTGAAGGAAAAGTTAGATTTCAGCTAGAGTGAAAATATAGCTGTAATTTTTTTTCCTATCCAAGTTCATGACTCCCTAAAATCTATCCATGGACCTTCCATGGGCTCCAGATTAAGACCCCCTGGATCAGGTGATCACTAAGGTACCTTTAGCCCACTGCTAACCATCTATGGTTCTCTGTCCTGGACTGTTATAAGAAAGCAAAAGGGATAATGTTCTACCAAATCTTACTTCCCACCCTTAATAGCTGTGGGACCATGGATAAGTCAGGAAAACTCTCTACTTCTCTGTTTCCTCACCTGTAAAATGCAGTACCTTCCTCATAGGGTCTTGTGAAAGAATTAGATGAGATAATATTGTGTCAAGAACTTTGTAAACGTTAAAGTGCCAGATGGCAAATGTTGTATCATCATCATCATCATCATCATCATCATCGAAGTCTGTTGTCACGGCTCTTGTGGAGATGATTTCTGCTCTAATAAGGATTGGACTAGATAATCTCTGAGTCCTCTTTAATTCTGAGATCGAGGGATAATGTGGAAAGATGCTCTGACAAACATAAGCCTGTTAGAATAGAAAGAATTATGATGTGGATACACTCCAGGTATCCAGCAAGGCAAGTAATCACGCAATGAAGCTGTTACCACCTGCCCCTCCAGTCTTCCCTCATTCTTTATGCTAAGCTATCTCCCATCTCTGGGGGAAGGGGTGGGGTTTCCTCCCAGCAGATTTTATGTTCTAACCCCACCAGGTTAGACACACCAAGAACACCAAGGGGAGAGGGCTGGCCAGCCACCTGTCATTTGGGACCTAACACCTTGCAAGGCAAAAAAGCTTATGTGTCAATCACCCTTTGCACAGGAAAAACATAATCTTCCAGTTGGATACATTTTGCCCTGAACAAACATCACCCCCACTTAAACATCGCTGGAAGCCTGCAGAAGCTTAGACACCCACAGGTCCTATGGCAGTGCAAGTGCGCCATCTAGAGGTCACAGTTGGTAACAGTCTATCAGTCAGCATCAGATTGACTCTGCAATTGCCCCCAACATCCCTGTTCCTGAAAAGCTGGATATCAACAAGATTTTTGTGGCACTAATAAAAACTAACCTATACACAGCGTTTTAAGGAATGCAAAACGATTTAATGCACAATGCTGCTTGATCCTTACGACATCCTTGTGAGTTAAGTACTCCTTTCCCCCTGCTGGATCTGTGCTTTATCCATGTGGTTGTTCCTTCTGCTGTTGAAGACCTCCACCCATCCGTGCCTCCCCTATGCCCCAGTCTGACCCCTGTAATCAGTTTGCCACAGAAGATCTGCTTAATATGCTGGAGAAGGATGTCAAGTGATTTTGAGCTGAAGAGGAGAAAACAGAGAGTTCATGAAAAATAATCAAATACTTCTTTGTACTCTTCACAGCACCTAACAGCTGTGTGACCCTGGGTAAGTTGACTGTCCAATGAGAAATCTATAAAAAAAAAATGGGGATAATAATGATCTCCTACTTCCCAGGGTTGTTGTGAGGATCAAATGAGATAATATTTGTAAAGCACTCAGCATGGTGCCTGGTACATAGTAGGTGTCTAATAATGCTTGTTTTCTTCTTTCAATAAGTGTTCATTGACTGATTTCTAAGATTTTTTCCAGTTTCAAATCTATGATCTTCTGATCAGCTCTGGTAATTAGCTGATATGTTCTAAGGTACCCCGGTGATTTTTAAAATATAATCCGATATCCTTTAACTGATAAACAGCTTCATTTGAACCATAGTGGTAAGCGGGGGGGGGGGGGGTCCTCCTGTCCCTCAGAGAAAGCTGGTGGGCAGGTTGGTCACAGCAACTCTTGAAGACTCTACCGCGTGACCCAATCACTGGTCCCTGAACTCTTAAAGTAGACTTTGGGAAGGAAGACTCAGAAAAAAATACCTGAGACACAAAATGAGAGATCCAAGTCTTCCCTGACTCCGTTAGCCCATGTAGTTCTCTTTCTTCTTTCATCACCCTGTAACAGTCACTAGCCCACACATACCACTTGAGGTGCCATTAGGTACCACCCTGTTCTTCAATTGATGTCCCCATGCCCAGAATTCTCTAATTCTCTCCCTCCTCATCTCTGCCTCCCGGCTTCCCTGGGTTCCTTCAAGTCCCTGCTAAAATCCCACCTTCTCTGAGAAAGCTTTCCTGATCCCCCTTAATTCCAGTGCCTTCTCTCTGTGAATTATCTCCAATTTACCTTTTATAGATCTTGTTTGCTCATGGTTTTTTGCATGTTGTCTCCAGCATCAAACTGTGAGCTCCTTGAGGGCAGGGACTATTTTTTGCCTTTCTTTGTTACTCCTTGGTACATAGTAGGTGCTTTATTAAGCAAAAGCAAACGTGCATAATCCAGTCAGTCAGTAACGTGTTACTGACTGACTGGATTATGCACGTTTGTTTTTTCTTTTCAACTGGTCCTTGAGGGCAGGACACACATCCTCTACCTTTCTTCTGTTTCCTATAGCATCTGACAATGGACTTGGCACACAGTGGGAGCTTTGTTGACTAACTACATTAATGCTCACAAGTGCGCCTCCATCAAGGTGCACTCAGGTGAGGATTACTAGGCTGGATTAATTTCATCTCAATACAGCAACAGCACAGTGTGCTGGGCCGGGAGTCAGGAAAACACAGATTCAAATCCTGATTCTAATGCCAGCTGTGAGACCATGGGAAAATCAATTAACCTCTCAAAGCCTTAGTCTACCCATCTGTGAAAAGGCTGTCATGAGGCTCAAATGATACAATGTATGTAAAATACTGTTCCAACTCTAATTACTATAGAAATGTAAGCTATTAATATCCAGAGATTAATGATACCCTGAGAGGCTGAGATTGACATTGGAAATAAAAAGAATAATCTGTGAGGAGTACATCAGTGTATCTGGCCACAAAATGATCAACAAGCAAGTTATATCAAATAAAACACAAAATATTCTTTGAGTTAACAATATAGGAACCTGCCAACCAAATATATGCCCTTGGTCAGCAGGGGAACCAAGCAAGAATGAATGTGGATGCCTCAGGGCACACTTGTCCCCAATGCCAGAGACATAGTTGAGAGCCAATGTTGTAGCAAGGGTAAATTGGGCTCCAAAGCCTGTTTGCGACAAGAGGGCAATGCGTTGTCATCCTTCCAAAGAACCTGTAATGGTGAGTCTTGCCACTAGGTGCCACCTCTCCCTATTAAATCAACAGGCCTCTAACGCAGGTGTTCTTAACTTTTTTGGTGTCATGGATCCCTTTTCAGAATAATGTTTTTAAATGCATGCAATAAATACATAGGATTACAAAGGAAACTAGTTATGTTGAGATGTAATTTTACTCATACAAATTCACAGACACTCTAAATCTATTCACAAACCCTAGGATTAGAACTCTTAAGGGCTGAAGGCTGGTCCCTAGCCTTCAATCCTCCAAGCCAAAGGAAGCACATTCCAGAGTGTTGCAGTATTTCTTGATTAGTGAGTCACCACTCCTACCATCATACCGTCTGCTTCATCCATTCCTTCCTTCCTTTCTTCCTTCATTATTTCCTTCATTCATTCAACAAATATGTATACTCTTAAGTGCTTATCCTATATAAGGGTCCATTCTACATATTTTATGTGTATATGTGTGTGTGTATGTATGTATATATATACATACATACACATATATGTGTGTGACCAAACAACAATTTATACTGCATATACAGTATAGGCACATGGGATTGGGGATGGGGCACACTAATAGCTGAGGAGACCCCAAAAGACTTTATGTGGAAGGTGGCCCTTGAGATGAGTTTTGAAGGAAACAAGCAATTCTAAGAGGTAGAAATGAGGAGGGAGTGGATTCCAGTTATGAGGGACAGTCCATGCACAGGCACATGTATGAGCAACAGCAGTACAAGAAGGGGAGAGACGTATAGTAAGATAGGTTTGGAAGGCAGGGTGGGGCCAGACTGTGAAGGGCTTTCCAAGCCCAGAACAGAGATGATAGCTGAACCTAGAGGCAATAGGGAGCCATGGTCAGACTTTCATTCTAGGACAATCACTTTGGCAGTTATATGAAGATGAGAGTGGAAGAGGGGAGAGAAATGAGACCTTCTTTCCCAACTCCATAAGATCATTGTGAGCATAACATTTGTGTGCATTAAAGGCCATCCCTATTGTAGGCACAGGAATTGAACTGGCAGGTTTTCACAAACAATGGTGCATGGTAGACCACATTTTTACAGTCACACAATTGATGGAGAGGTGAAGAGAATGGAGGATTGCAGTGTGCTTATTGTTTATTAAAGGAAAAAAAAAGAAGGATGGGATTTGGGAAGAAAGGAACAGACATTTAACAAACACCAGGCATTGCACTAAGTGCTTTACAAATATTATCTCATATGATCTACACAACAACCCTGGCAGGACGGGGCTATTATTATCCTCATTTTACAGCTGAGGAAACTGAGGCAACCAAAGGTTAAGTGACTTTCCTAGGCTTACCCAGCTAGTAAGCTTCTGAGGCTAGAAATGAACTCCAAGTCCTACTCTCTACCTGCTGTGTCACCCAACTACAATAGATTTGGTAGACTAAAATGCCACATTAAAGATTTTTGTTCCTCCAGGATTCTCTCCACAAATTTTAAAACCTTACTAAGATCCCTTGAAAAATGTAACATCGTGTAACTTGAGTCTGTGGCAAAAGGACACCAGAAGCCTTGCCACCTGCCCAGTCACTGCAGCATTAGGACTTTTGGGCCTTTCCATCTGTCCTAGAGCTGACTTTTCATTTATTATGTTGTCACCCTCCATTAGAGGGTAAGCTCCCTGAGAGACGGGACTGGCTTGATTCTTCCTTTTGTATCGCACTTAGCCCAGTGCTTGGCACATAGTAAGCACTTAATGTTTTTTTCCATTCATTCATGTCTAATATTAAATGAGGCATAAAACAAGGAGACAGATGCTCAACAAAGGTCTTTGCTTCTATCACGGCCTATGTCCAACACAGAGTCCAAATGGAGAAAGGACTCCCCCTAGCAGGTGGACTCAAGAGTCTCTAAGACATCACCCCAGACACAAAACTTTAGAAGGTGCTGGTAGGACTTGTATGTCTTCTTGGGCAAGCAGAAACAACTGACTTACTGTCTCATTAGAGAGAATAATTAGTTCAAATAGGAAGCTACCAGATGGCATGTTCCCTACCAGAGGCACCCCACGTGAGCTCTTTCTCAGCCTCTCTCCTGTCCACAGAGGCTCCTTCCTCAGCAGCCACTTCAACGTGTTCTGGCCAAAGGGGTCAAGCCCCATCAGTCTGAGGCTTTCTCTCTGTCATGAGGCCTTGTGTCTTGAGGGTTGAGGTTTTTCTTCATGGTCTTTCTACTCAGTCTCCTACCTGCCCCAAGAGTGGCTTTTGATGCTTACCTCCAGCTTCAGAACTAGTTATGACTTCATCCGTGGGCCAGCAGTTACTCATATTTTCTTGGTGTATTTAGGAAGGGGGACAATAATAAGGTCTGAGATGTGGAGTTTTTACCCCTATGAATCTGGTTTCCTCTTCCTCCTTCGGGTGTGACCCTGGGCAAGTCTCTTAACCTCTCTGTCTGCATCAGTTTCCTTATCTGTAAAATGGAGATAATACTAGTACCTAACTCCCAGGGTTGCTATGAGGATCAAATGAGAGAAAACATGTAAATGGCTTTCTTAAAGTTCTTTATAAATGCTGTTACCTTAAGCACTGATCCCTCAGTGCCCTCAAAATGTTGCTGGGGGCAGCATAGGCCTGCTCTGTATATATCTACTTGTTCAAGTGCAGTTGCTGACCCCTTTTTTTATTCCTTTCATGCTGTGACGCCTTCCTGACGTAGCCACGCATTGGCAATTGTAACAGAGTTCAAAAGTGGTGGCTCTATTGTCATTGATGGAGAAAAAAATTGCTAAAATAGATCTTAACTGATATTTTTTTCCATTTGCATCAGCATATTTAGCCCTCAAATGCCCACAAGAGAATATGAGGCAGCTGGGTCTCTTGACAAGCTTTTGTTTTTCTTTTGGACTGGCCTTGTGATTTTTTTTTTTTTTTTTGGTATGAGGAAATCTCTCCACCAGGACCAAACATAGAATCCTCTGTTTGGCTTTAAAGCCCTCTGTCACCCGGTCCCTTCCTACCTTCCCAGTCTTCTCACACTTTCCTTCCCTATCAACCTATCCTTACTCTCCAATCCAGACACCCTGGCCTTCTCGCTGTTCCTCACACATAGCTCTCTATCTCCAGACTCTGTTCCCCACGCCTGGGACTCTCCTTCCTCATTTCCACCTCCTGGCTTCGTCAAGGCTCAGTTAAAATTCCACCTTCTGTTGTGAAATGATCCATCCATTTTGGAGAACAATTGGGAACTATGTCCAGAGGGCTATAAAAATGTGCATACCCTTTGACCCAGCAACAGCACGTCTAGGACTGTATCCCAAAGAGATCACACAAATGGGAAAAAGACCCACATGTACAAAAGTGTTCATAGCAGCTCTTTTTGTGGTGGCAAAGAACTGGAAATCGAGGGGATGCCCATCAATTGGGGAATGGCTGAACAAGTTGTGGTACATGAATGGAATGGAGTACTGTTGTTCTATAAGAAATGATGAGGAGGCTGACTTCAGAAAAACCTGGAAAGACTCGTATGGACTGATGCTGAGTGAAGTAAGCAGAACCAGGAGAATGCTGTACACAGTAACAGCCACGTTGCTTGATGTCTTTGATAGAACTAGCCCTTCTCAGCAATGCAAGGATCTAAGACATCTCCAAAAGTCTCATGATAGAAAATGCTCTCCACATCCAGAAAAAGAACTATGGAGTTGGAATACAGAGCAAAGCATACTATTTGCTCTTTTTTTTCTTCCGTTTGTTTTGTTTCCTCTTTCTTGTGGTTCCTCCTACTGATTCTAATCCTTACAACATGACTGATGTGAAAATATGTTTAATAGGGATGTATATGTATAGCCTATATCAGATTGCACACTACTTTGGGGAGGGAGGAGGAGAAAAATCTAAAACTCAAAAGTATATGGAAGTGATTGTTGATAACTAAACATAAATTAATAAAAAAAAAAAGAGGAGGTCAAAATAATGTAATCTCAATTCTAACTATGTCATCAATAGCCGAGCAGAAGAAAACATATCTACGTTGCTTGAGATTTTGCTCAGTAATCTGGCTAATAGTTATAAAAGATCCTGTCAGTCCTCACTCATTGTCTTTGGTTATTGAGAGGCCATAGACCCAAATTATTGGTTACTGCTAACCTAGCTAATAAACTGATCATGCTCAGAAAAAAAAAAAAGAATAAAGTTCCACCTTCTGCAAACAGCCTTTCCCAGTCCTTAATCTCAGTGCCTTCCCTCTGAGATTACCTACTATTTAGCCTATCTATATCTTGTTTGTATATAGGTGTTTGGAGCAGCTAGGTGGCGCAGTGGATAGAGTGTCAGGCTTGGAATCAGGAAGACTCATCTTCATGAGTTCAAATCTGGCCTCAGGCAGACCCTGGCCAAGTCACTTAACCTGTTTGCCTCCATTCCTCATCTGTAAAATGAACTGGAGAAGTAAATGGCAAACCACTCCAGTATCTTTACCAAGAAAACCTCAAAATAGAGTCATAGAGACTCAGACATGACTGAACAACAACATATAGTTGTTTGCCTGTCGTCTCCTCCATTAGACTGTGAGGTCCTTGACAGCAGAGCCAGGTTTTTCCCCTTTCTTTGAATTCCCAGAGCTTAATATAATGCTTGGCACATAGAAGGAGCGTAAAAAATGTTTGATGGGGCAGCTAGGTGGCGCAGTGGATAGAGTACCGCTCCTGGAGTCAAAAGGACCTGAGTTCAAATCCGGCATCAAAACAAACACTTGACACTTACTAGCTATGTGACCCTGGGCAAGTCACTTAACCCCAATTGCATAAAAATAAAAAATGATAAAATAAAAAATAAATAAATGTTTGATGACTTGATCTGATCTCTACTACTTCAGAAAAACACCTTGGAAAATTGCCTGAGGTCACTGAGAGGTTAATTATTGCCTGGAGTAAGACAGACAGTTTGTGTCAGAGGTGGGGTTTGAAGCCTGTCTTCCTGACTCTGAAGTCTTCTCTCTGTCATATTACACTGCCTCTTATTCTTGCAAAGTTTTTTTGTAAACTTTTCCTTTCTAGCTATCATTTCTATAACATGTGGGTCTTTTTACCATTTGTATGATCTCTTTGGGATATAGCCCTAGAAGTGCTATTGCTGATTCAAAGGGTATGCACATTTTTATAGCTTTGGGCATAGTTTCCAATTGTTCTCCAAAATGGTTGGATCAGTTCACAACTCCACCAACAATGCATTAATGTTCCAAGTTTTTCACATCTTCTCCAGTATTTATCATTTTCCTGTTTTGTCCTGTTAGCCAATCTGATAGGTATGATGTGGCACCTCAGAGTTGTTTTGATTTGCATTTCTCTAATCAAGAGTGATTTAGAACATTTTTTCATGACTATATGAAATACATATTTATTTTTTCATATGACATAGTTTTTAATTTCTTCATCTGAAAACTACCTGTTTATATCCTTTGACCATTTATCAATTGGAGAACGACTTGTATTCTTATAAATTTGACTCGGTTCTCTATATATTTTAGAAATAAGGCCCTTATCAGAGAAATTGGTTGTAAAAATTCTTTCCCAGTTTTCTGCTTCCCTCCTAATCTTAGTTGAATTGGCTTTGTTTGTGCAAAAACTTTTCAATTTAATGTAATCAAAATTATCTATTTCGCATTTCATAATGTTCTCTATTTCTTGTTTGGTCATAAATTCTCCATTAATCTGACAGGTAAACTATTATTTGCTCTACTAATTTGCTTATAGTTGTCAACCTTTATATCTAAATCATGAATCCATTTTGACTTTATTTGGGTATATGGTGTAAGATGTTGGTCTATGCCTAGTTTCTGCCATATTCTTTTCCAGTTTTCCCAGCAATTTTTGTCAAATAGTGAGTTCTTATCCCAGAAGCTGGAGTCTTTGGGTTTACCAAGCAGTAGATTACTATAGTGACTGACTACTGTGTCTTGCATACCTAACCTATTCCACTGATTCACTATTTATTAGCCAGTACCAAGTAGTTTTGATGATTGCTGCTTTATAATACAATTTAAGATCTGGTATGGCTAGGCCATCGTCCCCTGCCTTTCTTTTCATTGGTTCCCTTGATATTCTGGACCTTTTGTTATTCCAAATAAATCTTATTATTTTTTCTAGCTCTTTAAAATAATTTTTTGGTAGTTTGATTGGTATAACACTGAATAAGCAAATTAGCTTAGGTAGAATTGTCATTTTTATTATATTAGCTTGACCTACCCACAAGTAACTGATGTTTTTCTAATTATTTAGATCTTTGTGTGAAAAGCGGATTGTAATTGTGTTCATATAGTTCCTGGGTTTGTTTTGCCAAGTAGACTCCTAAATATTTTATAATGTCTACAGTAACTTTAAATGGAATTTCTCTTTCTATCTCTTGCTGTTGGGCTTTGTTGGTAATATATAGAAATGCCAATGACTTATGTGGGGTTATTTTATAGCCTGCAACTTTGCTAAAGTTATTTCAAGTAGTTTTTCACTTGATTCTCTAGGTTTTTCTAAGTTTATCATCATATCATCTGCAGAGTGATAGCTTTGTTTCTTCTTGGCCTATTCTAATACCTTCAATTTCTTTTTTTTTCTCTTCTTGCTAAAGCTAATATCTTCCTTTTTACTCTCCACCTAGAATCATAGATCCCAGTGTGCCTACATGTGCATCATTTATTTTTCTCTCAGGTCAGGGGTGATCTACCAGCAGCTTTGTACCTCAACAGCCAACTACTATGACCATTTCACTGTCTGATTATTGGAAAGGCATTAAACTACTCTCTTTGAGAAAGGATGCTAGCTCTTTGGCAACAGAGGGTAGTGGAAAACAGTGGGCAACTCTCTGGCAATAGTAGGGGAGTGGAAAATCCACTGATAAGAGAATCAGGAGATTTGAATTTTAATCCTAGCTCAACGATTAATTCTTTGTGTAATCTTAGGCAAGTTACTTTTCCTCTCTGGGCTGTAGTAGCAAAATTAGGAATCTGGGCTATGCCTGTTCCAACAGCTACACATAAAGTTAGCCCTAGTGAGACTGTGGGCTAGGAAGGTTCTTTGTCTACAGATCACTGTTTCATGATATATACCTATGTCTCAGGGACTAAACAGAATACTGTGTTACTAAAGGGCTTATGCTCTATATTCTAAAGAGAAATGGGATTAAGGAATAATAAAATGACTAATTCGAAAACAAGCAACTATCTCTTGATTATTAAGGCTATTTAACTCTGTAAGTAGTGAAAGTTTTTGAGTAATTTTCTCCAAACTCCTTGGACACAGAGGCTTGGGTCATTCAAAAACCTCTGACATCTTTCAACTCAGATTTTGATTTGTCAGAAATGGAACCCATAAGCATTTATTATGTGCCTTCTATTTGCTAATTGAATTTGGCTATAAAGTATGGTAGTTTCTTGAAGCTCTGAATGAAGCTATGATATTTGGTATTCTTAGGCAGAAAGGGATCCATAAACAGACCTGTAGAGGCAGAACCCAACAAGATTTATTTCCAGGGTGGTGGGGATAGCTTGACATAATCAAGGTAACAGAGTCATAGGATTTCAAAAATGGAAGAGATTTCAGGAGTCATCTAATTCCCAGTACATCAGATCATATGTGGTCATACCTCATTGGGATGAGAGGTGCAGGGGCAAGGAGACAATGGATAGACTAGACGATTGGGAAGATTGCTGGGTTTTCAGAAACTAAATAAGGTGAAAATAAATTTGCAGATTAGTATTATTTTTAAGAATACGACTTGGGCACTTTCTAAATCCTAGAAAGCATCACTGGGATAGAAACCCGTTATATAGTTATTCCCCTAATACACCTGGAATGTATTCCTAACAGAAGGATAGCTGTGAATGGAAAGGTAAAGAATTTGGTTATTATCTCCATCTTCAAGTGCATGGTACAGTAAAAAAACAAGGTACTTGGGAGTCAGGAGACATGGGTTCTGATCATTGTTCTGCCACTAACTAGTTGTGGGACCATTGTCAAGTCAATCAATCTCTCTGAGACTCAATGTCCTCATCTGAATAAAAAAAGGTTAAATGTTTAAAAAAAAAAAACTAGGATGATTTGAAATTCCTTTCAGTTCTAATATTCTGTGGTCCTAAGTGCTTCTTAAATGTAAAGTGTGAATGACAGGAAGAGTAGACAGCAGTTTTAAAGAAGGGAGGAAACAGTTTATTGTGTTGAGCAGGCCTCATTTGCATTACAGTATGAGGAAATTAATTTTCAATTCACTTCTGGCTGCAGACTTCTGCAGACATTTAAAATGCCAAAGCTTGCTCCCAATCAAGTGTCAGCACCTGAACTCCGCATTGCATTAATTAAGAGAATTACAGTAAAATAGAATATTTATAAAGATTAAAAAAGTACATAGTTTCTTTAAAATTCCAACACCCTTTTTTCCTTTGTACTTGTTTGCCCCTTCACTACCACAGATTCCAGTAGCTGAAAGTAAATCTTCTTGAGAATCTTTTGCTTCCTCCAAAGACTTCTCAATTGTCAACTTCTAGTGAATTTTGTTCAATCTGCCCTTAATTTTTCTTTTTGGAGGGAATCATACATACCCTTATCTCAGGAAATTCAGATGGTGAGAAGGCAAAGCATTAATTAAACTTGGATTTCCAATTAGTAAATGTTAAAAAAAAAAAACCATCTGGAATGTTCTAAAATAGCAAAATTTGTGTTATTATTTATGACAGGTAGAATAGGGGTGTGAACTTCATGTTACAAATTAATTTGTTCCTACCCTTGCTGTTGAGGTTGGTCACAAAGTTAATCAAATCAAAGCTTTAAAAAAAAAAATGCCCAGGGGCAGCTAGGTGGTGCAGCGGATAGAGCACCGGCCCTGGAGTCATGAGGACCCGAGTTCAAATCCAGCCTCAGACACTTGACACTTACTAGCTGTGTGACCCTGGGCAAGTCACTTAACCCCACTGCCTAGCCCCACCACCCCCCAAATACCCAGTGATAACACAACTAAGCAACCAAGAAGCAACCAAGTTTTCCTATGAAATACTGATCAAGCTGGTCAAATACTCTATCTATAACTGGGGTACAATTGGATTCCCTTCAGATATTCTTGTCTGTAAAATCATTATTGATAATAGGTAGTTTAAACAGTGAAAAATATTTTGGGGGTCTAGGTTCCTAGGGGGGATTTCCATTAAAAGGCACAATCCAAATAGAAAAACACGTAATGAAAACCTGAGAGACTGATTCTTTCCTAGTTTTATGGAAATTACAAGCATTATCACCATGTAGATTAATCCTAAACTTTTCTTTATCCAAACCTGTGATACTTTTATATCAACTACAGAAAGGAAATCCAAAAGAATTCTGAATCCCAAAAGATGCACAGTGTTTTGAAATCCGAATGATATTTGACAGAATATGGTCTATTTGCTTCAACATGTACCAGATACTGCCATTACAAACACTGCCAAGGAATCTTCCCCCTACATGTCATTTTAGGAAGCACAGATTGAAATTTAAAATATCATCCTGGTCAGACTAAAGAAATCATCAGCTACTTGGGTAGTTTGGGCTGCCTTTTTTCATCAAATAGCTTATAAACTGTTATTTCAGACTTCCTATAAAGTAGTTCCACAAAATCTAGGTCGTTAAGAAACAAGTCACTCAAATGCAAATCGATCACACCAATATTTAAGTGTGGCTTTGTCCTGGGGTAGCAGACAGAAAAAAACCTCACCATCCATTCTTCTACCAAAAGACTACCAAGTGTTTTTTGCAACCATTTGACACTTCACCAATTACTATGTTGCCAATATGTCATCCAAACAAAACATACCAAGTGTTCCTAAATCCACTCTTTCAGGCTTAATAATCTTGAAAGACTTCATTCAGACTGAAATGGATGTGGGCGAAAAAGCTATGTTAAGGTACAGAGATAGAACAGTAAACAGACTGTGTACAACTGGCATTTCAAACACACTGTTATAACCAGTAGCATCATTTAGGATATGCCAACCACCACCCTCAAACCAAATTGTCATCACTGTTTAAATTGGGGGATTTTAACCCTCTTCCTTGCAGAACTACATTTGTACGTCAATAATACTAATGACAACTCATATGTATATAGCATTTTAAAGGTTTATGAAAAATCATGCCCCTGATTGCTGCCATTTTCCCACTTGGGGCTCTCTATAATATCTCTCTCTCTCTCTCTCTCTCTCTCTCTCTCTCTCTCTCTCTCCTGGTCCTTCTATAAGCAAAAGTTGTTCAAAATCAATCAAGTCCAGCTACTGATAAGGAAACAAATACAGAGAGGTTAAGTGACTTGCTCGAAGTCACAAAAGTAGCATGGGAGGGATCTGAACCCAGGTCTTCTGCCTCCAAATCCAGTGCTCTCTCCACCATACCATGCTGCCTCTCAAACTAGGACTATTGCCTTTGTTTTGCCTTAGCATGTTGATGTATAGATAATGAAGGGTAATCTAGCCCAGAGGCTAAGAAAAGGCAGCAATATTTAATACATACATTTCTGCATTCCCATGGGGTGTGGTTGTATGTCAGATAAATAGGTCCTTGCACAAAGTATTCGACCTTTGTTGATTTGATTTAAAATGTATTATTTTATCACATTTCAAAACTTTACCATTACTGCAGATAACCAACTTATTTACTCTTGATGAAAGGGGAAGGAGGTGGCTTGAAGTTAAGTCTACATTATGCACTAATATGATACGCTCCACAGTTATCCCACATATAGGCTTGTATGCAGAGTTTTCAGATCTCAGTCAAATAAATATCACTGTTCATAGAACATAAGATAGTTGTAAGCTAAATAATTTCTCTCCAGAACTATTTTGGAAAGAAAATTTTCCACACGTGGTATAACAATACAAAAAATAATAAATCAATTCCACACAAATGTTGGCTTCTCCTTTTTTCAAAAGCAGCTGTTGCACATTTCTATCACTAGTCAGAAAAAAAACACACCAAACAGTATTTCCCTAACTTGAATGAGATTCAGTGCAATCAATCTCAATTTCTAAAATGATCTATTTCCTAACCATTTTGCAACACCCTTTTTTTTGTGTGTGGTGGCAAAGTCAAAGATAACTTTACCCAATTGTTCAAGTAACAATTACATTTTCTGAGGCGTTGAGTATTAATTATTTAAGCTGTGCTAACCAGCAAAAGAATGATTGGTTGGGAAAAACAAAATCATTTCCAAGGCACCTTCTTGCATATTAGGTAAACTATTCAACCATCTTTTTGTAACAAGATGGATTATCAACAGAGGTGATAAAGGATGCATTTGTTCTAAATGAAAGTTGGTATTTCAATCTCCTTATAGGAAGCAGTTACGTCAAAAGAAAACTTGGCTTGAAGACACTAAGATGAAACCTGGCACCCTTAAACAATCCTCACGAGTAGATTCTCTTAAAAAAAAATCATTACCATAAAAAAGTTTAAAAAAATTAGTATCATGTTTATTTAATTATCTCCTATTGCCATAGCAAATTTTTGAGGAGACCTGGAACATAAGTTTTTGGACATGATTTTTCCCCCTACAGAGTAGCAACCTCTAAAGGCTAAACAAAATTTAATTGAAGAAGTACAGCCAATTCTGTTTGTTCAGAGTAAGAGTGCTTAATCATTACTGTTCATATTCCTTCAACTAAGTCTCCAGAAGCTCTGGGGGAAGGGGTTATGTTGCAGCAACTGCTTGCAGCACAGAACTTGTGGACCTGGGTTTTGCTTAATTAGGGTTCAAATCATCAAATTCTCTCCTGTTCCTTTACATTTTTAAGGGTAAAAGGAAGGAATGATGCAAACAAAACAAAGAATCTATAACGACAAGTCACTCACTCCAAAATGTTATTTTGAAGTGAATGGTAACTGCTAAATTCATTTTGATGGTGCAAATCCTTAACCTAATTTTTATTTCTGCACAAGGTAGGTAATGAGCCCAAATTTCTATAAAAGACGATTTTTACTTTTTAGAAAGGTTTCAAATGAATACATGACTGAAAATCAGCATCAGATTTGAGATGGCAAGTTTTCCATTTTAGAAAAAAAACTTTTAAAACCCTTTCAAGCAGGTAAAATATGAAAATATGATAATTTGCTGTGCTTTTAATGGCAGATTTGATAGGTCCCACCTCTCTTGGAATAAGCAATATGCACAACAGTGTCAGGTTTGCATACGGCCCAGGGAGGTTCCCACAAAGGGCCAGGAAGCTTAAACATTGCCTTGCTGGGTACCCCACGTCACACATGTGGCATTTGTACACAGGTCTATGGTCAGTCTCAGGAGAGAAAAAAAAAGCAGAGTGATTCAGGGCTGTATAAAAATTAAGACACAGAAGGCATTTGCTTGACTGGCCATCTTTTAGGATTGATAATGTAGCTATGTGGACTCAAAATCTTTGTCTTCTCAAGCAACATTTGCAGAGATTAAAACAAAACAGTAAATGAAAACGAACACAAAGTAATGTGCAAAGACATGATAACAAAAAAAACGAAGCTCTTGGGTAATAGATACTGACTGAAATTCTGAAATGAACCTTTGACAAAAATATGGGTATCATCACTCGGTCTATTTAAATAAAATCCTACTGAGAAGTAGGGTGGCCCAAAAGGCCTTCAGAATTCCCTCTTAATCCTATTACTGTAATAACCTGGTATATGATTATGGTGATTTCATGTACCTTGGTTTTTGTTAAATATATCAGCTATAACATTTGATTTTTCCCCCTGCCCCTCAAAACAAAATTAAAAGCTACAAAAATTAAATTTATGAAACAATGAACCAAAAGGTTTACAGGGTTGGGGGATGGGACAACGACATTTTTTATTTTTAAAAAGACACTGTGGTACTATTGGGTCATAAGAGAGAGTGACCAACTTGCAAGTATATGCCACCCCACCACAACCCCAAAGCACCCCCCAAAAATGCTGGGTAGCTTCCAACTGAATTTAGTCTTTGTACTGAGCCAGTCCTGAGGAAACAGATGAACCATGACTTAGGTCTCCATTACACAATCTATCTGCTATTCAGAAACAGGGAACAATTTTCTGTAAACCTCAAACCACACAGATCATGTGAATACCTCTCTTTCTTATAAAATAAAATCCATTCGGGCACAGTTCTACTCTACAGTACAGCTTGTAGAGCTTAGCTTCAGCAACAAACAAACACTGAGGTAAGAACTTGTGCACTTTGGATGTCCTGCTCCCCGTGACTAGGTATCATGGGTGGGCTCCTGACTGAGGTGATGTGGGGTCCCAAAGAACAACGTTCTGCTTGTCTGCCGCTATATTCCTCTGTGATTACAGAACTGCTTCTGGAAGAAACCCCCAGAAGATTCATTCTCCAAAACTCTAGAATCTACAGTCAGCTATCCTGCAGTATAAACCAGAATAATCTTAATTCCAATGATCTGAAGCCGAATAATTCATTTGGATACAGCATCCCACAATTCCAGGATTTAAAAGGCTTGGAAACATCCTCCTATCCAATTTATCAGCAGTTGTGTAGACATACCAGAAAAAAAACCTAGTATTTAATATAAAAATTGTCTTTCAAACAGTATCACTTCATTTTTTCCTTCAAGGATCATAATTCTACATGTGCTGGAAGCCCTGTGGAAAAGGAGAAAAAAATTAAAATGAAGTAGATAGTTTAAAGTTATAATTACAAAGATCTGGCAGCTTCCTCAAACAGCATAATAAATTCTGATATATTAGGGAAATTCCCCCCAAAAAGCTACAGCTTACAATTTCTTGTTCTTGCTTGTTATTTAAATCTTTAAAAGAAGGGTCCCAATTCTTTAGCTCAACTAATCAACAATTTTAATTTTTGTGTTTATACACAAAACTTTCTTAAATGAAAAAAGGTTCCACACAGTAAGACAAAATACAAGGGCTATGTTTTGGCTGTTTACAGTATTTACTCCTTGGATTCCAATCCACCATCTTTATGGTCCTGGGAAAAGCTCATCACCAAGAAACTCATCATCCTAGAGATGGCCTCAGCCTTGGCACTCACAGTGGCCTCAGTATCTCTTCCCCTCTGATAAGAGAGTTGGAGGGTGGGGAAACAGACTCCTCCCAAAGCCTCCCTTTAAAGGGGGCCATCAGCCCAATCATTTCCTATCAACTGCACTACCTGGATTCAACCCCACCATCATTATGGCCCCCTCAGGTTTCCAGCTTCCTTTAGTGCGCTGTCTTCCTCTGCTAGATTGTAAACTCCTTGAGGGCACAGTCTTTCTTTTTCTTATTTGTATCCCCAGAGTGTAGCACTGGTACATGGTACATAGTAGGTGCTTAATAAATGTTTGTTGAATTGAATTACATGTATGAATACACACATTTTCAAAGAACACTGTTTAGGGCAATTTTACATTAATTTGCAGAATTCTACTTAAATCCATTCATTACTGTCTTTGGGAAAACAAAAAGGTAAAGCAGGTGCTCTTAGAGCAAATTTTAGATTAGGTAAATGCATCATTAAACCAAAGAATCAAAAATAGCAACAAAAATTCTAACTTCACCATGTATTTATATAGCTCTTCTTTTATTCACATATAATTATTGCAGATGGGAGGGAAATTTTCATTATCTCTAACCTCTGTTGCCAATGTTCTAAATACGTAAAAAGAAGCCCAAACACTAATCACTTTTAATAGATTCTTGTCTAACATTAACAATTTAAGATTACCTTCTATGCTTGGTTCTTTTGTCTCATTCTCTGGATGCTTGATTCCCATTTCCTTTTCTTTCTGGAAACGACCCTGTAACTGTTTGATTTCGAGGTCATAGTCTTGCCACTCTGGGACAATCCGGACAGCTGCCTGCAGCTTTGGTTCTTTGGTCATTGGATTATTACACTGTGAATGATGGAGATTGGTATTAAAAAGAAGGGAATATAACATCTAGCTGAAAGGCTCAAAATATATGTAAGTTACAATCTAAAAAGTAGCTCTGTTTGGTCTTAAAGTTACCAAATACAGAACTTAAAACTGTGGGAGTAACAGGGTTACGAAGAACTAGACAAAAAGAATGAGGCTATGGAATGCAGAAAGATAACAAAATTAATACAAGTAGAGATAATATGGTGAAGGGTCAGGAATCCAAGTTGAGTTCTTTTTTCTGTGAAGAATGGACAGCCACTTGGTTCACACACTAAAGATAGCTCAGTTACAACAGGTTTCTCCCTTCAGTAATCAATCAATTACAATAATCATAATGGGTAACCATGGCTCCTATCATTTCTAATTTGCAAGGAGAACAGTTATAATTATAGCAAGACAGCCTTCTCCATAATGATCTATATTGATATAAGTTATGAAACTGGGGAAAAAAATTGACCAAAAATAAACAAATTTGTACTAAAATTATTTAGTCTTATACAACATAAAATTAAAATGCAGTCATCATATCAGCTATAAGCTTACCAAATCAATTGTTTTTGCTTTTTTCTTGGAGGCATCATCACACCATGTTTCACACCAAAGCCATTCTTGTGGGAGTGACTTAATTGGCACCTGGTGTATCATGTTATTGGGTAAATCCTGTTTGGTGAACAAAATAAAATTTAAACAACAGCATCTAAACTACTCATGGAGGAAAAACTTAAAAACTTCTAGACAAGTAAACAGCAATAATGTTACCTGTAATTAAAGTTTTAAATGATCACCCAATTGTAGATTCTTAAGATTGGGGATGAAGGCTCTTAAAGATCATCTAGTCTAACTCCCTCACTGAAGATGAAATTTAGGATCAAGATAAATGAATTGTCCAAGGTCACAGGGTTAGTGGCTGAGCTGGTATGCTTAGAGCCCAGATTGAGTGCACTAAATCTAATACTTCTTTCATTATACCACAGTTGAAGGTAACTTTGTTCAGTGAGTAATCCCACCTTTAGATTGGTCAAACCTAAATCACCAAAAGAGACTTATACTATTAAAAAAAAAAAGCCCCACCAACCCTTGGGATAGAAATTCCACAAAATATCTGTTAACACTAAACAAGTAGAAACCTAAAGTTTAGCACACACAAACCATAGTATCTTCTCTGCAGAATTTTTCCTTTTAATTTGTCAACTTATAAGATATGTAGAAGTTTTTCTGATACCTATAATTTTGTTCCTTATCCAAAAGTAGAATTCATGGTTTTTTGTTGTTTTTTAAAAAGGAGACTTACAAGTGTTTGTCTAGTTTTCTTGCTACCACACAAAACTGTACCCCATACCCATAAAGATGTATATATTCTACTGCTATGTCTTTCCCTAAAGATAGTAGTAGTAGTAGTAGTAGTAGTAGTAGTAGTAGTAAAAAAAAAAAAACCAACAAATAACACTTCTAAGATTTACAAACAGCTTTCCTAACAACAGTGAGAGGAAAATAATATGAGTACTCTTATTCCAGGCTTACAAATTAGGAAACTGAAGTTGAGAAAAGTTAAATGGTAGGCCCAAGGCCACACAACTATTAAGTACATAGGAGTCAATCTTAAAAGCAAAGTCTCTCTGGAATCCCAGTCTACTCTCTTTACATTATACCATATTAGCTTTCAGAGCTATTTTAAGAGTTCACCTCAGTAAACTTTTATTCTCAGGAATTATTTTACAGAGAGAAATGACTGGAAGTTATTGTTCATGTACCATGTATCTACTAAGTAATCACATGAGGTTTGGGATATGACTACAACACATTCAAAATATAGCCTGACGAGACATTTGAAGCTAGTCAACTGAAATCACATTCCATTATAAAGTACAAAATAGGAAAATTATGTTGAGGTTAGCAAGGCGACCCCTAAAGGAATTTGATATTAGTTAAATAAAAAATCCTATATTATTATGATGTAGATAAAAAGTGACATGCAAAGTCATTTAAATTGGTGATGGACCATATTTATAAACCTTTTCAGTAGACCATGTACCAAAAAAAAAATTTTTTTCTGGTGAACTAAACAAGCAGGTGATCACAAAGCCAACATTCCTCTCTGCCCCACAATCTCAAATGACTCACTCTCACTGTATCTGAGGAGGAGCAAAAGAATAAATTAAGGACACCAAGGAAAAACTGTCAGGGATAGCCCTGTGACTAAAGCAACTCTGTTTTCAGTCTCCCCGGCTCTCTCCTACTCTCACTAAGCTCTTACTTAAAGACAACTCAGGAAGTTTTTATAAAGGAAAAATATAACGTGCCTCAACAAGAACTGTAGTAAAACTTGAAAACACTGAAGGGAGGAAAAGGAATATTTTAGCCTTGACTCAACACCGTAAGACCAAGTACACAGTTATGACAGAATATATTAAACCATGGAAAAGACTATTTACCTGATCAAGATTTGAAAGGCTATTAGGATCCTGACTCAGACCTTGGTACTGTCCCCGGAGTCTGTCTCCAGCAGCTATCTTCCTAAACTTCTTCAGATCCACAACATAGAGTGCACTAAGTACAGAAGACGCAGCTGTTAAAAGCCATGGAATATGTCAAAAGCACCAATTCACCACATTTAATAAATAAATGGCTTAGTGGCCAAACATTTGGACTTTGCTTTTGGAGAGCAAAGATAATCTCACCTAAGCTAAATTCTCATGGGGAAGCTAGAGGTCACAAGTATTTATTATTTCCAAAAGGGAAGTTATTATTCCATAAAATAAAAATAATTCCAAAAATAAAAAACATTTTGTCATTATTAGTTCTCACTGTCACCATTGTTGCTTATCATCATTGTTGTCAAAAGACAACAAAACATGTTCTGACCAAAGATTTCTAGCAAGTATTAGCAATTTAGATAATAACTATTGTAGTTAACTGCAACATAACCGCTGGTCAATGATCAAAAAGCATCTTGCTGATTGCACAGCTGTCACAACACTGCCAATTAAGAACCAAAACAGAAAGTAATACAGTAATTTCTCTTATCCAGGGACAAAATGGAAGGATATTGGTTTCATCTTCCTACAGCAATATTTCTCTTCCTACACATCTCCCAAAAAATAAAAAATTTTTCTTAGTCACTCTTTTTAAAGAAGAATTAGTATACTAGCAGTTGCAATGGTGATTTAAAAATACACAATCACTTTCTCAGTACCTGATATGGTATTTTCGTCCAGATAAATGACTGGCCCAGTAGCCTGACTTCCAGAACCTGTACCCATTCATTTCTTTACGGCTGTCACAAAATGGAGTATAACCATAAGGTGCACCATCCAAATTAAAATCTCTTAATTCCTTCAGATCTGTGCGAACAATCTTAAAAAAAAAGGAAGCCAAAAATCACATCTAAAAACACACATATAAAGCTGGTACAGATATCTAACAAGTGAGTATTTTTGTGAAGCACAAACAATCAATATTTGCATGAACCACAAACAGTTAAAAACCACTCCATGGTAAAAGTTTTAGGAAGAAAAAATGAAGGAAATGAACCTCTGGTTCACTTGTTGTAATGTGTTGTAATAAACGTTGTAATAAGGCATACATTTTACAAGAAGCCATTCACTTTACCATGTGAATTCCAATAAGAGTTAGACCCCACCACCAATTCTAACTGAGGGAAAAGGAAGTTTGAATTACTAAAACATCAGCATTATACAATAACTGAAAGTGAATGAAATTTTGCAACTTTCAAGCCTGTAAAATATCTCTGATCAGAATAAAAAGAACTGCCTCATGTTAATATGTAAGTTGTTTTGAAGCCTTTTCATTTGTATATGCCAAGAGTTCTGAATATGGGGTCCATGAAATTGTTTTCAATCTTTCCATAAATGTATTTTAATATAATTGGTTTCTTTTGTGATCATATTTATGTTATTTTATTTCTTTAAAAACATTCTGGAAGGGGTAAAAAACTTTAAGAATGCCTGGAATATGCTGTGGCCGCAAGCAGACTATAAGTTCTAGAGGGTAAGGGCTCCATCTTTTGTTTCAAGATCTACAGTGGGTTTTCAATACATACTAACCAAGTTTCTTTTATCTCCTTTTTACACAGCTCTGGCCTCTCCTTCTTAATCAGTACTTATCTATCTAACTCAAACCGAACAGAAACTACATTAGCAAAAGGAGGGAGGGGGGAGAGGGAAGCCATATAGAGGATGAATGAGAATGAAAAGCTCCACTGGTTAATGTAGACTGGTGAAAGTATTCAGAGGATACAGAAAATTTTTTTAAATTTTCTGTACTGGGCTGCACCAAAAAGAGATTTAATATGACTCAAGAAGATGATAATGCATGCATTTTATTCACAATTTTAAAAATAATTTGACTGAAAAAAAGTATATTAATCATACATTAACCATTCTGGGGAACTCAAATCACTCACTATTCAAAATTCAGCTTTCCTTAATATAACTACTTTCTTTCATTTTAGTTTCATTATTTTATTAGCAAATACTGTAATAATATCAGATACATTATTTGTCAAAAGCCCCACCTCCTCATGTTGTATGAGAAAGGCAGGGGGGTGGGGTGGGGTGGGGTGTTAGGCTAAGGGAGGGGTTGGTAAATAATAGCACATTTGTTTTCCTTGTCTAAATTCTCTTTGGTGTGTACCCTTTAATTGCTATCCAGAAAAATCCTCATTCTCTATAGATTATCTGCATCATTTATCAGTGCTCAGCAACCCAGCTGGGTTAGGTTAGGTTTTCATTACCCACACAAAACCTCTCCTTCACTAGGGTAGATCATCAGACTAGGATAGATAATCAGAAGATGGAGGTAAACACCCTAAAACTCTTATTTCTTTCAATTTATCAAAGCTGGGGCCTCAAAAGCTTACCTGATCAGCATCGACAAACAGGAATTTGTCAACAACTAGTGGGAAAAGTACATCCAGAAAGAGAATCTTGTAGCCCCAAATGATGCGCTGCTTTTCTGTCTGCTGATGAAGCCACCGGGGCCATTTATACTGAACAAGCTCATACTGGAAATTGTATTCCTTTGCCATGTATGGGATAAATTCCTTTTATAAATAAAGGAAACATATTAAGTCATTTTTTTAGAATCAAGCAAGTGTATGACTATCACATGGGTAAAAACACATTTAACCAAGAGAACTGTCTTCAAAAATACTCCCCACCTTAATCCCTTAAACTTGTTTCAGGCAAACCAATTTTGGTCGTAATTTGAAATTATGGAAATATCTAACAATTCTGAAGCCTTTTTCATAAATTCCTTTAATACTTTAAGGCTGTACCTTTTTTTAACCCCACTACGGGTACTTCCTCAAGTAACACAGATTACAAGTCTTTTATAGTAGGCCACCTTTATAGTCTCTAAACTAAAAAATTCATCACCTTGAGGCTAACCTGGGTGGTAAGTCTCTTTAAATTTACCTAGTCAGTTCTCAGAAAGCAGACACAATCTATTACAAGGCTTATATTTAAAGCTTTGCCAGCTTAGTAAATTAATGCAAATTAAATTTAAATTGCTTATTTTTTTAGAAGAGTTATATGATTGATTATAATTTAGACTTAAGACATTCCACACTGGGAAATGTTATACTTCAGGAAAACTGTTATTTGAATGGTTTTGATAAATGTCAAGTTTACCCTAGATCCAAGTCTGGCCAAGAGAGAATTATGCAGCATTCCACATAATTTTTGATGTGGCAGTAAATAGCTATGAAGGTTAGAATCAGGAAACTGAAAACAATTTAAAATTCACTGGCACAATTACAGAGGTCGGATAAGTAAGTATGCTTTCCACCTCCTGACATAAGAATGATACAACAGAAATGCAGATACACATTTTCAGACATGGAAAATGCGTGTATTTGTTTTGCTCATCTGTTACCAAGAAGGGACTAATAAGGATTTTAATATTGAGAAGAGGAGGGTGTAGCTTAGAGAATTGTGAGGGAGGAAGACTATTAATAATGATGCTCCCTAAAAATGATGTATAGAAGAGAACAGATGGAGATTCAGAGCAAGACACAGACAAGCAGGATATCTTAAAAACAGATAAGTCGAATTTATTATGTTACAAACGAAAATAAGCTGAACATAATGGAGATTGGTGGTTTCATATGCATTCTCTTTTTCTGCTTTTTTTGTATATGGAAATGCTCCTTTGACAGGGGTTCCAACAGAATGACAAAAAGTCAAAATTAAAGATAAATAAATAAACATAATTCACTGGCCAAAACTCCCCCCCTCCAAAAAAAAATAAAAACACATTGAAAGCAGGTAGAGAAAGCAAAAAGTAGGTAAAACAGCCCTTGAAGGTTTAGAGGTGTCCCTGTTACAATAACATTTAGCCTTTCATTGATGAACAAACCTTGAATGTGGGTGACAAGTAATTCTTCAAGAACCAGAATTTCACAGGCGTCTTAGTATTTTTCAGAACTGAGAGCATCATTATACTGTCAAACAAAAGCAAAAAAAAACACAAAAAACCCAACAACAAAAAACACTTTATATTGCTTTTGACATCAATACTATCAACTACCATTATCTAAAACAGACCACTAGACTTTGTACTAGGTGATTATTTGACAGCTCAGTTAAGCAAAAGAAGACTATTTAACCCAGAAAGCCTCTTAATCCCCCTATTAAATAACATCAGACTGAAAATTAATCTTATGCTACACTAAATCAAATAAAAACCACCACCCAATCAAGTGGATAACCATTTATTCCACTAAAAAAACCTCTGCAAGTCTGTTTGAATTATGGAATACTTTAAAAATACTTGTTTTATTCAAGTAGGAGAAAAAGATGCACAACACAATACAAACATCAGTCTCAGTGCCAAATTAGCAATTATCACAGCAACCAGCCTCCACCAGATAAAAGGAGGAAGCCACCGCAGCTTTTAGGGAGGACTCAAACAAGAGGCAACCACCACACCCTTCTCCAAAAGTCTGCATGTAAAGAAGATTGGAAAGGAGCCAAACCTCCCCCTCATTTGCATCAATGAAGAGCTTTCCCACATGGCTTTACATCATTTCAACCTCCAATAAAATCCCATGAGATGTTTAAAGAAAGTCAGCTCACAAACCTCCACAAAGAGATTTTTTTTTAATTGTCCAATTCAATTCACTTCTCTGGCTTCAGTTTCTTCTTCTGTAAACTGATCTATAATGTCTCTTCCAATTTTAAAAAATTCTGAGGTTCTTCTATGAAATTTAGCTTTTCTGAATGCCAAAAATTAATGAGTAGCACTGGAGAGTATTCTTTTCGGCACAAACTGAAAAAATACCCAAAGAATACTAAACCTCGATCGAGGTGAATGGCCTGAGTTCTGGTCCAATCTGTGACAGTTACAATCTGTGTGGCCTGGAGCAAGTCAACTTCTTTACTCTAAACTTGTTTATTCATTCATAAAATGAGGATAATGCATCACCCATCTTACGGGGGTGTTGTGAGGAACTTGCTCTATGGTAAGCACTATATAAATTATGAGCAACTCATGAGCCATAGCATCTTCAATACTTCAATGATCTGTAACTAACCTGGCATTCATACTCCCTCCACCAAAGCAGAATGAAATCTGTAGATAATTAAGACTTTCTAAGGGTGAAAAATTCATCACTCTGGGGCCAATCCAGTAAGAAGTGTCTATCAACCTGGTTAAACTAATCCTGGCACAACAGTCTATTGCCAGTCCCGTTCAAAAATCTTTCCATTTGACAGCACCTATCAGAGCTTGCATTTAATATCACATCTTCAAGAACCCATGGTTACCTTCATGAAGCAATATGACCTCAGAGGAGAAGTCTAGTCGAAGTATTATATGTGCTATTATGTTTTTGTTAAAGAAAGGAGAGCTTAAAAGATGCTTCCAATAACATTTTGATCATTTGAAGTGCTAGGAAAATTTGGAGCATGAATTAAGTTAAAATTAAGAATGACTGGTGGCATAATCTCATTTTCCAAGGTTTATGTGTTTTGATCAATTAATTAATTAATAATTTAATTTAATATCTTAAATAACAGGCACACAGAGAGAGGTCAACCATTCTCCCAAGTTCTGACTATGACTAGGTTGCTTTTCCCCACTCCCTATACCCAATGCTTCACACAATTTCGTCTATGTAAGATAAGAAAGTAACATGTGTAACATGTCCCAGGCCTCTACTTTCACCTACCAATTCCTATTTTTAGCCTATACTTGGTAAGCAGATATATTGTGTTGATGTAGTAATAATATGTATACAACTATATATTTACACTCTCCCTTACTTAAAGCAATTCCAAACAAATAAAATCATGCATCAATGGATATTTAGAATTGGGAAATGTTATAGATCATCTACTCCCATCTCCTCATCTTAACACTACCTTAAAAATTTTTGTCATTCCAAAGTCTACTTAATTCTTATTAATAAGTTGATTCATTTTTCTTGTCTTTTCCCTTTTTTTCAGAGATGAGAATCAAGTCTCTCAGTCTGGGGAGGCTCCAAGCCTTATCCTCTATCTACTGCATCATAATCACCCCTTCCCATCCTCCTCATTTTAAAGAGAAACTGAGGCCCAGACAAGTGCTGTGAACTGATTATAAAACTATTAAGAGGCTTAATCTAGTTATGAATTTAGGTGTTCTGACCTCAAATTCAACATTCTTTTTCCTATATCACAATGTTTATCATGATCCATTAAAGAGTTGGCAACTGAATTGGTGGAAAAAGGCTCCACCATGAATCACTCTAAGTAGTCTACTAAATGGGCTCATATTTAGTCCTCACTTCCACCTTTTAAGAGTACCTAATACCCTTCAAAGCTCAGATCAGAGACCTCTTACACGAGACATTTCCTATCTCCCTGGTCACTAGAGCATGTTAAAAACTTACCTTGGATTTGCCTTGTATGTATTCCAGATAAACTTTTATGTGCACAAACTGTCTAGTGTTTTACTTTACAGAAACATAAAATACCAGCATCATAAAGAACCTCAGAGACTATTTCCTGAATTCCTTCTTCAATATTCTCAAAAGAGTACTATGATAAATCTACACACATGCACATGTACACACAAAAATCTGAAAAGACTAACCGGAGAAATCTTTCATACAGATGTCCAGATGCTACTGAGAAAATATTAATTACATCATCTTTATCTGGTTTCACTTCTTCGGTCTTCTGACCCCCAGTAAAGCCCCTAAAGTACAAAAATGGAGAAGCAACAGAACAATTAAGTTGCTGGTGTAGATATGCAATACCCAAGAGAAATGATAAAGATATAATGCCATTGAACCTGCTTTCCTATTCAACTTGCTTCTGGCTGGCAGGTTTCAGAATGGAAAAGATATTCAAGCGGATAATCCCCTAGAAGGCAGAAATCTTTCAACAGTAGCAGAGTCAGGAAAGAGGGAGTTCTCTATGTGGTACCATATGTCTCAAATAATCTTATGGAAAAAGAATCTAATCGAGTAGGAAAACATTAAGTTACCCTACCTATGCCCTAAAATTTAAGAACAGACAAAGAATCTGAAAAGCTCTCTAATTAATAGTAGTTTAGTGTACTTGAAGAAAACCCCCCAAAAAAGTGGAAAAAAGAAGGGAAAAATTTACCACTTAAGTGACTCCCAAAATCCAGACTCATTCTCATGATTTCCATCACTTAGTAAATCTTCATTCATCATGTCTGCCTTCTTCTGAACCTGTAAATATGACCACATTATCAAAATTACTTAACATGTCTATAAAGCAAAAAACTGACATTTTTTCCCTGGAATGTCTTCTATTTATGTGAAATAAAGAGTGCATTATAAAGCACTGGCTACTACCTATGAGTCAAAAAAAAAAAGTTGCCAATTAAAATAGCTATGGGCTCTCAATTGGGGAAAGGGGGGAGGACAGGGAGGGTGAAAATTTAGAGCTCAAAATTTAAAAAAAAAAGACCATTAAATAAATAATGATTTTTAGGAGGGAATAAAAACAAAGAGGGCATTTACCTTGTGAGAATCAATTGAGATAACACATGCAAAGTGCTTTGCAAACCTTAAAATTCCATATAAATGCTAGCTGTTGTTATTGTTGTTAGTGTAATACAGGCAGCTAGCTGTTGTAGTGGGTAGAGTGCTGGACTCGGAGTCAGGAAATCCTGAATTCAGATCTGACTTCAGACACTTAGTTAACTGTGTGGTCCTGGGCAAGTCATGTAATCTCAGCCTCAGTTTCCTTATCTGTAAAACGGGGATAATAATAGCACCTTTGTCCCTGGGGTGATTGTGAGGATAAACTGGGAGAATATTTATAAAGTGCTTCACAAACCTTAAAGCACTATACAAATGTTAGCTATTATTATTGTTATTCCTAAAAATGATTTTTTAAAAAGTAAAATTAAAAGGTTAATTGTTAAAAAATATAGCTCTGAGCAATTATAGCTCAGTGAAGCCTCCCAAAGTACCACATCATGTTATTAATCAGCTGTACTACTCAAGCAAATCATTTCAACTCTCTTGGTCTTAGTTTCTTCATTTATAAAATAAGGGGATGAAATTACATAATTTCTAGGTTCTTTTTCAGCACTAAAGTTCTAAAATAATAGTAAAAATAAAAACAATAAATAAAAATAACAATAATAATAGCTAGCATGTATTTAATGCTTTAAAAGGTTTGCAAATTTTTTTATCTTTATTATCTTATCTGATCTTCGCAACAACCCTGTAAGGTAGGTGTTGTTACCATTGGAAACTGAGGCTTAGAAAGGCTAGGTGACTTGCTCAGGGTCACACAGCTAACAAGTGTCTGAGACGGGATATGAATTCAGGTGTTCCTGGTTCAAGGTCCAACACTCTGCCCACTAGACCACCTAGCTGCCTTTCATTTCTATGAATTTGCACAGTGACATTCATGTAGTTAATTTAATACACTTAAACCTGAAGTGAAAACCCCTCAATAAATTGCAATAAGGCAAAGACTTCACTATCTTGATGGCTCCATCATGATCTTATTGATGTGGCTACTTCTTCTATCAGCCTACATTGCAATCTATCCACAACTTCTCATTCTATGTGATTCTCGTCAACGACCTCCTATAAATTCTCCATTAAGGCCCTACTCAAAAGGCTAACAGTCTTCTACTAGGTCTTCCATTATCTCATGAGCAGCAGTACATACCATGGGCCATCTGCTTGTTATTCCTCAGCATCACTACATGAACCAGTTCACCTCCTTTTCTACAAGATATTCAAAGACTTTTTAAATCGCCAAAAATGGGAAACTAAGGTATGGCTGAATGAAGTGGTTTGTCTTGGGTGAGATCTGGACTGAATTAAGTACAAAACTAACAATGAATGTCTCTTAGTTCCAGCAAAAGAATGCTGTCTATAGTATCTCTGTGATTAACTTACAAGTGTCTGATTACAAGATGTAGGCAAATCCTCAGCTGTTCTTATCACACATCAGACATAACCCTGTACCTGCCTCTGAGAGCTTACAGGAGAATGGCTATTCCCAGTTCTTCAAACTCACCTTGACTTTGATAATTTTGCTCTTAAAGTTGTTGAGAACAACCACAACTTCATCAGCATCAGGGGGAGAGTCTGTACCATCGTGGCTTTAAAAAAAAAAGTTATTAAATATGGAAATGCTCTTAGAACACAAAAGTACTGGGAAAGTGTCAAGGATCTTCCACTGTTTTAGTGTCTGTGTGTTCTCCCCTCCCCATCTCCGCCTCCTGGGCATCCTTCCAGTCCCATAAAAAAATCCCACCTTCTAAAGGAAGCCTTTTACAAATCCCCTTAATGCTAGTGTCTTCTCTCTCTAGATTATTCCCAATTTATCTTGTATATAACTTGTCTGGACATAGCTGTCTGCATGTTGTCTGCCCCCACTAGACTATTATTTCCTTCAGGACAGGGGTTGTCTTTTGTCTTTCTTTCCATTCCTAGCACTTCAGCAGTGTCTGGCACATTGATTGTTGTTGTTCAGTCATTTTTCAGTCATGTCTGACTCTTCGTGACCCCATTTGGGGTTTCCTTGGCAAAGATTCTGGAGTGGTTTACCATTTCCTTCCCCAATTCATTTTACAGGTGAAGAAACTGAGGCAAACAGGATGAAGTGACTTGTCCAGGGTCACATAGCTAATAAGTGTTTGAGGCTGGATTTGAATTCAGGACGATGAGTTTTCCTGACCTGAGGCCACTAGGCCACCCAGCTACCCTGTCTGGCACATAACAGGAGCTTAATGAATACTTTCTGATTTGACTTATTTAATCTCTAAGGTCTTATTTCTTCTATGGGCTCTAAAGGAAGCAACTTTCAGTACAATACAAGCACAGTTGTTATATTACTAAGTACAGTAACATATGCTGTATTATTGCAACCTGACAAGAGACACTGAGTCCAAAGAATCTAATATGGATTCAAATACATTAAACAAACTTGTCATATTTGATTAAGCTTATTTCACTTCTTAAGTCTGTCACTGGTAAATTACATAACTGGGTTACATTTTTTGTTAATACATACAAACTATCCTCTTGTTTGACTATGACACAGCTACCTTATGACTGGAACTAAGAAATAATGTGATAGCTGTACTACATAATAGGAAACAAAATAGGGTCTGTTGTATGGGTTCCCTGGGGAAGGTGGGATAGGGCTTAGATTAGGTTCCACGTGTTCCAAGTTACTTTCCTCATTATTTTGTCTCAGTACCCAAAAATTCAACCAATAAAAGCTTTTCCTTGGGTTAAGCTAGTTTCCAAAAGGATGCCATCAACACAAGACCAAGCAAGAGTTCAGTATATTTGCTATTATCTAGCACACAGACAGACCCCAGGAAATGGTGCTCACAGTGCAGGAGAAGTTCCTATGGGTAACTGAGGTTCTGAAGCAGGAGACACTGTGACTAGGTCACTAGGTAGGGTCAAACCTGGACAAATGAGGGAGAGAATGAAAGCTCCAGTTTTCCTGGAGAGTAGAGGATAAGAAAGGCAAAAAGAGGCAGAGAAGGAAATAGCAAAGACAATCGGAAGGTAAACTTTAGCCTTTTTCACAATTTTTATATAGGTCTGGTCCTGAACATTTAAAAAAATATGAGGTAAATATAAAATACTGTTTTCAGGATGATTGTATCCTTCTAATGATTTACAATAAAGATATCCTTACTGCAAGTCCCAAATACTATTTTCTATTTAGGAAATATCCTTATGGCAGCACCTCTCAAATGAGTACTGAATAATACTATAGAATTTCTGGGGAAAGCAATTTCTAAAGTTTAAAAAAAAAAAGCTACTTTCACTCTCAAGTGAAACTATAAGAATTTAAATTAGACCTTGTTGAAGACCTCTCAAATATTCAAGTAGATTATGTGATCATACTCATTTAGATATTCTTTCCTAAAATGCCTATTACAAACTATTTCCCAATCAACCAGGAATAAAGTACTTTTTCATGACATGGTGTGGGTAGCAATTAGGTACAGTAGATAGACTGTTGGACTTTGAGTCAAGAAGCCCTGAGTTCAAATCCTGCCCCAGACCCTTCTAAGATGCATGACCCTGGGCAAGTAACTTAACCTGTCAGCTTCAGATTCTCATCTGCAAAATGGGAATAATAATAGCACCCTCTTCACAGAGTTATGAGGATAAAATGAGATACTATTCATAAAGCACTCTGTAAACCTGAAAGCACTACATAACTAATAGCTATTAGTAGTAGTAGTAGTAATAATAACAACAATAGGAACAGAAATAATAATAAGAGCTCCAGACTCTCAATCAGAACACTCAAGTTTAAGGCCTAGCTTTGCCCTTAATCTGCTATGTATGTGACACTGGGAAGATCACCTAGTTTCTGTGAACCTCAAATTCCACATCTAAAAAGCACAGAGATAATATTTACTACTTTCTTCACAAGGTTATTATATGGAAAGTGTTTCAGCTGAAAAGTATTATATAAATCTGAGCTACCAATAGTATTGAACATTGAGTTTTTTTAAGTATTAGAATTTATCTTTAATTATAGCTCATATGTACTTTAAAATGAACACCTAAATGTTGCCCAATACTTCTTATTTGGAGCTCTATATTTATCAGATGAAGATTAATACATCCAATTACAATTCAGTTAAGCTCAGAGACTCTTCTGCTAGGCATACAGGTCCAAGATGGAAAGAAAGGTCCAATATACACCAAAATAATTACAGCAGTACTTTTTGTAGTAGCAGAGAACTGGAAACAAAGTAGAAGCTTGTTAACGGGGGAATGGCTAAACAAACTGTGGTACATGGATGTAATGGAGTGTTATGATAGCATAAGAAATATTATGACTTAAAGAATCCTGAGAAGCATGAAATAACTTATATGAACTTAGGCAAAGTAAAGTAAGCAGGAACAGGAATACAATAAGCACAATGACTATAACAATGTAAACAGAAAGAAAAAAAGCAAAACTGGGTAACATAATTATATTGACCAAGCTTGGCCCTGAAGAAGGGATGACAAAATGAACCTCCTTCCTTTCTTTGAAGAGATGAGGGATTATGGCTGTGGAACTTTATATATACTGCCAAGACTCAACTGACATGGTAGGTAGTTTCGTTGAACTGCTCTTTTTTTTTTCCCTTCTCTTCTTTAATTCTTTGTTACAAGAGATGGCTCTCTGAGTAGTGAAGAAAAAAGGGATATTTTTTGTTTTAACATAACCTCCATTTCTGGATATATCAATTCAATTTTTTAAAAAGAGAAAAAGTCAAGGGTATCTGTCTTATCTCATTTACTCTGTGATCTGAAATTGCATATTGTAGAGACACGCTTTTCAAAGCATGGTTTGAAAAATCTAACCGATATTCTTTTCTTTTCTCTCTCAGCTCCAATTACTCAATTTTCTCTTGCCAGTATTTTTCATCCTTTAAGTACAGTGATTTTATTATGGGATAGGGGTAACATAAAGGACTCTGTATGGAATGAAACTTGACTGTGCCTACATCACATGTCATCTCTCAATTGTGCTTTGACTACTTGCATATTTAATTTTCTGCTGAAAAATATTTAAACCTAACAGGCAATGTTATATATAATATCTATGAATCAGCTATTTTTGCCAGTGAATGATAGACTAACTACAAATAGATGTTCATAAGAATTACCTTCTTATGCAAACGCAAATGGGTCAATGGGTCCTACCTATAGATTCTGTAAATATCTTCAGATCGTCCCTTCCTGAGTCTGAGAATCCAGGCTCCTGGATTGGCTTTTAATTGAAAGTAGCCCTGAAACAAGAAGAGAAATCAATTATCAGTACACTTGGAAACATCAAAATACCATTTCTTGGGAATATTTACCTCTATCAAAAACAGTAGTTTCTTACACTTTATTAGAGAAACTGACATGTATTAGTGTTAATCTCAAAAATCTACATATAAGCAACTCCTGGCAAAACACACATTCCAACCACACAATCATCCTGGCATCTGTGTCTCTAAGTAGCAAATGTACAAATAAACAAAGTTCCGCCATAGAAAAGAAAATGGCCATCAGATGTTAAGGGCTGTTAAGGGGTCCCTTGAACTCATCTTTTTGAATTGCCACAGGTTATTTGTGAAACTTCAGAATCCAAAGTATTACTATAGCCCATAGCTGGTACAGTACAATTTTTATAATCCAGTTTTTAAAAGTTCCTGTGACATTCAAATTTCCTGAATAAATCTGTAACTGCTCTAATGACTGATAAAGCAAATTTGGTGTTAATGATCAATTTTAACCATGCCACATATTTCAGAAATTCTGATCTTTACTACTTACCAGATTGGCCATAACTATGGTATCAACAATAACTGGGTTTGCTGAAGTTCCCAGTGTAAACTGCAGCCCCCGAGGAGGCTGTCCAGTTGTGATGTCATAGCAGTGTCCTTCCAGCAGGAGATACTCAAGCTCATACTCTGCAGCTACTATGCTATCCACCTGTCAAAAAAAAAGAAAGAGATCATTTCAACATTCCTAAATTTGCCTTTTCCCTCACAAATTATGATTTCTTTTTTATATGATACCTCTGTGTTTCTGAATTAATTCATAGAAAGGTTGTTAAGGTTGAGGAGACAGTTTGTCAAAATTTGGCAGTGAGTAAACAAATATTGAACACCTCGTAGGTACAAAAAACTGCTTAGTCACTGCTATGAGAGGATACTAAAAAAATAAACAAGGTATAGTTTCTGCACTCAAGAAGTTTATAATCTAGTTACAGAAAGAAGACAGAGAAAAATAACAATACGAGTCAATATAAATACTAAATGAGTAGTACACAAAATGACTACTGGAAGTACAGAGGAGGAGGAATTTGCTCTAGCTAAAGGAGTCAAGGAAGGTTTCACAGAAAGAGCAGAATTTAAAACTATGCCTTAAAGAATGGACAGGATTTAAACAAGTGAAAAGGGAGAAAATGAATAGCAGAAAGAATAGTTTTAGCAAAGTGATGGATGTGAGAAAGCTCAATGCAGGTTGACAGTAAGCAGACGCTTGGGCAGAAGCAGAAAGTTGGCATAGGGATGTAAGGGAGACAGAACAGGAAAGATCAATTAGGGTCACACTGTGGAGAGTTTTACACTCTAAGTGAAGCAGCTTAGGTTGATTCTATGGAGAGTGAAGAGCCACTGAAGATGTGTAGGTCTGTGAACTGATGAGGGCAATAATTTAAGACTGATTAACACAGGAACATGCCAGGATGGAAGTGGAAGAAACTAGGCATAAGGAGAAAAGGTAGGAGGCTATTTCGATACTCGAAGTTTACAGTGATGAAGAGATGAACTAGGAGAGTGGGAATGAGCATGGGGGGAAAGGACGTATGCAGCAGACACACATTGTGAAGAGCTGACAGAATTTAGTGAATGACCAGATACGCAGGAGAGGCAAAGGGAATCGTAATGGAATTTGTGGGAATTTAAGTTACATAAGAACACAAGATAATAAGCAATTAGGGAAACGCAGGAATTCTCTGGTTATAACTTAAATCATTAATGTTCTAAAGGATAATGCCCTGAATGTATTTAATAGCACCATAGCGGCCTAAAGTCACTTATGCTCTTCACCAAATGCCTAACTTGCTGGAAGGACCTGCCTGAGTGTTCCTTGGAGAAAACTTTCTATAAATGCAAGGATCTATAATTACCAAGCGGTAGCTTTGCTCATGAAAGGAACTAAACTCTGTAACTTTAAGTGATGAGGGTTCTTATCCCAGCTGCATTACCATCCTGCTTTGTGACCTTGCCCAATGTCAACAACTCAGCATTACAGCTTAAAATTCTAATCTAATACTAGCATTTATTAACCAGAGTATAATGGGTGATGTATGATGTGAGAGACACCAAGGAATAGTGGGTAGAGTTGTCCTCAAAACCAGAAAGACACTCACTAGCTGTGTGACCCTGAACAAGTCACTTAACCCTGAATGCCTCACAAAAACAAAAACAAAAATAAAAACTAGGAAGACTTGAGTTGAAGTCCCACCTAGTTGTGTGACTTCTCAGTGCTCGAGACAACTCTCTAAGACTCTAAGTTGTAGAGATAGTGTTGACTTAGGATGTGTAAGAGCTGAGTAAACCTTATGCCTTCCTTCAGGATATCAGGTTTACACTGAATAAAATACTACCTACAGTCAGAGTTTTCAAATTTTAATTAGGAAGTAGAAAAATGGAGAAGGTTCAAAAAAGAAGAAAACTGAAAAGGTAGAAAATAACTTCAATCTTACAAACATTTATTAAGTACCTACTGTGTACAAGGAACTGCTGGAGTCACTTGTAATACAAAGGCACAGGAAATAGTCTCAGTCCTCAAAAAGTTAACACTCTAGTGAGGGGGTTACAACAGTAACAGGGGATATACAAATAAATATATGTGGAAAACTGAAACGCACTAAAACCCTAGGAAAATGACTGCCCACTCCAAGTTCTGCTGGAAACAGGGACCATGTTTTCTGTTTTTAAAAATATCCCTTATAACATATAGCAGAGTATACGTAGTATATACGTAGTAGATGCTTAATAAATAAAATTTAAATTAAAAAATCTAGGTTTATCTAGCCTAATGAGCTAAACTGAGCAGTAAACCCCAGTACTGGAAAGTAGATACTGGTCTACTATTATGTATTTCTGAAGAGGATAAATGAAATACATTTCATTTGCAGTAAAAGATAATTAAGTTATACATAATCACAAATATTCTGGCAATAAAGATGGTTATATACAGTACTAGAGTGGACTGATAAGAGAGTTAGACTTAAGTTCCTTGGGGAGGGAAGAGGAATGAAAAGAAGGAGGAAAAGAAGGAGGAAAAGAGGGAGGAAAAGAGGAACGAAAGGAGGGAGGAAAAGAGGAACGAAAGAAGGGAGAGAGCAAGTGAGGAAGGAAGGCAGACATGAAGGGAGGGAGGATGAGAATAAGCATTTGTTAAGCACTTACTCTGAAATATGCTATATTGTTGTTGTTGTTATGGTTCAGTCATTCAGTCACATCTGACTCCATGTGACCCCATGGACTTCTGTCCAAGGTGTTTTCTTGGCAGAGATACTGGAGTGGCTTGCCATTTCCTTCTCCAGCTCATTTTACAGATGAGGAACTGAGGCAAATAGGGTTAAGTGACTTGCCCAGAGTCACACAGCTAGTAAGTGTCTGAGGCTAGATATAAAGTCAGACCTTCCTGACTCAAGGAACAACAACAAACATCATTTGATCTTCACAAAAACTCGGAGAGGTAGGTGCTATTAATATACCTATTTTGCGGTTGAGGAAACAGGCAAATAGAGGTTAAGTAAACTGCCTAGAATCACACAGCTAGTAAGTGTCTGAGGCCAAATCTGAACTCAGGTCTTCCTGACTCCAGGCCCAGTGCTGTCGGCTGCAGCAGATAGCTGCTTCTGGCTGAATAGACTATCTTTTTATTTGTTTGTACTCCAAAAAGTACTGGACATATTGAAAAAGTTTCAATAAATACTTTCTGAATCAAAAAGAATACAATTCCAATCCTGAGATATCTAAGATATTCAAAACCATTTACCTTAGATGGCTAGAATATATAGAAGCCTTTGAGATAAACCTTCTTAGGCCCTTTTCGGTTTGAATATTCTAAAATTCTTAATCTATTCAATAAGCTATTCCTTGTTTTTATTATTCTATTAAATTTTAATCAATTTTTTACAAGCATGGCAGACATTTAGGAGCAATGAAATACTTACCTCTTCTAAATAAATATTATCAAGGTCATAAGGTGTTCTGACAGATTCCACCATCCAACTCTCAGGAGTATTTAAATTCAGAGTAAACAGAGGAGACTGAGGCATATCCAAGAATTTGGCTATTGGACCCTTGGCAAAGCTGTTGTCTGCAGTGAAAGAAATCTCTGGTTCTAAAACATAACGGTAAAAGCTGAAATTGCAAAGAAAGACATGTAAGAACTCAATTAGTCCACTGCCTTTTTTTCTTAGGAAAATAAAATTTGTCCCAAATACACAAAAACTCAAAGTACAAACGCTCATATATGTGAACTGCTATAATCTACTGGGCCAAGATAGAGAAGGATTTACTACTCCACCCAAAAATGGCAAACATTCAGGATTGGTTTCATTTCTGTCTTTCCGTGCATCCAGTGAAAAAACGCATCACATTCCAAAAGGCAGGCTTAAAAACAAACTGGAAATACAACCTGTTTGTAACTTGGTGACTTCCTATAGCTTAAGCTTTGAATATTTTCTATACATAAACATTAAATCTGATTAGACATTTATTAGCTAAGTGAACCAAAGATACTTATGAGTCAAATTACTGTTAATACTGTACCTAGTCTCACTAATGAAAGGGAAGGAAAAGATGGAAAAATCGGAACACTAACAAAAAAGAGCCTACTGTGGTTCCCTTTAAGTCTTCCAAAATTATACTGAGTTCTCAGAACCTCTGACTAGTGGAGAAGTTCTGAAATGTAAATGCTTATTAGATTAATCCTGCCCAATATGATCGTGATTTCTATTGTTGCTTCAAGACATGGTGACATATTGCGAACAGTGATCACCACAGAGGTTAAAGGCTTGACTTACCTCTTTAAAGGCATGTCTGAAAGTTTAGATTGGCAGTTCATAAACACTCTTAGATTCATATTTATTAGCTGGGTCAAAACCTAAAAGGAAACAAAAAGGCAAAACAAAATTCTTGTTACAGAAAACATCTCTGACTTCAGGTAACAGATTTTAATTTTTATTTTTTACAAAACTTTACAAATTGAAAGACATATTGAGTGGTGGCATTTTTTATTATCAATCTATAGAAGGAACAGAGCTGCCATGTACTATCTAGCATGGACAAAGACATTTTCATAAAGAATTTTATGTAGCCTGACTCCTACTATTGGTTTTATTATGCATAGAGCTCAGCTTCAAGCCACAGGAGAAGGAATAAGGGGGTTGACAGAAGATGATACACATCTCCCACACAGATAATTTAGGTGTTAAGTAGCTGCCCCATGTTGGGAGTGAACCACAGATTTTCCCCACCCAAAGCTTAAAGAAGAACAAACATGAACATATGTCAACATTTTTTTTAAACCATAAAGGACAGTGAAACACTTAAAGGAAAAATGCACATTTTTAAAAAGTTAATTGTACTAACTGTAGTTTATCGTTAAACAATATGCAATAAAAGTTAGCTGGACTCACTGACAAAATTTCTTGGAATGTTTTTAGTAGTGTATGGAATTAAAATTAGGTTTCTTTCCAATTTGGGGTACGTAATACTACAATAAAAATACATTCATATAGTAATTATGAAAGAGAAGTAAACAGACAGATGGCTTTCTGCTTACTTTGACTTTTATATCATGCAGTAAAACATGCCATAAATTGAATATATCAGAATAGTTTTTTTCTCTGGCTCCCTTTGGTTAACAAACCAACATGATTTTCCCATAATTTTTTAAAGAAGATGCATAGGATGACCCAAATCCATATTAATTTCAAAGCCTATAAAGTCCTTTTCGATCTTAAGTATTCTTCTACACCCCAAAAAGTTCTCTTTGGAGTTTTCTAATATTGTTCTGACCCAAATAAGTTAATGCAGAATGGTCAAAATACTAAAATAATTATAGGATGTGGAACAAATTATTTTAGTTAAAGATTATCTTTAAAGCATTATTGCTTTAGGCATACTACCAGGAAATGAATGAATGAGTGAATGAATGAATAAGTAAATGAATGAATGAATGAATGAATGGAGAAGTCATTTATTACACTTACTATGTGCCAGGCACTGTGCTAAAGAATATGCAAGAAAAGAATATACCATAAGGAGTGGAGCAAGTCTTTGAGCATCTCTGGTAACAGGGTCAACAATGGCCACTATATCAAAATATGTCTCTTTTTCCTTTGGTTTCAATTTAACAGCACTAAAAAAGAAAAACGGGGAAAAAACCATTAGCCAGAAGCAAACAGAATATAATGTTAAATGTTTAGGCCTTTAGTTCACATATTGGCTTTTCCCTCTGTCAATCTTTATAGCATATATAAAACTCCCACAAGTGCTGGTGTAGACCGGCCAATTCCTGGGTCATACAAAAACAGGCAGTGAGCCTCATTTGGCCTGCAGGCCATAGCATGCCAATCCCTGGTCTAAACTGTTGAGTTTCCAGGGCTATGTCCTTTTGTATGATCAGGTATCAAACCACCTTCTTCCCAGAGGTATGCAAAATTCTAACAATTTAGGCACACTATAAATTAGCTTAAGTGTTTTCAACTAAAAAAACGTGAAGAGGGCTTAGGACGTAAAGGGATGCATTTTCAGGAATTTTAAGATGGTATCTAATGTTTAACAGGAATGTATATGTATAGCCTATATCAGATTGCTCACTGTCTTGGGGAGGGAGGTGGGGAGGGAGGGGGATAAAAATTCAAAACTCAAAAGCTTATGGAAGTGATTGTCAATAAATCCAAATAAATTAAAAAGACTTGGTGGCTTAGTCCAGGAAAAAAAAAAAGAATGCATCTAGCAGGTCTGTGTCTAAGTAGAGAAAGTGGAACATATATTGAACAGTTATCTCCATCTACATGTATGAAGATAAAGGTAGTGAGTAGCTCAAAGAGCCTTTGTGATTAATAAACTGTGGAGGGTTATAACTAGCTTGAGTCCTGTTTTAAAATCCAAAAATCCTTTATTATTTCATTTGGATATGTAACAACCTTCAGTAATCACAAAGTCAAGAAGCAGAGTTAGGAGAAAAGCCTGTTTGATAGTTGACACTATTGGTTCAATTAGAATCCAATGATTAGAGGCTATGTGACAACCCAGTGCTAGTGTCAGAGGACCTGAGTCTAATACCCAACTCTGGCACCAGTCATATGAGCACAGACCAATTGTTTCACCCCTCTAAACCTCTGTTTCCTCTCCTGTAAAATAGGGATAATAACATTTGTACCACCCACCTCACTGGACTTTCAATCAAGCAGCAGCATTTATTAAGCATCTGCATTGTGTCAGGCCCCATGCTGGGCCCTGGAGATACAGAAAAAAACGAGACAGTCCCACAGCCCTAAAGAAGTTTAAGAGTCTATCAAGGAAAATAAGAAAGTACATGCAGGTTGCATACAAGTGACTGAGGGGGAAAGAGATATACCCTGTTTGGAGGGAAGGGAGACAGCAAAGGGATCAGGTAGGAGGGGTCTGGAGCTGAGCTTTAAGAGGAGTGATGGAGGCCTGTGCAGAAGCGTAGAGATGGAAGAAGCAACAATGTGGACACAGAAGAGACAACGGCACTTTGTAAAGCTTAATGTACTCTATAAAATGATAGAAGGCAACAGATGAAGAGATATTAAAATATTATAACCAAACAAGGCATTCTATGTTTAGAGTTCATTCTCTACACCATTTTCTGAGAATGGGAACAAAGTAGAAGTTTTACACAAGAGTGGATTCTTCACACAAGGTAAAGGGGTCACACACAGCAGTACAAAATGTACATCAGATGTGTTGTTCTCCATGCAGCATGGTCTACTGACAAATAGCCCTCCTTCCTCTAAGTGTGCAAAATCCTAACAATTTGGGCTCACTCAGAATTGGCTTAAAGTTATAGTCAATTAAAAAACTTCAAATACGGCAAACAAAAGATTGTGTTTTAGGGGACTGGAGGAGCATCTGACACACCTTTATGACATCTAAGTTATATATGTTAGATGAACACTTGTGTACGTATATGTAAATAGATATTGTCATATATATACCGATATATCTATATGTAGATATAGCTATATGGCATATTTCTATATGTAGATAGAGCAATAGATGGATATCAGAAAAAAATAATCTTTGTGAATTACATACAATAGAGAACCATAACTGGTCTAAGTCTTGGTTTATATTCTAAAATCTTTTATTTCTTATTAAATCTTGCAAGAACTAGGAAGAAGGACTGGCTTAGATTCAGTTATAAGAACTACGAAGAAGGCTGGCATAGACTCAGCATCTGGGTGAAATTATGCAAAAATCAAACTCAAACTGCCAAAGAAATCAGCTGCCCTCATTTCATATGCCAATAAAGAACTGAGAAATCCTTCCCTCTCATGCTCACGATGCTCATCCACCATAAGTATCCACACAATGCTTATCTATGAATGACCAGTTTTACCATTTTGTGTTTCATAATAAATCAGAACCCCTGGTAAGTTGTAGCTTTGAAAACCCAGGTAAACTAGGCCAAAATGGGTAACTACCATGTTTAATAACTGTGCTAGCCAGGTAAAGATAAAAAGGTAGTTAGTACCGACAGCAAGGGCCCTTCACCTAACCCAATTCCTGACAGTGTCACATAGATTTCATCAAAAATCAACGCAGTTCTACAACTTCTAATGAATCCTGAAATTTTTCCTTACCTGCCCTTGCCCCTAGGCCAAATTAGATGTTATCTCAGCACACATAGAATACTTTTCCAGGATGTATCCAACCTTATTTCATAATGCTCTCTTTCAAGATTTCTTTAACAACCAAAATAGGCAACTGCATCCTCTACTGCATATCCTCACTTTGTGCTCTACACATGCCTTTTGCCATGTCATCTCCCATGCATGCAATGGCAATTCCATTTCCTTCCCCTTCTTCAAGACCCAACTGTGGGGCCACCTTCTCCAGGAACTTTTTTCTCACTTTTATCCCCCTCACTCCCACCCCAAGGTAAAAATGGTCTCTCTTTTATGCTTATTTCACTCTGTCACAGTTATTTGGGTACTTAGTATTCGTATCATTAAAATGCAAGTTCCCTGAGATCAGAAGCCATAATACAGATCTAACTTTGTATCCTCAGCACTTGGATAAAGACTTAGACAGGAGTTTGTTGAACTGAACCGACAAGATCCTTTGGTCTATTTTACTAAATCCTTTGTATTTTCTAAAGGCCAAAATGAGAAATGACACAAAATCACTTAGGGACAATTGTCAACTTCTACAAGAACAGAAAAATAGAAGCTGATAGATAAGCAAGCTGAAAAGTAAGTAATTAATGACTTTCCTATTCCAACACATAAGTCCACTCAAAGTCTACAATAAAAAAAAAGTGCTGCATATTAAATTCAAAATCACATGGAATAAGAAAAGCAAACCTGTTACACAGTATGTACTGAAATGTCACCATGACTTATATACCTGTGTCGGTCTTCAAAAAACTGGTAGTCAATTCTTGCCTCTCCTTTAGGTTGGGCAGAGAGAAGAGCATCCACTTTCATTACCAAGTCACTCGCCCTAAGAGAAATGTTGTTAGATGTTAGCATACTTCTCTCATGGAAGGCTTTTCAAATATACATCTACATAAAATCTGAAACATCAATGGATGTATAAAAAGACATCTATCAAGATTATTATGTAAAATAATTTGATGATATCTGCTCCATTTCTGAAATTGAATTTAAAGAAACTAAACCAAACCATGAACCAAAATAGCAAACTATTATATTGAACCCCCAAAAATAATACTTTCAGTTTAAGTCAAAGTTTAACAGAAACTAGAAACATATTAAGTGAACCAGTATGAAACAGAACTGAATACAAAAATTTTCTAACAGTACTGAACTGTCAGACAAACAAAATTGAGTCAAAAATGTTCCAAACTGATGCTTTGTTTGGTTTAAGTCTCTGATTCTAACTTTAAATATCAGCATGATAGAATCATTACAAGAAGGGAGTATGGTCTCTTATCATTCATGTGGTATCAAGGGGTACCCAGTTATGTATACTCTTCCACTGGAGTAGGAGCCAAAAACAAGCCAGCAGGCAAGTGGGTTCCCCTAAGGAACAATCTAAAAATCTAAAAAATTAGGATGGAAGATGCCATCACTCCAGGATATTTCAAAGGAGACCCTGTCTAAAGTTACAGCTATAGCCATGGAAGTCTCAGCGAGAGGAATCTGTGGCTGACAGAAAGAATTCTACCAAAAGCTCCATAGCTAGAAGGACCCTGAGGAAAAGGAGTAATTCAGGGTCCATCTGGTTGATTGGTTGTTCAGTTGTGTCCAACTTTTCATGATCCCATTTGGAGTTTTCTTGGCATATACGGGAGTCATTTGCCATTTCCTTCTCCAGTTCATTTGAAAGATAAGGGAACTGAGGCAAATAGGGTTAGGTGACTTGCCCCAGGTCACACAGGTAGCAAGTGGCCGAGGCCAGATATGAACTCAGGTCTTCTTAACTCCAGGCCCAGTGCTCTAAACACTGTGCCACCTAGCTGCCCTTCTATCTGATACTATTTTGGAATCTGGTGATTAAAGAATCTCCCTGGCTGGCAGTGAACTTTAAGGATGACTCAGCTAAAAATGGACCTACCTCTAGTGGTTCAGGGACAAGGCAGCTTCATAGGCATGCTGGTTAAAATGCAAAGACATTCTAAGGAACTCCCAAAGCCTGTCCAGTAGACAGAGGTATGGCCCAGGGGCATCCTACAAAGTATGCAACCAACTGTAGCTAGCAAATGCTGGCATATTAAGCACCATCTGAAAGGCATCTGTTTGTTGAAGTACCTTCCTTTATGACTGTTAAGTTGACCTGAGCAGTTCCTCACATATTACACAAACAACTTGGCAAAGCAATGATTCCAGCAGCCACTAAAGACTTGACTCTAACACTTATCTTGAACGTAATAGCAGAGAACCTTTTGAATTTTAGAGTCTGTCCTTAAACATTCAAGATGCAATGGAAATTCAGCATCCATGAACATGTGATCACATGGCTTCAGGACAGACAGTATACACTCAGTCCAGAAAAACAACTTATTTTCTTCCACATAGAAAAGAAAAAACAAGTTCAGTTCTCTGTCTACTAAGATTTACACTGGCTTATTTTTCTTTTTTTCAAAAAGATTATCAAGTAAAATGTGCAACTAGGGACTATTACTGTATTTTTAAAATCAAGAAATAAAGCATGTTTTTATGATTAGCATATGCACAAAATAGACAACTACAAAAAAAGATTTAGTAAGAAAATATCCTGTTAAAAGAGGCCCTCTGTCTTAAGCTAATCTATTAGTTCCTTTCATCTCAAACTTACACATCTTCCTCTACCCGGAGCTGTTGAATATGAGATTTGATTTTCTGCCCTGAGGTCTTTAGAATTATATTTTCTAGTAGGTAGAAATCATCTTGATTAAAAAGTTCACTATCTTTCAACGGCCCAATAATCTGTGAAGAAAACAGAAGCATGGTGGTTAGTTGTATGATCGAAAGACTTACATAATGATGAAATTTTAGTATGATCCAGAACCAAAAAACAAATAATGCAATCACAGATTACAATGATGTGAGCACACAAACAACAGGAAGTTAAAGTCCCTCCAATCACACTGGTCATACCATACCTTTTATTTAGTTCTATGTCCACATTCTAAGAATATTTCATCCCCTTTGCAAAGGTGTTCCCAAGTACTATAAGCTGTACTCTTTTCTCTCTCTACACCTATCTACGCACTCTCCCTCTCTCCTTCCCTCTGTCTGTCTGTCTCTCTCTCCCCCCATCTATCCCCTTCACTCTATCATTTCACAAACTGATGGCTTCAATAATCACCTTTTATGAAGATGACAAATCTATACGGTGATCTCATCAACTCCCATGGTTTCAACTATCATCTCTAGGCAGATGATTCTCAGATATATTTGTCTCGTCCTAACCTCTTTATGACCTCATCTTTTTTTTTCTTTTTCAAATATATTTTTACTTATATTGTTAAATATTTTCCTATTACATGTGAAAAATGTTTAATATTAATTTTTAAGATGTTGAATTTCAAATTCTCTCCCTTCTTCTCAACCCACCCCAACCCACTGAGAAGGCAAGCAATATGACATCAATTATACATGTGAAGTCACGCAAAACATATTTCCATATTAGCAATTCTGCAAAAGAACACACACAAAAAAATAAGAAAAATAAAATAAGTTTTTTAAAAAAGTATGCTTCAATCTGCACTCAGAGTCCATCAGTTCCTGGAGGTGGATAGTCATTTTTTATCATTAGTCCTTTAGAATTGAATGACCTCTGGTCTTGCATCTGCAACAGCCTACTGGACATCTCAAACTGGATGTCTTGTAGACTTCTTAATATCAACACATCCAAAACTGAACTCATTATCCTTCTCCCAAAAATCTCCCCTCTTCCTAATTTCCTATTACTGTTGAGAATACTACCATCATCCCAGTGACTCAAGAATACAACCTAGAATGTCATCCTCTACCCCTCACTCTCTCTCACCCCACTATCCAATTTACCAAGGTCTGTCGATTTTACTTTCATAACCTCTCCTGCATACACCTTCTTCTCTCCTCTGACACTACCAATAATCCTGGTCCAAGCTCTCACCACTTCATACCTAGACTACTGCAATAGCCTATCAGACGGTTTCCCTGCCTCAAGTCTCTCTTCACTCCTGTCCATCCTCCATTCAGCTGTCAAACTGATCTTCCTAAAATACAAGTTTTGACCATGTTCCTCCCACCCACCCAGCCTCCTTCAACTCCAATAGCTTCCTATTGCCTCCAGGATCAGTCATTTTCAAACCATCCCTTTCCCAATATCCCTCATATTTATGGTTTCCTGTGATGTGCTGTCTTCTCCTATTTAAGTGTGGGCTCCTTTTAGGAAGGGTCTGTCTTGTTTTCTTGAATTTGTATCCCCAGGACATAGCACAATGCTTGGCACAAAGTGGCCTTTAAATAAATGGTTGTTGAGGCTGCTAGGTGGCACAGTGAATAGAGCACTGGCCCTGGAATAAGGAGGAATAAGGCTGAGTTCAAATTCAGCCTCAGACACTGTGTGACCCTGGGCAAGTCACTTAACCCCAGTTGCCAAGCCTACATAAGTAAATAAGTAAATAAACAAACAAACAAAAACAAACAAATGATTAAGTAAATAAATGAATAAATAAATAAATGGTTGTTGGCTGACATGCAAAAATCATGTTTAGGAAGAAAAAGAAATACTGTTTTGAAGAATTTATACATTTCAGAGGGGGACACTTCAATGATCTCACGCACAACGAGCTCTACTTTGAAACTGTGTTGTCTTCAATATGGTTGAATCCCTTACCCGTCCATTGCTGATCACAGCCCTTTCTCCCCTCTTCAGCTTCAGAACCTCCATACAGTACAGAGCGTGAGACAAAATAAAATCTGCTTTGAAAGATTCAAAGGCATCTTTAAAAAGGCCAACATCCATGCCCTAAAAGAAAAATTAGAACTGCTTTTATTAAATGATCAAAATGATTAAATTGAAATTTGGGGGGTTTAAAAAAATCTTTTGGTTGAATAATTAACGATGGAATATGATTCACTGTTACTATCAGTAACACTACATAGCATATAATATAGCTGGCTCCCTCTAATAAGCTAGTAATTTTTGGTTATTTCTTTGTATAATTTAATTAAATCAATATTCTCAAAATTCATTGCCAAACTTAGTCTGTACTTCTCAATCTTGTCCATTTTGTTTTAAATTAATTTCTTTTCGTAAGAAAATGTACATTTCAAGAACTGATTATTTATTTTCAAAACACATTTAAAACCAGAATACTTTATCAACTGCCAAAAAGTTGAACAGAGTAATTAAATTAATTAACTTCACAGCATGAGTTCATATAACTAACACACCTAGAATTCACAAGCTTCTAGCTCCAAAAATGTATGATTCAAATAATGCTTTTTTGGTCATATAAATGTGCAGATCCAGTGTTATGTCACAGTGATAAAAGCACTGTATGAACCAAGGACTCTGGATTTACTTCATATACTTTATGAAACCCAGTGAGTTTCAAAGACATAAAAAGTGTCGCAGAATTTTTCTTTCCAGGAGGGATTCACACAATTTTTAAAATGAGCCCTCTGAGGCTAGGAATGAGAATTTTACAAGCTGATGTGATAATGAACAAGACGGCATCAGCCCTTCAGGGATTCATTGGTATAGCGAGCCATGGAATGGAACTAGTGTAGAAAAGGCACAAAGACTTACTCCGACAGCAAACTCTGTAATGTCAACTCCTGCTGCCAGAGCTTCTGCAGTCTCCTCCTTGACCATTTTAGTGATGAAATTCTTGGCATAGTTAGATGTTTGTGTTTGGAGAGCTGCCCAGAGAGCTCTGGAGATTCGAGTGTTCTCAAAACGTGGTTCTTCACGAGGATTATTGATCATACTAATTCGAATATTATTACTGGATTTCTGTGTTAACAAAATGAGGGTTAAAAGTTCTTCAGTGGATGTGATTAAACAAAAAGTAGCAATAATATTAGCGCACTTTTGCAAAATACTAACTGATGACTAAAAAGGAAAGTAACCGGCAATTCGACTATTCTTAAAAAAAAGGTTTAATATAACCAGAAAGATTTAGACATGGATTGTCTAATTCTAATCAATGTGACAAAGCTCAAGGGAATGAATACAGCACTTTATTTTCATGGAACAATTACTTTTAAAATAATTTCTTTCTCCTTCTTTATAATCCTTTCATGTTCCAATATCTGTACTTGTATCCCTATTTTCTCAGTGTCTACTCACACATATTCATGTACTTCAAAGGACCTGTGATCTCAGCTTACATAGGTACTCCATCCAACAGTGCAGATTATAAGTCATCCATTCATTCTCTTCCTGAGGAACTTTTGTCCATATCCTCTCATAAAATCTTCCATAAAGAGTCCACCCAAAGTGTTAAAAACCTTCATCTAGGTCTTTTAACACAGGAACAAGAGTAGTATCAGGTCCTCTTATCTCTCACACTTATTATGTGATTGCCCCACCTTCTTTTCAGATTATACATTTCTTATACAGTATCTTCTTATGCCACTTCTTGTGAGCCAGTGATGACTAAAGACTAGAAGCACAGTGTAGTTCATTTATGCTGAGTAACACTGTTCATTGTCATTTGGATCACCCACAAATTTGATTCTTCCCAGTGTGTAATACTTCACAATTTACAGCCACAGAGCGTCATAGGAAGAAAACTTGTTTTAAAAAGATGTGATTTTGTTTCTGGGAGCAGGCTGGAATTGTTGAGAGCCATACACAATTTCCCAAATGCAATCTAGCCTCTCTCTATCCCATTCTATTCTGGGCCTACCTCACTGTCCATCTGGTATAATTAAGATTTAGATCAATTCAATGGGCTGTCCATGCAATTACATATCACAGTCTGGAAATACATATTCTTCATCTGCTTAGTTCTTACTGTGTAGAAATAGGCCACATGCTTGTGTGTATGTGTATTAATTGGGATTATGAATATCAAAAAGGAAGCTACATTATTCCATGGCTTGTAGCACAATGTCTTCCACAAACAGGAATATCTGGAGGACCTCATCAGTTGCAAACTCCCTCTTCCATTTGGACACTGTGTTAGCCACGCTCCATAATGGGGGGGTGGTGGAGAGACATTAAATGAGCATGCCTCTTTTATGCTTTGCTTAATATTAATAAGAAGATCACTGAACAAAGTTGTATCTCTTCTTATGCCAAATAAGGAATTTTGATAGATGGGTCAAATAGGGTTCACTGACATAGTTTGACCTATCTTTTCTTATCTGCCTTCTATTTTAATGTCTTTAAAAATACAAATACTGGGGTAGCTAGGTGGCGCAGTGGATAGAGATCCAGCCTTGGAGTCAGTAGGACCTGAGTTCAAATGCAACCTCAGACACTTGACACTTCCTAGCTGGGTGACCCTGGCAAGTCATTTAACCCCGACTGCCTCACCAAAAAGCAAAAAAATTAAAAAAAAAATAAAAATAAGAATAAGAATCCTCTCTTTACTATATCAAATGCAATGAAACATTTGCCTCACCTAAGGTAATGTTAATCACTGGGTTTAAGTAAGTACTTTTAAGTTACCGCGGTTCTCATTATTTCTTTTTAATCTTTCTCTTTCATTTTAAAGCAACCTATTCTTTTGTGCAAGACTAGTGTACAGTAGTCTTTTCTCTCCTTCCCAGCTAATGGACAGTTTTCTATAATACCTATATTCCTTTCACTCAACCAATAAGGAAATAAAAATCCTGTTTGCCTACAAACCCAGACACATTATAGGATTAGAAGATTAAGTGTAAAGGACTTCAGAGATCATTTAGTCCAATCCCCTCATTGAACAATGAGAAAATAGTGGCTTGCCCAAGGTCACACAGGTATTAAGTATCAGAGTTAAGATTCAAACACAGGTCCTCTGACTCCCAATTCAGTGCTGTTCTGCTAAAACTGTTAAGAAAAAAGGATACCTTATTGAGGACAATTCTAGCCCTAAACAAAGAGAACCTGCACAGACTTACTTGGTGCTTGATGGCATCATATAATAACTGTCTTCCAGAAGGGCTGTCAAAATCCCCAACAATCCAAAAGGTTACTGGTCTAATAAAAGAATCATCTGTGGAAAAATGAAAACACCTTTTGGAGGGACAAGAAATTTCATACAGTACAACACCAGTAATGCACCAAAAAGCACATCTGAAACCCACCCATGCAAGATTTTAGAAAATGCAAAGCTCTTAGTAAGGACAAAGTGAAAGTATTGGTACTTACATGCAAAAAGATAAAAGAGTTTATATCCATATGGCTTAGTTCCAGACATGCACTGATTAATTCTATTACACTGTGTAATTAGCACCATTAGCACCTGAACTTACAAGGAACCTTTGAACTTGCAAGTAACATACTGTATTTTGAAAAAATTATAGCTTGTTGATGTGTAATTAAACTTTACATCAATTTAAACAAAATTTAATTTCACTACTATAAAGCTGTTGTTACCCACAGGTTCCAGGGCCCTCATTATGAAGTGTTAGTAAATTCCCAATTATGAGGTTCCCAGAAAAGATACAAGATACTTAAATAAAGGAATTTGAAGTTCTGAAATTATGAGTTACCATAGATCTCCTTGGAAGACATTCCTGGACAATAGGAAAGGAGCAAATGAGTGGGAGAGAACGAAATTTCACTTTGGAAATAATATCAAAGCACAATTGAAGAAAAAGAATCTTAAACACAATTCCTTGGGTCCAAGATGGGAGAGAGCCTCAGAAATTCCTATATCATTATTTGGAGTACAGCCCCACTATTTTAATCTGAAAAATTTATTTCTTTGGGGAACCAGATGGCACATAAATTTCTGCATTTAAATATACATGCTATGAAAACCAAATTTTCTCACTGAGAGGAATTCAGAATGGACAAAATTAGCTTTTCCAGCTGATACTTAGTATTGTGAAAAGGCAATAAATATGACAAGATCTTAAGCATAACTTCCCCAGAAGGAAAGATGGTTATTTTCTGACCTCAAGAGAAGACTTTTATAAATAAAGTCAAGTATCAGTAAAAAAAAAAACTTTACCTAAAAATCATAAATAATACATACAAATAAAGCTTTCAATGACTGAGTTTCTCTAAATAATTCTGGGAAATAGATAATAACCTACAATAATGAATTAACCATTTTCAATCCATCAATCAGTTCTTACAATGAACTCAAAATTACTGTTTGAAATGTTACCAAATGAAATTTCATAGCATCTTTCCCAGGAGATGATAAAAACTATTGTCACAATTACCAAATATATATTGAATCAAAGATAAGATCCAAAGTGATTACCTTTCTTTGTCAAATAGGTCATACTATTGGCTACAGCTGCAGTCTTATCTTGTGAATCCAAAAGAGAAAATCTAGCATAATCATCCACAAAAAAGTTATCTGAAAAGGAAAAAATAACAGAGATTTACACTCATGTCACATACAAATATTTCTTATTAGCATTATGAGATAGGATAGGATTTTGTTGTTTATTTGAAATGAGAAGTATAACGTGCTTATAAAATGGTCTCTGCCTTCTCAGGGGGCTTTTCTTTTAAAGTAAAATGAAACCACGTACAGCATATCATATTATACATACACAAACATAAATACCTACTTGGGGGAGGAGAGAAAGAGACTTTACAGAGAGGAATTAGTGAGGGGTTTGGGGCATGGGAACAGTAGCAGTGTAAAGAAATTAATGTCTCAAGGTTTATTTGGTTGTGGTGTGTTAGAAGGACAGACAAATGGTAAGAGTAGAATCGATAAGATCATTTAAGAAGCGAGTATAAAACTAATCCTGTTGTGAGGCAATGAGGTGGACTAGACAGGTAAGTGGAAACTTGACAATAGCCAACTCTACAAGCTCCTCCATTAATTAACTAATCTGCCCACCCTCTCTAATCACTAATATATTCTATCAAGCACCACCCCTCCAAAAGTCCTATTTCTTTTATCCCATCTGAAATACTGACCATCCTTTCTACTTTCGCAAACTCCCTACCAATTCGTATTTAGTTTAGCCCTTCCAGGCCTTGCAGACATATCATGGGCTTGTTATATTACTGGAACTGAATCTTTTTTGGTTCTCTGAATGAGCCTTCATGGCCACCATAATAACAAGTGATAAGACTCCCCACAGCACTTTTAAGTTGGATATTTAAATGCTTAAGAGTACACCCAAGGAAGAAGCCAACAAAGCTAAGCTTAAAGTAAGGTTACAGTTGCTAAGAGGTATTCAAAATAAATGTCCCAGGTTTAGGTATTCTAAGGTCCTCAGTTCAGAGCTACATGCCTCAGGGTGACAGGTTAAAGTAAAGGGAAGATAAAGAAAGGGCATCCCTTACATGCTGACTTTCAGGGAAGTCAACATTATATTATATTATTCTTATGAATAATTCCATTAATTGGTATTTATATAGCACTGGGTATTTTAAAAAAAATATTTTACAAGTCATCTGTTTTCTAAGGAATTTATTCCTGTGTCTCTTTTTTTCTTTTTTGGTGGCTTGAGTAGCAGGAGGGTACCATGATGAGAGGGAAAGGATAGAAAGAAAATCTTTGAAATTTAAAAGCTTAAAAAACAGCTTCCACAAGTTTGCAGGGGGAAGGGCTCTCAGACATCAATGATATTCTTGCTTTGTACTTTGAACTTACAATTTTAGAGAGGCAGCAATAAATATAACTTCAACTTGAAAGGTCCCCAGTTTAATCAGCATAAGATTCTGAAAGTGCCTCTTATTCTATAATTGTTAAAGAAGATGGCCCTTACTAGTTGCTGTTAAATCCAGATACTGCCGCTCAGCTGTCAAAATTCTGGAATTGATTCGTGGAACAACATTGGGCTGGTTCATGACATATTCAACCACATCTTGATCGTGAGACAGTTCACCCTAGAGAAAATATAAAGACCAGTTAAAGCATTGCCATTATAATAGGTTTACAAGAAAATCAAAGATGGAAAAATCTTATAAGTAACTTTTTGTATAAGTAAACTCCTCCTAAACTCTAACAGGATACAAACACAGTGCAGAAAAATGTGGCCTCCTGCCCTACTTAAATCCATGTTCACTACAATGACGTTAAAAGAATTTAAGAGTAAGTAGTTGTTTTTTGTTTTTTTATTTTAGCTTTTCTCTAGAGGGAAGAATCAAAGTACAAATTGGGGAGAGCAGAAAGCTGTAGAACTGTGATCTTAGTCTTCAACTTTTTAAAGACTTAGTGTGAATGGAATTGTCAATGTATTATCTTTGGAGAAAAGATTCTCTAGCAAATGTCTTTTATTTTTAAGAGAGAAAGAATGGCTAAAATCACCTCTGCTTCTAAATAAAGTTTTCTCTTCTTTTCCAAACACATTTTATTAATTCATTACAATAATTATGCTCACTAATGAAATTCTCCAAAAAGTAGGATCCATAGTGATAGTAATGTTTGCAAAGTTTTAAAAAATTAATATATTTTATGACTAATATATTTTTTTTGTTTTGTTCTGTTTTTTTGGGGGGCTAGGCAATGGGGTTAAGTGACCTGCCCAAGGTCACACAGCTAGTAAGTGTTATGTGTCTGAGGTCAGATTTGAACTCGGGTCCTCCTGAATCCAGGGCCGGTGCTCTATCTACTGTGACACCTAGCTACCCCTAATAGATTTTTTAAAAGAAGAATAATAGAATTCAAATTCTATTTCAAATTCTATTCAAGAATCTAGTTTAGACTTTTCTTTTGGTAAGTGCTAATTCTATCTCCTTAGCCCAATACCAAGAACAAATTCTTGAGGTAGCACAATCACAAGCACAATCTGTGAATTTGAACCTGCTCTCCTATTAAAAAAAAAATTTACTATCAAAGGTTAAATAAACATTTGCAGGACACAGTGCAGGCATACACACACTGTGACTAATCATTTCAGATGTGTTGATACAAATTAAATAAGCCTAACCCAAACTTTCAACAAGAGAAATAAGAAATAAAGAAAAAGCATGGCAATTAGAGGAAATTTAAGGTTATTATTCTAAACAACAAGTCAAATGTCTTAGAAAGAAAATTATTTCCTCTGAACTGTCACGTTCCACAATACTGATATACAGACATAAAATTAAAGCATGAATATCTGAGGAGTTCCAACTATTTTACTGTGTTCCCTTAAAGCAGTGATAAGATTATTCCTCAAGTTGCTTCTGACTCTGAGCAACTAAAACAAATATCACTCAGTAGAGAATCATGAACTTAAGCTTTCACTCTGAGAGCAGTACCTAAAAATAAGAAAGCAACTGTTTGATGAAACAAATTGAATTATAATCATGAAGAGGAAATTCTAAGAGAGAGAACATATTCACCAAAATTTTACCTTACTTAGATTTGGTGAGGTCCATAGATTTTACTTGGGAACAATTTTTTTATTTGAACACAATACTGAACACAATAACCAAACCATTTCTGAAATATATTCATGTCAACCACTCATACTACAGCAATTTTACTTTTAATTTTTAATTATTTTTTCTAATTTCTAGGCAATTGTCCTAAATCAAAAAACTTATATAGTATGGGAAAAAAAATCCTTTGAGAAAACTATTACTTTCAATGTGCTAACTAATGCCAAATCTCAAAGCATTTGCCATTTCAAATTCAACATTCTTAGTGAAAGCTCCTGAAGAGATTAATAGCAGCCATCCTGCTGGGAATCTAAAAACAACTGCTACTGGGGTATGTAAAACTCCACTGCTTGAAGAATTTTATGGCAAACTACAAAAACTAGAACTTAATAAAAAAGAGATCACACTGAACCCAAATCCAGCTCAGAATCTTCACACACCAAGTACACAGCTCTTTGGAAGATGCTTGTAGTCTCCAGGATTTTATGCATTGTGATGGTTTCCAGTTCATCTGCATCCAGCTGATCCTTTTCATATGGCATGCCATTAAACAGCACAACTGGCAAAGGACCCACTCCTGTCTGCTCATAGTAAGCTCTTCCTTCCTGTAATAAACACAAGAAGACAAGAAAGCTTGAGGATTTTGTGAGGCAAAAGGGGGAAAAAAAACCTACCCTCATTCTACAAATATTCTAGGCAAGAAAGATTATGATAATAATCAAACCTTTAACCATATTACCAGTTGCCTGAAATCATCTTTCGGGTGGGACAAAAGGTAGTTAGCTATATGTCAGGCACATAAAACCATCACTACTGCCCTTCCAACTGGAATGGAGATAGCTATGACCCTGAAGCAAATCCCACAATCGACCATCAATCCTATTTTCAGCCTAGTGCCCACAGCCATCACTGAGGAGAGTCCCCATTATTTGTCTGGAGGCAGCATTTGTGGTATCTTAGAACGAATTTGAAAGTCAACATGGTGTAACATAAAAAAAGGCTTGGTTTTAGATTTGGAAAGACCTAAGCACAAATCCTGTCTCTTGATACATATTAGCTAAGCAAACATGAACAACTCATTTAACCTTTCAGTTCCTCAAGCAACTCTCTAAGACTACAAATTATAAACATCTTGTTCATCGATATTTGCAGGTGGAATTTCTATACACTGTTTCTTAAAACAATAAATTCACAGGTCCACACCTCCATAGTATGAGTATATCCTTTCAGTAGGCATCTAGAGACATTTAACCTACATTTATTTAGACATTACTTTTTTGCCCCTATTAATTTTCTTTTCATTTAATGAAACTTTATTAAAACTTCTTTTCAAATGTATCATATATATCCTATATAGTACATCCAGGAATTTGCCAGTCTAAAATACACAGATATTATATTGCCCAATTTTGTGTTGTTCCACTTACTCCTAAGTATTTTGTTTTTCTATTCCTTGGATATCTAATTTAAGCCATTATGATCATCCTATACTACCTGAAAAATGAATGAATTTCACAGAGATAGAAGAAAATAAAAATTTCTTGAGGGAGCTCTTTTTTCCTTTTGTTTTTGGATCCCATGATATATGAAGGCAGAATGATGCAATATACAGAGTAGAAACCAGCAGAGACATGGGTTCAAACCACATCTCTGATTTTACTATCTGCATGGCAATGAGCAAATCACTTCATTTTGCTAAGCCTGGGTTTCCTCATGTGTAAAAGGGAGACAATAATACCTCTAACACCAGGTTCACAGGAATACCAAATGTAAGGATCAAATGATTAAAAGCATGTAAAACATTTTACAAACCTCAAATATATGTAATATATGTATGTATGTTTGTATCTATAAATTGTAGATTGATCTATCTATCTATCTATCTACCTACCTAACTACTGACCAACCTATCGCATCTTCTAGCACAATGCTTTACACATTGCAGGTGATTTTAAAATGCCTATTGAATAATTAAATGAAAATTAATAACTTTAAACAAAAAATGCATCCTTGTAACCATAATTTTTTTCCAGTATTTTGACATTTACTTGTCCTAGCATAGTGCTTTCCTTTCTCCCTAAGATCATTCTTAGACTAAGACTGCACAATCACCAAAACAGCAGTCAGCTAAAGTCCTACATCAAATTCCATACTCCTTCTATTGCTGCATTACCCAAACTTTAAGTTCTAATTTTTACTGAAACACTCAACAGAGGCTTAGATTCTTATAATCTAGCCAAAGTTGGATTCTTATAATCTAGCCACGACTTGGATTCTTATAATCTAGCCACAGCTCAGATTCCTAAAATCTAGCCACTGCTTACCCATGTTCAGATTCCTTAAGAGTCTGCCCAATATGATGGTGTTCTAATAAACCTTGTCTTTGGCTGGAAAGGCTTGGGTCAAACTCTTTTATCTTTGTGATTTTGGAGTCCCAGGACCCCTGAATCCCTAAACCGCATCATTTTGGTGGCCTATACGGGAAAACTGCCTAACCCCAAGTTCTTCTCCAGCCAAGACTGGAAGGTATGTAAGCCTCCAATCCCTCCCTTTCTTGCTCTGCAGTTTAGGGTTGCTCTCCAAGCACCAAGGCTTAGAGGTGCTTTTCTGGCAGACAGTTACGAGGCTGTCTCACACTTGGGCCTGATACTCTCAGGCTCTTGGTCCACTGGATTGGTTCGAGGCCATGGACCTGAGTACACCTTCCAAAGCATAGAGGACAAGGATGGATGCCCTATCTGGGAGTGTACCTGTTAATTCCCTCAGTGCTAGGGAATTGGGGAAAACTGCAGTCGCTTTTTGGTTCTCTGAGGCTTACTTACTCCCTTCCCTCTGCATCTCTGAATCCTCCTTCATGGAGGTTACAGGGAAAGTTAGAACAGCTAAAAATATCTTCGCAGATTCTGGACGTTTTGTGATTGATCATTAAGGAGTTTAGAACTCCTCTTTATAACCCTGGTCACTCTTTTCTCCCACTCCCTTAGCTTGAGTCAAGAGGGTATCTGTTAACCCCTCTCACAGGAAAAGACTTTACCCCTCACTTTTGATTTCGCCCTCCCCCACCTGGGGAAAAGGAAGGAGGGGGGCCAGCAGCTACAGCATGGGCCCCACTGGCAATGGCCTTGGGCTCTGGGGCAACCTTTGCCTGGAAGCATCACCCAGGTTCAGCACATCCTGCTCAAGGTAATGAAGCTAGCCTCCAAACTTGGGTAAGCACGCTCTTTTAAAGTTTAGTTTTAATTGTTAATGATGAGATGTTGATTCTCTGTGTAAAGTAATTTGTAAGTGCATTTAACAAAACTGAAGTCACCTGACTGGTAATGGATTTGTTTCAAGTTTCAAATTGCTGAACTTAACTTTCTGCATCAGCTATGTCAAGCAACTTTTCATAATTTGGTTACTGCTAAAATAATTTACTATTGTTGGTTATTGTTTTAATGTGTAAACTAGCCAAAAAGTTTGTTTGGGTTGCGTATGGCTTGCTGAGAATTTGCAAGTGTATAAAAATTTCTAATGATTGGGTTTTTTACACCAGGACAAATTTAAGTTTGAGATGTAAATCTTGGAAAAGTTTTTCCTAAGCTGTGATTAGTAAAACTTGCTGTTTGAGGTAAAAGCTCATAGGATTTTATTTTGAGTTGTCTGATGGGTCATAATCCATTGATAATCAATAATCCAACATCTGAGAGAAATGCCACAAGCTACTCAGAGAAATACCACAAGGTACTCAGAGAAGGTGATACTATTGGGAAGTCAGCATCGGGAAAAGCTGAGAGGATAATTTTAGCCTCAGTCTAAGATGGGATCCTCCTGGCTCAGTTTCCCCATTATGTTCATTTGAAAGGGAATGTTACCCACCTGGCTATTCCTGAGTCTGGCTATGAGGTGGATTTGACACTGCAGGGTTGGAAAACTGAATTATCTGAGTCCAAACAGAGCTAAGGATGTTTTATCCTCTCAAAGTTGGGCCCTAAATCTAGTCCCTGTTTTATATCTGGGCCCTGCAGTTTTTTTCTGTCAGATTTGTGTCTTCCAGACTAAAGGCCATTCACCTACAGTTGGCAGCAAACAGAAAATACCACCAACGTCCCCGCATCGTTCCCTGCAGCCTGTGCTCGGTTCCAGTCAACCTCCTCTTTGGGAACCCCTCGAGGCAGGGACAGTTCTACGTCCCTTGCCAGCAGGAAGCAGTTTCAGAAACCGAGACCTTTGCCCCTTACTCCAAAAGAATTTGGGTCCCATTTGTTTGAGGGGGGAATGATGGGGTTGGGATCTGGGTCCCAGAAAGGAAAAATCCTGGACTTCCCCACATGGCCAAATCTCTGGCGTTCCCCTGAGGCTATAATCCCATCAACTGGCCTTTCACTGTGGACCTCCCTATGGCCCCAGGCCATTTCTCCATTGTCTCTTGGCCATATGGTCCAGGTCTCTGGAATTCTATTACCTCACAGACTATTTGGCCATTGCTGGATCCCTCCCACAATCTTTCTGTATATAAGGTCCATCTTGTCTCCATTAAGGTGCTTAGATTCTTATAATCTAGCCACTGCTCAGATTCCTAAAATCTAGCCATTGCTTAGATTCTTATAATCTAGCCAAGGCTGGATTCTTATAATCTAGCCACAGCTTAGATTCTTAAAATCTAGCCACGGCTCAGATTCTCATAATCTAGCCAATAGCTTACTAATGTTCAGACTCCTTAAAAGTCTGCCCAATATGACGATGTTCTAATAAACCTTGTCTTTGGCTGGAAAAAAAAAACAACACTCAACAGAGAACTGTGCCAAAAGCCTTACAATCTATACATACTAATCAAATTATCAATTGATCTGCACAAAACTGAATATTTTCCCATTCAACACTCCAACAGCCAGAATGGCCTCTTTTTTCTTCATAAGACTGAAATCTACAACCAACATTCACATTCTGACACACGCAAACCCTGAAAAATTTTCAAGTTTTCTGTCCTCCATGTTATGCCATAAAATTCTTCTATGAAAGAAAGAGAAAAGAGAAAATAAGTCAAATGAAAAAGAAATACCAATAAATCTTTTACCTTCCGATTTTGATCAAAGGCAGAGTCAATCCCCAAAATACTATTTATTTCCACATATGGATAATTCTTCTGCAGAACACTGACAACATGTTCAACTTTCACCTTTTCTCCAGTTTTTACCTTGTTATATATCTGAGGAGAAAAAAAAAAAAAGCTTAGTTTTATACTTTAAAAATACCTAGCTAACACAGTGGATAGAGCTCCGGCCCTGGATTCAGGAGGACCTGAGTTCAAATCCAGCCTCAGACACATAACACTTACTAGCTGTGTGACCCTGGGCAAGTCACTTAACCCCATTGCCTAGCCCACACCCCCCAAAAAAAAAGAAAAAAAAAGAAAAATACCTAGCTGAAGTAGAATGAATGTCATTCTCAGGCCAATTTTCTTTCAATAGCATAGCAGGAAGCTGAGAAAAGTGTTCCTTTTGTATAAAGATTTAAATCATCAATTCTGAGGTTTATTAATTAAGTTTAATTCTCCTTTCTCCCAAACTCCCTAAAGATTCCTTCTTTAGAGTAAACACTGAAAATTCCCAAAATCATACATTTTAATTTATGTAAATTGCTGTGTAATATAATTAGATAAACCCCAACAAAACATGCAGATATAAAAAACTGACCTATCTGCTTATGAAATTTTTAATTTTTCTAAAAATTAAAATTACACTTTTCCCATCAAGAAAGACCAAACTCTAAAAATAAAGAAATTTTCGAGCAAGGTATTAGTAGCAATTATTTACAAATTTATTCACTTTAGGAACCTTTTAAAGTGTCAACGCTAAACTAATTTTAATGAATCTGTAAACTATAAATATCTGAACATTAAACTACCATGACACTTAAAAATAAACTGCAAAAAAAGCCAAAATAATGGTTTATATGTTATGAACATGGCTCAATTAAGTTAATGCTAAACTACAAACAATAGTTACTGATGTCTTTTTAACATTTAAAATGAGGAAAAAGGAAAAGGTGGAGAACAAATCATAAAGATTTTGTTTCTAAATGTGCAAATATACACATTTGACGTCATTTCTAAAATGCCAATTGACTGGGAAAATCCAGTCAGAGAGAATGAATCTTGGCTTTGATATGTTAATTAGTCACTAAAATATGAACATATGAAGAAAAATGATAACATTTGCCTAAGATACCAAGCAGTAAGTTTCTTGAGAGCAGAAGCTATTTATTTTTTGTCTTTGTATCCCAAGCACTTAGCATGCACCCAAATGCTTCCTGAGTTGAATTTGAAAATTGTTTACCGCATGTCATCTTACTATTTCAGCAAGCATTCAGATTAAGTCAGGTAAATCTGAGACTAACAATGTCCTATCTTTATACATCATGTATTTTGATACTTCTCAAAATACATAATTTATTAGCCTAAAACACAATTCTCTATTGGGAAAAACTGTTTCTCAACATCTCTGCTTTCAAAGCCACAGAATGCCACCACTAAATTTGCCACAGTCAAATATGATTAGCAGTTTTGACTCCCTTAAGAAAAAAGACTATGATGTGGTATCTTACAGATGCATGAACCTTTAAAAGGGAAGAAGGTACCCTTCTTACCAGAAGAGGAGCAATTTACATTTTTCTCACCCGTAAAATGTGGGCACTAGACCAGACAATTTCTAAAACTATGATCTTAAATTCCTGCACTGAGGAGTGGTACACGTGTGCATTTCTACAAGAACAATTACTTCATATGTAATTGTAAAAAAAGCAATACTCTCCTTCTCACGTTTGAGAACTATAGTATCCTTTTATACTGCAGACTTTTAAAAATTATACATTAATTTATACATTAATTATAATTAATTAATTATTAATTAATTATACATTAGACATAAACTTTTACCACCTTAAATGAAAACCTACCGATATCAAAGTCTGGAAGGCATGATAATCATCCACATCTTGTGCAACATAATTATATGCTCTAAGAACGGCCACTCCAGCATCCTGCATCCCATCAACATCTTCAGAGTCATTAACCACAAATATTAAACCAATTCTGTGGGGAAATAAGTATTTATCTCAAGGAAGTCAACTATTTTGTAAAGTATATCTTTTATATCGAATTCAATGATTACAATTAACCAATGATGAAAATATTTCCTTAAAAAAAAAACTTACTTGGGAATGAATTACATATATATACCATTATGCACATACAACATATACTATGTCACATTCAAAGCTAGGATTAGACTTGAAAGGGAGAGGAGTAGAGAGTAAAGAAATATGACTAGGCAAAGTTTGGGGGAACAGGGAGTATTTATTAAAGCTGAAGATGAACAAAAAGTATAGATCTGAAGAATCTTCACTAGGGTACACAGGATTTTAAAGTGACAGAGCTACACTGGGATGAGGATGGGATTAAATTCTGAATTCTCAGAATACAAGAATGACTTCCATTTAGAAAGCAAAAATGTAATAATAATTATAAAAATAACTAACATTCCTATAGTGTTTACTCTGTACCAGGCACTGTGCTAAGGCAAGCACTTCATAATTACCCCATTTGATCCTCAATCCTACTGGGAAGTAGGTGCTATCATTATCCCCATTTTACAGCTAAGGAAACTGAGACAAAGTAACTTGCCTAGCGCCAGTCAGCTGATAATTGTCTGAAGCCACATCTGAACTCAGGTCTTCCTGATTTTAGGCCTACCAAGCACTATATTCACTCTACCACCTGACTGCCCTGTTTAAAGCTATACAATCCAGCTATAAAAGGGAAAGTTGCCCTGGTTGTGTCTACTCTAAAAGCAATTCTATTATTAAGAAATAATGACTACCTTATTTGTATAATGCTTTTTAACATTTCAGAGCACTTTTTCAAGTATTATCTCATTAGAATCTTACAACAGTTCTACAAAGCAGACATGGTGAAAAATATTATCATCCTTTTTGACAGATGAGGAAACTGACACTGCGCCTTGCCCTAAGGCTGAGTGGTAGAAGTTTGGTGAAGGAAGAGCCAAGCCTAGAACCTCAATGTCTAGATTCCTAGTCCTCTAAACTTTCCCAAACACCACAATGCCTGTAATGAAACAGGTAACCTGCAAAAGATCATGTGTACAAGGAGAAAAAAAGGACTTTATGCTCCAGTGGCAAGGGCAGTGGACTTGAAGTCAGAGGGCCTAGGCTCAAATCCTTGCTCTGCCACTCTACCTGTGTTACAGCAGACAAATCACTAACCCACTGGGCCATACTTTCCTCTCCTATAAAATGAGGTTGGACTAAACAACCTCTAAATCTATAATCCTAAATATTTTCACAAAAGAGTAGCACATTTGTGCATTTCCATTAAAATATATATATATATATTTTGTAACAGGAATATCTGACATTTTACACAAATTAAACAATTTAATGTGGGATTGGTATAAGCAATGGTGGTACATTAGAAATAACCAGCACTTTCAGCAAATATGAAAAGCAAATTCTAATGATTTTATATACTATTATATATTTGTTCCTAGCTAAAGATAACCTTTATATAAGAGGTTTATATAAGAGACAAACACTTTCTCAACTTTAAAAGAAAAATATTTTTATTTGCAACAAGTAAAATAACTATTTCCTTAAGACAGCGTTGGAATTTTAATAGTCAAGTTCTCTGATAGCATGATTTCATGGTTTTGTTATATTCTAAAAGATGAAGGTAAAATAGCTAGCTCAAGCCCTGCTAAAAACTTTTTGGGATGAACCCAGACATAAAATACACATTTCACAGTGATTCAGCGGAAAGAAAAAACAAAACTAGTAAGGTGGTATAGTTGAATCATATAAAAGCTGCAAAAGTAATCAGGAAGCTAAGCTTAAAATGAGACAATTTCCTGTCCACTTAACACTGCTATGATTTTTTGTCCAATCCCTTACTCTATCATATAAAGTGAATGTTGTAGAACAAGAATAAAACCCACTTTATAGGCTTTCAATATTACAGTTAAAGAAATGCGGCCTACATTACGCTACAAAGTGGGTCTCATATTTTGATCTACAGCATAAATCAAATCAATAATATGGCAAAGCTCTTTACAAACACATTTTATTGGACTGTCAACATTTTTCACACCAAATAAAGAAGAATGAAAACCTCGAATACCAGTCACACTTGTGAAAAATAAACTGTGGAACAATACTCCTCCCACAGTTAGGCAAAAAATTTCCCCCTCACTCTAATTTGTATAGCAATTAGGGACTTAAGGAACACGTGCAAAATATCACACTTTATTCTGCCAAAAAATATACTGGTAATAAGAAATATGGTTCAACTGTTACCTCAAATTAGCATGCCTAAAACCTTCATCAAACTTTTTTATTTCCCACGAGTTCAACTCTACATCCAATTCCTCACAAAATCCTATTGATTCACTGTTTTAAAAGATCTAATTTATCCAGTGGCTCACTGTTACCTCTAAGATTGAATACAAACTCCTCACGTTAGCATTTAAAGCACATCACAACCCAATCCCAATTACATTTCTAGGCTTTTAAAATATTACTCTCTTTTGTAAACTCTACTTTCCAAACAAACTGATAGCACCTATCTGCCAGGGCTGTCACAAAGATAAAATTATGTATTTATTATCATTGTTATTACCACTACTACTCCAACTAGTTGAATACTTCAGTTCAAGGAAGACTGACTTTAGTGAATGTGCCTAAGACAGTGTGCTGAGTGATCCTTTGTGCCTTTCCCTTGTGCTTTTCCTTTCAGATAGGCCACTGCTTCACTTCAGTGTTAATACAGTAGTTAAATATCCATCTGACAAAGCCCTACTCCTTCTCTTCTGCACCAAATTTGCTATTTTCTTTAAGGCCCAGCCAGCTCAAGCCCTATTTCTCCCACAAAACCTTTCCAAACTGCTTGTTCTTGTTTTTTTTTTTTAATGTGAATACCTACAGCACCTGGGAATGTGTGAGCTAGGAAATAATTTTAAAACCATCCTATATTGTTCTCTGTTTCTTTTACGTGTGTAATCTGCTTTTCCCAAATGATTGCTAAATTCCTGGGATGCATAGACTGTGTCTTTTATTTCTATGTTATCACCAAGGTTATGTGCCAGTGCTATGCACACAACAGACGATTCAACAAGAATTACACAGATTACACATTTTACCTTTATGATTTCTAAAAAATTAAACTTTAGCAAATCTAACTTTGTAGGCATTAATAAAAAGAAGTCCAAATAACATGTAAAGTTAAAAGAAAGCATTTCTTAAAAATGATATACTGAAAAACTAGATATGTAAGCTACCTGTTCACAAAATCGAGGTTTCTAGATAAACACAATTCACTGTTAATTTGACAAGTCTCTGCAAACAGGTATGAACAATATTTGGTCCTACAGAAACTGACAAAGTCCTCAATCTGTTGCAAATACATTAATATCTTTTGTGATGTGAATATCTATGAAAAAAAAGGCTAAGCCTATGAAAAATTTTCAAATGGGTTATTTTTCAATCATCCAGTGATAACTAGCTTTTGCTCAAAAAATTTCAAATATTCTGTGCCAAAAAAGATACTCATTTTCTTCATCAATGACCAATTAATCCCAATTCATTAATCCTACTGTTTCATATTATTTGGTATTAGATTTTAATCAAATCATTTAAGAATGAGAAACAAAATTTCAACTCAGTTATACATATACTAAAATCAGCAACACAGTATTATTACCTTAGTGGTATATGATTACTGAGGAACATTTCAGCTACATTTATCAATTCTACTGCAGTTTCATGAGCTGGATCAACTATGATAATCTGTGGGCAACGAAAAATTGAAAAGAACTAGTAAATATAATTTATACATAAGTCACTATGTGATTGAAAATATTATTACAACTTTATAATTAAAGATGACCTTTCCTGAGAGTTATCCTTAAATCACACATCTCAGAAGGCAGGTAAATAGACATCACTACCATTTTCCATTCATTATAAAAAAAAAAAACAACTTTGGTAAGGGTGAGGTAAGAGGATCACAGGATTCAAAGTTGCAAGGAATCTTGGAGATTATTTGGTTCAACTCCACATTTTACAGATAAATAAACTTGGGTTCAAGAGGGGAACCTGTACAAAATCACATAAATAATAAATAGAAGATTCTAGATTTAAACCCAAACCCTTTGTCTCTAAATCATACTCTTTTCACTGCACCATTTCCCAAGGCCACAAATGTACCCCAAGTTGAGTCCTATTTCAGTGCTTTATCCAACTTTCTCAGGTTAAAAAACAAATGATCTTTATGCCCAGTAAAAGACAAGTATTCATTAAATATTCATCTGGTACCAAAAACCAAAGTATGGAGGACAGAGAGAAAAACAGAAGGCAAGTGGAATTTGGCTAGGAAGTTCAGAAGCAGTTTCAGGAATGGAATACGCAAATTGAGAAGACTTTAGTGAAAGGATTTGGTTTCCCCTCTACATTTTAGGGAAGTTTTATTTGCTAATGCACCAAATAGATTTCTGGCTACTCATCTAGGGAAGAAGATGGCAATGTGGGAGAGCAACAGAGTTAAGGAGAAAAAAACCCAAATAAGATCTCCTAATTTCTCTCCCTACAAACATGAAAATGATGCAAGATGATAAATAATTATTAAAAACTGAAGTACACCATTGGAAAATTATTAAAGGAGGAAAAATTCATTTTTCCAAAAAAGCAATTTCTACCAAAAAAAAAA